>NC_064626.1:211554497-212179497 GCF_023864275.1 Schistocerca cancellata
AGTCCATGGTACATTATCGATATTACTGCTTATCTAGGTTGAGCTGAACGCTGAAGTACTGTTACGCGTCTGACAATATCTACTGCAATAGTTCACCGACGTTTTCTGTCATTTGCACCGAGCATAGGTATCTCGTTACGCAGTCTCGTTACGCTAGACTGAAGCCGCGACTGCTCACAAAGCAGAAAGGACAGAAAGGGGCGGGTTCGTGGAAGCATATTGCCCTGACCTATGAATGTACCTCCAGTTCAGATTGTTTGGGTGGAAGCGAGCGATGTGGAGGTGATAACGTACCTCACTACCCTGACTCACAGGTGGACGGAATGGTGGACTGTGGATTGGTGTTCGGCTGCGTATAAAGAGCTACCTTATCTGTTATATTGAAACATTGATGGTTGTGGGCGTTTTCCTTTTCTAATCTTGTCTAATACATCAATCTACACAAATTTAACAAAAATATATTAAGCAAAGTGAGTGAGCTTTTTCATTAATATAGGACAGAGGACCATTTACAACGAGGAGTCTAAAAAGTAGGCTTAGAGATAAGAAAGATACGCGAAGAAGTATTTCATAGAATACAATGTTTGTCTTTATAATATTTTTAGTTTCATATTTAGGTCTTTATTCCTATTATGGACTCTTTCGTTTCAATATCAGTTTGTTCAGTCATTTTGTTAGCGCAATATAACGCCACTGTTATTACACTTTCACCAGGTGACAAGTTCTGTCAGTCAAGCTTTGTAACGCTGTCTTCCTATCAGTTGATTTCTGATGTTGACGGCTCACACGTGTGACACCATATCTTGTATGAAGACTTTTACTTTTGGTACATCCATTCTACGAGCATTTTCTGTAACACCTAGCACAATTAATTTGTCGGACAGAAATCAGCTTTAAACTCCACATATTACTTTTTCGGTAAAGTATATTTTCTAATCAACGCTGACCCCATTTCTCGCCTAAAAATCGATACTGAAGCGACCTTCACGTCTTGCTTGGCATATAGCTTAAGGATTTGCATCCACCCAGACGTGGTTTTGTGGTATTTTATTAGGCCACTCGGTACGTATAGCACCTCATCCATAAACGAAATGCGATGTGTGACCTGCGAATCTTCAATGTTGTGTTTTATAATCCACTGAAGAAACCGTAACCTGGCGTGGTGGCCTTACGGCGTGTGAGTTTCCAGGCGCTGTACGTGGTATGGATAAAGTACCTGCTGGTGCGAAATCGAGCATACAGAGATTGGTTTATGCCTTCAGCAAAGCCAGTTCTTCACACACTTGTTTCAGGCTCGTCTTCTACTATTCGGAACATTCGCTCCTCCCTGGGAGACGTGCAAAATGTGCGAGAACTTGCGACATTTCAACCATGTTGTCGCTGCTCTGGTTGCACTAAGTCGCTGGAACAACCTGCCGAATAGTTATGTTTATATGTCATTACGCATATGCAGTCATGCCTGTCGTTTACCGTCATTGACCGAACGATAGCTCAATATTAGTTCTACAATTTCTCTCACAGGATAATAGGATGCCATTTCACTGTTTACGTCGTCCACACGCTCGGGAATCAATATACTTGTCCTGATACCAGCATAATCTCAAAACGATACGTGCAGAATGGCTGTTGGAGACATCTGACAACAACATCACAGCGAGACGAGTAAATACAGAGACAGAGACAAATACAAATAATAAGGAATAGTCATTGAGAATTAACAGAAAGCCAAGCTACACTGTTTAGTAGATCCGTTCTCACACGCAAGTGAAATGACCCACATCCCCATAAGTATTTCTTTCGAAACATGTATTTATAGGACATTTCTTCCTAGTTTAGTAACTTTCTGAAGTACCTTTTATAATTTATTTTAGGAAAAGGAGGCTCAAAGCCACACTTGAATTATTTAAAATTTGGTTTATTTAGATTTCATTTTCTTCTGACTATTTTCATGGAAACTAAGCTAACAGACATTCTTCCTGGTAGTTATTGTCAACATGGTAAGCAAGAAACCCTCGAATGTGCACCGTAGAGGACGATCGCTTGGCTGCAATGCTTGAACCATTTGATTTTTGTACGCATTTGGCGTAGCCGCTTATGTAATGCTTTATGGACGGTCGAGTTAATTACTGTTAAGAACGACGTGTTTTCAGTCTGGTAGGAAGTCCTGTATCGAGTGACACAACATACGCCGGATATTGCACACGCGTATCACTCCCATGAAGGTAATACAAGAACAGTAACACCCACTTATTACTCATGTGTACAAGCAGTCCTTGTCGTCTTGCTCCATCCATAGAAATTCAAACAGTCTAAGTATACAGCACAATAAGATGAGCTCTCTGTTAAAAACTTTGTAGATATCCGCTCAGTATACCTATGGAAGATTATATTTTCACAAACCGTCGATATCTAAGTCATTAAAGCCGAAAGCTAGCTCGACTGCACAAAGCTATGTACAGTAAAGCAGCGATCCAAAGATACACTGAAGCGCGAAAGAAACTGGTATACGCATGCGTATTCAAACAGAAGATATGTAAACAAGCAGAATACGGCAGTGCGGTCGGCACCGCCTCTATAAAACAATAAGTGTCTGACGCAGTTCTTAGACCCGATACTGCTGCTACAATGGCAGGTTATCAAGATTTAAGTGAGTTTGAACGTGGTGTTATAGTCGGCACGCGAGCGATGGGACACAGCATCTCCGAGGTAGCCATGAAATGGAGATTTATATATACGAAGACAGTAACTAGTTCTCGAAAGAACAGTTACTGTTGATAACCGTGCAGCTTTTCCCTGGAATAAATGATGACTAACTGACAACCTCAGCTGCCGACAGGTATTGTTGATATACCTCGATGTGGACAGCTGAAAATGTGTGCCCCGACCGGGAATCGAACCCGGGATCTCCTGCTTGCATGGCAGACGCTCTATCTATCTTAGAGATTTTCCCGTACGACCATTTCACGAGTGTACCGTGAGTACGAGGAATCCGGTAAAACATCAAATCTCCGACATCGGTGCTACCAAAAAAAGATTCTATAAGAACGGGACCAGCGACGCCTGAAGAAAATCGTTCAACGTGACAGAAGTGCAACCCTTCCGTAGATTACTACAGATTTCAACGCTGGGACATCAGCAAGTGTGAGCGTGCGAAGCATTCACAGAAAAATCATCGATTTGGGCTTTCGGACCCGAAGGCCCACTCGTGTACCATTGATGACCGGACGACACAAAGCTTTACGCCTCGTCTGGGACCGTCAGCACACACATTGGACTGTTGATGACTGGAAACATGTTGCCTGGTCGGACGAGTCTCGTTTCAAATTATATCGAACGGATGGGCGTGTACGGGTATGGAGACAACCTCATTAATTCATGGAGCCTGCATGTCAGCAGGGGACTGTTTAAGCTGGTGGTGCCTCTGTAATGAAATGTGGCGTGTGCAGTTGGAGTGATATGGGACCCCTGATACATCTAGATACGATTCTGACAGGTGACACGTACGTAAGCAACCTCTCTGTTCACCTGCATCCATTCATGTCCATTGTGCTTTCCGTCGGACTTGGGCAATTTCGGTAGGGCAATGTGACACCCCACAAGTCCAGAACTGCTACAGAGTGGCTTCAGGAACATCCTTCAGAGTTTAAACACTTCCGCTGGCCACCGAACTCCCCAGACATGAACATTGTTAAGCATATTTGGGATGCCTTGCAATGAGCTGTTCAGAAGAGATCTCCACCTCGTCGTACTCTTACGGATATTTGGACAGTCCTGCACGATTCATGGTATCAATTCCGTCCAACACCACTTCAGACATTATTCAAGTCCATGCCACGTCATGTTGCCGTACTTCTACATTCTCGCGGGGTCCTATACGATATTAGGCAGCTGTACAAGATTCTTTCGGTCTTCAGTGTATGTCAAGATGTAGTGCCTGTCACTAAGTGTTGACGTAGTAGGTGTCTAAAATATCATTATCAAACTACTCTTTAAAACTTTTAAGGTACACATCCTCACAGCAAAACATTTAACCAAGGTCGCTGAAAATCCCACGGAGATTTTTAGTATGGGATTCAATTTCATGGTATATAAGTATCAGTCGCTTTTGAAATGTGGTACTACAGAGGAGTTATTCTTATCAGAGGGGTAGATCTATTAAGTACTGAATTGATACTGAACCGAACAGGGGAGGAGGTAGGTTGATACCCTAGATGGATTACATTCCCTCTGTGTAAAGGGCAAGAATCATGGAGGGTGACCAAGGATAAACTTGTAATAAGAAGATTCACTTCAATGTAGGCTACACTAGTTGTGCGAACAGCAAGAGTGTTGCGCGAGATAGACCAGCATGAAGAGGAACACAAACTACTCTCCTTGCTCAACATAGCAAGAATAACAATCCGTCAGAATGTTATTTTCTCAGTTTCATAAAATAAATGAGGTTTTTTTTTTAAAACTGGGTCTTCACTTCCCGTAGATCACCTATGCCTACTACGCTACTGGCCATTAAAATTGCATCTTCAAGAAGAAATGCACATGATAAACGGGTATTCATTGGACAAATATATTATACTAGAACTGACATGTGATTACATTTTCAAGCAATTAGGGCGCATAGATCCTGAGAAATCAGTACCCACAACAACCACCTCTGGCTGTAATAAACGGCCTTGATATGCCTGGGCATTGAGTCAGAGTTTGGATGGCGTGTACAGGGGCAAATGTCGGGATGGTTCCTTTGAAAGGGCACGGCCGATTTCCTTCCCAATCCTTCCCTGACCAGAGCTTGCGCTCCGTCTCTAATGACCTCGTTGTCGACGGGACGTTAAACACTAACCACCACCACCACCACCGTGCACAGGTACAGCTGCCCATGCAGCTTCAGCACGATACCACAGTTCAAGAGTAGTGACTGGCGTACTGTGACGAGCTAGTTGCTCGGCCACCATTGACCAGACGTTTTCAATTGATGAAAGACCTGGAGAATGTGCTGGCCAGGGCAGCAGTCGAACATTTTCTGCTTCCAAAAAGGCCCATACAGGACCTGCAACATGCGGTCGTGCATTATCCTACTGAAATGTAGGGCTTCGCAGGGATCGAATGAAGGGTAGAGACACGGGTCGTAACACATCTGAAATGTAGCGTCCACTGTTCAAAGTGCCGTCAATGCGAAGAAGAGGTGACCGAGACGGGTAACCAATAGCACCCCATACCATCACGCCGGGTGATATGCCAGTATGGCGACGGCGAATACACGCTTCCAGTGTGCGTCCACCGCGATGTCACCAAACACGGATGCGACTATCATGATGCTGTAAACAGAACCTGGATCCATCCGAAAAAATGACGTTTTGCCATTCGTGCACCCAGGTTCGTCGTTGAGTGCACCATCGCAGGCGCTCCTGTCTGTGATGCAGCGTGAAGGGTAACCGCAGCCATGGTCTGCCAGCTGATAGTCCATGCTGCTGCAAACGTCGTCGAACTGTTCGTGCAGGTGGTTGTTGTCTTGTAAAAGTCTCCATCTGTTGACTCAGGGATCGAGACGCGGCTGCACGCTCCGTTACAGCCATGCGGATAAGATGCCTGTCATCTCGACTGGTAGTGATAGGAGGCCGTTGGGATCGAGCACGGAGTTCCGTATTACCCTCCTGAAGCCACCGATTCCATACTTTGCTAACAGTAATTGGATCTCGACCAACTCGAGCAGCAATGTCACGATACGAGAAATGGCAATCGCGATAGGCTACAATCCAACCATTATCACAGTCGGAAACGTGAAAGTACGTATTTCTCCTCCTTACACGAGGTATCAGAACAACGTTTTACCAGGCAACGCCGGTCAACTGCTGTTTGTGTATGAGAAATCGGTTGGAAAAATTCCTCATGTCAGCACATTGTAGATGTCGCCACCGGCGCCAACCTTGTGTGAATGCTCTGAAAAGCTAATCATTTGCATATGACAGCATCTTATTCCCATCGGTTAAATTTCGCGTCTGTAACACGTCATCTTCGTGGTGCAGCAATTTTAATTGCCAGTAGCGTAGATGCCCTCCTTCTTATCCCGTACGCCTTATAGCTGCCATTCTTAATGCTTTTCCTGTGTTTTTCCTCTTCCTTTTCTTTGGTTCAAAATGGTTCAAATGGCTCTGAGCACTATAGGACTTAACTTCTAAGGTCATCAGTCCCCTGGAACTTAGAACTACTTAAACCTAACTAACCTAAGGACATCACACACATCCATGCCCGAGGCAGGATTCGAACCTGCGACCGTAGCGGTCGCGCGGTTCCAGACTGTAGCGCCTTTAACCTTTTCTTTGTTTTTGCTATAATCGCCTACAGTATTGACAGTTAATAATTTGTGTAAGATGTATGTCTGCGTTGATTTCAAAGAGGAACTTCAGATCAAGGTAAAGGTCTGCTAAAACTAATAACAAGCTACCGTAAATCGTAGGAGATAGTTGTTTGTGTTTGTAGTGTAAGACAGCGTTTCATAAACTTATTGTCTCTCTCTCAAGTACTGTACAGGATCCGGTTTGCTGACAATTTTGCTGTTTTCGGAGAAAAGAGATGGGTTGAGCAACAAGAGATCGCTGCCGATGGCCGCTTATCTGGACACGTGTCGGCAGACGGCGTGGGACCTCGATATCCTTAAGCTGTCCGTGCAGGTTTAGCTCCATATCTCGATGCAACTGTCACTCTATAAGTACCATCTGTACGCTGCTGATAATCTGACTCGCGTTGGTCGTCAGCCATTCACGATAAGAGCTCATTGGCGAATGAAAATACCGGGTGATCAAAAAGTCATTATAAATTTGAAAACTGAATAAATCACAGAATAATGTAGATAGAGAGGTACAAATTGACACACATGCTTGGAATGACATGGGGTTTTATTGGAACCAAAAAAATAGAAAAGTTCAAAAAATGTCCGACAGATGGCGCTTCATCTGATCAGAATAGCAATAATTAGCATAACAAAGTAAGACAAAGCAAAGATGATGTTCTTTACAGGGAATGCTCAAAATATCCACCATCATTCCTCAACAATAGCTGTAGTCGAGGTATAATGTTGTGAACAGCACTGTAAAGCAAGTCCGGAGTTGTGGTGAGGCATTGGCGTCGGATGTTGTCTTTCAGCATCCCTAGAGATGAAACTTCCTGGCAGATTAAAACTGTTTGCGCCGACCGAGACTCTAACTCGGGACCTTTGCCTTTCGCGGGCAAGTGCTCTACCATCTGAGCTACCGAAGCACGACTCACGCCCGGCCCTCACAGCTTTACTTCTGCCAGTATCTCGTCTCCTACCTTCCAAACTTTACAGAAGCTCTCCTGCGAACCTTGCAGAACTAGCACTCCTGAAAGAAAGGATACTCCGGAGACATGGCTTAGCCACAGCCTGGGGGATGTTTCCAGAATGAGATTTTCACTCTGCAGCGGAGTGTGCGCTGATATGAAACTTCCTGGCAGATTAGTTTGGAAGGTAGGAGACGAGATACTGGCAGAAGTAAAGCTGTGAGGGCCGGGCGTGAGTCGTGCTTTGGTAGCTGAGATTGTAGAGCACTTGCCCGCGAAAGGCAAAGGTCCCGAGTTCGAGTCTCGGTCGGGCACACAGTTTTAATCTGCCAGGAAGTTTCATATCAGCGCACACTCCGCTGCAGAGTGAAAATCCCTAGAGATGTCGGTCGATCACGACACGCTTGCGACTTCAGCTAACCTCAAAGCCAATAATCGTACGGACTGAGGTCTGGGGACCTGGGAGGCCAAGCATAACGGAAGTGTCGGCTGAGCACACGATCATCACCAAACGACGCGTGCAAGAGATCTTTCACGCGTCTAGCAATATGGGGTGGAGCGCCATCCTGCATAAACATCGTACGTTCCAGCAGGTGTTTATTAGGCAGGCTGGGGATGATGTGATTCTGTAACATATCGGCGTACCTCTCACCCGTCACGGTAGCGGTTACAAAACCAGAATCACGGATTTCCTCGAAGAAAAAAGGCCCGATAACGGTAGATATGGTAAATCCAACCCGTACCGTGATTTTCTCGTCGTGCAATGGAGTTTCCACGACAGTTCTAGGATTTTCGATAGCCCAAATTCTGCAGTTGTGGGCGTTGACAGACCCTCTGAGCGTGAAATGAGCTTCGTCAGTCCACAACACGTCATTCAACAAATCGTCATCTTCCACTTCGCTTCCGCTTCGCTAAATCGCCAGGTAACAGTTCATGATGCCGATGGATTTTGTACGGATAGCATCGGAGGGTACGCCTAAGTGCCAACCAAACAGTAGTGTATGTAATGCCGGTGCGACGTGCGACTGCACGAGCGCTGACTTCCCCGTGCATAGACGAACCTGCTACAGTCTCCATTTCTTCCTGAACTGTCTCAGCAACATTACGCCTTGTGCTCGGTTGGCCTCTACCGGGTCTATCGTCTAAACAACCCGTGGCTTCGAACTTCGAAATCATTCTCGCCACAGCTGGGTTTGTCAATGGACCTTTACCCGTCGAATCCCCTTCCTATGGCCATAGGATCGTAACGCTGAACTAGCACATTCCCCATTCTGATAATACAGCTTCACTAAAAGCGCCTTTTCAGGTAACGTCAACACACTGCGACTGCTGGAGCATCTGATTCTCTCTCTCATTACAGCTCCTTTTATACACGATTGTCATGCGGAGTCACTGACGTTTTGCTGTCCAGCGCCATCTGTCGGACATTTTGTGAACTTTGTCTTTTTTTTTGTTCTAATAAAACCCCATGTAATTCCAAGCATGTATGTCAATTTTTACCACTCTATCTACATTATCCGTCGTTTATTAAGTTTTCAAATTTATACTAACTTTTTGATCACCCGGGAAATAAGTAATACTATTCAAAATTTGGAAAACAGTGAAGAAGGGTATAAAAAAAGAAAGACATGTTAAGAATATGATTGAAGGAGCAAAAAAATCAGCTTGGGAGAAATTCGTAAGCCAAATTGAGAATCGTATTCATGAAAGGCAGAATTATACATACGAAATCTTAAGAGACATCAACAAGAGTAACATGTACACAGTGATGGTTTCAACAGTACAAAGACCTGTGGTGCCAGCGGCGAGAACAAGCTCAGTCAAGAGGAGAAGAAGAAGAAGACGGCGAACACGAAGACCTTGTTGCCCTATTGCAATGGGAGAGCTTCACAGAACCCTAAGAGAAATGGAAAACAGGAAAGCAAATACACTCCTGGATATTGAAATAAGAACACCGTGAATTCATTGTCCCAGGAAGGGGAAACTTTATTGACACATTTCTGGGGTCAGATACATCACATGATCACACTGACAGAACCACAGGCACATAGACACAGGCAACAGAGCATGCACAATGTCGGCACTAGTACAGTGTATATCCACCTTTCGCAGCAATGCAGGCTGCTGTTCTCCCATGGAGACGATCGTAGAGATGCTGGATGTAGTCCTGTGGAACGGCTTGCCATGCCATTTCCACCTGGCGCCTCAGTTGGACCAGCGTTCGTGCTGGACGTGCAGACCGCGTGAGACGACGCTTCATCCAGTCCCAAACATGCTCAATGGGGGACAGATCCGGAGATCTTGCTGGCCAGGGTAGTTGACTTACACCTTCTAGAGCACGTTGGGTGGCACGGGATACATGCGGACGTGCATTGTCCTGTTGGAACAGCAAGTTCCCTTGCCGGTCTAGGAATGGTAGAACGATGGGTTCGATGACGGTTTGGATGTACCGTGCACTATTCAGTGTCCCCTCGACGATCACCAGTGGTGTACGGCCAGTGTAGGAGATCGCTCCCCACACCATGATGCCGGGTGTTGGCCCTGTGTGCCTCGGTCGTATGCAGTCCTGATTGTGGCGCTCACCTGCACGGCGCCAAACACGCATACGACCATCATTGGCACCAAGGCAGAAGCGACTCTCATCGCTGAAGACGACACGTCTCCATTCGTCCCTCCATTCACGCCTGTCGCGACACCACTGGAGGCGGGCTGCACGATGTTGGGGCGTGAGCGGAAGACGGCCTAACGGTGTGCGGGACCGTAGCCCAGCTTCATGGAGACGGTTGCGAATGGTCCTCGCCGATACCCCAGGAGCAACAGTGTCCCTAATTTGCTGGGAAGTGGCGGTGCGGTCCCCTACGGCACTGCGTAGGATCCTACGGTCTTGGCGTGCATCCGTGCGTCGCTGCGGTCCGGTCCCAGGTCGACGGGCACGTGCACCTTCCGCCGACCACTGGCGACAACATCGATGTACTGTGGAGACCTCACGCCCCACGTGTTGAGCAATTCGGCGGTACGTCCACCCGGCCTCCCGCATGCCCACTATACGCCCTCGCTCAATGTCCGTCAACTGCACATACGGTTCACGTCCACGCTGTCGCGGCATGCTACCAGTGTTAAAGACTGCGATGGAGCTCCGTATGCCACGGCAAACTGGCTGACACTGACGGCGGCGGTGCACAAATGCTGCGCAGCTAGCGCCATTCGACGGCCAACACCGCGGTTCCTGGTGTGTCCACTGTGCCGTGCGTGTGATCATTGCTTGTACAGCCCTCTCGCAGTGTCCGGAGCAAGTATGGTGGGTCTGACACACCGGTGTCAATGTGTTCTTTTTTCCATTTCCAGGAGTATATATATATATATATATATATATATATATATATATATATATATGAGTTACTAACCCTAAGAGGATAAGTAAATAGGAAATTGTCTTGATTTCACTACTTCTTTTTGATATTCTCTCTGTTCGACATACGTACTCACACATAATTTACTGCCAAAGGGATCATACACGTTAGCATTTGAAGTACTGGACGTAAATCAGAAATTTTCCGATTTCTTCTTTTACCTGTACCAAGAAAACTTTGCTTTTTTCCGAATGTTTTCATTGTAGGTCAACGTGAAGTTCCTGCAGATTTTGATTAATGAGTTTGCGAGCATCAAACTATGAGACATATATGGCCGTATCTTTTGACAAAACTGACTTACAAGCTTAAATTTTATCCACTGTCAAGAGAGTAGACCTTTCCGCCTGACCATTTTTTTCAGCTTGATACCACTATCCGTTCCTGAGAAGATGGGGTCTTAACAGACAGACAGACAGACAGATGGACAACGAATGGCAAAGAAATGTTTTTTTTACTTTCTGTAATTATAAACTAAGAATTTATGTATTTTCCCTTTACTTGTCGAATTACATGATTCTATGTCAACGGGAAGTTGATGAGTGACTTTGTGGGTATCATAATACGTGACATAAATGGCCTATCTTTTGACCGAATTGTGTTAGAAGCTTAATTTTTCCACCCTGCCCAGGGACCTTTGGTCTCAGTGTGTGACTTACATTTCAGATTGATACCTGTACCTGTTCCTGAGAAATATTGGTCTTAACCGTCAGGCAGACAGACGGATGAGGAAGTGATCCTATTAGGGTTCGGTTTTCCGTGCATGAGAGACGGAACCATAAAAAGACCGCGCCATGAATCTTGTCTCGAGGAATGGCGCGAAACACACCAGGTTATCAACAGTCTCTCTCCTGCTCAACTATGGTGCGCGACGATGTGTTACTAATATTCTTACATTGCAGCGTTTCACTTTTGCTTAGGAATGGGACGTAGCTTCTTCTTAACACTAAACATAAATGGAAATTGTTGTTTTCCACCTCCAAATCCGAAACGATTTAAAAAACCCTATATATTGTTACTTATCACCATCATGAAGGACTTATAGCGATTGTATCCTGTATGATTTAAAATACAAACTTCGCCATGGTGATGATGATGATGATGTTTGGTTTGTGGGGCGCTCATCTGCGCGGTTATCAGGGCCCGTACGTATTCCCAACCTTTGTTCAGTCCAATATCACCACTTACGTGAATGATGATGAAATGATGAGGACAACAGTCGTCTAGAGTTAAGTGAAAATACCTGACCCCGCCGGGAATCGCACCCGGGATCCTGTGCTCGGGAAGCGAGAGCGGGACCGCGAGACCACGAGCTGCGGACCACTTCACCATAAAACACACCAGACAGACGCATGACGAATGACTAATTCTATGAAGGATAGTTAACTGTCGGCCGACGACTAGACTTCTCTGATATACATCTAAAACTTTTCTGCATTCGCCCTGTCTCTTGTACGAGCTCATGAGGGTGATACGAAATTTACCCTTGCATAAACAAGAAGTGTCTTGAGACTGATTGCGTCATTGTGGAATGCTTTCAGCTGTAGCAAGTGCAGCGTCGTACTCTCAGCCAAAATCACGCTGCACAGTCGTAGCTGAGTTGCATCTGTTGAAATGGAGAACGAAAAATGCCTCTCGTTGCAGCATCATTTGGACTCGACATACATTGGGTAATGAACGAGACATCGAGCCAACTGCAACAGAGACACCCGTACCACTAAAAATATGAACTAGAAACTTACAACTGGCAAAAAGGTAAGCGTTTACTTTAGGTGGGCACTTTAAAATTTCGTTATTCATGTAGCACGTACGTTCCAATGAAATCGGATGAATCTCTGTGAAACTCCCTGTATTTCTACGTTGTTTTCTCGTGTTACAAACATTAAAGAGACTCTCCTAAAGTTAACGAGCTTTGTCCCTTTTCCCATATACATACGAATGGACCACACACTTTTGAGAACAAGACGATGACTAGAATACCTTATCTTCAAACTCTGAAGACACTGATTTTTTCCACAATTTCAGGAACACTGCAGTGAGTACATGCTCCACACTACAACGACCGACAGTTTCTCAATAAGGTACTGCTTCAACGTTAGGTAGGGCGTACGAGACTCGTAGACGCTGCCCGGTACCCATGGCCTCCAAGAGTTCCAGATACGGTCGATGCGACTTTTATTGTGAGTACATAAAAGGATGCGTGTTAACGACGTAAATGAAGTCAGAAACAAAATTTCACAGACAGTACCTTTCGATAACGAAGGAATCTAACGCGAAGTGGATGAGAAATGTAGCTATCGTGTAGGAGACGTCTGTGGGGATGGTGGTGGGAGCATTAGTATAAGACACAAAAAACTCTTTCAGTGCCGTTTGAATATTTTAGGGTTTTTCGAGATTTGCAGCATGTTTCCATCAATAAATATAAACTGTTAAAATCAGGTCATTCTTTTTGGAACTCCCTATATTCCAATTGCACTGTCGGCAACGGAAGATGTTCCGTCATGATCACCGTGACCGAGCACTACCAATCTAATACGCCAGTATTTCTAAGCCTTTGGGAGACATTGATTATTTTCAATGTTTTCAGTGATGAAAGAAATTACTACTGTAGAGGAAGAAATGTGTACGTACATGATGGATACTGGGTGTGTCTATCGTCACTGACCGAACTATCTCACATTTGAAATTGCCGCAGACAGCAAATATGAGATCAAGAGCTACGGAAATCATCAGTGAAAAGAGATGTGGAACATGGAGCAACCTCAAATTCCGACTCATTTGGACCGATAAACTACACTCCTGGAAATTGAAACAAGAACACTGTGAATTCATTGTCCCAGGAAGGGAAAACTTTATTGACACATTCCTGAGGTCAGATACATCACATGAACACACTGACAGAACCACAGGCACATAGACACAGGCAACAGAGCATGCACAATGTCGGCACTAGTACAGTGTATATCCACCTTTCGCAGCAATGCAGGCTGCTATTCTCCCATGGAGACGATCGTAGAGATGCTGGATGTAGTCCTGTGGAACGGCTTGCCATGCCATTTCCACCTGGCGCCTCAGTTGGACCAGCGTTCGTGCTGGACGTGCAGACCGCGTGAGACGACGCTTCATCCAGTCCCAAACATGCTCAATGGGGGACAGATCCGGAGATCTTGCTGACCAGGGTAGTTGACTTACACCTTCTAGAGCACGTTGGGTGGCACGGGATACATGCGGACGTGCATTGTCCTGTTGGAACAGCAAGTTCCCTTGCCGGTCTAGGAATGGTAGAACGATGGGTTCGATGACGGTTTGGATGTACCGTGCACTATTCAGTGTCCCCTCGACGATCACCAGTGGTGTACGGCCAGTGTAGGAGATCGCTCCCCACACCATGATGCCGGGTGTTGGCCCAGTGTGCCTCGGTCGTATGCAGTCCTGATTGTGGCGCTCACCTGCACGGCGCCAAACACGCATACGACCATCATTGGCACCAAGGGAGAAGCGACTCTCATCGCTGAAGACGACACGTCTCCATTCGTCCCTCCATTCACGCCTGTCGCGACACCACTGGAGGCGGGCTGCACGATGTTGGGGCGTGAGCGGAAGACGGCCTAACGGTGTGCGGGACCGTAGCCCAGCTTCATGGAGACGGTTGCGAATGGTCCTCGCCGATACCCCAGGAGCAACAGTGTCCCTAATTTGCTGGGAAGTGGCGGTGCGGTCCCCTACGGCACTGCGTAGGATCCTACGGTCTTGGCGTGCATCCGTGCGTCGCTGCGGTCCGGTCCCAGGTCGACGGGCACGAGCACCTTCCGCCGACCACTGGCGACAACATCGATGTACTGTGGAGACCTCACGCCCCACGTGTTGAGCAATTCGGCGGTACGTCCACCCGGCCTCCCGCATGCCCACTATACGCCCTCGCTCAAAGTCCGTCAACTGCACATACGGTTCACGTTCACGCTGTCGCGGCATGCTACCAGTGTTAAAGACTGCGATGGAGCTCCGTATGCCACGGCAAACTGGCTGACACTGACGGCGGCGGTGCACAAATGCTGCGCAGCTAGCGCCATTCGACGGCCAACACCGCGGTTCCTGGTGTGTCCACTGTGCCGTGCGTGTGATCATTGCTTGTACAGCCCTCTCGCAGTGTCCGGAGCAAGTATGGTGGGTCTGACACACCGGTGTCAATGTGTTCTTTTTTCCATTTCCAGGAGTGTATTTCGAACACTATTCGACTCCGCCTTAGCCATGTCTTTTCCTCTACATCTACAAAGAATATTAAGAGTATTTACCGTTGAGTGTGATTATTAATCAGAAGCTGATCCAAACCAAATCTTTTTCCTCATCCCAAATTTTACTATGAATGATTGCAATTATGGAAGCTCCTGATAAATATGGGATAACATGTTCTTGAATCAGTTTCTTCTATTTTGTTTACATAAAACGTTCGCCACTATAAACTGATTCTTAGTTTCGTTATGAGTATAGCGCGAAATCTGTGGTTTGTGATAGTATTCATATTTCCATTTCTGTGTATCGTTTATGATTAAGCTTAACAAATAGCGTAGATATGACACCGTAGCTCAGGAGCGGCTTGTAAGCAAATTGCTTGCGTTTGGAATATCGTCTCGACTATGCCACTGGATGTAATTTCCTGACAGAGAGGTCACAGCTCGTAGTAACTGACAGAAAGTCATCGAGTAGAACAGAAGTGTGGATAGTGTTATAGGCCCTCTCCTGTTCCTTATCAATATAAACGATTTAGAAGACAGTCTGAGCAGCTGTACTAGGTTTTTTCAGATGATGCTGTCTTTTATCATTTAGTGAAGTCAGCAGAAGATCAAAACCAGTAGTAAAATGCTTTAGACAGATGGCAATCGACAGTAAGTAATGAAAAGTGTGAGGTCACCCACATGAGTGCTAAAAGGAATCGATTACATTTGTGGTACACGAAAAATCAAGCAAATCTAAAGGCTGTAAATTCAGTTAAAGACCTAGGAATTACAATTATGAACGACGTAGACTGGAAATAACCCATGGAAATGTTGTGGGGAAGGCGAGTCGAAGACTACGTTTTATTGGTAGAGCACTTAGAATGTACAAAAGACCTAGTATACAGCATGCGTATACTACACTTATCCGTCCTCTTTTGGAGCACTGCTGTGTGGTCTGGTATCCTCGCCAGATAGGATTAGCTCAGTGTATCGAGAAAGTTCAGAGAAGGGCAGAACGTTTGGTATTATCGAGAAATAGGTGGAGAATGTCACTGACATGGTATAGGATATGGGGCGCACATCATTAGACCAAAGGCGTTTCTCGTTGCGGCGGGATTCTATCACAAAATTGTTCCTCCGAATGCGAAAATATTTTGTTGACGCTGATCTACATAGGAGAACGATCTTCATAATAAAATGAGGGAAATTAGAGCTCGCACGGAGAGATATAAGCGTTCCTTTTTTCCGCCCGCTCTTCGAGAGTGGAATAATAGAGAATTGTGTGTAGGTTGTTGGATGAACCCTCTTCCAGAGACTTAAGTGTAATTTGCATAGTAGCCCAGTAGATGTAGATAAATTGGTAATACAAAAATGACTCGTTTACTTGTAATAATATTTATTAAAAGTTGACTGTGGAAAGAAATTATTCAGCTTGAACTTTTGCTGTTCTAAATAGGCATATGTGGATTTTCTCCGTACAGTTATGTATACGATATAAACATGTATTTTAGATGGATGACTAGAGTGCAAAAGCAGCAGGCAATAAATAAACAGGTGAAGATCGAAATTCAGCGTGTCCAGAGGACGTCCAGGTGACGCTTATGGCCACATTTTGGACATTGAGAAAGGTCGAATCATTGGAACGAGGTACGTCATAGCATCATACCGACAGATTACTCAAAGAAGTTGGCTGTAGTGCAATGATTGCAGAGCGAGTAGTGACGTCATGGCCTCTGGACAATAGCGTGGCAGAAAGAGTAGGCACAGGTATTTGGAGAGAGGTGCCGCGAGCAGATTGTAGGGCTACTCAACCAGCTGTGGCGAATAGACAGATGACAGCATCTGATATCCGAACAGAGGCTACAGACAAAAGTGTCACCATGAAGAGACTGGAAGCTGGGTTGAGATCCCGAATTGCTGTGCTTCATTTACCACTGACAGGACAACACGGACAACATCCAAACCCACCAGAAATTAAGATAAAATACCTCTATTAAAAGAAGTAGACGAAGATTCGCTTGACAGCTCCGTAAGAGACAGTCTCCACTCCTTTTTAACCGGACTATGTAAACGTAGATTAGAGGTGGTTTGAATTCAAAGTAATAGTATCGACTTCAATTGATAGATATAGACCAAATAAATAGAAAGCTTTTACAGAATCAACGAAAAAAGCACTCCAAATGTAAAAGAACACAGAATCCCCAAGGTTAGCGAAGTTTTACACAAGCTCTAAACGTAGCGCGTTCTGTACTGCGTGATGTTTTTACTAGCGCAAACCACGAAAATTTGTTGTGAAATATGGCAGAAATCCCAAAGAGATTCTGACCATATTTAAAGTACACCAGTGAAAGACGCAGTCAATACTTTCACTGCGCAGTGACAACGGTGGTGATACTGATAACAGTGCCACTAAAGCGGAATGAATAAACACGGCTTTCCGAAATTCTGTCACCCAAGAATACGAACTAAATATTTCGTAATTCGAATCAAGAACAACTGCCACCATGAGTGGCTTAGAAGCAATTACCCTTAGTTTAGCAAAGAAGCTGAAACCACTCAATAAAGGGAAATCGACATGTCCAGATTGTATAGCAGCTAGATTCCTTTCAGGTATTCTGATGCAATAGATCTATACTTCGCAACCACGTACAATCGCTCGCTCCTCGGAAGATCCGTACCGAAAGATTGGGAAGTTGCACAGATCGCACCAGTCCTCAAGAAAGGAAATGAGACTAATCAGCTGAATCACTAACGTCAATTTGCGGTAGGATTATGGAACGTATATTGTGTTCGAGCATTATTAAGTACCTCGAGGAAAACGATATATTGACAATAGCCAGCACGGATTTAGAAAATATCGTTCTTGTAAGTCTAAACTTTTTCCTATTCTCACGAAATGGTGAGTGCTATCGACAGTGGATGTAAATTTAATTTCGTGTTTTTAGATTTCCAGAAGGCTTTTGACACCATTCCCCACAAGAGGCTTCTAATCAAAGTGCGTGCCTAACAAGTATCGTTTCAGTTATGCGACTGGATTCGTGGGTTCGTGTGAGAAAGGCCATAGATCACAGTAACTGGTGGAAGGTCATAGAGCAAAACAGAAGTAATATCTGGCATTCTCCAAGAAAATTTTTAGGCCTCTTGCTGTTCCTGATCCACATAAACAATAGGAGACAATCTGAGCTGTCCTCTTAGATTGTTTTCAGGTGGTGGTTTCAATTACCATTTTGTTGTCATCAGTTAACCAAAACCAATTGCAAAGTGATTAAGCCTAGGTATGGTGGGTGTACAAATACTTCTATTAATTCTAGAAGCAGCAGTAGCCATAATCCAAGCTTATGTTGTTTCGATTTTAAGAACTTTATATTATAGAGAAGTATACTGAACTAAGTGCAGTTGATTCTAAATAATAAATATTTGAAATCATCCATATGAGTACCGAAAGAAATCAGGTAAACTTCGGGTACACAATAAATCACAATAAATATAAAGGCTGTAAATTGAACTAAATACTTAGGGATTACAATTACGAATAACTTCAGTTGGAACGATCACATACATAACGTTGTGAGTAAGGCAAACCAAACACTGCGATTACCAGCAGAACACTTAGAAAATGCACCTGGTGTATTAAAGAGACTGCTTTCACAACGCTTGTGCGCACTCTTCTGAAGTACTGCTGTGCGGTGTGGGGTCTGTATCAGATAGGTTTGACGGAGGACATAGAAAAAGTTCAATGAAAGGCAGCTCGTTTCGTATTCTCCCGAAACAGGAGAGGGAGTGCCACGGATATGATACACGAATTGGGATGGCAATCATTAAATCAAAGGCGTTTTTCGTTGCGTAGGATCTTCACATGAGAATAAATCACTAACTTTCTCCTCAGAGTGCGAAAATATTTAGTTGGCGCCCACCTACTTAGGGAGCAATGATCATCATAATAATACACTACTGGCCATTAAAATTGCTACACCACGAAGATGTGCTGCAGACGCGAAATTTAACCGAAAGGAAGGAAATGCTGTGATATTCAAATGATTAGCTTTTCAGAGTATTCACACAATGTTGGCACCGGTGGCGACATCTACAATGTGCTGACATGAGGAACTTTTCCAACCTATTTCTCATACACAAACAGCAGTTGACCGGCGTTGCCTGGTGAAACTTTGTTGTGACGCCTCGTGTAAGGAGAAATGCGTACCATCACGTTTCCGAATTTGATAAAGGTCGGATTGTAGCCTATCGCGATTGCGGGGTATTGTACAGAGACACTGCTGCTCCCGTTGGTCGAGATCCAATGACTGTTAGCAAAATATGGAATCGGTGGCTTCAGGAGGGTAATACGGAACGCTGTGCTGGATCCCAACGGCCTCATATCACTAGCAGTCGAGATGACAGGCATCGTATCCGCATGGCTGTAACGGATCGTGCAGACACGTCTCGATCCCAGAGTCAACAGATGGGGACGTTTGCAAGACAGCAAACATCTGCACGAACGGTTCGACGACGTTTGCAGCAGCATGGACTCTCAGCTCGGAGACCATGGCTGCGGTTACCCTTGACGCTGCATCACAAACAGGAGCGCCTGCGATTGTGTACTCAACGACGACCTGGGTGCACGGATGGCAAAACGTCATTTTTTTCGGATGAATCCAGGTTCAGTTTACAGCATCATGATGGTCGCATCCGTGTTTGGCGACATCGCGGTGAACGGAAATTGGAAGCGTGTATTCGTCATCGCCATACTGGCGTATCACCCGACGTGATGGTATGGGGTGCCACTGGTTACACGTCTCGGTCACCTGTTGTTAGCATAGACGGCACTTTGAACAGAGGACGTTACACTGCAGAGGTGTTACGACCCGTGGCTCTACCCTTCATTCGATCCTTGCGAAAACCTACATTTCAGCAGGATAATGCACGACCGCATGTTGCAGGTCCTGTACCGGCCTTTCTGGATACAGAAAATGTTCGACTGCTGCCCTGGCCAGTACATTCTCCAGATCTCTCATCAATTGAAAACATCTGGTCAATGGTTGCCAAGCAACTCGCTCGTCACAATACGCCAGTCAGTACTCTTGATGAACTGTGGTATCGTGTTGAAGCTGCATGGGCAGCTGTACCTGTACGCGCCATCCAAGCTCTGTTTGACTCAATGCCCAGGCGTATCAAGGTGGTTGTTCTGGGTACAGATTTCTCCGGATCTATGCACACAAATCGCGTGAAAATGTAATCACACGTCAGTTCTAGTATAATAAATTTGTCCAATGAATACCCGTTTATCATCTGCATTTGTTCTTGGTGCAGCAATTTTAATGGCCCGTAGTGTATATGAGAAATCAGGCCTCATTCAGAGATATTTAACTGTTCGATTTTCCCGCGTGCTGTTCGACAGTGGAACGGTAGGGAAATAACTTGAAGGTGATTTGATGAACACTTCGCCAGGCATTTAATTCTGAATTGTTAAGTAATAATGTAGGTGTAGGTACATGTAGAAGACTTGACTGGTTCACAGTCAGAGTTCACTTGGACTAATGATGGCAGTATGTGGTGTTCTGCGATGTGTCTAATGTTGTGTTTGTGATAGATGGATGCCGTTTCTCATGATCACGTGGTGAAACGTCGCAGGAAGTAGCGATACAGGAGACACATATGCTATGTAATCAAAAGTATCCGCACACCCGGCTGAAAATGATTTACAAGTACGTAGCACCCTCCATCAGTAATGCTCGGATTCAGTATGGTGTTGGCCCACCCTTATCCTTGATGACAGCTTCCATTCTCGCAGGTTTACGTTCAATCAGGTGCTGGAAGGTTTTTTTAGGAAATTGCGTCAATTTTTCACCTAGTGCTGCACTGAGAAGAGATATCAATGTCGGTCGGTGAGGCCTGGCATTAAATCGGCGTTCCAAAACATCCCGAAGGTGGTCTATAGGATTCAGATCAGGACTCTGTGCAGGCGTCCATTACAGGGATGTTATTGTCGTGTAACCATTCCACCACAGGCCGTGCATTATGAACAGGCGCTCGATTTTTTTGAAAGATGCAATCCCAATCCCCGAATTGCTCAACAGTGGGAAGCAAGAAGGTGCTTAAAACATCAATGCAGGCCTTTGCTATGATAGTGTCAAGCAAAACAACAAGGGGTGCAAGCCCCCTCCACGAAAATCACGACCACACTATAACAACACCACCACCTCCGAATTTTACTGTTAGCACTACACAAGCTGGCAGATGACTTTTACCGGGCATTAGACATACGCACACCCTACCATCAGATCGCCACATTGTGTACTGTGATTCGTCACTCCACACAACGTTTTTCCGCTGTTCAAACGTCCAATGTTTACGCTCCTTACACCAAGCGAGGCGGCGTTTGGCATTTACCGGCGTGATGTGTGGCTTATGAGCAGCCGCTCGACCATGAAATCCAAGTTTTCTCCCGTTCACGCCTAAATGTCATAGTACTTGCAGTGGATCCTGATGCAGTTTGGTGATGGTGTGTACAGATGTCTGCCTATTACGCATTACGACCCTCTTCAGCTGTCGGCGGTCTCTGTCAGTCAACAGAGAAGGTCCACCTGTACGCTTTTGTGCTGCACGTGTTCCTTCACGTTTCCACTTCACTATCACATCGGAAACAGTGGACCTAGGGAGTGTGGAAATGTCGCGTACGGACGTATGACACAAGCGACATCCAGTCACCTGACCACGTTCGAAGTCCGTGAGTCCCGCGGAGCGCCCCATTCTGCTCTCTCACGATGTCTAATGGCTACTGAGGTGGCTGATATGGATTACCTGGCTGTAGGTGGCAGCACAATGCATCTTATATGAAAAACGTGTGTTTTTTGGGGTGTCAGGGTACTTTTGATCTCACAGTGTACGTCTTCTGGAATCTTGACGTGAAGGCTACAAGATGTCACAACGGTACTGATCAGGTAACTGCTTACGGAGGGCTGAATACTCACACATTATTACCAAATCCTTCATAAATAGGCCACCAGATGTCATATTATAGCACGATAATAAAAGGCAACACGCGGCGGTTCACACTACAGACGCATTGAAGAAAGTTCGTGACTGGTCTCCCCGATACAACGATTTGCATCCACAACGGGATATGATTGGAAGACGTAGCTACAGTAATTTCTCAAAAATATGCAGATAACCCCATGTAATAAGGAACTGATTACTAAATGTCATCATGCCGGCCGCGGTGGCCGTGCGGTTCTGGCGCTGCAGTCCGGAACCGCGGGACTGCTACGGTCGCAGGTTCGAATCCTGCCTCGGGCATGGGTGTGTGTGATGTCCTTAGGTTAGTTAGGTTTAAGTTTTTCTAAGTTCTAGGGGACTTATGACCTAAGATGTTGAGTCCCATAGTGCTCAGAGCCATTAAATGTTCAAAATGGTTCAAATGGCTCTGAGCACTATGGGACGTAACATCTATGGTCATCAGTCCCCAAGAACTTAGAACTACTTAAACCTAACTAACCTAAGGACAGCACACAACACCCAGCCATCACGAGGCAGAGAAAATCCCTGACCCCGCCGGGAATCGAACCCGGGAACCCGGGCGTGGGAAGCGAGAACGCTACCGCATGACCACGAGATGCGGGCGCCATTAAATGTCATGATAGGTGGACCCGCCAGTGTAATCTGAGGCGGGTAGTATTTTATTGTCAGTAGAGGCTCAGTAACAGCAGTATGGGTAGGTCAACAGAGCAGTAAAAGGAACGAGGAGACATATGGAAATTATTTATCTGCCCCTGAACTTCGACGTCATAACAACAATCCAGCCGAGTGATATTTACTTGTAAAGTGCAGTTTCTCACTAACAGTTTGCGTTCACATTCTGAAACAAGAATTGAAGACAGTGTATACAAGTGATCTCTTTTACTAGCTGTTTTCACAACACTTGATTACAAAGTACTTGAGCACTCAAGTATAAAGTTTCGTTACGATTAATTTTGGATATTTGTGGTAAGTACTATGGGACCAAACTGCTGAGATCATCGATCCCTAAGCTTACGAACGACTTAATCTAACTTAAACTAACTTACGCTGGGGACAACACACACACACACACACACACACACACACACACACACACACACACACCATGCCCAAGGGAGGACTCGAACCTCCGACTGGGGGAGCTGCGCGAACCGTGACAAGATGCCTTAGACCCCACGGCTACACCGGGGGGCCGTTACGAGTGGTCTGTCTCAACCACTGCAATAAATTGTTCTGTTTGGTAACTGCATTACATTATCTGTTTAAGTAACTACATTGATTTGTTACTGAATAGCATTTTAATACGCATGTATGATGTTCTGAATGATTATTGCAGTTATTACATTACTAAATAATTATTTCACTCTGTGATGCAATGTAATTCGTCGTTGTGTGTTCCATATCGACCTTCCATTTGTCGCAGCTGTTTTGTTTCATTTTAATTAAAAATTGTTAGTTCGTGAATACAAAAGTGCTATATTATTACCTCACACACTTAAAGTTCGCTATAACAAGGCGTTCGGTGGTCCGGTGTCTTCAGGGCCATATTTTTATATAATTAACATATTTAATAGTAAAGCAGGAAATTGAGAAAGGTAACAATTTCCTCGATATATATTCTGAGGCTGTTTCCTCCCTCGGCACAACGAATTCAAGGATGTATTCGTGCCTCAAATCATGCCTCATACAGAGATTGGTGATGGACACCAATACCGAAAGGAATGTAAGTTCAATCAATTAATACGAGGTATATGACCATCGTTATACAGTTTGATAAAGGTAGCACTGGTGCTCTATGGCGTAACACTTCACACTTCCGTCAGTGTATGCTTCACGTAATAACGAAAAGGACAGGAAGAGATTAGGGTACGCACAATGATATAAGAGGCATTCACTTTACCTGCACTCCAGTTGCAAGTGATTAAAAAAGTCGAGTGACGTAATGGCATAAAGTGTCCTCCCTTGGAGAGTATGTGCGTGGGTGGTAAACAAGCGTCACGAATAAAGACTCACCACTACTCTGACCGCCTTGGTTGAGTCGCTAACTCGGGCTTTCCACCCCTTAAGGGAACACAAAAAAAACTTACAAATTTTATTTGCGGCGCGCACATTTATTGGATGATGATGGGCGGAGCGCATGAATAATGCAGTAGATGTTGCTGCTGCTGCTGCTGTACTTTGGTGGAGCGACTTTTAGCCAGTCGTCAGGAGCTTTCACGGCGTATCTTCAGGGCTGGCCCGCTATATTACTGAGAAAACACGAACGCCGTCCTCCTCCCGGGGCTATGCGACTTCCCCCGCATGCTAAATATTTCTCGTCTGTGAACACCGTAATCGGATTAGGAGCTTGTTTTTGGAGTTTCCTTGATGGCTGCTTAATCCGGTCCTCTTTTCAGACTCTCGAAGCCAGTTATATGCCTCGACGCGCTTTTTTCCCCCAGGCTGTTCTGACTTGAGTACAACGTGTCGAAACGGAATCACATATGGGAACGTGTGGCAGTATTGGGTACTGAGGCCGAAATGAGTAACGGTGTTTTTTTTTTGCCTTGTAGGTGCTGCCATCTCTCCCACATTGTTAGAATTTTGTCGAGAGGTCGAGGTGAAGTGTCTTACAGTGAATCAGCGCCACTACATGTTGTGGTCTTGGTTGTCATGCTTCGATGCTTTTTTCCTACACGTTTCTTCAATATTCAGGTCTTAATACCTCGGAAGTAAGTAAATATATGTTTATTATAGTTAAACTAAACACTTAATATTCTGTTGATTTTATCATCAACTTCATTTTTACGTAGTTTAAATATTAATTTCATAGTGGTCACTGATTGTTTTCAGATCTTAATTTTTTTTCATTCGCTTGACTGCAGAGCAGAAAATTCTACCGCTGACAGCCCACCCCCATCCTCAACAATAACAGTAAAGGGAAAAGAAGAGAATGTTGTATAATTTGTAAGTGTGGTCTTATGACAGAATGGGGTAGGGCAGGTTGGGGTTGTAACCTCCCCACAAAAAAAAAAAAAAAAAAAAAAATGAAATGAATATTATTGGGTTAATGATTCTAATTTTAGTGTAAGCTCAGAACAAAATTTGGTCCCCATTTATAAGCTCTCTACAGAAATGTATTCACATTTAACCTCCACACAAAATTCATTTCCCATTTAATGTACCCACAAAATTCTTTTCTCATTTAATGTCAGCTCGAAACAAAAAATTCTAAACCTCGTAATAAAAAATAAATTCAGTAACCTGGTAGAATTTGGACGACAGCAGCGCTGCGTCATGGCCCTGTAAGATCATTCTGAATAAAAAAAGGAAAAATTCTTACCTCAATAAAAACGGCGAATATATCTGCTCTTATATAAAATTTTTCCGGGTCAGCTCTGTGCAATGCTGGCCGATAGATTTGTCATTTATGAAAGGAAGCAACTAATTTTTCTTTTGCAACAATAGGCATGATCATGGATTGAAGAAATTAGTAAATTCTTTAAATTGAAATGAATGTTTTTTAGAAATTACTATATATCACCAAGATTATTATTAGGACATTTTTAAAAGATTTACATGGGACTTTACATAACATTACTAGATATGCGCGAGGCTGCTTTTTTACCTTATACAATAATACTCAGGCTTCGGCATCGCTGCACCGCGACCGGCCCAGCCAACATGATACACCAGACAGGACTGACAAGCGCAGACAGGCGACTGCTCGCTAGCAACAACTTACTGCTACTGCTACACAGTTCGTACTGCAGTCAACACTGCTCTTTGGTCTCAGATTCTCTTATAGCTTACATATCGCAGGCAACACATACCTCTTACAGGGTACATTGGCCATAGGGGCACGACTGCTAATTGGTATTATTTCTTAAACTGCCGTTAGAATACGGCACCAACCAACGGAGTTGGTACTAACAATATCGCCGTGTTTCCACAAACACAGCCGGTCAGTCAGATTCTCGAGCGAGAAAGGGGGCATATTTTAAGATCTCTTGTTGGTGAAAGTAAATTTTGTTTGTTCATGATATGTCTTTGTGTACTCCAAGTAAACGGTCTTACTAAACAAACTAAGTACCAAGATTTAAGTCCCTAGGTTAGGGATTATTTTGACACGGTATACGGCGATAAATGTTTAAAACGTTTTCGTAAGCGAATTAAAATAATGCCAATTTGGCGAATGGGCCTAATGACCCATTTAAGTAGGGACACGTTGGCCAAGCTTGACCGCTCTCTTTTTGTAAATCCGACATAGTCAAAGTCTAGATTATATCCAACGCAATTTTTACGTAAGAAAATAATGTCCTACAGTGATTTTCAACCGGTAACGAATATGCGAAATCTGATTATTTATCTTTTCGAGATTTTGATTTTTATCGACGCCTTCGTAGAATGGGATTTTCACTCTGCAGCGGAGTGTGCGCTGATATGAAACTTCCTGGCAGATTAAAACTGTGTGCCAGGCCGAGACTCGAACTCGGGGCCTTTGCCTTTTGCGGGCAGATGCTGTACCAACTGAGCTACCCCGTCCTCACAGCTTTACTTCTTCCAGTACCTCGTCTACTACCTTCCAAACTTTACAGAAGCTCTCCTGCGAATCTTGCAGAACTAGAACTCCTGAAAGAAAGGATATTGCGGAGACATGGCAGAAGTAAAGCTGTGAGGACGGGGTGTGAGTCGTGCTTGGGTAGCTCAGTTGGTAGAGCACTTACCCGTCTGTCGGAAAGGACCACACAAAAGCCCAAAAAGGACTTATATGTGGTGCGATGTGCTTGATGTTTATGAGGGTACTTGTTTAGGTATAGCCGTGCTGCCTCTCTACCTTTTCCATCTGGTTGGCTTTACACAAACACCATCTAGGCCTGCTTACAGTACGCTGTGTCAGTCACACAGTCTGCAACACACAAGAAACACACGGCACTTGCTCAGAGGAACTTTCGTTCGTCAGCGCCATCTACCGTGGCGCCGATGCATTTCCATGTACACGTTAATAGGACCTATTTGCTCCATTTACAGTCAGGAATCCGCACGTGCAGATTGTCGCGCGACGTATATTGATATGGGAACGAAAAACAACTTTCTGATAGTGTAGTTCTGGAAGGAAGCATTGTGTGGAATGAAATCGTGCACGTTGGAAAATCTGGTAGAAACGAAACGTATTTGAATTGTAGTGCTATCAAAGAACGTTAAAAGTAAATAGGTCAAGTACGAACTGGATTAACATATAAGAATAGGTTACGAAAGAAGTAAGGAGTCAATCGAAGACTGTTACCAAAAGAATGTATGTGTTAGTGGAATAGGTGCCACGGTATCGAGGAGTAATTAACTTGATGCTGGAAGCAGCATCATAAGAAGAAGAGAAAAACGGTACAGGTGGACAGCAAATACAATATGCGCAAAGGGGGTGTTAGAAGTACTAGCAACGAAGATGAGAAAAATGGCTCTAAGCACTATGTGACTGAACATCTGAGGTCATCAGTCCCCTAGACTTACAACTAATTAAACCTCCCTAACCTAAGGACATCACATACATCCATACCCGGGGCAGGATTCGAACCTGCGACCGTAGCGGCAGCGCGGTTCCGGACTGGAGCGCCTAGATAAGGAAATATTGTACCAGTATCAACAGGCACAGGACAGTTAAAGTAAAAGCAGAGGTCACATGCGTGGATCACAACTTGTTGGTGACAATCACTTTGTGACCTGCAAAGATGAGACTGACGTAGAGTCCAAAATGGCAAAACAGAAATGGCTCAAATGGCTCTGAGCACTATGCGACTTTTGAGGTCATCAGTCGCCTAGAACTTAGAAGTAATTAAACCTAACCTAAGGACATCACACACATCAATACCCAAGGCAGGATTCGAACCTGCGACCGCAGCGGTCGCTCGGTTCCAGACTGTAGAGCCTAGAACCGCACGGCCACTCCGGCCGGCCAAAACAGAAATGACTAGAGGAGAATGTTAAGCTGTAGAACAATGCCTGACCGTGGATAGGACAGATTTTTGGAGAGAAGAGAGGCAACTGTTTCAATATTAAGAGCTTAGAGGGCACATTATTCTCAATCATTGAAGAAGAACCTGGAAGATGGAAAAAATACTTCTAAGGTGTAAACAATTGAAAGAGCTTGAAAACAGTATTGTTCCTAGGACATTTTTTGCTCCATATCCAACCACGAATCCGTCCCTGTAGTTTGTCGCTTCTATTAATTTCCTCCCAGTATGTTTTTGTAATGGTGTGTGGGGCAATACTTTGTGGTGCCGTTGTGAACGGCAAACTTTACGTAGCTCACGACCGAATCCACCAACATCAGTTAAAATTCATGGCACCTCAAAATATTAGTGTCGCTGTGAGTATCCTTGTGTGTTAGTAATCAACAAAAATAGACTGTTAATACACTCTTAAAGTTAGTTGACGTTTTTCGAAACTGGAAAATTTTGGCTCTGAATGGCTCTGAGCACTATGGGACTTAACTTCTGAGGTCATCAGTCCCGTAGCACTTACAACTACTTAAACCTAACTAACCTAAGGACATCACACACAACCATGCCCGATGCAGGATTCGAACCTTCGACAGTAGCGGTCGCGCGGTTCCAGACTGTAGCGCCTAGAACCGCACGGCCACTCCGGCCTGCCAAACCACACACCCATGCCCGAGGGAAGACTAGAGACTCCGCCGGGGGGGGGGGGAGGGGGAAGAGGGGGAGGAGCCGTGCGAACCGTGGCAAAACGCCACAGACCGCTCGGCGACGTTTTTCGACTTTGCTGTTACTGATACAAGGATGTTATTGTAAAAGACGGCTGCAGTTTGACGACCACAGATCTAGAAGCAGCGGCGATTAGAGTTTTATTTAGCTGCGAGTACGAAGTCTTAGACAGCCGCGTGATGGCGCTATCGAGCGGCGGGAGCAAGTGGCACTTAACAGCGCGCTGCAGTACGCTACGGCCCGGCCCGGCCCGGCCGGGTGAATAATGCAGCGCCGGCCGGGACAGAGGGCCGATATTTAGTTGATGTGCAGCTGTTTTTCCCAGGACGGCGTGGCGCATACATTAGTCATGTGTCGCATTGCCGCCGCAGCGGCGCGCCGCTCCCTCTACGACACTCCGGCGACCACCAATCGCAGTGGCCGGCTGCTCTCCTTACATAAGCCTCCGTTCTGCTTTCCGTTCACGCTACGCGCCGATCGTTACAACTGCTCGCCTCGGTAGGCCCCCGCGACACGAAATGAACAGCTCTAAAACTCGCCCTGACGCTGAGAAAATGTACAGCGATATTATCGAAGCATTTGCTAGCACTGATACACAACACAAAGTTCAAAATTTTTCCAGCAGTTCTTAATTTTTCTAAGTTTATTTACTCTCTCCAATCACATTAGTATGAGCACCTGTCAAGCAGCGGGGTTCGGTTCGGGGCGTGCAGGTAGAGAGTCACTGTGGGATGAGGAGCGATCCCTGCTCCAGTACCGTGGCTATTTGCGCTAGCGTTCTCGGTTGAGGATCCATGACACACAGCCCAACGAGGCTGTCCCACAGATTTTCGATTTTGGTTTTAATACGGAGATTTAGATGGTCAGGAGAGTATGGCAAACTGATCCTGGTGTTCATCGATCCTAAACGTTCACTGCGAGCTGTGTGGACCGCTGCATTGTCTTGTTGGTAAATACCGTCACGCCAAGGGAAACAAACTACTTGTTGGGATGGACATGGCCCCCAAGCATAGACGCATTCTTCTGTTGATCCATTGTGCTTTCCAGAATGGAGAGATCGCCTTGGCAATTACACAAAAATATTCCCCAGACAATAAAGGTCACTCGTCCGGCCTGGACCATTCCAACGACCGTTGGAGGGTTTTTGTTTTCAGACATTTCATGGCAATGGAGCAAAAATTGTGATCCATCTGAAAAGTGTGGTGTTTCAAAAGTATAATGAGGAAACATCGCGTTTCTTTACCGCTTGAGCGACGCCAGGTAAGAAATGTTAATATATATATTTATTTATTTGTAATATGTTAAGTGGAGACTTGTTATTTAAAAAGAATTTGTTTCTATTCTTTCATGTCGAGCGTGGCAGCAAGATGATCTAGTGGGGACTCCAGACGCGGCGAACGACGAGAGCTAACCACCATTGCATCGTACTCGACGGCCAGCGGCTGGAAGAACCGTTGAAACATCAAGCTGACCATTATTAAAATATGTTTTATGTTTTTTTTTATAAAATGAAAAGTAGTTCAGTTTTGAATGTGGAGTTAGTTGGTTATCAACCGTTAAATAAACTTCGAGTTGGAAGTTAAAACAGTCAGTTGACTCTGTCGTTACGACATACATCGTAAATATTACTTATGTGTGAAATTTGCAAATTTTATTAAAATTCAGTGTTCTTGAAGAGATTCTGGCAGAATTTTATCAAGAGTGTGGACGACCTTCAATAGTTAACTAGTTTAAAGTTTTATTAATGAGAAGTCGACACGTATTGACATTTTGAAAATAATCAATACCGTAAAGTATTCCGTTTTAAAACTTTATGGGCGATTGTGGTCAAGAAGATCGGTTTTAAAGTGGAATATTTCGTTAAATGAGAACAAGATTGATTCTTTAGTGACATTAATTAATTATTTAAGGAAAAACTAGGAGAATTTCAATTTATTCTGGCAAAGATATCAATGAGTGTCAGACCGCACAACGATTATATAAAAACTCTGTGACTTGGTTGCACTGTCAAAAAATTTTTTTATGATAAAACTTTTCTACAACAGGGTCTGATGTTCTTTGCTGCGTCTATCTTTATCTTCTAGGTTGAATCTGCTACAGCTTAATGTTTTTCTTTATGGATTTTCCAAGTAACTGGGAAAAGAACTTATAAGTTGATCTGCGGCGGACCGTCGATGTTGGGTACACGGTCAGGCTGTTGTGAAACCTGTTGGTTTGCAGATTGCCTTTCTTTCTCCTGCTGCAAACATCGTTGCTGAGTTTCTGCGACAGGATCGGTGGTTCAGCGCAAAAGGCCAGTTGTCGCTACTCAGTGGACGCTCAGTTTCGGTACTGTCGCTAAATTGGAGCATTCAGCGTGGGCCTATGAACTTGGCTCCTACTGCGGAGGCCCATCCACCGCAACGTTCGCTGAACACCGTTGGTACCCCCTTGGTTCATCTGGGCGGTCAGTTTCCCTCGATTTGCTCGTGTATTATCTCATAAACATTTCGGCAACCTTGGCGCCTGTTTTCGACACCGCCATTTTGCCATGCACGGTATTCTTTAACCAACTCGGGACGTGAACAGTTTACAAACATAGCCGTTTCGGAAATGCTTCTACCGTTGGCCCGAAAGCCAATGATTATGCCCTTTCGGACGTCAGATAAATAGTTCCTTTTCCGCATCACAACAACGACTGCACTGTTTTCCGCGTCCCCAGGACACGCTTTATATACCTTCCATTGCTAGTGCTGCCACTTTGCAGTAAGTGGCTACTGCGCGTTTCCATCGAACATAGGCGGTGTCGTACTAACGTGACTGGACCGTGTAATTCCTTTCAGTAAATACCGCTGACGCAGTAACGAAAAGCTGCTGAAGCATTGTGGGAAATTAAGCTAGCCGGATATACTCCACATCTCACCGCTCCATTACGGCATTTCGTGGTAGTACAGCCCATTCCCAGTCTGTGTCCGTTTCAAATGAATTAACAACGCACGGCTCTTTGTTTACTTTGTCCGATTTCCCTATGTGACCATTTGCACTAAATGAATAAAAGATGCCTGTAAGATTAATGTTACCTCGACAACCCCTCCTTCCTTTTTTGTCGTCTTCTGACTGTCTCGGTGTAGCACGAGACGAATTCCTCTCTCGTGCCAACCTCTTCATTTCAAAGTTGAACTTACACTCGAAGTCCCCAATTATTTGTTACATATGTTCTATCTTCATCTACCGTTTGCACCCTCTGCAGTTCCCTCTAGTTCGGTAAGCGTACTGCCGTATCGCTGGCTTGGTTGCGGAGTATCTTTGCGGTCAGCCGCGTCTGTCGAGTCAAGAGCGGGACACGCAACTGTTATGTTGTGTAGTGTGTAGTTCTGCATGTGAGAGGCATTGTTAGTATGGAAGTTGAAGTTGAAACGTCCCCTTAGAAAAAATATTGAATTACTGTGCTGATAAACCTCTAACATTATTTGATTTTCAAACAGCTGAGCAGAACTGAACGCACTCAGACATTTCGCTCTTTACCTATTCTGATCAACATTAAACTGACACACAATATTTTTAGCGCAGCGGAATCTGACTTTCAATAATCCCTACAAAAGAACGGCCCTGACTAACATTAACCTATACCTTTCACAAATCACTTACCTCACAAAAATCTTCGTTACTTGAACTACTGCAATACAGCGAACGCCACTACTGTCAGCTAAATCAAAGATTCAAACTACAGAAGGCAATAACTACTGATAGGCATAGTTAGCAAATGAAAGATTTTACTAGAGAACAAACAATGTATTTACCTTAATAGTCATAATATATATAGTAGTTCATGACATCCATTCTTAGAAATGTACTGTTTCTGATGGACACATCTCCAGATTATCCATTCTCAAAAATCCGCCATCTCACTTCCCCACATCCACCACTGCTGGCGGCGTACCTCCAACTGCGCAACGCTACGTGCTGTTAACATCCAGCTGCCCAACACAACAATAGCCAACAACAAAGCAAACCGGCCACAGACTGCACACAGCACAGCCAGTGGTTTTCATACAGAGCGCTACGTGGCGTTACCAGTAGAAAAACCTACACAGCCTACTTACAAAGTGTTGTTATAAGTGCTATTACAGTAAAGTGATAAAATAAGAAAATGATTCAGAGGAAAGTGCGTCAAGAAGTAATTTAAAAATGAGCAGTGCTGCTGGTAACGTATTTGTGTATCCTCTCGTTGCGTGTCGTACCGTACAGCATCAACCATCCGCGCCGTGTTCGGTCTCCCAGAATGAACTGATGTGAATCAGCAAAAATTAGTTACCATAAAAGAGTGCAAACAAGTGCCAGTGTCTTGTATCGAGCGTGAGAACGTGCGTTCGGTAATCGCGTTTCCGCATCATCAACAATCGGCCGCGCCGGTTACGCGCACGCTCGTACAACTGAGAACTGTGAACTGTAAATTTAACTTTGTGAACAGTGTTAAAATTTATTAATAGTGTCTAGGAGGACTGGTACCAAATGTTTATGTATGCGTGACGAGCGTAAGAACTTTTGTGGGATTATTCGGCTTCCACATCATCAACAATCACCCGCGTCGTGTCGGTTACGCGTACGCTGGTCCAAGTGATATTGTGGACAGATAATCATCAAGATTGTTAATTAGGATAAACAGTTTAGAGTATAAACAGTGCAACCTGTGATTTCTTATCGTCCCAGAATATTGTTGTTCATACCAGACGTAGAACAGTGTGGTGCTTTGTCGTTGAGTGGCTCCCCTAACTTGCTTGCATATTCAGATAGGTAATTTCAGACAAGCCAGCAGCAGTGTGGAGCAGGACAACACGACCGCCGCTGGATTATCAGGTACGTGGTGTGGACAGGGCGCACGGTGAAGGAACGACAACCACTTTAGGGTTCCCTCCCCCGCCATTTGTACTCCCGGGCGTGTTACAGTACGTCGGAGTTATTCTCTCACCTAAGCGCAGGTAACATTCTGTCTCTTCTTTTTGTCAGTAGTTTTCGATACGTTCTCCGAAGAACCTGCTCATTTTGGTTCAGTACTGCAGTCCGTAAAAGAAACCGTTATACGAGGATTACTTTATTCATTAGATTACGCATACTGAGTTTGAAGGGGCGATCTGTATGTACTTTTCTTAAGAGAAGAAAAATTTCTTAGCCGAGATCGCAATAAAGCACTGTATTGTGGATAACCGATTTCGCTAATCTATCTTACTTTTGTATCCCGTCTGGCAGGCGGCACGTGGGTCTGCTCCTGTAATTTAGAGGGTAGGCCGAATGTAGGAAGCTAGGAGGAGCAGGTGACGTAGAACTTTCGGTACTGCCAGTAAAGTAAAAGTGGTTTTACTATATCTCAACACAATAATAAACGTGAATACATATCTTTGTACAGAGGAGCAAGTAGGTGCGAAGCCGGATGTATCAAAGCTAACAGAAGTTACACAGGCAAAATCTGTAGTGGCTCGCTCACTATGAAAATCAAACAATGTTGGATGGTCGTCTGCTCGTGATCAAATGGGCTGAATGGCAGCTAACTCTAAATATAGATACACGTAAATTAATGCGGATGAATAGGAAAAAGAATCCTGTAATGTTTGAATACTCCATTAGTAGTGTAGCACTTGACGCAGTCACGTCGATTAAATATTTGGGCGTAACATTGCAGAGCGATATGAAGTGGGACAAGCATGTAATGGCAGTTGTGGGGAAGGCGGATAGTCGTCTTCGATTCATTGGTAGATTTTTGGGAAGATGTGGTTCATTTGTAAAGGAGACCGCTTATAAAACACTAATACGACCTATTCTTGAGTACTGCTTGAGCGTTTGGGATCCCTATCAGGTCGGATGGAGGGAGGACATAGAAGCAATTCAGAGGCGGGCTGCTAGATTTGTTACTGGTAGGTTTGATCATCACGCGAGTGTTACGGAAATGTTTCAGGAACTCGGGTGGGAGTCTCTAGGGGAAAGGAGGCGTTCTTATCGTGAATCGCTACTGAGGAAATTTAGAGAACCAGCATTTGAGGCAGACTGCAGTACAATTTAACTGCCGCCAACTTACATTTCGCGGAAAGACCACGAAGATAAGATAAGAGAGGGCCGGCCGGAGTGGCCGAGCGGTTCTAGGCGCTACAGTCTGGAACCGCGGGACCGCTACGGTCGCAGGTTCGAATCCTGCCTCGGGCATGGGTGTGTGTGATGTCCTTAGGTTAGTTACGTTTAAGTAGTTCTAAGTTCTAGGGGACTAATGACCTCAGATGTTAAGTTCCATAGTGCTCAGAGCTTTTTTTTTTTTTTGGTCATCAGTCTACTGACTGGTTTGATGCGGCCCGCCACGAATTCCTTTCCTGTGCTAACCTCTTCATCTCAGAGTAGCACTTGCAACCTACGTCCTCAATTATTTGCTTGACGTATTACAATCTCTGTCTTCCTCTACAGTTTTTGCCCTCTACAGCTCCCTCTAGTACCATGGAAGTCATTTCCTCATGTCTTAGCAGATGTCCTATCATCCTGTCCCTTCTCCTTATCAGTGTTTTCCACATATTCCTTTCCTCTCCGATTCTGCGTAGAACCTCCTCATTCCTTACCTTATCAGTCCACCTAATTTTCAACATTCGTCTATAGCACCACATCTCAAATGCTTCGATTCTCTTCTGTTCCGGTTTTCCCACAGCCCATGTTTCACTACCATACAATGCTGTACTCCAGACGTACATCCTCAGAAATTTGTTCCTCAAATTAAGGCCGGTATTTGATATTAGTAGACTTCTCTTGGCCAGAAATGCCTTTTTTGCCATAGCGAGTCTGCTTTTGATGTCCTCCTTGCTCCGTCCGTTATTGGTTATTTTACTGCCTAGGTAGCAGAATTCCTTAACTTCATTGACTTCGTGAACATCAATCCTGATGTTAAGTTTCTCGCTGTTCTCATTTCTACTAGTTCTCATTACCTTCGTCTTTCCCCGATTTACTCTCAAACCATACTGTGTACTCATTAGACTGTTCATTCCGTTCAGCAGATCATTTAATTCTTCTTCACTTTCACTCAGGATTGCAATGCCATCAGCGAATCGTATCATTGATATCCTTTCACCTTGTATTATAATTCCACTCCTGAACCTTTCTTTTATTTCCATCATTGCTTCCTCGATGTACAGATTGAAGAGTAGGGACGAAAGGCTACAGCCTTGTCTTACACCCTTCTTAATACGAGCACTTCGTTCTTGATCGTCCACTCTTATTATTCCCTCTTGGTTGTTGTACATATTGTATATGACCCGTCTCTCCCTATAGCTTACCCCTACGTTTTTCAGAATCTCCAACAGCTTCCACCATTTTATATTGTCGAACGCTTTTTCCAGGTCGACAAATCCTATGAAAGTGTCTTGATTTTTCTTTAGCCTTGCTTCCATTATTAGCCGTAACGTCAGAATTGCCTCTCTCGTCCCTTTACTTTTCCTAAAGCCAAACTGATCGTCACCTAGCGCATTCTCAGTTTTCTTTTCCATTCTTCTGTATATTATTCTTGTAAGCGGCTTCGATGCATGAGCTGTTAAGAGCTATTTGAACCATCAGATAAGAGAGATTAGGGCACGTACAGGGGCATATAGGCCGTCATTTTTCCCTCATTCTGTTTGGGAGTGGAACAGGGAGAGAAGATGCTAGTTGTGGTACGAGGTACCCTCCGCCACGCACCGTATGGTAGATGTAGATGAAGATGAATCTGGAGCGGCGCTCGCAGAGCTTCACTGCGCCGGGTAGAGGGCGCTGTGGTCGACGAAGATCTTCCGCCCTCGTAGTGCCAACCTTAGAAATGGCACCTACGCTGTGGCATCGTAGCTATCGATACCACAGTTACCATAATCAGATCTTCGTACAGGTTATTATAAAAATCTTGTGCCAGATGCACACAAAATCTTTCTATTAAATCTCCAGGTGCACAACATATGAGAAGAATGATGTGTTGGCACGTCAAAGGAAAAAGTTAAAATTACTTTGTACACAAATCGCCACAACATTGCATCCATATGATCGCACGCAGTGCTTACTAGGGCGCCATGTATGAGAAGAACTGTCGTACATGTTGTCAGTTCATCTCATGCATTGGCTGTTGACAGTAGGCATGACGTGCGATTATATGGATGCAGTGTTGTGGTGATTTCTGTACATAGTAATTTTAACTTTTTCGTTTGACGTGCCAACACATCATTCATGTCATTTGTTGTGCATCTGGAGATCTAATCGAAAGATTTTGTGTGCGTCTGCCACATGATTTTTATAATAACCTGTGCGAATATCTGATGATGTTAATATAGTTTACCGAAACCAGTTACCTACAACGCAGTGTTTTTATTGCGATCTTGACTAAGACGTTTTTTCTGCTAAGAGAGGATTACTTTGTTGTCTGTTTTTCCTCTGTCCACCTGTCAGGAACGGGAAGAAGTATCAAGTTGAAATGTATGTCACATGTTAAGGTCTACGGTTTCTTGGCGATGTGAAAAGGTGATGCTTCTAAGTCAATGCAATCAAAAGATACTGTCATTTATGTCACATATTTTGATACTAGCTAACTCATGCATCAAACCCCAGAGGGTACTTTCCGTCGACCAAGAATCATGAAATTTGGCAACAAGCATGGTTTCACACTACAAGCAAAGGAATAAATACGAATGATATTAATTTATATCTATATCAAGCAAAAAATTTCCTTTTGTCATTTGTTATCCGATTTCATACCTGAAATTAAAGCATTTTCCAAAGTCTTGGAGACCATGGGATCGATATCTTGCCAGTATCAATGTCAATAACAAGCAAATATCGTCTAGATCCTAGATTCCCGGAATGAATGAACTGTCTACATACGTAATTAAGCTTATACGGAACCCCTCAATGTGTAATCCTACTCGCACCTAACCAAATATTTGTCATTCCACCCAATTTCCAGCATACTTCCGTAACACCACATGTCAGACGCTTCAACTCTCTTCTTTTCCGGTTTCTCCACAACACACTACTACTGTACGAAGCTGCGCCCCAAACGTACATAACGCGTAATTTCTTCCTCAAATTACAGCCTATGTTTTGATACTACTAGATTTTTTTTGGTCCGTGAATGCCCACTTTTTCTATACTATCCTGCTTTACATGTGTTTCTGACTCCATCCGTGATTGGCTATTTTGCTTCCAGCGTAAGAGAATTCCTTAACTTCGCTTACTTCGTGTTCACCAATTTTGATGCTAAGTTTCTAGTTAATGTCATTTCGACTATTTCTCATTACTTTTGTCTCTCTTCCACTTACTATCAGATATTCTGCACTCGTTAAACTGTTAACTTCATTCAATACGCCGTACAGCTGTTCTTCACTTTCACTGGGGATATCCTTTCGTCCTGAATTTAGATCTCTATCGTAAACATTACAGTCAATCCCGTCATTGCTTCTTCGATATACATACTGAACCGTAGAGGCGAATAACTACATCCCAGTCTTACAACATCTATAATCCGAGCTCTTTGCTTTTAGTCTTCCATTCTTACATGACATTAATCGAAATAGCATTCATATAAATTCTCTGGAACGAAGCGCGTCCCACTTGCAGGGTTGAAGAACAAAAATGTAGCTCGGGTAAACAGCTGTAACAGGGGTGTGGACAGCAACACAAATCTAATTTTTGGGTTGCTCATGTGAAAGTCCTTACAGTCATAGGCAGATTGGTAAAAAATGAGTTTCACTGCACAAGACATGGTAGTAAAAGCGTGCAGAATTCCATTGGCTGAGGGTGAAATCAGAGGAGCAATAGCCTCAGGGTGTTGTTATGAACAGAGATTTTATCTGCACATTGCAGCCTGTGGCACTGATACGACAGTGACCTCAAAAGTACATAGGCTTCGTATTCAGTACCAGAGACTCATTTTTTTTTTTTTGAGACGGTTGCACAATGTGCGTGCTCCCTGCCATAGACCGTATAAAAGTTGCCTCTTGGTAGGCCGAAACGAAAATCATTGGCCTTTCTGCTGCTGTTAGCTTCAGACAATCTGCAGCCCTGGTTCCTCACTTGCTGTCAAGCTATTTGGTCTTGTAGGCACGTTCCGTCATCAGGAATGAGAGAATAAATGTTGAAACTACAAATAACAGATAGAAAGTGCGCAGATAAGTTAAAGAGAAGGAGAGTGGAAGCTGACAAGGAAGTTACTCCGGTTAAAGAAAACGAATTACTGAGAACAGCCAAATACTCTAATATAGTATATCGGTAAATTCTTGGACAGACGATTTATTAAAAACCCAAAAGCAAATCTCAGTTTCCGTACTGAATATGCATTAGATAGGTTTGAAATACCCTACAAACAACAAACAAGTGGACCACTTGTCAAAGTCTGGTATCTACAAAATTAACTGTGCCGGTTGCCAGTAATATTATATAGATGACACGGGACGTAAATTTAACACTAGATGTAAAGGTTCACTCAGCTCAATAATTCCACAGTAGCAGCACATTTGAAAGAAACAACACACACTATTTCAGATTCCACCAAAGCTCTACAAACAGTACATACAAGCAACAAACGAAGAGTTATGTATGCATTCGAGGGAATAGAAATGTAAACGCGTACTGAAAGAGGACGGGGTAGTCTGTGGTATGAACGAGTAGAATTAAGTGGCATAAGATTTTACAAGATTCTAGCCGAGTATTTGACGTAATCGAACGTATAAAATTTTGCAAATAAGCGCACAGTCTGCAATTATGCGTGTGTTATTATATGACAACTTCCAAACTCGTCAGCTTGTGGAAATTTTAAATTTCAGTGCTTGGAAATGTTTGTCTTTGAAGCTTTGACTTCATTTTATGGAATGACTTGCAGTATGACATAAGCATTAACATAATTGCGTGTGCGACGTGAAATACATACACGATAACAATTTTAAATACACCAACGAAAGGCACATGACAGTGAGGCACCCTGTCTGTGGCAATGCACATATCGATAGTTGCGATATGTTGGTCAGTAGTGACTCTCTATCGACATATCTTTAAATAGCTATTCATTGGAAAGTCAAGGCCCCACAATCCGTTGAGTGGTCTACTGTGAATAGCGGACAATTGGAGAGGTGTCTCGACGCCACAGTGGTGGTAAGCTTACGTGTCTTTGGTTAAAATATATTTTCTTTGACTTACGTCACAAACATAATGTCTCATCTAAATATGTAACAGCACGCTAGTTATTTAGTTCATGAACAAACTGCAGCCTTCTTAGTGTGTTATTCCCCCCTAGATGTAATGACCTCCCTCAGGTCCACAAACAAAGGGTTCCTCTTCGACCGATTGTGAGTAACACTGATTTGTTGGTTGGTTGATCTGCAAGGAAGGGGCGAAACAGTGAGGTCATAGGTCCAATCGGAATAGGGAAGGATGGGGAAGGAAGTCGGCTGTGCCCTTTCAAAGGAACCATCCCGACAATTTAGAGAAATGACGGGAAACCTAAATTAGGATGGCCGGACGCGGGTTTGAACCGTCGTCCTCGTGAATGCGAGTCCAGTATGCTAACCACTGCACCGCCTTGCTCGGTAGTAACAGTGGTGCTCAGACATATCGTGCAGCGAAACACCGTGTTACCCGTTGAGCCCTATAGTAGGTCTTTGTGAGCACCACATTAAGAACTCGGCGGATTTATTATGTCGATTAGTCGATTAGAGATAATGCGTTTGAATGAGTCTGATACTCTACTAAATTTCTACATGGTCTCTCTCTTTACTCGTGTTCCTCTGTCTTACTCGTTACGACTGATTGAGAACAGATTTGGTGATGAATTAACGAATCTATTTCTACATGTGTTGACTTCCATTTATTTTTTATTGAATTACCAACACTACTGACAGATGGAGATGGGATGGGAAGCCCGTTGTCACCTATTATTGCCGATTTGTTTATGGAAGATTTCGAGGAACGTGCCTTGGATAAAAATGGTTCAAATTAGAGATGGGCAAAACTGTTCTTTTCAGAGATCGGATCAGAACTGTTCACTCCCTGAAATGAACTAGCTCTTTTTCATGACTCACCACTCATTCACAATAGAAAATAAATGGAAGGCACATTGCCCTTTAAACTTGGTTTATTCCAGTACTATACCTGTATTTTGATCTTATTTGATCCTATTTTGAAGTAACACAGATAATGAGTAAGAATTTTGTATTGTTTATTGAAATTTCCACGATATGACAAAGTTTTTGATTATTGATTTATTTTGCACTATCGTGGTATTTTGGGTGATCGGAAAATGTTGTAACTTGAGATTTACATTAAAAATATATTTGGCTATAATGTATTAAAATTTCATTAACCTCGTACAAATACATCGCAAGCCATATATTTTTAAAGTGAACGTTTCGTTACGAAGACGCCTAAAATCGCAAAATCCGTACTAAAATAAGAAAAAAATATATAAATTTGACTGTAAGACCAAAGTGCTGCATATAGCTTTACACAGAATAAAACAAGGAAAATATTGGTGTATCACATTTTGCGATACGTTTATCGGTTCGCTCGTCATTAAAGCGTAAATTCGAGTGTCCATAATAAAAATCCTATAGTAAGAGGAGTCGTCAGGAACGTAATCTGATCAGTTTAAACAAATAAAAATAAAATAAAAACAAATGATGTATACATAACATAATAATGTAATATACATAATGGTATTACTACTAAGAACAATATCCAGTATAGACGAACTCCGATGCAGAGGCGCTGAGTCAAGCAGGTCGAGCCGCGAGCTGTATTACTGCGTGAGCTAAGACCGCAGAGACCAGAGTGACACCTGAGTTGCTTTGCTCAACGCTCTGGCTGCAGTCGAGAACAGTGGGATGAGCGTTGAGCGGGCGAGTTCCGAGGGTGGGGGGAGCGGTGAACGGCCACCAGTCACCCGCTCCGAGACAAATCGCCCATTCTCTTGCGAGCAGGTTGTTGCAAGTAGTTCTTATGTTCTCCGCTAGGAGGCTCTCTGTCCTGTTGCTCGCATCAACTGCCCAGAGGGCAGGACGTGCGACTGAAACGATCGCCGACGGAGTGTGACGCTAAGTTAAGGTGCGCCAGACACTGCACGCGGCAGAGGAAGCACAGAGACGGCACGGCATATGTGAAACACAAAATCCAATGGGGCACTGCACAATGAAGGCAGCCAAGGCAGAAGCAGGGCAGAGGCCGGCGCTGGCTGTGTTGTGTGGCATGCAGTGTGCTCTGACCAGCGGAGGCCCCGCTGATATGCTCCATCTCTCTCTCTCTCTCCCTCTCTCTCTGCTGTGGGAAACGTTTGGAGCTACCGTTCTTTTTTTCTGAATCGCTGATTATTCACTCCTTTGAAAGATTCAACTCTATGAATCAGTTCAGGAGCGGATCCCCCATCTCTAGTTCAAATGGCTCTGAGCGCTATGGGACTTAACTTCTGAGGTCACCAGTCCCGTAGAACTTAGAACTACTTAAACCTAACTAACCTAAGGACATCACACACATCCATGCCCGAGGCAGGATTCGAACCTGCGACCGTAGCGGTCGCGTGGTTCCAGACTGTAACGCCTAGAACCGCTCGGCCACACCGGCCGGCGAATGTGCCTTCCAGTAAGCGGCTTTGAAGTCTCCATGTTTTTTCAATTATGTAGAGGGTACTTTTGTTGTTTGGCCCATGTCATCTCAAACCCTAAGAGTTTATCAGTTGAGTCAGCCTATCTCGAAGTCAGCTTTCGTTACAATGGTTATAATGAAAGACTGATTAGTCGTGCTCTGTGCAATCGACCAACTGTATTGCACGTGGGTGATGACAATAGCGAGGTGGCTCGAAAGTCTACGCACTTTTCGCGGTAGACAGAGAGCAGCTAGAACAGGATTCGTCACATTTTGCTGAAATATTAGGTGAAGTGTGTTTTCCGACCATCATCTAAGGTAGGGGTCCTTCTGGATTCCGTAAAAGGTGACCTTGGTTTGCGAAAGTTGGGGGTCTACGTATTCCTTGCAGTTGTGGGATGTCATACATTGGACTTTGGAGGACCGGTGTACTGAGCGTAAGCGACATACTCACTTACGACAACCAAGTAAATCCGCCATTGCAGAACACTGCCTTGGCACTGGTCATCCTACGAAATATAACAACACAGAAATTCTGATGTGCACTTCGAGCGAAGGAAGCTGTTGAAATAAAATTGGCAAATAATCTCATAAATAGATGTGGTGATTTCTGTTTTAATTCTGCATAGGATTATCCTCTCTCACTTGAAAGAAAATAGAAAACCGGAACAGAAGCGAATCGAAGCATCTGAGATGTGGTTGAAGCATCTGAGATGTGATGCTACAGATGAATGTAGAAAATTAGGGCCGGCCGCGGAGGCCGAGCGGTTCTAGGCGCTTCAGTCTGGAACCACGCTGTTGCTACGGTTGCAGGTTAGAATCCTGCCTCGGGCATGGATGTGTGTGATGTCCTTAGGTTAGTTAGGTTTAAGTAGTTCTATGTTCTAGGGGACTGGTGACCTCAGCTGTTAAGTCCCATAGTGCTTAGAGCCATTTGAACCATTTTTTTTAGAAAATTAGGTGGACTGATGAGGTAAGCAATGAGGAGGTTCTGTGCAGAATCGGAGAGGAACGGAATATGTGAAAAACACTGATAAGGAGAAGGGGTTGGATGATTCGACATCTGTTACGACATGAGGGAATGTCTTCCATGGTACTAGAAGGAGCTGTGGAAGGCAAAAACTGTAGAGGAAGACAGAGATTGGAATACATCCAGCGAATAATAAAGGTCTTAGGTTGCAAGCGCTACTCTGAGATGAAGAGGTTAGCAGAGGAGAGGAATTCTTGGCGGGCCGTACCAAACCAGTCAGAAGATGATGACACAAAAAAAACCAGTTCGAAGTACTAGAAAAATAAATATTTGCAGTTATCTTTAGAAAATTAAAACTTCATTATTTAGTTACATTACACGAACAGTTGACAGGAATACTCTCTTTGAAAATCCGAATGTAGCGGGGGTAAAATACGGGGAGCTGGAGGCTATTTCAAAAATGGTTCAAATGGCTCTGAGCACTATGGGACTCAACTGCTGTGGTCATAAGTCCCCTAGAACTTAGAACTACTTAAACCTAACTAACCTAAGGACAGCACACAACACCCAGCCATCACGAGGCAGAGAAAATCCCTGACCCCGCCGGGAATCGAACCCGGGAACCCGGGCGTGGGAAGCAAGAACGCTACCGCACGACCACGAGATGCGGGCTGGAGGCTATTTACAACTTGCAGAGAAACTGGACGGCAGTTATAAGGGTCGAGGGCTATGAAAGGGAAGCGGTGGTTGAGAAGTGACTGAGGCAGACTTGTAGCCTATCGTGATGTTATTCATTCTATACGTTGAGAAAGCAGTAAAAGAAAACAAAAAAGGATTGGAGAAGAGATTAAGCAAGAAGAGACAGGGTATACTCACAGGAACACACATCTGTAGGTAACTGAGGAACCTACGCAATCTTTGTTAGACATAAGTCTTAAGCCTTACAATTATGCACTAAGAAACAGCAAATGACGTGGAAGATCAGATGAACGGAGTGGACACCGTCTTGAGACTAGGATAAAGTCTGATGAGCCAAAACATTACGAGCACCTGTTTCGTCCGTCTTTGGAACAAAATACGTCACTGATCTGCCTACCAGGAATCCGACAGTTTGTGGAGATATGTAGCATTAGACTTCTGTTCTCAGATCATGTTGTTCACCTAAAAATGGTTCAAATGGCTCTGAGCACTATGGGACTCAACTGCTGAGGTCATAAGTCCCCTAGGTTAGTTCGGTTTAAGTAGTTCTAACCTAAGGACATCACACACATCCATGCCCGAGGCAGGATTCGAACCTGCCACCGTAGTGGTCGCGCAGTTCTAGACTGTAGCGCCTAGAACCGCTAGGCCACTCCGGTCGGCTGTTACTCACCTAAATAACAGGTTGCTGATTTGTGTCCGCTATGATGGGGCCCGCTGGCGACCCAGGTGGGTTCCACTGGATTTACATTAGGCGAATTTAGTCGCCGAGACATCAACGTGAGTTCACTATCATGCTCCTCTAACCACTGTAGCACAGTTCTGGCTCCGAGACATCGACAGTTATAGTGTTGGAAGATTATATCGCCGCCGGGGAGGAAATAAAGACTGGAGGGATGCAGTTGGTTCTCAGCATGTCTTCGATTACTACCACAGGGCCCATGCAAAAGCAGGACAATGTACCCCTAGCATAATACAGCTTGCGTCCGTGGCGCGCAGCACGTTTCGAACCGCCGTTCACCTCGATGACGGCTTTTGTGGAGACGACACGTTTTCGTTGATCAACGGTCGAATCTCGATGGCCCCGTGTCCGCTGCAATCGTAATTGACGATGGCGCTGGGTCAACATGTGAACACGTAGGAGTGGTCCGCTGCGGAGCTCCATGTTCAACAATCTCTGATGACCGGTGTGGTCCAAAACACTTTTACGTGCACCAAAATTGTGCTTTTTCGGCAGGGATGCCACAGTACACCCTCTACCCTACTTTACAGATCAGAGAAGCCTCCGAACCCCACCTTTTATGAAAAGTCGTGGACGTCCAACCATTAGGCACCAGTGGTATTTTCACTGTCCTTCTACCCTTTTTCGTAGATTCTGACGGCAGTAGTACCCGAACATTTGACCGTCTACGCCGTTTTCGAGATACCCTTTCAAAGTCTCTGCGTAACAATAATCTGCTCTTTGTCAAAGTCACTAATTTCGATGGATTTCCTCAACTGCAACTGATATCTTCGCTAGGGTGATTCCCGATCGGTGTCTGCTCCGCTTACACAAGAAAAGCGTTTCTAAAGAAGAAAAATTTATTAACATCGAATATAGATTTAAGTGTTAGCAAGTCTTTCATGAAGGTATCTGTCTGGAATGTAGCCACGTATCGAAGATGAACGATAAACAATTTAAACTTGAAGAGAATAGAGGTTTTTTTAGATGTGGTGGTGAAGAAGAATGCCGAAGATTAGGTGGGTAGATCGCGTAACTAATGAGTAGTTACTGAATATAATTGTGGAGGCAAGAAATCTGTAGCAGAATGCCACTAAAAGGAGGACTGGTTGAGGGGACACATTCTGAGACATTAAGGGACCAGCAATTTAGTATTAGAGAGAAGTTGGAGGGGGGCTGGTAGAAATAGTAGACGGAGTCCAAGAGATGAATACAGTAAGCCGATTCAGAATGACGTAGGTTGCAGCAGTTATTAGGAGATGAGAGGTTTGCACTGGATAAAGTGACATGGAGAGCTACATCGAACCAGTCTTTGCACTAAAGACGGCAACAGCGCAACATCACGAACAGAACCTCTCCGAATGTGGTCACGACAATGTCTTACTAGCTCGGAGAATATACCTCAGGCAAGAAGAAACAAGGTATACTCACAGGAGCTCACGGTTGTAGACAACTGCCGAGGCTACCAAATCCTTGTTACACAGACATAAGTCTTCAATCTTTAAATTGTGCACTAAGGGACAGACTAAAATAACCCATTACTATAAATTTTGTGATGTAATTACAGATCACAGATGCGAGGTATAAAGACCGCGTTCAGTGAAACTGAAATCTGCCAGCCGGCCGGAGTGGCCGAGTGATTCTAGGCGCTTCAGTATGGAACCGCGCGACCGCTAAAGTCGCAGGTTCGAATCCTGCCTCGGGCATGGATGTGTGTGATCTCCTTAGGTTAGTTAGATTTAAGTAGTTGTAAGTTCCAGGGGACTGATAACCTCAGCTGTTAAGTCCCATAGTGCTCAGAGCCATTTGAACCATTTAGAAACCTGCCGTGACTGCGCTGCGGTAGGTATGCCCCATTCCTAACCGCTACCTGACGTTGCGAAGGAAGTGTGAATTACACGGCCTTTTTTCCTGTTCCTCTACTCTTGTTGCTAGCTCTCTACTGGCAACTTCTTTGGTGGCGCTGGTCCCATATTTCTTCTCCTGTTATTGTAGGATTACACGACTACCGAATAGTCACTGGAATTAGTCACATCTACGAGGGAATGCTGAAAAGGCATGTCTTCGAATTCTTTACTCTGTTGTCAATATCAGTTGAAGTATTAATATATTGCATGTCACTCCTTCGACTTCGCTGCGTCGCTGACGCAAGTTGCAGCCCTTCGATTAGTAGAGTGTAACATGGGGATGTGAAAAGTAATATCGCCGGTGCGTGATAAACAGAGTACAGTAATTGACTTTTTAACAGCACAAAACGTGCCTCCAATTGAAATCCATAGAATGAAAGCTGTGTACTGTGATGATCGAATCGCTATTAGTAATGTGTGACGGTGGGTTGTTTGTGCTCGTAATGAAGGAACCATCTCGGTCATGCCAACCTCAACATGTATGAAACAGTTCTGAGCGCACCAGCGCGATGAGACTCATCGGAATCGGGTTGAACTCGTCAGATAAAATCGTCGGACAGCATATACACAGCTCTCAGGTAAGTGTAGCATATCATGACAGCGTGTACAGGTCCTCACTGCAGAACTACGATACAAAAATCTGTGTGCACGGTTGGTGCTCGCATGCTCACTCCTGACAAGGATCAGAGGAGATTGGACTTAACAATTTCTTTGGCGATTGAGCATGAGGATCATGGGTTCTTTTACGACGTTCTGACAGATGCTGAAAGCTAGGTTCACGATTTTGACACCGAAAACAAGAGAGCATCAATGGAGTTTGTAACACCTATTTTTGGCCTATTTTATATCTGTATCGATATTTATATGTAAATTTGTAGTACTGCTTATGTATAATGTTGTATCTGTCATGGAAATTCTTTGACAATGTATACACGTTTCAGTTATGTGAATTTTTGAACGATGTTGCGAATTTAAATAACAAATGAAGCGATTCTTATGTAATGTAGTATAAATGACTTGGTCCACAATTAGGGACGTAGCGTTGAGTGTAAAAAAAGTAGGGAAGCCCCGCAGCTACAGATGTAGCCTGGCGGAATGGAAAAGGTGTGGTAGCCGCGCAAGTGGCAACTCGTCCTTTGTGACGGGTAAGGAATCTGGGCTGAGCAGTGGTGTGGTTAACACCTCGCTAGCAGCAGCATATCATAGTGCCTCACATTCCTGGAGTTTTGAGGCCTGAAGAGCTTAAGGGCAGTACTCATGGGCTCGGATGCTGAATTTGGTGATACCATTATCATGGCATGGTTTTCAGCTCTATAAAACTATTACTTCGACGCCAAGAAGATCAGTAATAGGGCGACGCCAACAGTACTGCCATGACTGCATCGCCGCGATGTTAATAGCCACTGCAAATTCCGCCACCTGTGACACCAACCTTCCACTAAGTTTTTATTAAAAATGAAACTCCTCCAGCTGTACTTAAGATTTCATATTTATTTGGCTACAGGTTTCGACGTTGCGTCAACGTCATCTTCAGGCCCGTACACTTTAATGATATCAATTGTGTGTGGCTGAGTACCAGAAGTCCGCGGTGAGTCCAATACGTGCTCCACATGGATAACGGGCAGTAACTAGTTACTGCCCGCCATTCATGTGGAGCACGTATTGGACTCACCGCGGATTTCTGGTACTCAGCCACACACAATTGATATCATCAAAGTAGCTAGTTACTGCACGCCATCCATGTGGAGCACGTATTGGTCTCAACGCGGACTTCTGGTACTCAGCCACACACAACTGATATCATCAAAGTGTACGGGCCTGAAGATGGCGTTGACACAATTTCGAAAAAAAATAAAAAATAAAAAATAAATATGAATTCTGAAGTACAGCTGGAGGAGTTTCATTTTAAATAAAAATTATACCAGCTGATGTCCCACCATCATCCAGTTTAAATATGGATTTACAAAGATTCCACCGCTACGGTCACAGGTTCGAATCCTGCCTCGGGCATGGATGTGTGTGATGTCCTTAGGTTAGTTAGGTTTAAGTAGTTCTACGTTCTAGTGGACTGATGACCTCAGAAGTTGAGTACCATAGTGCTCAGAGCAATTTGAACCATTTTTGAAGATTCCACTAAGTTGTTTTGTATTTGGCACTCTGTAAATGGACCAGGTATTTGTGAAATTTGCTTGAATTGAATAATAATCGTGGTGTTACTATAAACTATATCTTACACCCGTGATTATCCCAAATCACAAACCTGGGGAGGATTGCTATCGTAGGGAATTTAATTCCGAGTGTCCTAATTTATTATGAGAAAGTGGCTGAACTTGAATTTAATGTTGTGTGGTCATTTACACAACCAATAATAATTCTGAGTAGGTCAAAAGACTGCTTATAAAAGCACATTTGTCATTTAAATAGTTTGTTGTGCTTTACTTAACTAATAATTAATGATAAGAATACTTACCTTTTCTGATACATACTGGTGTAGCTTTGTTAAAAAGCATGGTTCTTCAAGCCATGAAAGTTTAAGGGTCCTAATGGACCAGCCTAATTATTTAATGAAGCAATGCAAATGCTCCTTCATAGCCAGTGTAGTTAGATTTGCATTCTGCTTAGTTGCTTCAAACAGAGTTTAAGAAAGAACTATTTACTGTCTTATCTGTTCTAATGCAAGGTGGTTAATACACAAACATAGAGACCCTGTATTAGTCAATGAAGTTATAGATTATGATCATTAGTAGACTCCCTGATTTAAATACAGAATCATTTCAAGCATTTCCCTGTTCAGTATTGCTACTAGTTTCATGTTTATCATAAACTGTTGCACCTAGTTCATTTAAGGTACATCTTGTAACTCTTATTGGCCATTTGCTTATATGATTTAATAGTTAGTAGCACATTTATCTGTAACGTTAGGTTACTGTGTTGTAGTGTGAACAGGTATGAAATATGTGTATCAAGGAAGGTTAGGTTAGCCTTTGCACTGTCTTCTGCTCTATCGTTATGCTTGATACAAGAATGCCTAATTAGGCTGGCGACCAGTTGCCACATGTAATGTCACAATTTGATTTTGTGCTGGGAGAACGTCTGACACACCCATTTACTGTTAGTTTGTTGGAGTGTTTCGTAACCGATTCCCAGATTGTTCTATTTCCATTAGGTTATACCACGGTCACAACTACTTAAAAATTCCTCGCAGAGGTATAACGTTAGCATCGATTGCCGTTCAAGGTGGTCGGTGGTAGCGTTACACTAGACGCCACAAAGGATCACCTACGCCAAGAAAGTTGAGGATCAAGCAATCAGCAGATGAGTCATACTGACAGTGCTTCATGCCTGAAGGCACCACCATAAATAAACTCTGTAAGGTACTGCGAGATTTTCAGAAAACTGAAAGGACCAATTCAAAGAGATCGTCCACATGTGGAACACCACCTCCTTCAACCTGACAACACCAGACCACACACGGGTGCTGCAACATCCGCTACAATCGGGCGCCTTGTTTTCGCTGTCATCGAACATCCTCCATACAGTCCCATCTTGGCCTCAACCGATTTTTATCTGTTTCCAAGACTTTCGTTTCGAGGACTTTGATATCGATGAAGCAATGCAAGTAGAGGTGAGGTTGTTGCTCCATCAAAAAAGTCAAACATTCTATAGTGACGGTATAAAAAAACTGGTCTCTAGTTGGAAGAAATTAGTTCGTCGCAAGGTTGATTACGATGAAAACTACGTGAGTTGTCAGAAAGCAAGTTCCGATCGGTCGCGAAATGGCCACCACAGTGAAAACCCGGTGAAGTTTCGCACAGATAGGTAGTGTCTCTAGTACGACCATCGATCGCATCAAGACGCTCTTTTCAGTTATGAGCGCACTGTGAGCGAGTAAAGGTGCCTGGAACAACGATGTCTCCCACCAAGTAGGACGGCCCGCTGAGAGGCTTCGCCTTAATGAATGCAGCCCACCTAACACAACTGCCACGCACTTCCTTCATCGTGGCAATTTACAGCCGCACTCTGCAGGGGCAATGAAGATGCTCCTGCTCTTCGATGGGAAGTGTTCGATCACTCACAACACAGCCCTAATTGGCTCGTCCCGAGTATCATCTCTGTTCACATGAAACGCCAGATACGAAGACAACACTCGTCCTGAGTATCATCTCTGTTCACATGAAACGCTGGATACGAAGACAACAGTTGGCAGGCTATGTGCTATAGACCAGCGTAGAGAATTATTGGAAAGCACAGGTGGCTGCCTTCTAGGACGATGGTGTTGGAAATTTGGTATAACGGCCCGACAAATGTCTAAGTCGGAGCGACGACTATGTAGAGAGTATCTGAAAAGTGTAGCTAACTCTTGCAAATAAAATGTTTTTTATTTTCACTCTGGTTTCCATTTAGCGACTGATCGGAACTTACCTTGTGGACAATCCTCGTAGATATGTAGACTAAAGAATAAAGATACAGAGTATCAATAAAGTTTGTTTTATTTAAAAAGCTCAACGATTTTTCAGAAAAAAATTCGGAGGCAACACTTTTCAACACGTCCACGTATTAAATATCTGAGAGTGTGCACATGGAACGGTTTAAAATGGAATGACCACATGAAACTAATTGTAGGGAATGCAGATTCCAGTCTGGGATTCATTTGAACTTCAGGAACTGGAGCCCATCCACGGGGGAGATAGCTTAAAATACGACCGAAATTCGAGTATCTCACGGCAATCTGAGAGCTTTACCAGATGGGATGTCCGTCCCCGGTAGCTGAGTGGTCAGCGTTACAGAATGTCAATCCTAAGGGCCCGAGTTCGATTCCCGGCTGGATCGGAGATTTTCTCTGCTCAGGGACTGAGTATTGTGTTGTCCTAATCATCATCATTTCATCCCCATCGAAGCGCAAGTCGCCGAAGTGACGTCAAATCGAAAGACTTGCACCCGGCGAACGGTCTACCCGACGGGAGGCCCTACTCACACGACATTTCATTTCACCATTTAGGATTGCCAGATGAAAAGAGCAGCGCGCTTCAGTCAGGGGAACGCTCACGCTCCTCCAGTGACATGCGCTATATTGTGCATCACGACGTGTTTTACTATTAAAATTTCTAGAGCGAAAGTTCCTAGAAGAGTCAATCAATATATTGCTTCCCCCAACTCATATATCGCCAAAAATGGTGAAAGCAACATTAGAGAGATCCGAGCTTTCTCGGAGGATTACCAACAATCATCTTTCCCATTCACCATTCACGACTGTAACAGGAAAGAGAGGAAGTGACAGTGCCATAAAAGCACCCTCTGCCTCACATCATAAGGTGTCTCCCGTGGTATAGATGTAGCTGTAGATCTAGATACAGGATGAATGAAGATGGCAGAAGTTACTGTGAGCAAGGTAAAACAAAATATAATTGTGTCGTATGGTTGTATGAGTAAATAGTTCAGTAAAAATATGGAATTGGCTCTCTTCTGGAAGACGAAGGAGACAAAAGAAAACAAGGCGTGCTGAAATCCATGGACATGCTGAGGACTGCGATGTGTATTGTAGACTCTTCTGCAGTACTGAATACGAGGAACAGCAATTTCTGTAAAATGTCTCTAAGAAGAAAATTATCTCGGCACCAGGGCTTCTGAACTTAAATCACGTTGACGTTGTGGGATCTCATACGTGGGTCACTGTTTCGCTTGTCTACTCTTCATCACTGATATATTATTAATAAAGGAGAGACGATGACACAAATTACAGATTCCTGAACGTGTGGCGTTACTGTGGATTTGATGCTGTTCTTCGCTACAGTGTTCTGTTAAACGAGAACAGGAAACGCTATCGGTAAAGGGACTCTGAACTTGATAGCTAGCTTGATGTCTTCCGTAATCAGACGTTCATCAGAAGCAATCATTCAAGTCACAGTCAAATTTTCATCAGGAATGATTTTTATCTCATTCTCCCAGTTCATTCTATCTCAAAATTTTTCATGGTATCTTAATAGGCCCTTCTCGCTACTGTTTGGTTTGAAGCTTCTGGCCTGCTGGAGGGATGGGTATGGGTAGATTTACTAACCGGGAACTATGAAACGATCTAGATACCAATGCGAACGCTGATTCACAATTTTGTTTCGAACTATAACGTCTGATGCCAAGAACGTCAGACATGGTCGCAGATTCTGTATACCTAGCTCCTGTTGAAAGTGGAAGGTGTCCATCAGATACACAATATGTGAATCATTACGGAGGATGGGAGAGAAGAATTATAAACTGCTACTCATCACATATCTGCAGACCAATGTTGGCTTAAGATATTTTCCACTGTGACATTTTTATTGCAGATACACGTATCCTACATCCGAAGTGCAATCGTATGTGACGGTTGCATCAGCCATGCGAAAGGAAACCACGTGTTGCATGATGTGCCGATATCTTGACGTTAGATGCGATTATGAATTATTCATCAAACAGTACGCATTTGAAAAAGAGCTGATTCTCTCCAACCACAAGCATATCAACAATTCATAATGTAATGGGTTCTTGTTAGTAGATTCTTAACTAAATATTTTGCTTCATTCATATTCGACGTGTTGTCAGCTGGTGCAATATCAGGTTGTACTTTTCGTAGAAAAAAATGTTGGCGGAGGTTGGGGACGTGGAGGGAAATTGAAGGTGGGAAAGACGAGTGAGAAGTTATGTACAAGGTGATGAGGCGTCAGGAGGAGACAGATTTCATCTTTTATATGCGGGTAGAACACGTAATGTTTGATTCATGTCCTTTAGTGCCACGAAACCAGGAAGAAATCGCTCCTCTACAAGTTGTGCACTGTCAGTAGGGGACCGATCAGAAACATGTTCGGTTTTGGGCCTGAAAGTATTAAAGTCTCTCCTCTCGTAACCGTTACTGCTCTTCATTGACTGATAACAGGTTTCGTACGTTTAACGCTCTTCCGCGGAGTAGTTTTGTAGTCTTTTGGGGTGGGGCAATCTGCTTGTCAGTGGATATTGTACCTCGTTCCATAAGGGTTTAGTTGGGCTGAGATCAGTGCTGTCGGTCGAAGATTCGAATTCATATACTGCCATTTTACTAAAAACCTCGGATAGCGTCGTTGCCTTATGAATGAGAGAATAGTCTTACTACAAATAAGTAACACATATTTGAATATTCTCAGGAAATCCTACGGCAGAATTGATTGGGAAGAATTCTGAGCACATTCAATTACAGGCGTGATACATTCGCGCACGCGCATCAGCCACGGTAGTATATGCCAAATTATTTTTTGTACACTCAACCGTGTTTGAATTTCTTACCTCGGAAGAAGTTGTGAATTGTTTCGTGTGAAGTAACACAATAACTAAATTTGGTGGGGCAAATGTTCATGTAATGTGTCTACACGGTAACTGTGATTGTCAAATGGTTCAAATGGTTCTAAGTACTATGGGAATTAACATCTGAGGTCATCAGTCCCCTAGACCTAGAACTATTTAAACCTAACTAACCTAAAGACATCACACACATCCACGCCCGAGGCAGGATTCGAACCTGCGACCGAAGCAGCAGTGCGGTTCCGGACTGAAGCACCTAGAACCGCACGGCTACAGCGGCCGGCAACTGTGATTGTCAAATGTGTGTTTACGACTCATAATTTTGCTCTCGTAAGTTGACTAGACAGTATATAATTGTATGGTTTTGCTTACTGAAGGGCTATCGCTAATGTAGTGCCAAAGAATAACGCGAATCAGAACACAGTTTGTAGACTCATACCAACAAAAGTTCCCATTCCGCGATATTTCACGCAGGTGTGTTGGCATGGTGACCGTGTACAGGTCGGAAAGTCGCCGCTGATGATGTTTGTAAACATACACGCAGTCACCATGACCATTACCTTCGTGTAGAACACTGCGCTTGAAAGGATTGTGCCATTTCACTTGAACGCAGGGATGCACTAGAGACATCTCTGGAACAGTGGAGCGAGCATCCATCATGCCAAGGACAACATCTAGAAATGATTGGGTCTACGTCCTCACATTACCTGCAGACTGCTTTTTGACCAACGAAGTTGCTCGACGTGTGCACAGGTCTCAAATTGATGTGTTGAGGACAGGGAATCGGTTCCAGTGGATAGGTAGCGTTCTTACACTGACGCAACAGAAGTCATGGGATAGTGATATGCACACATACAGATGGCGCTAGTATCGTGCACACAAGATATAGAAAGGTAGTGCATTGCCGGAACTGTCATTTAAACTCAGGTGATTCATGTAAAAAAAAAAAATCCCACGTGATTATGGCCACACGACGGGTATTAAGAGACTCTGAAGGCGGAATAGTAGTAATAGCTAGACGGATGGGACAATCCATTTCGAAAATCGTTTGGAAATTCAATATTCCGAGATCCACAGTGTCAAGAGTGTGCCGATAACACCAAATTCCAGGCATCACCTCTCACTATGCACAATGCAGTGGTCGAAGGCTTTCACTTAACGACAGACAACAGCCTCGTTTGTGGAGAGCTGTCAGTGTTACCAGACAAGCAACACTTCGTGAAATAATCGTAGCAATCAATGTGCGACGTACGGCGAACACATCCCTTAGGGCAGTGCGATGAAATGTGGCATTAATGGGCAAAGGCAGCAGACCACCGAGGAGAGTACCATTGCTAACAGCACATCACTTGCAACGCCTCTCCTGGACTCGTGACCATGTCGGCTGGACCCTAGACGTCTGGAAAACTGTGATCTGGTCAGATGAGTCCCGATTTCAGTTGGTAAGAGCTGATGATAGACATCGAGCATGGCTCAGACCTAACGAAACCATGGACTCAAGTAGTCAACAAGGCAACGTGCGAACTGGAGGAGGTTCCATAATGTGGGCTGTGTTTACATGGAATGGACTGCGTCCTGGTTATGTCTGGCCAGTTGGAAACCTTTCGCATCCGATCATGGACTTTATGTTCCCAGACAATGATGGAGTCTTACGGATGACAATGCACTGTGTCACTGGGCTACAGTTGTTTTTGTGATTGGTTTGAAGAACATTCTGGAGAGTTCGAGCGAATGATTTGGCCACCCAGATAGCCTGACATGAATCCCATCGAATTTATGGAATACAATGAGAAAGTCAGTTTGTGCACAACGTCCGGCACTGGCAACACTTTCGCCATTATGGACGGCTATAGAGGCATCATGGCTCAGTATTTCTCCAGCAGACTTCCAACGACCTGTTGAGTCGATGCCACGTCGAGTTGCAGTACCGTACCAGGCAAAAGGAGGTCCGACACGATATTGGGAGGTACCCCCATGACTTTTGTCACCTCAGCGTAGACGGCACATGCCGTTCACGTTCGACAGGCGCACAGAACGATCAATATCTAATACTTATAAGTCGAGGGAATCGTGGGCTGAGTGCTCCAGAATGGAATACAGCGTTCGAAGAGACTACAGGACGTGATGTATCGTATCAAACCGACAGGAGACGATTTCATTCCAGACGACCAAGGTGAGCAACCTTCGTAACTACAACCCCATGGGTTCCATTACAGATGGCCAATAAATCCTCCGGAATAGACGCCCCAGGTTTGGCGTAAGGTGTTGTTTACAAACGAAAGTCCATGTTTTTTTACTCTGATAATCTCCCCAACATGTCTGGAGACAACCGGGTACTAAAGAACACCTCCAACACTGTGTTCCACATATGCAACAAGATGGTGTTGGAGTGACGCTATTGATTTTGTATTCCGTGGGATCACAGTACACCTCTCGCGGTTGTTGATGGCAGACACACTGCTCTACGGTACAAGCAGTAGCGAGACGTTCTCCACAAAATTTTGGTGATAATTTCCTCTTGATATATCATGACTTTCGTGCTCATATGGATGTTCTAGTAGCCACAGCATGTTAGGATCACCAAACAGAGTGACCTGCCTGTTTCCCAGACCGAATGGAAGATATGTTGGGTCGATTGAAAAGAGCCGTTTACGGACCAGGTACTCTGCACGACTTAACGCAGAATCGCCATTAAATTGTGGGCCAATTAGGATCAGGCCTGGCTTTATGGTCGGATCGCTGATATGCCAGGACGAATTTAAGCCTACATCCAAGCTATGGAGAGCTTTGACCTCACCCCCCGCCCCACAACCCCCCCCCCGCCCACTTAATGACAATTTTGTCTTTTATTTATTTGGTGATCCGTTTTTATTTTTTATTTGGTAACCTGGAGACATTTGCTGCCCTATAGTTGCTTAGAGCAAAGAGCTTGAGTGGGCTGGTCGTATCGTATTAGCTTAGCACTCTCTGGCTGTTTTGTTATACTGATCCTTGTAGGAAAATAATTAAGTTTTCTGAAGTGACGAGGTGCGATGCGTAGTTGTCTCCATTGCCAAGCGAGCACGCTTCGGGCACTATTTATATTTTTGTATCTACTGTGAAAGGTCTCTTGATCCTACTTGCTCAGGGACAAATATCGGCCGTAGATTTATTTTGTCATTTTTGTAGGAGTTCTCTTCCATCACAACGTAATTCCTACTGCTTGTTTCTTCTCATCCTGCAAGCATCTGAAAAGTTACATCATCCGCTGACGCTTGAATCATCGCTTACGCAAAAGGGTCTACAGTCTTCTGCTCAGAGAGATACCTACTTTTCTGATTTAACATTTCCGTTACTTTCGTAATCCTCTTGTTTGAATCCATTTAGTCCAAATGTATTTTTAAGGTTCATTGTGACTTCCTACTGTACTTACTGGTGCAGAGGAATAGGTATTAACAGCAATATAGGCTGAGGAACGGAAGTCGCTCGGAGTTGTCAAGGTGTAATCATAATTTAGCGGCGATGCCACGTATAAACAACACTATTATTGAAAACAATCCCTAAAGTATTATGTAAAATTTTCCTAAAACAAGTATTATAAAAGTACGGCATATAAGTTAAATTCTATTAATCGAAAATCAATAACAATAATTTCGAAAACAAGAATCCAAAATAAACGTTGAGTTACAGAAACAGCATTTACAAATAGTTCTGCAACAGGATAACTAAATAACTGTGCACGTATGTTGCAGGTCTCACAATTCATAAGGAGTTCAAACTCTATAACACTTGAAACTCTTAATCAGTTAAAAAGTTAACACGATATCTATAACTCCAGATGAATCAAATAATATTACAGCCACAGACAATAAATAAATCATAATGAACCAGGTACACGGCGATGCTGGGTTGAGTCAAAGTATTGCACTAACTTAGGACCATACTTCCACACGCACACTGCATTCGACAACATGAGTAGGACCATAACGTACAAGTAAGACAAGACCTTAGCGTAGCTAGACATGAACCCTGATAGCTATCGCAATACCAAACTGAAAACTTGAGAATTTAAGAAATATGTTTCTTTTTTTCAGTTCTAACACGATTCTGCCCTAAGGCCTTCCCATAAGCAATGAAACAGAGCGAGATAGGCAACGTCACTATATTGCGTCTGCAGGCACCTGTAGTAAATAGTAAGAAATCAACTGCACAAGCGCACGACTAAACCAGTTCACCGTGGTGAACCACGAAATCCATAACAAATATCGAAGATTATTGACAGTATTCTTGAGAAATCTTATAAACTTTGCACTAATCGTAGCCACTTCCGTGCAGGCCAAACAGTGTCTTCCCAGGAGACAGTAAAGCACTGCCTGACCCACTGTTCCTGTGTTAGGCACCGCTATATCGGTATCGGACAGCCGTCAGTTGCCTCTCAGAGACGTTCGTTTCCAAACTGGGATGCGCAGACTAGTTTCCAGTTGCTGCGGCCGATCGCTCCGTCTTCCTGGTACACTGGCCGTTCCCATAAGCTGCCAGCGTTTAAGGGAACCCGGAACCTAAAAATGATGAAATTTTGGGTTTTCAGTTTACTGTGAAATAAAATACTACAGATCTTCCTCCTTAAAATGACATATTAATCTTACCTGTAGCTCAACTCCAAGTATTAAAAATATTATTTTCAATAATGCACTGTAAAGGGCATTTCGCGACATTGAATTTCCATGGATACATGTTCATTGAAACCATCGTTTTTCAAAACTTCCGGTCTTTCCAAAGACTTTATATTATGTTGGCAACACGATTTGATAGGCAGTTGTTTTGTCTGCGTATTGCAGTCTTTGGATACTGTTTTTTACATTGAGCATTTGGTGTTATTGCACGATTTGTGTTGTATTTCTATTGCGTAGCTGGAACTTATCAAGTATGCCTCGATTTAGTAACAGAGTTTGCAAGAGGAAGAAGCCTCCTCCGAGGTACACTAGTGGAACTGTGACAATTTCTCCGACCTTGGGAAATGATTCTGAAAATAATGAGGTTATTCATGAAGTGAAATCTACTCCTGTCTCTAGCACATGCAAGAAGTTGCATGGATCAACTGAAAAATACTGCAGTTTATTGGAGAAGCGTAGTAAGGGTAATGTGAACGAAATAATTAACATTTCATTGCTCTCAAAGTTGATTGAGTGTTCAGTACTGTGTAAGGAATGTTGCAAATTGAGTATGTCAGTAAATGTCAAGCGACACATAGGACTTGCAGCAGAAATCTGTCTCCATTGTACTAGTTGTTATTACAGTGTTTCATTTTGTAACTCGGAATATGTCGAAATAGACCAAGGTGAAACTGATAGTGAGAAAAGCAAGTACTATGATGTAAATATTAGATGTGTTTATGATCTAAGGTCAATCGGTAAGGGATGCTGTGCTGGTGAAAAGTTTTGTGTAATGAATCTACCACCACCACCAACGAAATTCTCAAAATATGATTCGGTTGTTGGATCCTGTGTTGAAGATATTGCCCAAGAATCCATGAAAGAAGCATTGGAGGAGGCTGTGGCGGTGAATGAAGATATTCCAGATGTTCAGAATCCTCGGGACCTGACTGTGGCATAGCTGGTACGTGGCAGAAGCGCGGGTACATTTCACATAATGGGGTAATAACGGCAACAAGTGCTGATACTACAAAAGTTATAGATGTTGTAATTAAATACAAGCACTGTAGGTGTCCTAAAAGAGTGAAGGATGAGCATGCAGAAAACTGTCGAAGGAATTACAGTGGTCTAGTGGGGCCATGGAAGTTTCCGGTGTGAAAGTCATTTTCAGTCGCTGTCTTCTGTGGTACAAGGTCAGATACCTACAGTTCCTAGGTAATGGTGATTCGAAGTCTTTTGCTGCTGTATCTGAGTTGAAACCTTATGGAAATGATGTTACCATTACTAAACAGGAGTGCATAGGTCACTTTCATAAACGTATGGGAACAAGGCTGCGTCGACTGAAGACCACAATGAAAGGCCAAGTACTCAGTGATGGAAAACCTTTGGGTGGAGCTAAAAGATTGACAGACGAGGTAATCAACAGATTGCAGAGAGACTATGGACTGGCAATAAGACAAAATATTCATTGTGTTGATGCAATGGAAAAGGCTGTAATGGCACTTTACTACCACACCTTATCGACTGACGAGGAACCTCTACATGGACTATGCCCACAGGGACCCCATTCCTGGTGCAAGTACAACAAATATCAGGGATCTGAACGAGTACAAAAGCATCATCACAGTCTACCAGAAACTGTCATGAAGGGTATAAAACCAATTTTCAGAGATCTTTCTGCAACTGAACTTTTGAAGAAATGTCTCCATGGACGTACACAAAATCAAAATGAGAGTGTGAATAATGTAATTTGGACCAGAATCCCAAAAAATGTGTTTGTGGAAATGCATACTCTTCATTTTGGAGTATTTGATGCCATTGCTACGTACACCAAAGGTAACATTTCAAAGTGCAATGTGCTGCAGAAGTTGGATGTGATGCCCGGAAAGTACATGGTGAGTGCAATGATGTCGATAGAAAATGAGAGGAAACGGGATGCTGAAAGGAAAGAAAAGGAGTGTGAGAGGCAAGCCAGACAAAGAATGAAAGGTGAGAAAAGAAGACTAGATGGGGAGATGTGTAGTGACAGTGAAAACCCCTCTTATGGTGCTGGACTCCACTAAAATGTTAGAGAAACTTTTAAACTCGTTTTCCACAAGTTCACTTTTTTGCCATATAAGGAACATTTTCTGCTAAACTACACTCCTGGAAATGGAAAAAAGAACACATTGACACCGGTGTGTCAGACCCACCATACTTGCTCCGGACACTGCGAGAGGGCTGTACAAGCAATGATCACACGCACGGCACAGCGGACACACCAGGAACCGCGGTGTTGGCCGTCGAATGGCGCTAGCTGCGCAGCATTTGTGCACCGCCGCCGTCAGTGTCAGCCAGTTTGCCGTGGCATACGGAGCTCCATCGCAGTCTTTAACACTGGTAGCATGCCGCGACAGCGTGGACGTGAACCGTATGTGCAGTTGACGGACTTTGAGCGAGGGCGTATAGTGGGCATGCGGGAGGCCGGGTGGACGTACCGCCGAATTGCTCAACACGTGGGGCGTGAGGTCTCCACAGTACATCGATGTTGTCGCCAGTGGTCGGCGGAAGGTGCACGTGCCCGTCGACCTGGGACCGGACCGCAGCGACGCACGGATGCACGCCAAGACCGTAGGATCCTACGCAGTGCCGTAGGGGACCGCACCGCCATTTCCCAGCAAATTAGGGACACTGTTGCTCCTGGGGTATCGGCGAGGACGATTCGCAACCGTCTCCATGAAGCTGGGCTACGGTCCCGCACACCGTTAGGCCGTCTTCCGCTCACGCCCCAACATCGTGCAGCCCGCCTCCAGTGGTGTCGCGACAGGTGTGAATGGAGGGACGAATGGAGACATGTCGTCTTCAGCGATGAGAGTCGCTTCTGCCTTGGTGCCAATGATGGTCGTATGCGTGTTTGGCGCCGTGCAGGTGAGCGCCACAATCAGGACTGCATACGACCGAGGCACACAGGGCCAACACCCGGCATCATGGTGTGGGGAGCGATCTCCTACACTGGCCGTACGCCACTGGTGATCGTCGAGGGGACACTGAATAGTGCACGGTACATTCAAACCGTTATCGAACCCATCGTTCTACCATTCCTAGACCGGCAAGGGAACTTGCTGTTCCAACAGGACAATGCACGTCCGCATGTATCCCGTGCCACCCAACGTGCTCTAGAAGGTGTAAGTCAACTACCCTGGCCAGCAAGATCTCCGGATCTGTCCCCCATTGAGCATGTTTGGGACTGGATGAAGCGTCGTCTCACGCGGTCTGCACGTCCAGCACGAACGCTGGTCCAACTGAGGCGCCAGGTGGAAATGGCATGGCAAGCCGTTCCACAGGTCTCTATCCAGCATCTCTACGATCGTCTCCATGGGAGAATAGCAGCCTGCATTGCTGCGAAAGGTGGATATACACTGTACTAGTGCCGACATTGTGCATGCTCTGTTGCCTGTGTCTATGTGCTTGTGGTTCTGTCAGTGTGATCATGTGATGTATCTGACCCCAGGAATGTGTCAATAAAGTTTCCCCTTCCTGGGACAATGAATTCAAGGTGTTCGTATTTCAATTTCCAGGAGTGTACTAGAGATAAAGACTTAAAACTTTCAAGGAATGTAAACAGTGCAAATATACACATTGTATCATAGCCTTATTGCGATACATAATTGATAACAGATTTTATTTCAAAGACACTATGCCAAAAATGCGTCAAATATTTTCAGTAACAAAATAATTAATATCTTCCCAAAAAACACCAATAAATTAAAATCCATATGGTACATGGTATTAAATATATGTAATATTATACTGTAAAAGTTTCATCATTCTGGTGTTAATAGTTCATAAGAAAATGTCCCCTACATTTAACATTGGAGGTATAGGACGTTCCGGGTCTCCTTAACCGCCAGTCGTCTCCACAACCCCACATTCCAAGATACTATGTTTCGGCTGCTCGCCGTCGACCAGCCGGTCAACAAGACACTTGCCGACCCATAATCCTCGCATCTGTTGTCGTCCGCCAGCTGGCACTCGTTTCCCGATGCACGTGATCCAAGGCTGGCTGGTTACACTGCTCACTAGAGTTGGGCAACACGATTCTTTTTCCCGATTCGATTCCTACGATTCAATCTCACATTGCGAATCGATTCCTACGATTCGTTCACGATTCTTTCATGATTCATTCTAGTCTGCGATGGCACGATTCTTACGGAATGCAAAAAGTTCTACATCTTACTCACAGATGGCAGGACATGTCTGGAATTTTCAATGGGGTTAGAATCGAACTGTGTCATGATAAGATATGCCAGAAATAGTTTATTTATGAGTAAACATGCATATAACGTTACAAGTGCGATTCTCGATTTATACGTGTAATGCCTTAATTGATGAAAGGTCACATTTGATTTGATTGCATCTATTGTTTTATTTCTGCATGCCAGGAAGGAGGAGTCGATTGGGCGAAAGGTTCCTTGATTCCTTTGTTCACACGCATCCCCCACTTGACTGCCATCTGGCGGTCGTAATCATTCGGCACGACTCGGCATTATTCGGAAGTTGCCTTCGAAGCATAGTGTACTAAGAATCGATGAATCGTTGGAACTTGGAATCGTCACGACTCGGAAACACGCAATCTTTCTTATGATTCTTTTGAACGACGATTCGTCCGTATCACGATTCGATTCTTACGATTCTTTATTTAGAGTCGTTCAAATGAACGACTCATTCACGAATCGCCGCAACTCTACTGCTCACTGAGACGTCAGACCCCAGAACAGACACCCGGCGTTCTCGTGGTGTGCTGACGGCCCGCTGCCGTTCACGGCCACGCTTCCACGTAAGTCGTGCCGACTAGGTGGTCGCTGTCGACGTCCAAAGGATCCACACGTAGTCGATTGGGTTCATGTCCGGGGAACAGGTGAGCTTAGCGTGCTGAAGGAACTCGTTCACGAGAACAGCACGATGAGGATGCGTGTTATCATACAGCAATTATCTGCCAAATGTTGCCGATACGGTCCCACCACTTTCTGCAGAATCTCGTCCCTGTACCGAGGAGTAGTGAGACGCTCCTCAGCAATCACGAGAGGTGTACAGTGGGCCCATAAAATGTCTTGCCAAAACCTTATTTCACAACCACAAATTTTTTATCGAATTTCACTTAACTAAATGCACACATGTTTCCCACATCTCGCATGTAGTTCGATATCTCGTTCCAGGACAAAGTAAACACAGAAAATCGCTATGGCCAAACGGGGTCTACTTTTCACTCAGTTTGTATGGTCAATAAATAGAATTAATAACAAGAATCTGTTGATACATAATATGCAGACAATACTACAGAGCAGCCCACCATGTTCCCTGTCGCATCCTACTCATCGCCATGAAGCCCTCGGTTTCTCACAACCAACAAAATAAAAAAACTTCGAATCTGACATAAGTAATCACAGATTCCTACACCACATGGGTGACGGCATCAAAAAATGGTTCAAATGGCTGTGAGCACTATGGGACTTAACATCTATGGTCATCAGTCCCCTAGAACTTAGAACTACTTAAACCTAACTAACCTAAGGACATCACACAACACCCAGTCATCACGAGGCAGAGAAAATCCCCGACCCCGCTGGGAATCGAACCCGGGAACCCGGCCATGAGAAGCGGGAACGCTACCGCACGACCACGAACTGTGACGGCATCCATATTTCGTAAAAGCCGCAATGATAATCGACCATTAATCATTACGTTATGAGATAAAGATCATTAGACACAGGGTGATGCGCCGGCCGCTGTGGCCGAGCGGTTCAGTCCAGAACCGCGCTGCTGCTATGGCCGCAGGTTCGAATCCAGCCTCGGGCATGGATGTGTGTGATGTCCTTACGTTTAAGTAGTTCTAAGTCTAGGGGACTGACGACCTCGGATGTTAAGTCCCATGGTGCTTAGAGCCATTTGAACCATTTTGAACAGGGTGGTGCACAGCATTTCCAATTTATGAAGAATTCCCTCTCGAGAAAATTACGAACATTCCATTATTTCAACATAACGAATTCCCATAGAGTTACGAAATGCGTGGCCGAGAAGCGACTACGGTAGCAGTATGTCTGTTCAGACTAAGGAACATGACAAGAAACTACAGTCAGCGTCTTGGCTCGCTGATATACGAAACGTTACATGCATGGAAATATCTCACAATAAAACATTGAAAAACACAGCGTTTCTGTAATAAATGAGCAAGGAATTGTAATGAGTGGCTGTTTAGCTGGGCTTGGAAGCAGGCCGACTGAATAAAATATTTAAATTATTAGTTCATGGAACACTTTACGTGCCAGCGAGCTTGCCGTATTGGTAACACCGGTTCCCATCAGAAAGCTGTTGGGACGGGTGACCGAACGAGTCAGCCGAGCGCTTTTGGCGTGCGAGATGCACTCAGCCCTTGTGAGACCAATTGAGGATCTAGTTGACTGAGAAATAGCGGTTCTGGTTACGAAAACTGACAACAGTCAGGAGAAAGGTGTGCTGATCACATACCCTTCCATAATCGCACGCGGGACGCCTATATCATGATGACACGGCGGTCCGTCGATACCTTTGGGCCTCCGAGACCTGTTCGGACGGAGTTTAGTTTTAGTTAGGATCAGTTTACGTAACGTGTTTCAAATAGTGAGGGGATCCGTAATGACAGAGAGTAATTCAAAATTAATCCTCGCTCTGTAGTCCAAGGTCAGAATTGTGTAGCGACACGTCAGACAGGTTTTCCATGAGCGGCAGAGAGGTCCATTCCCGGCAGGGTCTCTTACACAGTTGTGTGAGCCAGTGATCCTTTGTTCTTAGTTCCGCAAGCCTGTGTTCTATAGCTGAGTGTAGTGGTATAAAATGGCTGAGCATTTATAAGTTGGGGAAAAGCCCAGGATAAATGCCTGAGGAAATGCCCAAAATTCATGTGCCCTGTCATTTATGCATTTTAAAGATTAATTGATAAGCGGCGCTCATAAAATATTTTAAGTTGGTGTTTTATATTGGAAGAGGTGTTTTGCAACAGTGCTTCTTCAATGGTTGGGTAAAAAATTTGAAAAAGCTGCTTGAGAGACAGGGAACTTTAAATACAATTTTTTACATTTTTAATGAGGTCAGTTCTCGGAGTAGTAGATGATAAAAAAAGAAAACGACACACAAGTTTAAAAGCCTTTTTGAAATAAAGTATATTTTATAATAAACAATTAGTCTGTATGTAGTATTTTTACTTATACCAGAGTACTGAAAAAAATTTAAAATATTGTTCTGAGTTACTGTACATAACGCAACCAATTTTTTCGACTTCTGAGGGCGCGTAAAACACTTTTTGATGTGCTTTTCCATTTTGTTGAAATGCTAAATGTTTATATTTCTTAAATTAATGTTTACAAGAAGTCCTTTTTTCTTAACTATGTTGCAATTGTTCAATAGCTTATTGTCTATGACACTGGCCGCGAGGGGTAGCCTCGCCGTCTATGGCAACTTGTCACGGTCCGCGCTGCTGCCCCCGTCGGAGGTTCGAGTCCTCCCTTGGGCATGGGTGTGTGTGTTGTCCTTAGCGTAAGTTAGTTTAAGTCAGATTAAGTAGTGGGTAAGCTTAGCGACCGATGACCTCAGCAGTTTGGTCCCGTAAGACCTTACCACAAATATCCAATTTTTCTATGACGCTGTAAATAACACAAAGCCTAGGTTACGTTGCTTCTCACTCAACCACACAGACTTGAATAACTGTCAGACCGATAGACCAGTGTGCCAGTTCCCATTAACTAAGTATACAACAGAATTGCATAAATTACCTAAAATTACCAGGAGCTCACTCAAAATTTCATCTACTACTAATTTTCAGTAATAGCTGGAACACTAATATTAACTTAGAATAACTAGAATTAGAGTAAAACAGTTTATCCGTAATGACTTTAGTTAGGGACGTGTCATGTACCGATTCAGATTCCACAGTTCCAAGAACCGTGTATTCTCAAGGAATCGACTAGTATCGGAAGCGGATGATTCCAGCGTCTTGGGCATCGATTCTTTGTTATTAAATGTTTTTTTTTATGTTAGCGTTCTCGTTTTATCTTCACAGCAATGCAATCATAGCATATACATATGTTCATAAGAAATAAAGAAAGGAGCAGAACCGAACGCTATAGTCTCAAATGTCGCTACATCTGACAATAAACATTTTTTTTGTTTTCACATTTTTTTTGTTTCACATTTAATAATTTGTTTATCAATAGGAAACACATGCCAGCTATTTATTACATTCAGTAACAATTTTGTTATCAATAATCATTCTTCATTAATATTTAATGTGGATTAAAACTGTGTTACATTACAAAGTGATGACCTAAGGACAATGTTTTTTATATCGGTTTATTGCTACACAGCTGTTCAACGCATCGTACGCGCGCGCGCGCGTGTGTGTGCGCGTGTGCGTGTGTGCGTGTGCGTGTGTGCATAAGTACGATAGAGAGAGAGAGAGAAAACGAAAAATAGAACTGGTAAAAATAAAAAGGACGTTATAAATGATAAGCAGCTGTCGGCAACACAGGTCCTTCCATGGGACAGCAAGTCGAAATGCTTCTCTCTTGTTTCCTTTCGTTCTTAGCAATGAAGCCAAGTGTATACATTTACTAACTTTTAATGTGAGGAGTATCGTCCCATTCCCGTATTAATTTATAAATTATACACTCTAGCAATGAAAACTTTAAAGAATGCTTTTTTTGATAAATTTCCAGATTTTGGGCATTTGAAACTGCTTTGGGCAAATTTCCGGGCACATGCCTGTTTATAAATGTCCTGCCATCAGGGCAGTTGCCCTGCCCACATCACTACCTGAGTACTTAAGATAATTCTACTGGCGGTTACATATAGTGCACAGTTCTATAATGATTTGTGTTACTTTACGAGAGCTGACGTGATATCTTTAACCCACAGAAAAGTCTGATTTGAAACTTTCTGGCAGATTATTACTATGTACCGGACGGGGATAAAAACTTGGGACTATTGACTTCTGCGAACAAGTGCTCTACTGACTGAACTACCAAAGCACGACTCACTACCCGTCCTCACAGCTTTACTTCTGCCAGTACCTCACCTTCTGCCTTCCAAACTCTTCACTGAAGTTCTCCTGCACACCTTGAGGATATCGCGGAGACATGGTTTAACCTCAGCCTGGGGGACTGTTTCCGGCAAGAATTTTCTCTGTGCAGCGGAGTGTGCGCCGATTTGTCAGTTCCTGGTAGATTTCCTGGATGAAACAAGTGCTTGTCACATAACGTATGCAGGAGTACTGTTATGAAGTTTGGAACGAAGAGGATGACTTACTGCGGAAGTAAAGCTGTGAAGAGGATGCTTGAGTCACACTTCTCTCTCTGCTCGCGCATGCTATACGTACTTGTGCCTTGATATTAAAATCGAATATGCTTGTGAGTTGTATTAAAAGAAATACAGATACTAATATATGTCATAATAATTTAATTAAACAATGGCGTACTGAAAAGTAATGTCCCCGAATTTTTTATATAAAACTGCTACAAGGTTTTTAAAGGATACAAACGTTACTAACAGTCTTATTTCTCAACATGGTTACCCTGGTGACGAAAATATTTCCCCCTGCAGGAGACACCTGTTTGTTGATTCCATCTATATACGTAGGTTGGAACTTGAAATAGTGGCAACACCGCTGTGGAGACACTATGCAATGGAATCTACGATTGTCGCTGATAGCACACATTGTTGACATACCTACCTTACCTCCGAGCAAATGGACTCGCCCGCCCCACGTCACCAGCGTGCGCACAATCGAAGGAAACACAGTCACTTGTGAGCGAGCGGTCTAACGTAACGGTGCCACTATGTTTTCGAAACAGGAACAACGGAGTTGGATCAAGATTGATTGTGCCAGAGGTCGTACATCACGACAGTGTCATCTAGGTCTTCAACGGGCGTGCGGGGAATCGGCATTGCCCTACAGAACAGTGGCACGTTGGGTAAAAGCCTTCAACGAAGGTCGGCAAACTGTGGCAGACATGCATCGGTGAAATCGTCCTAGCGAAGTGCATGCCGTTGCCGCGTTAGTGGACAGTGATCGACGCCATACGATTCGTGAGCGCGCCCACGAAACCGGATTAGCGCTTACGACTGTGCTTCGCATCCTGAAGAAACACTTGGGCACGCGAAAAATTGCATCACAATGGGTTCCGCATGACTTGACGGAAATGCCGAAATGGATGCGTTACGATGCTGCTGAGACTCACTTGGAGCGCGAAGGAGAGGCCGTATCGTAACACTGGATGAGACATGGGCCGCATCGTACGAACCAAAACTGAAACGCCAGTCCAGCGAATGGCGTCATTTTGGGTCGCCGCGAAAGTCGAAAGTGCGTCATAGCCCCAGTATGGAGAAAGTTATGGTGATTCTCGTGTACGACTGTGATGGTGTTATCGTACCGCATTTCGTTCCTCCACGGCAGACCGTCAATACACAGTATTACTGTTCGTTTTTGGAGCATCACCTGCGACCAGCTTTGCGAAAGAAGCGGCGCAATCCACCCATCATTTTGCACGACAATGCGCGGGCGCATACAGCGCGAGCTGTGGCTGCTCTGTTCGGTCAATGGGACTGGGAAGTACTGTACCATCAACCATACTCCCCGAACTTGAGTCCTTGTGACTTTGATTTGATTCCGAAGATGAAGGAACCACTTCGTGGCATTCGCTTCAGAACTGTTCCAGAGATTCGACAGCCGGTAGACTGCTCCATTCGCACCATCAACAGAACAGGCTCTACTAACGGTATACTATGCCTTCCACATCGCTGGCAACTGGTTCTACACAACGCTGGTGACTACTCTGAAGAACGGTAACAGGTGCAAACACGTAACTTTTTTGTATCGCTTGTGAATAAATAGTTGCCACTATTTAAGTTCCAACCCTTGTAGAGTGTTTGACCTTGTTGACGCAGCCACAACCTCACCTTAGCTTGCGCCGCTCTCCAACTATCAAAGTGTAGTCCTCGAGGGCGTTCTTTGAGTTTTGGAAGAGATGAAAATCGCATGGAGTCAAGCCGGGACTGTATCGAGGATGATGCAGACGACATAGCGACTGATAGTGGTCTGACACTGTAATGCCGGAGGAAAGGGTGCTCGTTGTGTGGACGAATTCGAAACTCGCTTACAACATACTGTTTCTCATGCACTTACACACCGCCATGTTACACGCTACAATTCGGAGCTGCAGATGGCTGCATGTATGTAGACACGAGGAATAAATATGTAAAATTTTAATAACAAGTGTCTTATGTAAAAAGCTTTGAGAGTTTCCATATACTTACTTTTCAGCATGACCTCGCAGCCTTTTACTGAGCCAGGAACATATAATTAAACTGTGCAACTGAGTCAGCCTCACATTGCACCAATGTTTCGACCTACCCCACCCTGTTTCCATGGCATGACCAGGTCTTCAATACAGTTTGTCGAGTATTACCATACACCTTCGATACCGCCCGTCTACTTAGACCAACTACATTTTCAAATGGAGGATATAAACCGCTTATCTAGATCCAGTGTGCATAACATGCACACCGTAACAAGTAATATACACGGTCCAGACAAACTGATGTGACCACAGCCTATGTTCGACGTCAACGTGCAATAACCACTCACAGGCGACTGGTGGCAGAACTAGCACTGTAGTGTATATAAAGCGTATCGGGGGACGAGGAAAACAGTGCAGTAGTTGTCGAACTGCGGTAACAGAGCGATGTACCTGACGTCCAAAAGAGCGTGGTCGTTGGCTTTCGGGTCAAGGTTGGCAGCATTTTCGAAATGACTTTGTAAACTGTTAACGTGCTGTCGTAGTTGAAGCATACTGTACATGGCAAAATGCCGCTATCTAAACGAACGCCGAGGAAACTGTAGTGCACAACGGACTATCGATGACAGGGGTGAACGACGGTTACACTGGTGGGTACGGGCGAATAAACATGCAGCTGTGGAGCAACTGACCCCCCTCCCCCCTTAAGATCCAAGGGGCTAACAATAGTACTGATTGAAAACAGACTTGGTTGCAATTTTAGTTTTTTATTGTTCAACTACGCGTTTCACCTTATTTAGGCATCTTCAGGTTGATCTCAATTTGGTATTTCTTAGAACGATCCTTTAGACAGTGTAGCCAAAGGGCATCGTCGAATACATCAGGCCAACATCGCCTTCCTTAACTTATTCTATTACTCCCTCCTGTGAACGGGAACGCATTATGCAGGTCTTGGAGTCACACCAATCTAGAAATTTTTTACTGAGTTTAACGAAGGCGATGTTGGCCTGATGTAATCGACGATGCCCTTTGGCTACACTGTCTAAAGGATCGTTCTAATAAATACTAAATTAAGATCAACCTGAAGATGTCTAAATAAGGTGAAACGAGTAGTTGAAAAATAAAAAAACTGGAATTGCAACCAAGACTGTTTTCAACCAATACTGTTAATCACTGGTTTGCTGTTTGCCACAGGTGGATTGGAAGAATTTCTAACAACAGTGTCTCCTAAACGACCGTTCAGTGACCATTGCTGCGTATGGGTCTGCGCAGCTGGTGTCTGGTTCAGGCACCCTAGCTGGCTACTGTTCATCGACGACGAAGGCTTGAACTTGCACGCCAATAATGCAACTGGACGTTCGATGAATCGCGCGTACGGCTTGAAACGTCTGAAAGGAAACATCCTAAATGGGGAATGTTTCCGTGGCACTCTTTGGGTGATATCATAATTGTGGAGAAACACAAGTGTACATATGTCGTTGAGGACTATATCCACTCCTACATGCAGCTTGTTTTTCCTCGCCAAGATGGCACGCCGGCCGGAGTGGTCGTGCGGTTCTAGGCGCTACAGTCTGGAGCCGAGCGACCGCTACGGTCGCGGATTCGAATCCTGCCTCGGGCATGGACGTGTGTGATGTCCTTAGGTTAGTTAGGTTTAAGTAGTTCTAACTTCTAGGCGACTGATGACCTCAGAAGTTAAGTCGCATAGTGCTCAGAACCGTTTGAACCATTTGAACCAAGATGGCACATTGCAACTTGTCAAAAGCTCGCTGTGTACGTGGACGGTTCGAAGAGCATCTGAATGAGTTTGCTGTATTCCGCTGGTCATCAAACGCACCGGTTCGAGATCCAGTCAAGAATGTGTGGGACCACCAAGATCGGCTTGTTCGCGCGTTGGGTCCTCAACCGAGAAACTTTGCGTAGCGGGCCACAGCACTGGAGACGCCATTTCTTCACATTCGTGTTTGTACCTACCAGAAGCATACTCTTTCTGCTCTTTTTCCAGCGGTCCGTGCTGTAAAATGTGGTTAGTCAAGCTTTTGACAGGTGTTGACATTTATTTTACTGGACAGTGTATTTATTCGCAAGGCATCAAATGCGTTGTGTTTGCCAACTTAGAAGCACACTGTTACTAACCTTAGGCTATGCTGCAGATGAGCCTGTTTCTACAACCTAAATCCAAATAATAATATGGACGCAAAACCATTGTTTTTCTTGATGCAATAATTTACCAACAGCCGTATGTACTGTAGAAATTTATTTTATGAACTTCTTATGCGCTACCAGTTTCGGCATTACATTGATGCCATCTTCAGGCCGCTGTAAAATGAATAGAACAAATGTACTATTATAAAAAATAAAGAACATACGTTAAAAATTGACATATCATGTTAACTATGTAAGTGGCTCAAAAAGACATATTGTATATCAACTATATGTAACATTAGGGCAAATATGCTTCTGCCTTTGTCATGCTGTTGTTAATAGTTTTCACTGTTTTACTCGAATATAGCATAGTGTGGTACGACAATGTGCGGCAGCTATAATACGACCTAGGCTACATATATGTAACTTATGTATTCTGGCATGGTTATGGCACATTTTCTTGTATTATACTTGATTTTATTATTTACTTATATTAGTTAATTATATTAAAAAAGTATTCTTCCACTGGACATATGATTGTATGCATTACATTTGATTGCTGTGTTCCATGTGCTATTACTACTGTGCGGTACAGATTATGAATAATAGCGTATACTATATTCGAGTAAAACAGTGAAAACTACAGGGTGTCAGAGAAGACTTTCCCTGATTACATAAATTGATAACTCAGGCTAGAAGTAAGGTACAAATATGAAACTTGTGTCGAATTGTTTACAACTATCAAAGTTTTTTTCTGTTTTAGGTTCGCAGTACGTAAGTAATGGATGAGGTGCAGTGCCCAAGAAGCCATGTTAACCAATCAGGAGAAGGAACAGTGTGTCCTGTGGTACCAAGAGACACGATCATCAACCACACTGCAGAGACACTTCCAGACAACATTTGGAAGGAATCCACCTGATGCCAAGAGCATTAAAGCCTGGTATGAGAAGTTCAAGAACACAGGATCGGTTGCTGACCTTCCGAGGTCTGGTCGACCAAGAACCTCAGCAGACAGGATGGAAGCTGTAAGGCAATCTTTTCTGCGAAGTCCGAAGAAATCGGTGCGCAGGGCCTCAAGTAAATTACAGATGCCAAAAAGCTCTCTCCATAACATTTTACACAAACGTTTATTGTTTCGTCCGTACAAAGTGCAAATCGTTTAGGCATTGTTGCCCAATGACAGTACACGTCGATATGGCTTTGCGGTCGAAATGCTATCACGTATTGAGGACGATGATGGTTATCTCAGACGAAATGTCTTTTCCGACGAAGCGACCTTTTTTGTCAGTGGAGTTGTGAATCGACATAATGTGTGCATTTGTGGTGCACAACCCCCTGGCGAGGTCATGGAGTGCACCAGAGGCAGTCCAAAGGTGAATGTTTTGTGCGCGCTATTGCACGATCGAATTATCGGGCCATTCTTCTTCGCTGAGGCTACGATAACATCTGCAGTGTATCTGGACATGTTACAACTGTATGCTGTTCCTCAGCTGCTTCAGTATCACCCCGATGTCTTGTTTCAGCAAGACGGTGCACCGCCTCATTGGGGTTTGGACGTCCGTGCCTATCTCAATATGACCTTTCCTGGGCGATGAATTGGCCGTGATGGGCCAACGGTTTGGCCTCCACGCTCTCCTGACATAACTCCATTAGACCTCTTCTTATGGGGTGATGTCAAGGACGAGGTCTACCGAACACGTGTACCAGATCTTGAAACCCAGCGACAAGGGATAACCACATTCGTTGAATCGATCCCACCAGTGATGTTGCATAATGTGTGGATGGAAATTGAATATCGCCTAGATATGCTACGTGATACCAAGGGTTCTCATGTGGAAGTTTACTGATGTGTGAAAAAAACTTTGATAGCTTGTAAACAATTAGACACCAGTTTCATATTTGTATCTTACTTCTAGCCTGAGTTATCAATTTATGTAATCAGGGAAAAACTATTCGGACACCCTGTATTAACAACAGCATGACATAGGCAGAAACATATTTTTCCTAATGTTACATATAGTTTTAATAGTATACAATATGTCTTTTTGAGCCGCTTACATAGGTAACATGATACTTGTCAATTGTTAACGTATGTTCTATATTTTTTATAATAGTACTTTTTTCTACTCATTTTACAGGGGCCTGAAGATGGCATCAATGTAATGTCGAAACTGGTAGCACATAAGAAGTACATGAAATAAATTTCCACAATACATACGGCTGTTGGTAAATTATTGCATCAACAGATACATGCCAGCCGTTGTCCCATGGTCCATAATGGATCAACGAAGATCAAAACGATTGTTGTTAGCTTCTTTCTCATTCGGTTTGCTCACGTATTACGCCATATGCCTAAACATTGAAGACTTTCGTTATCGATATGTTCACTAGACCGGAAACACACTCCGCTCTTAAGTTTTAGAATCCGGTGCAGAGTAGAATGGTGCGTACTGGGAGACAGGAATCCCGTCAATATTATAGAGTGGTCGCGCACAGTGGCGAAGCCAAGGTGGCCGTGCGCGGCGGCTGGTGACGCCTTCAGCGTCCGAGTCCTGCCGTAATTAATTAAGGCGCCCCTTCCTCTCCAGTGTACAGACCTCGGGCCGGCTGCTTTCTCTTTTTGCGCGGCGCGCTTCTCTGAGAGACGCGTCACCCTGGCAGCCAAGTTTTTCATTTAGATGTCCCCGGCTGAGCTCGTCCACTTGCCTCCCAGCTCCGCACAGTAATCAGACTCGTTTCGTCAACTTCTGTACACTTTCCAACTTCTCTTATTTTCGAGCTCTGTCAAATTTACTCGAATATCTGGAAATATTCCTTCAGTTTTAGAACTTGCTTGGCTGTCGAAACATCTCGAGTGACTTCTGAAGAAATAACGCAGGTGGAACAACAGACTTTGTTTCTCCTAACGTATAACGGGAAAATGTAGCAATTTCATTTCAAAAACTTGATATAACGTATACTATGTTGCGTGTCCCTACCTATCCTAGCATTTATTTCGACATACAGGAAACATTTGTTTTTAGGTTTCTAGCCAGATGCCCTTTCTGTTGCCGAAGTCATCAATCAGCCTGTAAGTAGGCTGTTTATGTTTTCTTGTTGGCAACGTTACGTAGCGCTCTATATGAAAATCACTGGCTGTGCTGTGTGCAGTCTGTGGCTAGTTTGCATTGTTGTCTGCCATTGTAGTGTTGGGCAGCGGCAGCTGGATGTGAACAGCGCGTAGCGTTGCGCAGTTGGAGGTGAGGCGCCAGCAGTGGTGGATGTGGGGAGAGAGATGGCGGAGTTTTGAAATTTGTCATGAACTGCTATATATATTATGACTATTAAGGTAAATACATTGTTTGTTCTCTATTAAAATCTTTCATTTGCTAACTATGCCTATCAGTAGTTAGTGCCTTTCGTAGTTTTTTTTATTTCTTTTTTTTATTTTTTTTATTTAGCTGGCAGTAGTGGCGCTCGCTGTATTGCAGTAGTTCGAGTAATGAATATTTTTGTGAGGTAAGTGATTTCTGAAAGTATAGTTTAATGTTACTCAGGGCCATTCTTTTGCAGGGATCTTTGATAGTCAGATTGCGTTGCGCTAAAAACATTGTGTGTCAGTGTAAGCACAGTCTTGTACAATTTTTCTAAGGGGACGTTTCAAGCCTAAGGCAGGGAAGTTGTGTGCGGTACCAGTCCTTTATTTCTGTAAACTTTGTACTGTGTGGGGTAGTGTTGTAAATGTCTGCAAAGAAACAAAAATGAACTTAAACCTAACGAACCTAAGGACATCAGACACATCCATGCCCGAGGCAGGATTCGAGCTTGCGACCGTAGCAGCAGCGCGGAACCGGACTGAAGCGCCTAGAACCGGTCAGCCGCAGTGGCTGGCAACTGTCTGCGAATTGCATTTTCTGAACTGGATATTGGAGCTCACCTTCTTTTCTTAAAAAAGCGTGACAAATGGCTCATAAAAACTAAAAAACCTAACACTTCTACCTTCTACGTAAGAGGGCAGAGATACCGGTTAGTGGTCTGTCCAAAACTACCTCGTTCACGACACATTCAACCTCAACAAGCAATTGCAGTAGCTATTAACGAATGATTTGTGTACTCAGCATTACTTTATGTTGTATTTTGCTTGATATTTTCTTTCCCAATCCTGGTTCATTATGGGGTTCGAGCACGCCATCAGAAGGGAGCAGCGGTCCCTGTGGCCATGTATGAGTTCTGCTTTCTCAGCAGCGCAAATCGCGTCTGTAGGCTGCAAGCCCTGCGAAGAGTAGGCAGGGGTTGTTCCCCACATACTGGTCCTCAAATCGCCGCCTGTGGCCTGCCTTCGGTAGTTATTTTTATTACTTTTTGTTTGCCAGTTGACCATTCCACACTCTACCGCTCCTGTAATCTATGAAGCTGTGGTATAGACGTTTGGGGCCTTGTCGTTCACGCATCCGGTCAAACAACATTGGCCACTATAAATTATCAGATTACTTTTTTTTCCTTTAGTGTTATTTTAATACCTAAACAAGCAGGTAGGCTGTCAGCGGCATGCTACGCCGCTCTTCAGCCACAGTGTTGACAATAACAGAACACAGAATGGAGAATCAGAATGATCATAGTGACGGGCAAAAAATAGTGGTCACAGATACACAAAAAACACGGAGCCGTTCACACTCGACGATAACGACATTGAAAACACGTTGACACGGCGCACATAACACTGATGAATCCGACGGCACAAGTGAAACGTAGAAGCGTGACGGCGGACACTAAAAACACAAAACGACGTCACACACACTTGAAAACGATGGCTATGATCTTCGGCGCGCAAAAGTCCACAGATCGAGTCCGGGGACCTGCCAAGGGGCAGGAAAGGGGAGTGGGAGGGAGAGGGGTGAGCAACAATGCCAATGGCGGAGGAGGCGGTGGAAAAACGGAGGAAGGGCTGGAGGGGAAGGCCGGGGGATCAGATGACCCCGTGATGCCACTGAATATATTGCTATTGCGTAATTATGTTACATGTGCCTACTGTTTCGGTCCCCTTGTTAAATGCCTCTTCAATATATTTCCCTTGTCTAAAACGAAACAGCAATTGGTTTGAGTCGGTGAAGCTCCCTGTGCGATTGTAGCCTGTCACAGAGGAACCTTTCTTGAACCTTCTCAAGTGTGTAACGTAACTACTCAAGATAGCAGCTTACTGTCTGAACGCAACACACACCTTACTAGGTCTTGAGTCATCCAACTGATGGCGCTGTTTCTGATGCGCCAGTCGTGTTTAGGTGGTCTTGTCACCAGTACGCGTTGTGAAAATGTATACAGTTGTTTTGTGTTCTGTAGTGAAACTTACGCACTGAAAACTGTTAAAACGCAGCGAAAAAAAGTATGTTCTTAATCTGTTCGAAAATTTAAAAGAAAGAAATAACTACCTACATGGTAGATTGCAGGAGCGAGTTTACTATAGTTTCTGTACCTAAGGCGCGCGGAATGGAACACAGAAAACAGATAAACAGTTTACTCCTGGCTAGAGTAGATAAAGAAAGTTGTGTGTCTTAGAGAAATGTGACGTATTTTGAAAACCGTGTGCAATCGAAGGTGCATTCGTGGGAAACGGACGATCTTGTGGATGTTGTTATACTGTTTATCGGTTCCTCGTGAAGATCCAGGTGGCAACTTTGATTGAAAAGTGGATTCTTGGAATTCTGGTCTGAAAGGAGATGAGACATTAGCACACGACTGACTGAAGATGCTGCATTCTGTGGGTTCAGTAGTTGATTATACGGTAAAATCTCTACAATATGGTTTATATTAGACACACCACAGTCGGCCGTTGTGGCCGAGCGGTTCTAGCCGCTTCAATCTGGAACCGCGCGACCGCTACAGTCGCAGGTTCGAATCTTGCCTCGGGCATGGATGTGTGTGATGTCCTTAGGTTAGTTAGGTTTAAGTAGTTCTAAGTCTATGGGACTAATGTCCTTAGATGTTAAGTCCCGTAATGCTCAGAGCCATTTGAATCATTTGAGCCATAAACACCAAACCATGTCAGAGGCCAATAGTCACAATTTTTTGGAACAATATATAGCGCACGGTATACAAATTATAGTAAATGAAATTTCATGTTACATTGTTGACTGCAGTTCCTAGTTTTTACGTATCATATACACAGGAAATTTGACGTTTCGTCGCTGGGGTGTTGCGATACGTTCGTGCTACAGCTATCACCAAATCCTCTACTGGTGGGGATCCCAGATGTGGGAAGTGTACTTCAGTTACAAGTTAAACGCATCCTTTAGCCCGTAAGGTGATGTGTGAGCTACGACGATGCAGTCAGAATGTACCATAATAAATAATGGTACGTGAGTGTAGTTGACAGGCCGTGGTGTACATTCTGCGGGTGTCAGAGGCCAATAGTCACAATTTTTTGGAACAATATATAGCGCACGGTATACTTACCTGTTACACTTGCTTGGACGTGATGTATTGCCTTTCAAATCTTCTAATTACACAAAAGTAAAAGCAAGCATCACAGTAGCAAAAACCAAATCGATCGCTTGGTCTAGCATTTTTGGCTAGTAACGTCGAGATCTGGGAATCGATTCCCAGTGACCAGGTTTATAAGGAGATCCACTCGGCATTTTAAGGCCAACTGAAAAGCTGCTTGTGTATGAAAGCAGCGAAATCTAGGCACAAGTTGCCTGACTAACGTTATGTCGAAATGCTAGAACCAGGTTAGGTGATACGCGGCGTTTAATTATTAGCAGAAAAAAAGCCGACACTTCATTGAATTAAAGAGCGAGATACATGGCGTATCACAACTACAGATCTTATTCTTGGCAGCATTCCAGACCAGTTTTGTAGGATTTAGGTGTAGATGTTATGGTAGCAGGAGGAACAGAATCGTTTTCTAGCAACATTTTGTCAGTGATATAATGAGATAAAGTTTGGCGCTCCTTAATGAATACCAATAATTCGGCTTTTGTTGTCGCTACGTACTTTTAATTTTCTTATCCATATATACACGACAATTCGCAGCTTTACTGGTATACTCATCGAGGAGCGGTGAAAACGAAATCAAATCCAACATTTACAACAATGTAACTTTCCATGGCACTGTTTATTGATAATGAGTTTCGTACCCTGTCACTTTTTCCAGTGGTTCTCAGTCTTTCTTAGGCCATTACCCCTGAATGCAATCAGACGTTAGCTACTACCCCCGCCATGTCACTGGCATTGGTTCCTGGTATCCGTGTACACAACGAATGACTAAGCTGATATTTTATAAAATGCATTTTAACCATCAGCTGTAATTTTCCCATTAGTCATCTACTAGTTTCCGTTATTAACCATCATGCAGGATGTAGGATATAACAGATTAGTTGAAGATATCTAATACTACTTTGAAGCTGAACCATATCGAAATTACCCTCACTTGTATAACCAATTTGTCTTAGAATACTGACAGTCATATTTTATGTCTAACATACAGGCATCACAGGAGAAACAAGACGAACCATGTTGTACCCTACATCATAGATGAGGTTGATAACCGAAACCAGTAGATAACTAATGGCACAATAAACAGCTGATGGTTAAGACGCATTTCGTAAAATAGTTTACGGCTGTTGAACCTCACTGTATGGAAACATTACTAAGCTGATACTTTTTGTAACAATCCGAAAAAAATTCTTTTGGAAATCTTGAATGAGAAACGTCGTTTCACCTTCAGCTTGCAGGAATTTTATCAAGCCATTTGTCTAATGCTCGTATACGTGCATCTCTCTCGTTCGTTTCCGTAAATGTTACAGCGCTGCCACCAGAGGTGGGAAAATATCGACTAAGGCTGAAATGTTGGTTAGATTTGCTGTGCTGTTACACTGTTTTACGAAATGCAAAATAGGCAGAATTACCCTTTGACCGTCTTTCGGATTATCGGAAAGACAGTTAACATAACCGCTATGATGTTTATCGATTTCGAAAAACGGACTAAGTGCATCTAGGATTGTATGGTTTTTACGAGTGTTGTAAATACAATCAGAAATCTAAATCATTCGATTTATTTTTGACTCTTTAGAATTTTCCAAGGGTCTGTCACGTATGCTTGTGTCATTTCGTTTGATGGGGCTTTTCTTCCAGCCTGTTAATCAAACAGTTTGATTACATAAGGCCAACAGCAATTACATTTTGTAGTGACGGCGCGTCGTTCCGCTGCTCCGGGTGCTTATCTGACACTCACGTGAGTGAAGAGTGCTGCCTTCCGTTTGATCGCACGTGGCGAGCAGAGTAGCGTCGGTGGATTAACTTCACTGATACGAACGCTGTGAGATTTATTTTGCGAATGTAGGTGAGTGCGATAAAGTCGATTGGTTTATTTTGGTCGCTGACGGAAGAGCTGAACTGCGTATGGCGTCGGGAGGGTACGAAATATCGGAAACGGCTCATACGGAAATGATGCAGGGCTAATGAAACGCGGAGAAAACATTTTACAGGAGTAACTGTGTCGCCTCTGTCTTGCTAGTAGAAAATTATAATAATGAGAGGTGAAATGAATATATTTGTTCAAGAAAGAAGAAAAATTAATGTGTTAAGAGGAACAAGTTTGTCTGATTTCTGTTAGAGATTTTTTTCAGAGAACATTGACCAGCGATGTAACTTTTCTATTTACGTCATTAAAATAAATGTATTTTGACAGAAAAATGCGCTTATCTTTCGTAGACAATAGTATAAAAATGCATGGAACGTATTTAGACGCAAGGGATACCATTTACACATTTTATTGGCAGCTAAATATGGGAGCACAACTGGGAGCACAACTGGGATAGATACTGATGCAAAATCAAGAGATAAAATACCAGCAAATAACGATATGAAGTGAGAACGCAGTATATAACCGACAGTACAAACATTTGCTGTGACGATGCTACACGTATACACATGTGGAGTTTTACAAAAGTCGCTGGAATTTAATACTGTCGTGACACATCCCTACTGAATTAATATTTTGATGTATCTGGCTTTATCCTGAGATCATTTTTAGAAAAGACGGTGTTTTACGAAGAGCAATACAGGACGATTACGCTACGCTGTTCACATTATATAGCTAAAGATCGTTTATGAATTAGTTATAGGAAAGGTATCTTGAATTGTGAAAAGGTTAAATAACTGAGAAATGTTTGAGAAAACACTGAATGCAGTATATCTTAAAGTTTTATTCCCGCCCAACACATTCAGTAACCAGACGTTCCAGCTAGGTGGCATGCACGAATGAGTTGTTCAAACAGTCATTTGGAGTCGCATAACGGTGCAGAGTGGGCACACTGCTGTATATGGTTTCACGAATCATATGCAACTATTACAGTTCATAGACAATTGAGGCTAAATGTTGCAGGCCACCGCCTGAAAGAGAAACTGTTATTAATTGGTTTCACCGAAACTAGCTGTGTATTACACAGGTCGTCGGATCAGCGTCCACTAGCATTCTCTGACGCAGCAATGAAACAAGTTTAGCAGTCTTACATTCGTGATACAAAAGACAGCCACAATGAACATATGTAAGCAAAACTAGAAGATATACTACACGCAGCGCCATTTATGATGCTGTTTATCATTTTCATAATTAAATGTTGCTTTTGTACAGTAAATTTAGAAATACCCTATATTCGTGGCACTGTTACAGTCGAAAATCTTATAGTTACTTACATTAAGCTACAGCGCCCCATCTCCTGATGCGACAGTCCATTACAATAACACGAACTTACGCATAACACAGCAATCGGTATCACATCTAAAACAGATAACCCCTACGTTCTAAAAACTGTAATTTCTGCAAACTGCTAACTGAATTATGAGGAGTGGAACACACTTGAATTTGTCTGTTTTAGAACTATGAAACTAGTGGCATAAGTTATAGTTCCATTTGAAAAATTTGACACTGGCATCTTTGTAATTTGTATAAATATAGGAGATACTACACCTTGTTTAGTCAGGAATTTTCACAACTCATGTTATGCGAAAGTTCGTGGTTTCATTCCGAAATAAGAAAATGCGTCACGTCGGGTAAGGAGGAAAAGCATAACACGGCCTGCATAAAAGTAGCACATAGGAAAAATACCTCCCATCCTGCTTGTGTTGTCCCAGTGTGTCTGGTGCTGGCAAATTTGAAAAAGCAAATTTCCTTGACAAGCCAAGAGAAACTAGATGATGTTGTTGTTTTCAGTAAGAGACTGATATGTTGCCGCTCTCCACGCTGGTTGTCCAGTGCAAGCCTCTTCATCTTTGCATAACTACCGCAACCAACTTCCGTTTCAACCTACTTACTGTCTTTAAGCCCTCACTCTACAACTTCTTCCGTCTCCCTCCCTCCCCCTCTCCCCGCCCCACCCACCGCACACATTTCCTTGCATTACCAAATTAACTATTTCTTGATGCCTCAGGATGTGTCTTATATTTGTCTGTCAATCATGTTCCGTCTCTGCAACAACTTTTTTTTCCAAAGATCTCGATGAGCCTTTCTTGCTAGCGATTTTAGTCCTTTTCTCATCAGGCTGTGTTTTACTCCTGTTGGGCCAATGGGAGACTGCAGAAAACGCATTCTCTTTGTTTTTGTTTACTTATTTCTTCGATTTCTTCATTCCAAATTTTTACCTCTTTTTCTTTTATGTTTATATTGCTGTGGTACGACTTCACCCTGCTGCTTCATGTACATAGCAGGTAATGTTTCCCTTTCTAAGTTAATATCATTTTGTGTCGGGGTTTTCATTAAATAATAATTGAATCTTTGTTGGGAGAGATTTTAAGTTGAAGGATCTTCTAACAACCTTACTTCAAACATGGTTATTTCTATTTTGCCTGCACGCAATGAGCCTTTGTGTGTCATTCATGTACTTAGTAGTCCTTTTCTGCCCGTAACAAAAATAAGGTCGCTGCTTTGCCCTAAGGAAGCAGACTTCTTATTCGCTACAACGTTACCTTAATCCAGTATCTCACTCTAGCTTAAGTATTTATGGCTATCTTTCCTTTGGATGAACGTATTTGTTACATTGAGATTATTGCGAGTACAAAAATTTATTATCCGATTACCATTTTCGGGATGTGTGTGATGTCCTCAGGTTAGTCAGGTTTAAGTAGTTCTAAGTTCTAGGGGACTGATGACCTCAGATGTTAAGTCCCATAGTGCTCAGAGTCATTTGAACCCAACTAGCATTATAGTGGACCACACAAAATAGGTACAATAATCTGATCTCCATCCTCTGCGTCTAGGGACGGACATTACCCCTAAGGATAGATATATACATGTGTTGATCCATTGTGCCTTTCAGACTGACGATATCACTCAGTCAACGCCATGGAAACATTCCCCAGACCATAATGCTCCCTCCTTGTTTGCTTTCAGACGTTTCAAGTCGTGCAAGCCAACGGCCATCTCAAGAGACGCTTTGACGCCACAAAGTGCACGTCCAGTTGCGGTACTGAAGAGAAAATTCCAGCTTTCGTTGCAGATGGACCGCAGACAGCATGGACGCATGACCCACGCGCCTCCCACGGAGGCCCAAACGCAGCAATGTTCACCGGACAGCCGTTGAGGAGGCACAGTTGGTAGCCCTTAGTTCATCAGTTTCTCAACAGATCTACGTATATTCGCCCATAAATCTACAGTCGTACGTCACCTCTCGTATCTAAGGCCCATGGAGCACCACAGTTGCCCCAGCGCCAGTTTTGGACACCACCATTTTGTCGTGCAGGGTGTACTTTAACCATAGCGGCACGCGAACAATTTACAAACAGCCGTTTCTGAAGTGCTTCCTCTCTTGCCTTTCGATGCTAGTGCTGCCACCTGCCGTCTGTGAGTGCATATTGCACGCTGACGTCGAACACAGGCGGTGATCACATTAATGTGACTGGACCGTGTTTATAATATACACTCCTGGAAATTGAAATAGGAACACCGTGAATTCATTGTCCCAGGAAGGGGAAACTTTATTGACACATTCCTGGGGTCAGATACATCACATGATCACACTGACAGAACCACAGGCACATAGACACAGGCAACAGAGCATGCACAATGTCGGCACTAGTACAGTGTATATCCACCTTTCGCAGCAATGCAGGCTGCTATTCTCCCATGGAGACGATCGTAGAGATGCTGGATGTAGTCCTTTGGAACGGCTTGCCATACCATTTCCACCTGGCGCCTCAGTTGGACCAGCGTTCGTGCTGGACGTGCAGACCGCGTGAGACGACGCTTCATCCAGTTCCAAACATGCTCAATGGGGGACAGATCCGGAGATCTTGCTGGCCAGGGTAGTTGACTTACACCTTCTAGAGCACGTTGGGTGGCACGGGATACATGCGGACGTGCATTGTCCTGTTGGAACAGCAAGTTCCCTTGCCGGTCTAGGAATGGTAGAACGATGGGTTCGATGACGGTTTGGATGTACCGTGCACTATTCAGTGTCCCCTCGACGATCACCAGTGGTGTACGGCCAGTGTAGGAGATCGCTCCCCACACCATGATGCCGGGTGTTGGCCATGTGTGCCTCAGTCGTATGCAGTCCTGATTGTGGCGCTCACCTGCACGGAGCCAAACACGTGTTGAGCAATTCGACGGTACGTCCACCCGGCCTCCCGCATGCCCACTATACGCCCTCGCTCAAAGTCCGTCAACTGCACGTACGGTTCACGTCCACGCTGTCGCGGCATGCTACCAGTGTTAAAGACTGCGATGGAGCTCCGTATGCCACGGCAAACTGGCTGACACTGACGGCGGCGGTGCACAAATGCTGCGCAGCTAGCGCCATTCGACGGCCAACACCGCGGTTCCTGGTGTGTCCGCTAAGCCGTGCGTGTGATCATTGCTTGTACAGCCCTCTCGCAGTGTCCGGAGCAAGTATGGTGGGTCTGACACACCGGTGTCAATGTGTTCTTTTTTCCATTTCCAGGAGTGTAGAAATGAATGTACGTAGACTTATATCCTGTAGTCTATCTGCAGCCTTCTTCTCTCTATCTCTCTCTTTCCCTCTCTGCTTCACCAGCACTGGTTATTAACATTCACTAGCAGATGGAGTAGCACAGCGTCGTGCTAGATCCGTCATATCTCACTACACGTCGTCTGTACGCTAGTCGTTATCAACTGTGGTTCGAGGGTAATCTGAAAATAATTTGAAACCGAGCTCTGTGTGTGCGCCGCTTCGAAAGACGGCAAACCAACCACAGTTGCAATCAGTGGGGTGATGCGAATTTGGAGTCCTTTGGAGGGGCGTGCAGCGCCTCTTGGTAGCGTCTGGTAAACGGCTTGCGGAGGCCGGTTTGAAAGTTTCTTCTGCGGATATATGAACTGCTGTGCGCCAGGCTCTGTATGCGGCCAACGAAAGACCGATGATATCACATTCGTCCCCCCCCCCCCCTCTCCCTCTCACATACTCTGTGGAAGCGGGAAACGGCCTGTGGGAGATCTGTGCCGTGGTGCTGCTGAAGAATTTGGCTGTGGCGTGATGACAGGTGGCGCCAGACGACCAGCGACCCGATATTTGCCTTGCGAATCTCTGATAACATCTGCCAAAAAACCAGAGGTAGGATTTCCATCCAACGCCACAGTAGCTGCAGCAGTGGCGCTGCTATAGACACCGAAGGCTGTCGAGCTGATGAAGGCTCGATGTTCTTGATTGATGCCTCTGTGAACGGCGACGGATGCAGCGCAGATGGCAGCGCCTGAGTGGAGAAAGAGGAAACATCAACAAAGGAAGAAGAAGAACTGAAGTTGTTAACATACCAAGAATAAAAAAAAGAAAAAGGCTGATACCATTCCCACAACATGCCTGTCATGCAGGGCAGGCTACAAATCAGGGGTTTATTTACAGGTTGCCATGTAAAGTGGGTCGATAAGGCTGGCCAACAGTACAACACAACACACCTGTCATGCACGACAGCCTACAAGATTGGTCCCAGAAAATTGTCTCTTGGCCCTGACGTATAGGCTGCCCTGCAAAAAAGTTTAGTGTGGCAGGCTGATACTGTTCCCACATAATATGCCTCTCATGCAGAGCAACCTATATGCCAGAGGCTGGAAAAGAACACATTCTTGCAAGTATCTTCATTCCTGTTTGTACTAGGACTATCAAGACAGTTGCTATTTATTGTTATAGAAAGATAATTTCGCGAAGACGCGAAGATCTCGAAGGCAGGCCCAGGGGTCGACCTCTATGGCGGAGTAAAATGACGACCCATGCGTCGCGACAGATGTCAGGCACTGGCAAGAGCTGCTTGAGGAACAAGTCGTCGATGCATGCAGCGTTTCTGAAACTAAATCTACAGAGGGATCATGATAATCACGAAAGCGTAATGAACGTTGGTGTCACTGGTGGGCGCCTGTTTTATAATGAGCTTCCCCAATCGTCCGACTGACTGTGTGGGATTGCCAGTTGTGAGGGTTGTTAAAGGCACGATAAGGCACATACCAAGAGGCTGATAACGGCCTTCTTTGCTGCAAGAAAAGTATACACATTGTACGACGTCTATAGTACGACTGACTGTCTGCACGATGGCCTTTGTAGCAGTAGCAGCGACAGGACTTCCAGCAATGGTGCACTCAACGACAAAACTAGTCGCATTAGCAGCATCATGTCGTTTTTTTCAGACTCGTCCCGGTTATGCAGACATTATCAAGACGGACGCATCTGTGTATCAAGACTCTAAGCATTTCTCAGCGTTTTATGAATTCAGGAACTTGCGTAAATCACGGAGTGCATTCGGCACACAGCACGAGCATCTCTGGTTCTACAAATCGTTAACATAATGCAGCGCTTCAGCAACCGTGAATTGTTCAGACAATAATAAATTCAGCCTTCAGTTGCAAGGTAATATTTTTTTTAGTGTACCTAGTTTTCGATGTCAGTAATGGTATCTTCTTCAGAACAAAAATTAAATTATTTTGAGCGCCAAAGGTTGGCCATCTCATAGAACAAAAAATAAAGGATTCCTGATTCTTGGCCTGGCGTAGCTCCGTCTACGTTTGTCTTATTGTTTTTAGTATGGACAGACATAATCTTATGCTCATGCGTCTTTATTCTGTATCAGTTTTATTCTGTGAGATGGCCCTCAAAATAATTTAATTTTTGTTCTGAAGAACATACCATTATTGGCATCGAAACGCCTGTGGCTGCGTCCTGACTTCCCGATCTTCGCGAAATTATCTTTCTGTGACAATAAATAGCAACTGTCTGGATAGTCCTAGCTCATATAGGAATGAAGATACTGGCAAGAACGTGTTCTTTTTCCAGTCTATGGCATATAGGTTGCTCTGCATGAGAGGCATATTACGTGGGAACAGTATCAGCCTGCATACCAAACTTTTTTGGAGGGCAGTCTACACGTCAGGGACAAGACACGATTTTCTGGGATTTTTCGTGTAGGGTGTCCTGCATGACAAGTGTGCTGTGTTGTACTGTTGGCCAGCCTTATCGACCCACTTTCAATGTCAGCCCATACATAATCCCCCGTTTTGTAGCCTGCCCTGCATGACAGGGATGTTGTGGGAATGGTATCAGCCTTCTATATATTTTTTTCAATTGTATTGATCAACTTTATGTTATTATGTTAACAACTTCAGTTCTTCTTCTTCCTTTGTTGTTGTTTCCTATTTTTGCAATATTCCCTCATTTTCTCCCCATGAAGTCTCTTCCTTTCTTCTGTCTACGTTGTTCCCGATTTTTTATTTCTTCTACTTTCAAAGCATTTCAAATTTAGTATTTTATTTTTAAAACTGTTTCTTTCTGCTGTTTCTGATTCTTTGGTGTTGTTTCTTTCTAGATCTTTTCGTACTTCTCTAATCCATCCTATTGTCGATTTCTTATTCCGGAGATATCGGAGTGTTTGTTTGGTTAGTCTATTTCCATCCATTCGGTAGAGGTGTTCGAAAAAGGTTAATCTTCGTTTCGCCATTACTTCAGATATGTTCTTTATATTTTTGTAGATCTCCTCATTACTTCTTATTTTCCAACCATCTGCAGTTTTCATTGCATCTATTATTTTTATAATAATTCTTCGTTCCAGTACCTCTAGTTTGTCCATCTTATAGTTCATCGTTAGGAATTTATATCCACATAAATATTCTGGTTGTATAACTGTGGTGTAGTGTTTTAGTTTTGTTTTTCTAGATATACATTTCTTGTTGTAAATATTTTTGGTCAAACTGTATGCTCTTTCATTTTGTTAATTCTTACATCTATTACAGATTTTTTAGTCCATTTTGTTGTATAGTTTCTCCAAGATATTTAAATTTATTTGCTTGCTCTATTTTACCCATTTCTATGAATTTTGGCGCCTTTTTTATATTTGTCATTAATTTTGTTTTTTCAGCTGAAATTTTGAGAACAATCCTGTTTTCTACTTTTTCCAGAAGGTTTATTTGAGTGACTGCGTCAGTCAGGTTTTCTGAAAGTATTGAAAAATCATCCACAACAGCCAAGCAGTTCACCTCAATTCCGTTTGTTTTCCTTCCCAGAGTTATTGGTTCAATATTGTGATTTTTTAGCTACAAATTCCAGATCCTTACAAATTTTTCTACAATACAATTAAACAGTAAAGATGATAAATCATCACCTTGTCTCACAGCAGTTCTCAAATGGCTTAGATACTTCTCCCGTAAATTTGACTTTAGATATTGTAACTGATAGTGTTTCACGAATTATATTTGCAAATTTTGATTTAATATAGAATTCTCTGGTGATCTTATCTGTTGTTTCTCTGTCTATACAATCAAATGTTACCTTGAAGTCAATAAATGAGACTTTTTTTGGTTTTCTGGTTAACATTCTATGGCGAATTAATAACTTTAAGTTAAAAATTTGTTCCATACAGGATCTCCTCTTTCGAAAACCACCCTGATATTCTCTCAGTTGTTTGTCTTAAGTATCTATCAATCTGTTCAGGAGAATTTTTGATAATATTTTGTATGCCACTGGCAGCCTACTTAATTTTATTTAACCTGTTCTGATTAGTGCCATCAAGCCTTCTCTTACATTGGAGTTAGGGTTTCATACATACAGTACCTTATTATGCCATTGTTACCTAAAAAATAACAATTTTAATGTGACAAATACTATTAAAATGATTTTAGTGACTATAGTGACAATGCAGGTAAATAATACTGACTATGAACTAATGAAGTTAATGCTTTAAATGTATAGTAGGGGCTATACGTGCCAATGTGTATGGTTGGGGAAATAGTGAGTTAGATAGAAGAGGGGATGAGCAGAGTGATGGGCAGGAGGAAATGGACAGAGAGACAGGGAGATGCATGAGAAAGGTGGAAGGTGCAGAGGTGTGGTGGGTGGGTTGAAAATAATGAGGCAGAAGTGGAGTAGGAAAGAGAGAGAGGAGGAGGAGAATATGGTCAGAGGGAGGGGACAGGAAGATGTGGTGAGAGGGAGAGGGGAGAAGTAGATGAGGAGGCAGGGAGACAGATATATTTGGGAGGATAAGGTGTACAGACAAAAGGAAGGTGGACATAGAAACGGGGAAGAAGAGGTGTGTTTAATATATGCATCGAACATGTATGCAGGCAAAGCGGTGGAGAAAAGGCTAGTTTATTCTTACATAAAGAAAAATTGCTAAACTTCCAATATGTTGGCAAAATTATTTATTTTTCAACGACATAGCGCAAGACGCAAGACCACATATATCCCGTGCTGATCTGACTTATCTCGATACAACTTTTGCCCTGACCATAACATTCTCCAGATCTCTAACCGATTGGGAATATTTGGTCTCAAGTTACAGACAGAATATAACTCCACTACGCATCAGCCACTGTGATTGATGAATGGCAAATAACTGAAATATCGTGGAATGACGCACCGATATCTACCATAGGTGCTCAATTGTACTCGATGCCCAACCATGATAGATCAGCTGTTGCTTCGAGAGCCTGCAGCTCCTACTACTGCATTTCTGACTTAGGATAACCCCAAATCACCAACAGATTTAATCTTGTATTCTTCCTGCAGTACTATGCCATCGCAATCAGAATATTTCGATAGTTGTTGCATATTCTGGTTTTGTAGTTTTGTTGGTCGTCAGTATAATTTCTTCCCCAGCAATTATGACGCACGTACGTCCCCTCGTAGGTCACGCTGTATCTCTCATACTGTGTATGTTGACGTAGCAGTGCGCAGGGTAATGACTACACGACAGTTCTGTGGTTTGAAGCCCGCCCACTGAGTCATCTGCAAGTCTCATCGCGGAGCGTCTGCTTTAATTAATTAACGGTACCCATTTGGCGAGCCTGAGTGGCTAAGTTCGGCCCTTTTTTTCCTTCTCTGCAGCGCTAATTAACGCTAAGCGAAAGCGACACCGTTGAAAATATGTTGCTCCGTGCTCGGGGCAGGGCGCCTCGTTTAATATTTAGCTGCCTGCGTCGCCCGGCTGGTTGCTGGCTGCGCGGGATTACGGCGCAGCAAGGCAGTGCACACCCAAACGTCGCCCGCCCCTACAAAATTATACAGTAACCACCTCGTACCAGATCTGCTGCGCACTCTCTCCGCTTGTCCAATAGATGTCCTATGTTTCTTAAGATGTAAGGAACTGCGGTTAGTCGCAGAATTATTAGCTAGTAGTAGGAAGTAGCACGGTCTGCAGCTAGTCAACATATCTCGCTAACATCCTTGTGCATTTACGCAGTAGATGTTTACTATACCATTACAATAATGAGATCAATAATAGTGTTTTGTTAATTGTAAATTCAAATAAAAAGTTTGAATCAAAATTAGGATTCAACATTCCATCGAGGGACCGACCAGAGATTCGGAAACGGCAAAGTATAGCGAAAGAAACTATGTCTGCATCGAATTGCAGACAATTATAAAAAGTTTCTGGGAACGTTGTCCTGTAGGGATAGTCAAAAAGTTTTAATTCACTGTTCTACAAAAAAAGACCTTTTTTCTATTTCTGATAAAAAATATTGTGATCCTAGTTGTATTTTGAGTGCTGAATTGAAAACTGTTTTTGGTTTTTTTCTGTCAGGGATAGTTTATGAGTAATCGCAATTTTATTTCTCTTTTCAGTTTCTGATATAGTGCAGCAAACGTGAGGTGAAATTCGACAAACAAATGCACATCTTTATGATGTTATAAGTTCATCACATTAATGGAGGGTGGGATCTAACATATAACACAGTAACCTTCGTGTATGCACTTTGAAACATTTATTTGACATAAGAAATTACAGAAAATTGACAAACAATGAGCCACTGCCTTGTAATGCACATCACTTTTTTCTCTTGTATAGTGAATCTTTCTTCTCTCGAATGATATTCCAGCAATAATCTGCCAACATAGAAGGTACCCACTTCCCTTCATAGCACCTTTCTATGGTCGAAATGTCTTTATGGAATCTTTCCCCATGTTCATCCGATACGTCACTACAACTCTCTGTGAAGTAGTCCAGATGAGAATCCATCATATGTACCTTCAAAGACATATTACACCCCAAATCCTGATATGCTTCGATCATATCCTTCACCATTGCTTTGTAGTTAGTAGCTCTTCTTCTTCCAAGGACGTTTTCCGTCACCATCTTTAAACAGTCTCATGCGTATTTTTCTTTATCAGTTAAACATGCTTCAAAATTTGGATCTTTCTGCAGCTCCCTGATTTGTGGGCCCACAAATACACCTTCCTTTATTTTTGCAGCTGAAAGACGGGGGAATTTGGTAGCTAGATATGCAAACCCACAGCCTGTTGGATCCATGGCCTTCACGAATTGTTTCACCAGGCCAAGTTTGATGTGAAGCGGTGGAAGTAGTATATATTCAGGAGCTACCACACTTTCACGTTGTACATTCTTTTCGCCAACTTTACATCTTCGCCTGGGCCATTTCTTTTTCACGTAGTGAGTATTTCGGTCTCGACTATCCCACTCGCAAAGAAAACAGGCATACTTTGTGTAGCCTTGTTGCATTCCCAGTACCATAGCAATTACCTTGAAATCTGCACATATTTTCCACTTGTGTTCATTGTATTTTAATGAATTTAGTATCCTTTGTACGAATTCGTAATTCTCTTTTGTCAAACTAGCGTAAGCTACTGGAACAGAGGGTATTTGATTTCCGTTATGGAGCAAAACACCCTTCAGACTTGTTTTCGATGCATCTCTGAAAAGTCTCCACTGCTGTGAAATGTAAGTGAAGTTCAGCACTTTCATCAGGCCAGCAACGTCATTGCAAAATGTCAGTACTTCGTCAGTTGAAAAATAAGAAATAAAGGCATGTTCTCTGTGCCTGAACACACTGATTTTAGTACTTTGGTGCAGTAGATTATACTCTTGTAATCTTGAACCAAGCAGCTGCGCCTTTTGTTTACTTAGTCCTAGATCATGTACTAAATCATTTAAATCTGCCTGTGTTAACAAATGTGGCGATGACTCACTTGTGCAGTGATATAATGAATCATCATCTGTGATTTCTTCAGTACTACTTATTTCACTGTCACTCGAAATTTGACCTCGAGCTCTTGAAAGTACTGGATGGTTGTCGGAATGCTGCACTGGCATTCTCGCTGAAGGCAGATCTGGGTAAACAATGTGCATCTTCAACTTTTTGTTTGTAAAACCCTGAATTTTTGTTAGACAGAAATAACAATCAGTAACATGGTCCTTAGGCTCCCTCCACACCATGGGAACAGCAAACAACGCCACATTCTCTTTACCTTTCCACCACTGAATTAGTTTGCAGTAATATGTAGCACAATAGAAATGTGGTGCCCATTCTTTATCTTGGTCTTCTACCTCTACTCCAAAATACTGTTTGTATGCTTTCTTTATGACTAAAGAAATTTTCTTCCTATTTCTGGCAAAAGTGAACTTCCCACAGATGTAGCAGAAGTTGTCCGGCTTATATCGACATCCACGACGACGTGGCATTTCTGCAAATTTAAAAATACCACTTTGGTAATACAGCTGTATTAAATTAATGGTAGGGAACTAGAGGAACGCTGATGTGTAAAAACAAGCAGTCGTTTTACCTTCAGCACCAGGATCAATCAGTTTACACACAGGAACTAAAAAATTTCAGCCGCGCTCGGAAATATGACATACAGTTACTTGTCAGCCAAAACACCCACTCGTTAAAAGACTGACACAAATTGCGGCTAACACCACTGTTGTAAACTCGATGCACCTGCCCCTAGGAGGCGTGAAGCTTTACTGCCGAGGCAGCGACCGGCTGTCGCCGTTCGAGTTAATGAGTTAATGAGATGTTTCAGGCGGTCTTAATGACATATGTGTGGCGGGGGATAACCTAATGATGTCTGATTCTTCCCACCTGCTGTTGTACAAGAAATTATCACGTTCTATCACTACTGGATGTGGCAACATACCCGTATTTCTCTATAACGTCTGTTTTTGCCAAGAACTGTGAATATACATATATATACATATTACATAAAAAGTATCCCTGACAACGATATTTTGTTTACATATTTGAATTTCCCACGGTAAAATGGTCTAGAAGCACATACTTTAATATCAGAAATAGAACCCATGTCGAACAGTGTTATTACTTCGAAAAAAAATAAAGTTACGTAATTAATCCCTGCCGTAGAAAAACAACTGATAGAGTTGAAAACAAATAAGTCGTCGGCTTCGGATGGAATCCCAATTCAGTTTTACAAAGAGTACTTTCAGCGTAGGCCCTAAAGCTTGCATTTATCGCGAATCTCTCACCCACCGCATAGGGCCCAAGTATAGGTTACTCCTGCATATAAGAAAGTTGAAGAAACGGACACTCAAAATTATGGAGCAATATTCTCAACATCGGTTTGCTGCAGAATGCTACAACATACTTTGAGTTCGAGTGTCATAAATTGCCTAGAGATCGGAAAGCTTAAGTCCACGAATTAGCGTGGTTTTAGAAAGCATTGCTCGAGCGCAACTAAGCTAGTCCTGTTCTCACATGAATCCTGCTAATTATGGATACAGAACATCGGACAGTTTCCATATTTGTAGATTTGCAAACATCATTTGGTGCAGGACCCAACTGCAGACTGTTAACGAAGGTAACGAGCGTATGGAATAAGTTCATAGATATGTGAATTGCTCGAAGACTTCTTAAGTAAGACAACCCAGTGTGATGTCTTCGACTGTGAGTGCTTATCAGAGACAAGGGTATCGCCGTGAGTGTCCCAGGAAGTGTAATAGGACCGCTGTTATTATCTAGGTACGTAAATGTTCCAGCGGACAGGATGGCCAACAGTCCGCAGTTGTTTGCCGATGATGCTGTGGTACATGTCAAGGCGTCGAAGATGAATGACTGTACGATGATACAGGATAGCTTAGGCGAAATTTCTAGTCAGGATGACGAACGGTAGCTGGTTCTATGTATAGAAAATTGTAAGTTAATGCGGATGAGAAGGAAAAACAAAACTGTAATGTTCGGATACACCACCAGTACAGTCACGCTTGACACAGTTACGTCGTTTAAGTACCTAGGCGTAACGCTGAAAAACGATCTGAAATGGAACGAGCAGGTGAGGATTGTTAGGGAAGGCGAATAGTGGCCTTCGGTTTGTTGGAATAATCTTGTGGAAAGGTGGTTCATATGCGACACTAGTGCTAGATATTACTGAGTACTGCTCGAGTGTTTCGTATCCGCACTAGGTAGGATTAAAGGAAGACACGCGTAGGTGCTATAGAGATGCTTCGAGTTCTCAACTGCGAATCTCTGCAGGGAAGGCGATACTCTTTTCAACGAACACTGTTGCGAAAATTTAGAGAAACAGCATTTGAAGCTGACTGCGGAGCAATTATATTGCCGCCAACATACCTTTCGCGTATCATCATCATCATCATCATCATCATCATTTAAGACTGATTATGCCTTTCAGCGTTCAGTATGGAGCATAGCCCCCCTTATACAGTTCCTCCATGATCCCCTATTTAGTGCTAACATTGGTGCCTCTTCTGATGTTAAACCTATTACTTCAAAATCATTCTTAACCGAATCCAGGTACCTTCTCCTCGGTCTGCCCCGACTCCTCCTACCCTCTACTGCTGAATCCATGAGTCTCTTGGGTAACCTTGCTTCTCCCATGCGTGTAACATGACCCCACCATCTAAGCCTGTTCGCCCTGACTGCTACAGCTATAGAGTTCATTCCCAGTTTTTCTTTGATTTCCTCATTGTGGACACCCTCCTGCCATTGTTCCCATCTACTAGTACCTGCAATCATCCTAGCTACTTTCATATCCGTAACCTCAACCTTGTTGATAAGGTAACCTGAATCAACCCAGATTTCGCTCCCATACAACAAAGTTGGTCGAAAGATTGAACGGTGCACAGATAACTTAGTCTTGGTACTGACTTCCTTCTTGCAGAAGAGAGTAGATCGTAGCTCAGCGCTCACTGCATTAGCTTTGCTACACCTTGCTTCCAGTTCTTTCACTATGTTGCCATCCTGTGAGAATATGCATCCTAAGTACTTGAAACAGTCCACGTGTTCTAACTTTGTTCCTCCTATTTGGCACTCAATCCGTTTATATTTCTTTCCCACTGACATTACTTTCGTTTTGGAGATGCTAATCTTCATACCATAGTCCTTACATTTCTGATCTAGCTCTGAAATATTACTTTGCAAACTTTCAATCGAATCTGCCATCACAACTAAGTCATCCGCATATGCAAGGATGCTTATTTTGTGTTCACCTATCTCAATCTCACCCAGCCAGTCTATTGTTTTCAACATATGATCCATAAATAATATGAACAACAGTGGAGAGAGGTTGCAGCCTTGTCTTACCCCTGAAACTACTTGGAACCATGAACTCAATTTACCGTCAACTCTAACTGCTGCCTGACTACCCATGTAAAGACCTTTAATTGCTTGCAAAAGTTTGCCTCCTATTCCATAATCTTGTAGAACAGACAATAACTTCCTCCTAGGAACCCGGTCATATGCCTTTTCTAGATCTATAAAGCATAGATACAATTCCCTGTTCCACTCATAGCACTTCTCCATTATTTGCCGTAAGCTGAAGATCTGGTCCTGACAACCTCTAAGAGGCCTAAACCCACACTGATTTTCATCCAATTGGTCCTCAACTAATACTCGCACTTTCCTTTCAACAATACCTGCGAAGATTTTACCCACAACGCTGATTAAAGAGATACCTCTGTAGTTGTTACAATCTTTTCTGTTTCCATGTTTAAAGATTGGTGTGATTACTGCTTTTGTCCAGTCTGATGGAACCTGTCCCGACTCCCAGGCCATTTCAATTATCCTGTGTAGCTATTTAAGACCTGACATTCCACTGTATTTGATGAGTTCCAACTTAATTTCATCCATCCCAGCCGCTTTATTGCACTGCAATCTACTGATCATTTTTTCCACTTCCTCAAATGTGATCCTATTTCCATTATCATTCCTATCCCATTCTACCTCGAAATCTGAAACATTACTGATCGCATTTTCACCTACATTGAGCAACTTTTCAAAATATTCCCTCCATCTGCCCAAGGCATCCACAGGATCCTTACCATTCGCGTAAGGATCACGAAATGAAATGAAATAATCGTGTGATATTGTTGGCCGGGAGGCGCCATCCGGCGAAGTTCGGCAGCCGGTTTGCAAGTTTTAGTTTAGGTGACGCCATATTACGCAACTTGCGTTGCGGTGATGACATTGATGACAGCACAATACCCAGTCCACGAGAATCGAACCCGGGCCCGCTGCACGGTACTCAAACACGTTGCCACTCAAGTAAGCAGACTGACAAGGATTGCAAAGATAAGATTAAAGAGGGGTAGGGCTCGTACGGTGGCATAGACCGTCGTTTCTCCCTCGCTCTGTTTGCGAATAGAACAGAAAAGGTAATATACAGGATACCCTCGCCACTTCGCCACGCCCCATTCGGTGGTTTGTAGAGTATATACGTAGATGTAGATGTGATTTTTTATTTGTTGTTCTGTAGATACATACCTGCGGTCTTGCTACACACAGAACTACCCTCGTAACAGTACCATAGCACACGGCTCGATGAGCCAGAAAGAAATAGCGCAGTCGGCTGATCAAATGGGTCATCGTGCGGTATTTCGTTTTCTGCATTTGAAGAAAAGGATGCGGCTCCAATCTATGCTTATTTGATGGAAGAGTATAGCAACAAAGTACTTCTTCTCATTCCTCACCCACTTACTATATTTTGCGTTACCGTCCTGTGTTTACTAAGAGGTGACAAAAGACGTGAGACAGCGGTATGCACATATACAGTGGCGATCGTGTCGCGTTCCCGAGGTGTAAGAGGGCAGTGTATTTCCGGAGCTGCCATTTGTGTTCAGGTGATTCGTGTGATTACGGCCACTCTAACAGAATGGACATTGAACACGGAATGGTAGTTGAAGCTAGACATATGGTACATTCCATTTCTGACATCATTAAGGAATTCAATATTCCGAGATCCACAGTGCCGAGAATACCAAACATCAGCATTTACTTCTCACCACGGACAACGCATTGGCTGATGGCCTTCGCTTAACGACCAAGAACAGCGGCATTTCTGTAGAGTTGTCGGAGCTAACAGACAAGCAACACTGTGTGAAATAACAGTAGAAATCAATGTGGCACATACGACGGACACGGACATATCCGCTGCTAAATTCGGCGTTAATGGGCTACGACAGCATATGACCGAGTCTAGCGCCTTTGCTGACAGCACGACATCTCAGTAACGTGCCCGTGACCACAGCGGTTGGACCATAGATGCCTGTAAAACCACGGCCTGGTCAGATGACTCCCAGTTTCAGTTAGCAAGACATGACTGTTGGGTTCGAGTATGGCACAGACCACATGAAGCTATGGACCAAAGTGTCAAAAATGATTCAAATGGCTCTGAGTACTATGGGACTTGAGGTCATCAGTCCCTAGAACTACTTTAACCTAACTAACCTAACGTCATCACCCACATCCATGCCCGAGGCAGCATTCGAACCTATGACCGTAGCAGTCTCGCAGTTCTGGACTGAAGTGCCTAGAACCGCTCGGCCACAGCGGCCGGCCCGAGGTTGTCAACAAGGCACTGTGGCTCCATAGTGTTGTTGGCTGTGTTTACATGGAATGGACTCGATCGTCTGGTCCAACTGAACCGAACATGAAATGGAAAAATATTTTGCTACTTGGAGACAACTGTTTGCAACCATTCATGGACTTAATGTTCCCAGACAACGAAGGAATTTTTATGGACGACAACGCGCCGTGTCGCTGGGCCACAGCTGGTCGGGATTCGTTTTACGAAGATTGTGGACAATTCAAGCGAGTGATTTGGCTAGCCAGATCGCCCGACATAAAGCCCATCGAACATTAATGAGACATAATCGAGACGTCAATTTGTGTACAAAATTCTGCACCGGCAACGCTTTGTAGTTATGGACGGCGATAGAGGCAGCGTGGCTCAGAATTTATGCAGAGGACTTCCAACGAGTTTCTGAGTTCATGCCCTGTCGAACTGGTGCACTACAGCAGGTCCGATGCGATTTTAAAAGGTATCCCGTGATTTTTGTCACCACAGCGTATATCTTTGCACATACTCCAACTTAGCAACAAATGTCTTTCCCCCTCCATTGTTGTCCTAATCATTATTATCATCATAATCATCATCTTTAGTGATAGTGGCTAGAATGGAGTGTGTAAAAAGATTGGACTGTGTAAAAATTGGGACATTGTATGCGTACTGACAACCGGGCAGTTGAGCGCCTCACAAACCCAACATCATCATCATCATCATCGTCGTCATCATCATCATCATCCATTGTTCCAACCTTCCTGCACTCGAGCGAACGGCGGCGAAATTACTATAACAAAAAAAAGTAAAGCTCTTAAGTTGCAAGCATACATTCATTGCCGTCTCACTCTTACCACACACTGACTTTATACGTAAAAAAATCAGTATTATAGAAAACTGAGGGTTGCAGTGTTTCTTGCCGCAGGTGTTTACATGACTGCGGTTAGGACCGCATATATGCAAATTGATCAGAAACAGTCTGGAAAGCTTGTGTTCCAAGCGTAGGCTGTGCTGAGAAATAATTGTTAAGAGAAGTTTCGCTGGCAAATTGATGCGGCCCGCCAGATATAATTAGTGTCAATTGTTCTCATGGCGTAAATGACAGCGCACGAGACTGCTCTGCCTTTGGCTCAGGTTCGATTCTTACTGTCGCCCCTGTCCCATTTTTGTATCGCTCTCTTGTTAGCTTTCAGGAAACCAAACGACGACGACCACATGTGGCGACGCCGTCTCCGGCGGACCACTTGAATTTGCTTACACATTGACCTAATTGGCTAACTTCAATTATAATTAACTAGGAAAGGGCGTAACGTTTCGAATTCTATTCTTAACAATTATTTCTCAGCAGAACCTACCCTGCAACACTCTTACGAGCTTTTCAGACTGTTTCTGACCACCCTGTATAACAGAAAATAAACAAAAAATTAATTAGGCCTACAGAACTATACATTTTCGATACGATAATTAAAACATTATGACTGCCCTTGTTTTAGCTGTAATTATAGGATCTGTAAATCCTTTTAAAGCTGAACTCATTTTGTTGATAATACTTCTACGAATGAAATTAGTTATGCATTTCGCAAATACGATAACCGATGCTGAGATTGGCTAGTCATACTTTGTTATTAACTTCCAATTATTTCGAAACCAGTTTCACATGCGAATTTAAAGTTACGTATTACAGAACCAATTTAAACGTGTTTTGTTAATCATTTTGCTCTCCAAATAAGGGTTACCGTAAATGTTTCATGTACATCCGCATCTACACACGTATTCCGCAAACCACAGTATGGCGCATGGCGGAGGGTACCTTGTACCACTATTTTCTCTCCTGCTCCACTGGCAGATAGAGCGAGGGATTAACATTTGCCTAACAGCATCCGTAGGAGCCCTGGTATTTCACGTGCGTGGTCCTTACGCGAAATGTACCCTGGTGGCAGTAGATTTGTTTTGCAGTAGGCCTCAAATGCCAGTTCTCTAAATTTGCGCAGTAATGCCTCGCGGTGAGAGCATCGTCTTCTCTCCAAGATTCTCATTTGAGTTCACGAAGCACATGTGTAATACCTGTGTGCTGATTGAAAAAATGTTCAAATGTGTGTGAAATCTTATGGGACTTAACTGCTAAAGTCATCAGTCCCTACGCTTACACACTACTTAACCTAAACTATCCTAAGGACAGACACACACACCCATGCCCGAGGGAGGACTCGAACCTCCGCCGAGACCAGCCGTACAGTCCAGGACTGCAGCGGCCCCAGACCGCTCGGCTAAGCCCGCGCGGCCCCGCTTCTGAACTGATTCGAAGTCTTTCTTTAATCCGTCCTGGTGGGTTCAAAATGGCTCTGAGCACTATGGGACTTAACAGCGAAGGTCATCAGTCCCCTAGAACTTAGAACTACTTAAACCTAACTAACCTAATGACATCACACACATCCATGCCCGAGGCAGGATTCGAACCTGCGACCGCAGCGGTCGCGCGGTTCCAGACTGACGCGCCTACAACCGCTCGGCCACACCGGCCGGCCGCCCTGGTGGGGATACCAAACACTCGAACAGTACTCAAGAATGGATCGCACTAGTGTTTTGTATGCCGTCTCCTTTATGAATGAGCAACACTTTCATTTTCCTAATGAAACGACGTCGAGCGCTCACCTTCCCTACAACTATCCTGAAGTGCTCATTCCATTCCATATCGCTTTTGAGCAGCACGCCCAGATATTTCATCGATGTGACTGTGACAAGATACACAGCATTAATGCTGTAGTCGTATGTTACAGGACCGTTTTTCCTACTCGCATATTGCTACAGTCGCTCGGCGACGATACCTTCCCGTACAACATCATCAGCGAACAACCACAGATTGCTGCCCATCCTGTGCGACCGATCATTTATGTATGTGGAGAACAACAGCGGTCCAATCACAGTTCCCTAGGGCAGTCCTGACGAAAGCCTTCTCTCTGACGAACACTAGCCGTCGCGAGGAACAAGTTGTGGTGTCACCGCCAGACACCACACTTGCTAGGTGGTAGCCTTTAAATCGGCCGCGGTCCGCTAGTATACGACGGACCCGCGTGTCGCCACTGTCAGTGATAGCAGACCGAGCGCCGCCACACGGCAGGTCTAGAGAGACTTCCTAGCACTCGCCCCAGTTGTACAGCCGACTTTGCAAGGAACGGTTCACTGACAACTACGCTCTCATTTGCCGAGACGATAGTTAGCATAGCCTTCAGCAACATTTGCTACGACCTAGCAAGGCGTCGTATTCAATTAATATTCAGATTCTATTAATGTATCATCAAGAGCGATGTTCTACAAATTTGGATTAAAGTTAAGTATTCCAGAAGCTACATACTTTTCTTTATAGCATTCATTACGTATCCTGTTTCAGACCTCACGCCAGCCTGCGTGAGTTTAAGCGCGTGCCTTTCGGCTTCCTCACATTGTGTCTAGGCTGTCTTGTCTAGACACAACACAAGTACTCGGTTCTATTACTTAAAAAGTCTTCGAGCCTCTCTGGGAATATAAACCGTATCCTCGGACCTTCCTCAACAATCTGCAGTGTCAAATGCAAAATCTGGGAATATGGAATCTGCCTCTTGCCTTCCGTCCATGGTTTACAAAATATCGTGCGAGAAAAGGGCAAGGTGAGTTTCGCTTCAGCGATGCTTTTTATATTCGTACTGATCTGTGGACAGAAGCTTTCGTCTCAAGGAAATTTGCTATATTCTGTAAAACCGCGTTGGGATTCCATCTGGACCTAGTTCTGACACTCCATTCCTTTTTACATTCGTCAGACATCAGCAAATCCTCTGTGAGTGCGTTAGCGTCACTTACATAAATTGCTGGGGTTAGGAGCGGAGCCTTATTCTACGACAGAGCACATCGGTGTTTAGCTGTACAAAATTCGTTTAATTTCGGTATTGTCAATGAAGCACACTCCTTTACATAGACTGTGACATGACAATGTCAGGACAATTGTCAAGATAACGTATTATGTCCTGATTTGCGGAAATAACACTGAACACAACAATATCAAATTTAAATAGAAGGTTCTCTACAAGATTTTTCTTACATCTAGACAGTGAAGCACTCTCTGAGATGACAATCACGTCAACGCATCATGGACCATTCACGTGAGCAGTGAATGCGACTCTCTTTTAACTGCGTCTCTGGCCTGTTTGTATCCATCTGGAAATCACCTAACGCAATTTTCTAAAGAATTTCTCCATCGCAGGCAGCGCTAGGCCATTACCTGCTCCCTTCGATGAATCACCTGGTGCGTTCGTTGTCTTCCACGCCGCGCGTCACCGACCCCTGTTAGAAGCCTTAAGTCGGCTGCGCAACTCAAGTCTATCCCATATTAAAGCGTTTCTTCCAGTTGCTTTTTAACCTTTTGCTCGTTGACATGCAGGATTTGGGTTCGGTGTGTTAATACCGTCGGGTCGAGTGTCATACCTTTTTGCATTACATACTGTACGTTTTGATAGGCAAATCTGCTCTATATTACCGAAATATGTCAGGTGACATATCCATCTACTTGTTACAATGTATAAAATCTCATGTTAGGTACGAAATTAACATTCATTCAAGCTGCCACCTTACATGGTGACTTAGTTGTTTTCAACTCTCACAGCTTCTTTTCTGCGCCACGGATGCCAATTTCCTTGTCCCCCATGCGAGGGTCCGTGCAACAGTCAAACGACGGTGTATTTGTTTCAATGATCTTCTTACATGAATGATTTACTAAACCTGAAATTTAAAATTTCTGCTTTCCATTTGTAATCTTCTATTGTCGCCCCAGACTGGTCAACAAGTGAGTGGATAGAGCCTTTGACCAGCTTGTTTTACGATTTTACATATGACGAGTATTTTATTGGGTTCTGCGCAATATGTATCGTTATGATAAGACGGTTGAATTTGTAGTATGTTTCGCGCATTGATGTTACGGAAGAATTTCTAATAACATCTGCCTGTCAACATTCTGCTCTGTTTTGTACCGAGAGCGCAAGAGTCTCGGTTTCTTCAGCATTTCCCGAATCTTGCTGTTAAACCACAGACTGTCGTTCCATCCTTAATTGACTTGCTTGGCACATACGTCTGCAGAGTGCTATTTAATATCAGTTTGCCCATAACCCCTCTACGTCCGACGTACTGCAGCTAAATGATGATGTCCATTCATTGTGTAAGAGGGATGCTAACAACTACTTTTCTGCGGTTTCTAGCATAAACACTCTCCTGGTATTCCTAAGGGATTTATTAACTTCAGTAACCATCGTCGCTACACTGATATCGTAATTTGTTCAAGAAAAGGACAAAATAAGTTAATACTTGGCAACCAATGCTGTACAATCGCAATAAAGTCATGAGATGTTCAATTGACTCTTTTATCAGAACATGTTACGCGTTTCGGGATTACACCCATCTTCAGACATCTGTTACAAAAAAGTACAAAACATAAGTGAATATGTGCGGCTGGTCCCGGCGGAAGTTCGAGCCCTCCCTCGGTCATGGGTGTGTGTGTTTGTCCTTAGGATAATTTAGGTTAAGTAGTGTGTAAGCTTAGGGACTGATGACTTTATCAGTTAAGTCCCATAAGATTTCACACACATTTGAACATAAGTGAACATCACACTCAACACGTCTCAACGTTACAGAAAATGAGAAATAGTCATATGAGTTACATACCACAAACTTCAACTCCTTCCTAACCAACAAGGCGTAAAGCCTTGAAAACTCAAAGAAAGTGTCGAATAACATATGACTGCGACACAAGCAGTCTTGAGGCAGAACGTATAATGACGCTAAATAAGTCAACTAGCAGCGAAGCGCCCTCGGTAGGGGGAGCTGCATGGTCATGTGCTCCGTGTTTTCACATGTAACTTAATAATAATATAATCTGCATATAACATCTGACAGGGTGTAATTACGACTAGTAATCGGAGTATTACTTCCGTACACGTTAACGCTAATGGACATTTTTTTTTTAATTTTAAAAACTCAATAACTTTCTACATCGCCCTACTATGCCTTTAGCCAGTAGTTTAGGTTACAAATTTTCATTGTCCTGCCATTGCCCTAAACACTATGGGTTAGGAAAATGGTTTAGTGGACCGGTGAAAGTGAGGCAGTGTGCCCGAATGCTTATTAAAATAGAAGCATATGAGTGCAGCTCCATAAAAATGTCTGTTGTCGTCTTGGAAGGCGGGGGTGTTTGCAAGTTACTAATGTTGAAGCTGTAGAAGACAGCCCAACATTTGGTCACCGAGAATGTGGAAATAAATATCCTGGCTCACTTTCATGATAACCTGAATGAGAGGGCTCATGAAATAGTACAAAAACACCTTAAAGTAACAAAAAACTGCCTGTGGCCGGAACTACTCCCTCCATAAACTGCGGGTTTAATGGCTAACTGGGTTGTCGGTGCACTCGACAATTCACACTATTTGAAAAGAGACAAAATCTTGACTCACCAGACCACACTACACACATCGAGGCAGCCCCTGTCCTGTTTCTGTACTCTTTTGCTGTTTCGCCAGTGGAAGACTTGCGGCGTAATCTGTAGATGTGAGGCACTCGACTTAAAATGCCCACTGCATGCAATTCTCTTCGCAATGTTCGCTCGGAAACGGATTGAGAAGGACTTGAAATCACTGGGAGCAGTAATTCCTGAAGTGTTTCAAATCCATTGTGATTGACAAAGTGTGACACTCGTCACTGGCCGCGGTCGGTTGGATTCTTGACAAGACCACTGCTGTGAAGCCGTGTTACATGGATGCCAGATGTATACTGTTTTTTGTAAACCCATTGAACAGTAGGCAGTGATACACCCACAAATCGCTCATCTCCATTCAAGATGTGGTGAAGGGTGAGTCCAAGTAAGTTTGATCCCTTTTCCTATTCTGCCATCTCTCCAAGCCGACACACCTTACGGCGCTGATTTCATAGATCCAACTGAAACATGAAATAACAGTTTATTGCCATGACTTACGTGAACGTGAAGGGTCGCAGGACGATCTGATGCCAGTTGTAGACTATCAACAGCGCTACAAACCGACAAGTGTGGTCTCTTAAGGGCTAACTAACGTTTTGTACGATCAGCTTCCTTGACACAGACAACAGCGTCATTTCTTCGCATGGTTCAGCAATACATGTGAAGCAATGGAGCCATACACACACTGCGGTAACAAAGCTGTGAAGTTGGTGCAAGGAAAATTATGCTCGATAACAGTTTATGCTTCGCAGAAAACTAAGCGATCGCGATCGCAGTGTACACGTGTTCGGAACCCTTCCAACGGGTGGTTTCAACCTGTCATGGATGCCGCTGGTTTCAGTGTGGAATTTTTATTGAAGAGGTGAAGAAATACCCTGACCTATGGGACTCCACAAGATCATTAAGATGAGAGGCGCATGATTCAGATGCGTAGAAAGTTTCGTAGTGGTTTTCCTGCGAAACCATAGTTACCTATGGTCGGTAACATCCGTAGCCCGAGGGCCAGCGTGTCAGGGTTTCTTAAGCACGGCGCTACAGGATGTGGCAGTGTCGTGTAAGGGCCTATGGGCCAGTTCGTTCTGGACCCATCCACGTGATACATGGGACGTTCAATAAGTAATGAGGCAATTTTTTTTCTGAAAGCGGACTGGTTGTATTCAGGATTACACTACACCATATTATGCCACACTGCTTTGGCTACAAAACCCTGTCGTTCAACAGAATGTCCCTTCAATGAACGGCCTCACACCACCTCACTGGGAGGGCCTGTATGTATGCATGGTACGTATTGGTCGACATCGGAGCCAACGTAGTCTGCGCCAATAACCTCCGCATCATGCACGTACTTCTTCCCGCAGAGGGCATCCTTCATTGGGCAAAACAGATAGAAGGTAAGAGATCCAGGATCTAGGGTGGATGAGAAGAACAGTCCGATGAAGTTTTGTGAGCTCCTCTCGGGGGAGTCCTTGTGTTGTCATGGGGAAGGACACAACGTACATACCGAAGTCATTTCTTCAATTTCTGAGGTGGCACAACACACTTCCGAATCGATCGTTGCACCATAATGGGGGAGATCAAGCAGAATAACCCCTTCTGACTCCCATAAGGCCGGCCGGAGTCGCCGAGCGGTTCTAGGTGCTTCAGTCTGCAACCGCGCGACCGCTACGGTCGCAGGTTAGAATGCTGCCTCGGGCATGGGTGTGTGTGGTGTCATTAGGTTAGTTAGGTTTAAGTAATTCTAAGTACTAGGGGACTGATCTCAGATGATAAGTTTCATAGTGCTCAGAGCCATTTGAACCATATGAACTCCCATAAGACCGCTGTAACATCACAATAGCTGTCGTTACATGATTAAAAAAATGAATGATGCAACTAATTAATCTCAGCCCCAACAACCGCATGCCTGCAGAAGCAATATGGGTCTACACATTTCTTTTTTTTTATTCATATGTGTACGTCCTGTGTCCCGATTTTCCCTTCCTGAAAGTGTGTGGTCAAGTGTGAATTATATGAATGCAGTAGCAGACGGAGCAGAGAAGTGGTGGGTTCCTTAATCTTCTACGAACTTAAACGGTGTCGGTGGAAGGCAGAGAGCAGGAACAGGAGCGCCTGCCCAAAGATGAGTAAAGCAAAACGTTTTCCTGGCAGAGGTTGGTCATGGGCCTCCCTCACCACCTCGGGCGGTTCGGAGAGAGCTCCGCGCGACGGTTACAGGTTGACTTGTTCTGAAGACAAGTAAGCGACCAGACGTTCCTCCAGAACGTATGTGCCGAACAAGGGACCAAAGGTATTGGAATCTGTTAATAATTTGTTAATCTCGACGATTCTTCTTATAGCTATTTTTTGAATTACCATTTAGGTCCTGGTTACAATTTTTGGTTCAGTTAATCAGTGTCATAATAGGGTGATTTTCGTTAGGTGCGACCTCGTGGTCTGTAGATTCAAACAGCAGCCCAAGCCGCAAAGTTACTGTTTCCCATATTATTTTATTCGTGCCGGACATTTTAAATCATCAATATATTCGGCAAGATGAATTGGTTTGATTCCGAGCGCTTCACGCAAAGATATGCAGCCACCAAAATCCTGCTCGATGCCAGCCACGAGGTGCATACAATTCTTCCCACTAACAAATGCTGTCGACATTTTGTTTGACGTGTGAATTAGTGCATTTGAATGTCTGTGCTACAAACTTGACCAGTGGCTACGTGCTGCCCAGATTTTCCCACCCCACAGGACTACAGACTAAGGCCGATGTGACTTGTTCTCGAATGAGAAAGCCATAGGATCGTATGTAAATGTACCAGGAATGTTTTGTCCATCTATTAAATACAAAAAGGTTACTGTTAACATGCGAAACATTAGTCAAAATAAATATTTTATCATTTGAAGCTATTTCCGTGATCGTTAATTTATTTTCAGTACATCTGAAAATAGTGAAACATTTGTAGTAGTGATGATTACTCTCCTAAAATCCAAAGTGCTTGGCTCAAGTTTAGCTAGCGGTATGTAGCCTTCTCTGACTGCCCCATAGAATACCATAGCGTTATCCGTTGCGACCTCAATAAATTGAATCAGTGAAGGAATTGTTCCTAAAATTAAGATGGGCCTAAATCTATTTCAAATAACGGGCAAAACTATTCAGAGAAGGTTACGTCACCAGAGAAAAATAGGAGCGAATGTGGACGGGATATGTCATCATAGCAGGCTGGAACAAAGGAAATAATAATCAAAAGAAGCTCCTGCTAGTGAAAGTAAGTAACCCTTCATAGGCTGCCACTCAATGAATAGTAAGAAAACCAGTGGTGAGTTACACCGTCACCTTGACTTCACAGACTGAGGGTGCGACCTAGAACTTTCCTTCGGTGGAGAGGTGGTATGGCGCCACTCCATGGATCGCTGTTTTGTTTCCGATTCGGTGACGAACCTACGACGATGCTCGACGGTAAATTGTCTTGATCAGCTTCGAGATGCGCAAGCAATAAGGCACAGATGGTTCTTCGTTACTCTTTCTGGTCGTCTGTTAGGCGGCGAGGAAACCAGCGAGCACACACCTTTGAGTGCCCGAACTGGTGAACGAGGGTGTGAGCACTACCAACAGAGACTCCCAGCTGTGCAGCGAGGTGTTTGACTGTGATACGTCGATCATCCGCACGTGCAAACACTGCAGGAGTCACAACTGTGTGCGGTCGGCCGACACGTAGGGAATCGGACAGGTTTATGCGTCCTTCTTACGATGATGACAGACGCCTCACACAACAACTCGCTGTGCTTTTATTCATTGCCAGGCCTCCGAAGACATTCTGCAAGCGCATATGAATATCTGCGACGGTCTGATTTTCCGGCAAAAGATACTTAATTACAGCTGTCTGCTTCGAGCGCACCTCCTTTACAGACCCCATTTTGAAGCTAGGTATATAGCTCCGCCACCTACCGGAACTTCATGACATAGCAACTGAAGCGGGAATATTACACGATGTCCCACAATGTATTTCGCATTCTTACAACCGAAATTGGCTGGGAAAAGAATGTTTTGCATGACTCATTCACATCGTACGAAAACACATATGACTCACGGTTGATATGTCAATTTATGTATCTAAAGTTAGTCTATAATTCTAAAGACTGGTTGTGTTAATGAAGTGGTTTATCACATGGATAAACTGTGTTATAACAAACTAACTGATTTACATTCGAGTCACTGTGGAATCCTGTTTTTAAATACACTATGTGATCAAAAGTATCCGGCTACCTAGCTAAAAAGGCTTACAAGTTCGTGGCGACTCCAATGGTAATGCTGGAATTCAATATGGGGTTGTCCCACCCTTAGCCTTGATGACATCTTCCATTCTCGCGGGTATACGTACATTAAGGTGCTGGAAGCGTTCTTGGGGAATGGCAACCCATTCTCCACGGAGTGCTGAACTGAGGAGAGGTATGGATGTCGGTCGGTTAGGCCTGGCACGAATTCGGCCCTCCAAAACATCCCACAGGTGTTCTATAGGATTCAGGTCAGGACTCTGTGCAGGCCAGTCCATTACAGGGATGTTATTGTCGTGTAACCACTCCGCCACAGACCGTGCATTATGAGTAGGTGCTCGATCGTGTTGAAAGATGCATTCTCCATCCCCGAATTGCTCTTTTACAGTGTAAATCAAGAAATTGCTTAAAACATCAATGTAGACCTGTGCTGTGATAGAGCCTTGCAGAAAAACAAGGTATGCAAGCGCCCTCCATGAATAAATACGACCACACCATAACACCATCACCTCCGAATTTTACTGCTGGCACTACACAGCTGGCAGATGACGTTCACCGGGGATTCGCCATACCCACACCCTGCCATTGGACCGACACATTGTTTGCCGTGATTCGTCAATCCACATAACGTTTTTCCACTGTTCAGTCGTCCAGTTTTTAGCTTGATGCACCAAGCGAGTGTCGTTTGGTATTTACCGGCGTGATGTGTGGCTTATGAGCAGCCGCTCGACCATGAAATCCAAATTTTCTCCCCTTTCGCCTGTCATAGTACTTGCAGTGGATCCTGATGCACTTTGGAATTCCTGTGTGATGGTCTGGATAGATGTCTGCCTTTTACATATTAAGACCCTCTTCAACTATCGGCGGTCTCTGTGAGTCAACAGACGAGGTCGGCCTATACGCTTTTGCGCTGTACGTGTCCCTTCACCTTTTCACTTCACTGTCCCACAGGAAGCAGTGAAACCTGGGATGTTTAGGAGTGTGGAAATCTCGCGTACAGATGTATGACACGAGTTACACCCAATTGCTTGACCACGTTAGAAGTCCGTGAGTTCCGCGGAGCGCCGCATTCTGCTCTCTCACGATGTCTACTGGGGCCTCTGATATGGAGTAGCTGGTAATAGGTGGCAGCATAATGCACCTAATATGAAAAACGTATTTTTTGGGTGTGTCCAGATACTTTTGATCACTTAGTGTATTATCCCTGCAGTTTTCTGTAAATAAGTTGAAGTACTTCTGGATCAGAACCAGTAGATGAATAACTGCAGATGGAAAGTGAGGTTTCATTTAGCGTCCAACGGTCGGAAATATATTTTTTTATTGCGGTCAGGCTGAGGACTGAGCTTGGGGAGACTAATTAGTTAATTTCATGTTCCATAGATTATTTAACGATTGTTTCATCGAAACGATATGAAACAAGTCGCTTTAAAGGATATGTACAAATAATTAGTGTTAACATAACGCCGCAGGAGATTAGCCGAGCGGTCTCAGGCGCTGCAGTCATAGACTGTGCGGCTGGTCCCGGCGGAGGTTCGAGTCCTCCCTCGGGCATGGGTGTGTGTGTGTGTTTGTCCTTAGGATAATTTAGGTTAAGTAGTGTGTAAACTTAGGGACTGATGACCTTAGCAGTTAAGTCCCATAAGATTTCACACACATTTGAACATTTTTTGTTAACATAACGGTTATGCTATTCATGCAGTTTTATTTGACGACTAGCTTTCTTTCACGCTACCACTTTTTAATTAAAAGTTAGGCCGTGGATAGGGAGGAGCTGTTCAGGAGGAATGATTTTAGGTTACATTTAATACTTTTTCTCTATCTGTCAGACATAATATCTAACTGGGCAAATGAAACATTTTTGTTGCTGCATGTTGAACTCCTTTTTGACCCAATGACACCTTTTAATAACGTGTAATAACGGGTAACAGAAGTCACTGAGCGGTGTGCCGACCACCTGACTCTCTACACCGTATCCGCACGATGCCACAAGGCACAGGATTACGCAGTGACCGACATACGTCCCTTGAGCCTACACGCCCTGGCGAATAGGCCGTTAAAAATAAAGATTATGTTTTCTTCTCAAATTGTCTTGAATTATTTATTATACAGGTTGAGTCACCTAACGTTACCGCTGGATATATTTCGTAAACCACGTCAAATACTGACGAACCGATTCCACAGACTGAACGTGAGGAGAGGGGCTAGTGTAATTGTTTAGTACAAACCATACAAAAATGCACGGAAGTATGTTTTTTAACACAAACCTACGTTTATTTAAATGGAACCCCGTTAGTTTTGTTAGCACATCTGAACATATAAACAAATACGTAATCAGTGCCGTTTGTTGCATTGTAAAATGTTAATTACATCCGGAGATATTGTAACCTAAAGTTGACGCTTGAGTACCAATCCTCCGCTGTTCGATCGTGTGTATCGGAGAGCACTGCAACATACATCGCGTTTCTACAGAGTGATCTGCCAACGTTGCTCGAAAATGTCCCACTGGAAACGCGTCGACGTATGTGGTATCAGCATGATGGTGCACCTGCACATTCCGCAATTAACAGTAGGCTGACCCTTGACAGGATGTTCGACGGGCGTTTCATAAGACGTGGAGGACGCATAAATTGGCCAACCCGTTCTCCTGATCTTACACCTCTGGACTTCTTTCTTTGGGGTACGTTAAAGGATATGAAACAACGTATTGTGGCAGCCTACGGCGACATTACACCAGATGTACTGCGGCGTGTACTACATTCATTACGCCAGAGATTGCAATTGTGTGCAGCAAATGATGGCCACCACATTGAACATCTATTGGCCTGACATGACGGGACACACTCTATTCCACTCCGTAATTGAAAACGGAAACCACGTATGTACGTGTACCTCACCCCTCATGGTAATCTACATGTGCGTCAGTGAAAAAGACCAGTAAAAAGGTGTTAGCATGTGGACGAAATGTGCTGTTCCAGTCTCTTCTGTACCTAAGGTCCATCATCGTTCCCTTTGGATCTCTACGTAATTCGTTGCTCTCCGATACACACGATCGAACAGCGGAGGAGTGGTACTCAAGCGTCAACTTAAGGTTACAATATCTCCGGATGTAATTAACATTTTACAATGCAACAAACGGCACTGATTACGTATTTGTTTATAAGTTCAGATGTGCTAACAAAACTAACGGGGTTCCCTTTAAAAAAACGTAGGGTTTGTGTTAAAAAACATACTTCCGTGCATTTTTGTATGGTTTGTATTAAACAATTACACTAGCCCCTCTCTTCACGTTCGGTCTGTGGAATCGGTTCGTCAGTATTTGATGTGGTTTACGAAATATATCCAGCGGTAACGTTAGGTGACTCACCCTGTATATTTGTCAACGAATATATGTGCTGTGATGATACTTTTAAAATGATAAACGTGGTGAAGAGGTACCTGCATGCCGACAACTGAACACCACAAATTATTCTTACTGCTCGCTGTTGGAAAATACTTTCTTTCTAAGTACCGAGTTCTCTGATAAAATCCATACATGTTACATATAGACCGATTTCAACCAAACTTTGTACAAATATCCCTTACTGTCAGGCAAAAATCTACAGAATTATATCACTGTGTGACACAGGGTATAGGAGATATGACATCTTAAACACTGAGGCGCGTCAAAAAATGCCGCATCATGGTTGAAGTTTTAATAAATTTACTCTTTAGAACTAAGACACTTTTACAGTCAAGTCAACTTACGGAAATCCCTGGCACTCGGTAGCACTGTTGACAGCTTTCAACTGGGAAGCGCACACTGCTGTAGGCGGGAACAATAGCCATGTATAGAGCTATGAACTAGAGAGGGTGTAGGGCCTCTTGAACCTTTACTCTGATGAAGAACAAATTAAAGCAAGTTTCAGGAGTGGGGTTACAAGACGTTATTACTTTCGTTGTAAGTGGAGTGGCCGAGCGGTTCGAGGCACTACAGTCAGGAAGCGCGTGACCGCTACGGTCTCAGGTTCGAATCCTGCCTCGGGAATGGATGTGTGTGATGTCCTTAGGTTAGTTAGGTTTAAGTAGTTCTACGTTCTAGGGGACTGCTGACCTCAGAAGTTAAGTCCCATAATGCTCAGAGCAATTTGAACCATTTTTGTAAGTGAAGAAAAACTACAGGACCTGTTGTAGGTAGGTAGAGCACACACTATGGATTAAAGGTAAACTGAAGAACGACGAAAGTGATGAGGAGTATGAAAAATCAGACTACCGACAGACGTAACAATAATATGTTACGATGTAAAAGGCGATTATGCTACCTTGGGAACAAAATAACAAATTGCAGAAGAAACAAGGACATAAACATCAGACTAGCGTAATTAAAGAATACATTCCCTGCAAAAAGACTCCTGCTAGTACAAAATGTAGGTCTTAATTTGAAGAGGACATTTCTCAGAATGTACCTCTGGAGCATTGTACTGTATGGAAGAGAACCACGCACACTGGAGGGAAACAGAGAAGAAGATAACGGGTTGTGGTGTTTCATATGGACGCTGAAAATCTAATGAGCTGGAAAGGTGAGAAACGAAGATGTTCTCTGCAGAATCACTGAAGAAAAGAATACGTGAATAACACTGGTTATAAGAAGAGACTAGATGATATGGTATTTGCTAAGGCACCACTGAATTACCTCTATAGCATTGGAAGTAACCATAGAGTGCAAACATTTCGGAGTATACCGTGTTTCTCCTTGTAGAAGCGTCGTATTTCTTTTCCTAACGTTTTCAGAATACTCATCGATTTCATTTAGTACTAGAAGTGAACTTTTTTAACTACCTTTCTTTCTACAAACGATTAAAAAGCTCAGAATTACAGTTTCCAGTAAAGTGATCAGATAATTCAGGGATATGTGCTATAAATGACTGACTGTCGAGTGTTTTTCTTAAAAAGAATAAGAAGAAGTAGCATGGCCGATTTCCTTCCCCATATTTCCTTATAGCGAACTTGCGCTTATTTTTAATGGGACGCTAAATACTAATCTTTCTTCTTTCCTTTCTTCCTTCGAGACTTCGAGTTTCTGCTGTAAGGAATCAGGCTAGGAAAATCATATTAACTACTACAAGCCCGTCGCCTGTGCGTCACAACGATCATTAAAGAAAGGAACGCATATAGATTCACTTTGTCAATGAATTCGATTCTCCTGGCCAAGTAGCTACATTTTCGTTTTTCCTCGCGAAGTAGTTAAATTTAAAGGAACCCTATCGAACCCGGTAAATCCGTAATCCTAACCAAGAAAATTCAATGTAAATTTGTATTCGTAAGGACAAGAATGCAGTGCTTAACTCTAACGTTAACTGGTAAAAAAAAAATTAACAGCGACATTTATTGGTTATGTGGCATACTATTATGTGGCATACTACCCCATCATTAAAGGAAACATACAAATTACTAAGCTGAGCAGACACCTAAATTACGACACTTTTTTTTCGTGATCATATTTTGATGAAATAAAGTCTGTATGTTGCCCCACAATACGTTCATGCTACCTGTGAAAACCTCATGCAAATTCGTCGAGTAGTTTTGAGATTAGCTCTTTCAAATAGAGGAAAAGACAGATACGACTGTTTTACAGTTTTATTACTATTATATATAAAGATTTTATGAAATCAAATCCTTCAGTACTACAATAATGTTTAGTCTTTTTGCATTAAATTGACTACATCACTAATTAAAGGAGTTCGATTAAATTTGCTTTGCGATCAAGATAGGATAAATAGTTTTTATTGCTTGACTACAGAGTGACAAAATACTACTTTTATTCTGGGTAAATGAAATGCCGCTGCTATTTTCCGTACCCTGCTATTTTAGAATACGATGCCAAAAGCGTGATTGTTCAAATGCGAAAAATAAAGTTTCTTAGACGACGAGCAGCAGCTGCTAAAAAAAGGCTAATTTTTAAAGTTAATTCGAGGTAAGTGGCAATAAATTGGGATACTGACCTGTTTAACAGATACTGAACTCAGATACCTTTTCTATGTAACACAAATTAAAAAATGATGAAGAATGAAGGATTCCCTAATTGGAACCACCGATTTCAGTCTCTTCAGAATCCGGCACCTGATTTCGTTCCAGAAGCTTGTTATTACCTAGTCAATACCTATTTTCACAAAAAAGTATTGTGTGTTTCCGCGTTTAGTAAGGCTCACAACATCTCAACAGAGAATCAATTTTAACTAAAAACAGTGATGTGTTTCTGTAACAGCAACTGTTGAATTGCAGTCCTTGCTCAGTATGACTTGTTTCATAATAAACGATTTTTGCGCGCAGTATTTCCCCCCTGTCGTCATACATAACGCTAGGACATCCGAGATCAGCGTTGATCGCAATGCTTTTTTTGAGTGACCACGAGACTGCTCTATTACTCCTTTTATAATTAAATAATTTTAGGCGAAACATTAATATATAAACTTTTAGTACTAGCTTAGACATGCAAGACGCTAATATGACATTACCTCTGGATGAAAGAATATTGCCTAATCGTAATGACTCTTCGTGCAGTATCAAGACATGACATCTAACAAATGGAAGATCAGAGCAAGGTTATGTCTTCAGTAGCCTGTCTTCGTTAAGGCAATATCGAACACATAAGGTCGCGGACGCTTCGCTCTTTTCTGTTACCTACCACGAAAGCAGCTTGTTAAGTAGCCAGGAAGTTCAGGTATTGAGTTCGACGTCATATAGTTAATGGGAATCGTATTCATTACATTGTTTCCTCATTTTTGTTTACAAACTGTGCGTACCACAATGAACTCCAGCAACAAGGAGAATGTATCATGTTTATCACCCTGTGCGTTTCCTCAGAACACTGAGAGCGTATCAAGTTTGAGAATCCCAATACGAGACAATGGTAGATGATAATTGGTTGCAGAAACTGATTAGTCATGCAAGTATAAAATTACTTTATACTGAGGAAAGCAAAACAATTGTGGGAAAGTGTCCATGAAGTGAAACCTCCTGTACATTTCCTGCCTTAAAAGCAAATGAAATACTGTAGAATGTTTCTATACATCGGTCACAACAGACGTTTGCGTTTGTCATGACATCTGAACCTGTCTACAAAAATTTAGATATAAAAACATTCATTACAGTAGAGTTTTAACGCCATTGAGCTTAAGGAACTGGACTTTGTCAGAATGTGTCCCTTCCAAAATTCGATTTTCTTTTAAAGTACATTCCAATTAAAGTGCGAAGTCAGCAATCCATTCCGGATGTTGTAATTTTCATTCCTGCATTCCTTTTTCCTTCGTAAATCCAACAATTTTTTTTTGGGGTCACCAGTCTTCTGACTGGTTTGATGCGGTCCGCCTCGAATTCTTCTCCTGTGCTAACCGCTTCATTTCAGAGTAGCACTTACGACCTATGTCTTCAATTATTTGCTGGATGTCTTAATTTTTGGCCCTCTACAGCTCCCTCTGGTATCATGGAACTCATTCCCTCGTGTCTTAACGTGTGTCACATCATCCTGTTCCTTCTTCTTATCAGTGTTTTCCACATATTGTTTTCCTCTCCGATTCTGCTCTTATCAGTGTTTTCCACATATTGTTTTCCTCTCCGATTCTGCGCAGAACCACCTCATTCCTTACCTTGCCAATCCACCTAATTTTCAACATTCGTCTGCGGTACCGCATCGCAAATGCTTCGATTCTCTTCTGATCCGGTTTTCCCACAGTTCATGTTTCACTACCATACAATGGTGCTCCAAACATCCATTCTCAGAAATTTCTTCCTCAAATTAAGACCTATGTTTGATACTAGTAGACTTCTCTTGGCCAGGATTGCACATTTAGCCATTACTAGTCTGCTTTTGATGTCCCCCTTGCCCTGTGACTTACTGGTTATTTTACTGCCTAGGTAGCAGAATTCCTTGACTATCTACCTCGTGACCATCAATCCCGATGTTAAGTTTCTCACTGTTCTCATTTCTGCTTCTTCACACTATTTTCGTCTTTCTTCGATTTAATTCAAATCCATATTCTGTACTCATTACATTGTTCATTCCATTCAGCAGATCATGTAATACTTCTTCACTTTCACTCAGAATAGCAATGCCATCAGAGAATCGTATCGTTGTTATCTTTTCACCTTGCGTTTTAATTCCACTCCTGAACCTTTCTTTTATTTCCATCACTGCTTCTTCGATGTACAGATTGAACAGTAGGGGTGAAAGACTACGTCCGTGTCTTACACCCTTTTTAATCCGAACACTTCGTTTTTGGTCGTCCACTCTTATTACTCGCTCTTAGCTTTTGTACGTAATGTATATGACCCATCTCTCCCTAAAGCTACCCCTATTTTCCTCAGAATTTCGATTATCTTGCACCGTTTTACGGTTTCTAATGCTTTTTCCAGTCGACAAATCTTATGAACGTGTCTTGATTTTTCTTTAGTCTGGCCGCCATTATCAATCGCAACATCAGAATTGCCTCTCTCATGCTTTCACCTTTTCTAGAGCCAAACCGATCGTCACCTAGCACGTCCTCAATTTTCTTTTCCATTCATTTGTATGTTATTCTTGTCGGTAACTTGCATGCATGAGCTGTTAAACTGATTGTGCGGTAATTCTCGGATTTGTCAGCTCTTGCAGTCTTGTGAATTGTGGGCATGATATTTTTCCGAAAGTTAGACGGTATGTCGCCACACTCATACATTCTACACAGCAACGTGAATAGTCGTTTTGTTGCCACTTCTTCCAGTAACGAATTTCAAATCGAAAAATCATTCCAGGAATGCCCCTTGACTTAATCAACGTACTTTGCAGTAAAATGTGAAGTCTCCGTACTCTCTATCAGTTCCATTAAAATCTGTTGTAGCTGACAATTGAATTATGTGTGGGACATCAGAAATTTTACGGTCCGTGCCACTAATTTCTTCACGTGCTCCATGCCTGAAAATTTAGCACAAAGATCTTCTTGATATACAGAACAATGAATCCCGTCTGTCGACCGTTGTAATTTTGTGCTTTTTGATCATCAACTAAAGCTTTAAATTCTTTCTGCAAGGTTTTGTAATGTCGTTTCATATCGGATATGCAGTAACCGTCGCTTATGCGAACTGAAAACCTTCATCCCGCTTTCGTGCTATTCCCATTCATTTTAAAGGACTGTGACGATAGATTGCTAGAATGTCTCTTTTTGTGCAAAGAGCCATTGAACCTTTGTACTTCCTTCGTTCCACGAACCAAAAGAGAAAGGTCAACAGTGCTGCCACCACAATTCTGTCGACAGAAAAATGCCAGTGCTAAATGAAATGTTGCGCTGTTCCGGGTAATTCTGAGAAGGACCGAGGAAAACTGAGTTGCCTCGGCACCCCAGCGGCCCGCACTCGCTGCACGCGTGAGGTTTGGCACACCGTGGGGGATACCTCTGGATCACGGGGTCCCGGGTTCGATTCTCGGCCGGGTTGGGGATTTTATCTGCATGGGACTGGGTGTTTGTGTTGTCCTCATCATTTCATCATCATCATCGTTCGTGACAGTGGCTCGATCGGACTGTGTAAAAATTGGACTGTGAGCAAATTGGGATTATGCACAATTGAGCGCCACACAAACGAAACGTCATCATCAACACCGTGTCCGATACTGCTATAATTCAATCAATGTATCGTTACAGAAGTTTCTATATTTTTCTACCGTTAGTTGTGAGAACGTCATAACTGATATAATACTAATGACGGCAATTTTGACAGTGAACGTCGCAATGAATAAATCGCAAAACGAAATTACAAAGGATGTCTCGTTCCTTTTGACGTAACCGTGCTTCTTACCAGGACAGAAGCTATTTATGTTCTGTTTGTTTCAGCGGTGTAAGTTCACAGTCATATTTTCAAAAATTTCTTGCTGAATTCATATATATTATAAAATGGATTAAGTCTAACTGTATGTATGTATGTTCCATATCTCCTCCTAGACCACTAGATCGATTCAGCCTTTCTTGGTTCACAGATCACTTACTGTCTGGAAATAATGGCTGCCTGTCAGAGGGGTGAGGGTGCAAAATGTAGCCCACGACAGGCCAACTGCCATACTTATGTCATCCAGCGTTAGCGAATGAGAGTACTTAGTGACTTTAAACCTTTACGAAACATTTTCTCGCTGGCAACTCCGACAATATGATGAAAAGGAAAAAAAAAAAAATATCATCGCTTACTACGTTTTCACTTTCATGCAGTAAAGATGTCGGATGAAGCGTGACTTTACTGTTAAATGTATTCGCGACAGACTTTGCAAATAGTATTCACATACACCACTGAAAGTACCAGTGGAACTATCACTGTTCGACACATAGTTCCGGAGATGTGACATTTAAACGCTGAGATGCTTGAAAAACTGCTGCATCATGCAGGACGTTTTAATTTATTACTTATTTACCACTGAATCTATTCACAACATACTTCACAGGCCGTATCCGCGCAAGACGCTGAATGTACCAATAAAAAAAATTCATTCAGGACATATTACATATAAACAATAAAAATCTTGAAAAACTTCTGCATCATGCAGAGCGTTTTAATTAATGGCTTCTTTACCACTGGATCTATCCACAACATGTTTCACAAACAGTATCCAAATACACCGCTGCAACATTACGTCATTGTACAGCACACAGTTCAGTAGATGACGTAATAAACATAGAGCTGTTTCAGAAGGAAACGACAGGACGAAATTCGGTAGAGATACAGATGAAATTTTGTGTAGAAATAAATGTGAAATATGTTAAATATATGTGAAGTATGTTTGGTGGGTGAACATGGACAAAGCCAGGGTAAAAAGCTCATCCTAAGCCCCTTGAAGGATTTCAATGAAATTTGGTATATATATTACCTAGAATCTGGAAAGAAATACTGTAGTGGTAAGAAAGAACCAACAGCCTCCTATTGCGATGAGCGTGATGACTTGTAGAGAGAAGGAAAGGGGGGAGGGGATGGACAGACAGCGTGGGGGGGGGGGGAGGAGGGCTGAGACAGGAATAGATGGACAGAGAAGGAGGGGGAAATGGAGAGGATGAGGTGGACAGAGACAGGGGGAGGAAGAGAGAGGTAGAAAGAGGGGGAGAAGGAGTTTCACAGTGAGAGGGGCAGGAGACAATGGAAAAAGAAAGAAAAATGGTGGAGATGGAGACAACAGGGGAGGAGGAGATGAACAGGGAGAGGGGGAGGTGGAGAGAAAGAGGGGAGGGGATAGAGAGAGAGAGAAGGAGGGAGAAGAGGAACAGAGGGGGAGGAGGGGACGGGTGATGAAAGGGGGAGCAAAAGATGAAATTTGAATGACAAGATCAACACAAGTGGAAGGAACATACAGACAAAGATTGAGGATAAGATGGAACAAGAGAAGAGGAGGAGGAGATGGACAGAGAGAGGGCAAGATGAGGAGGAGATGGATAGAAAGGGGGCGAAGCAGCGATGGAGAAAGAGAGAGACAGAGAGGGAAGAAGGAGATGGACTTATAGTAAATTGAAATAAATGCAACCCTGGCCACGCTATGCTACTAAATAAATAAATAAATAAAAACAGAAAATAAAAAAAGAAACATAATAAATCGTAAATAACGTGGACAATAGACGCAATGCAAAGTAATGAGAAATTTTATTGCCGTATGCATGACGTTAAGAGATGATGAACTATCTCCTCACTGGGAGAATTAGTGTCGATCCAGCTGTCAAAAGGTAAACCACTTTCGCAACAGTTCATCCAAACAGTTTCGAGACTGATTTTATTCTTGACGTATAAACGAGAGCACCACAGTAACTACGGTGGCATCTTGAACTAGCAACTGTAAAAAACAGAGGTGTATTCCACCAGTCAGATGTGGGCAGGTAGTTTTAAACAGTGGACGTGCTGCGATAGAGTATCAAGGTTGTTGTGTCACAAATCACATTGGAGCAACATCTCTAAATCAAGTGTTCAAGATGTTCTCCAGAATTTTTTTGAAGAAGAGAAAAGTACGTGGTAACCTGGTCCCGCACATCCGCACATTTTGTGTACAGAACAAAAACAACTGCTCATTGACCTCTAGCGCCATTGGAACGAAATGCATCTGGAAACAATCATGTAGGTGACAAGACATGGTGTTATCACTACGTACCTCCCACAAAACGACGAAATGCGTAAATTTACATGAAGGATCAACGCTTGGATGACGCAAGTAGCTTTTAAGCCGATGTGACGCACTAGTAAAACTACATCCCGAGGAAAAACACTTTCGCATGGTTAGATGAACGCTCTGTGCGCAGTTCTCAAGTGAAGGAAGACTGTGTAGAAAACCTGAAGAATTAAAACCACTGTCTTAACTATTCTCTATTTTTTGTTAATACAGTCTTAAAACATTTTGGACAGATGAGGTATGTTAGACCATACTCCAGCAAAAAGTATTGACTCCATTAAGTGAGTGACGCGCATGCGCGTGACAACGAGCTATGTAAACTGGATGCAGTAGGGGTAATGACATGTGGAGATAATGTCATGCTCACGAAGCAGCCGCCTGCACAGAGAAGTCGTTGACTTTGTGGTAGATAGCGCGCGATAGTGGTACCTATTCCAGAAATTACCAGCTATTCCGAACTACATTCCAAGTATGCGCAAAGAATCTTGATAAAATGTGTGTTTTATATCACCCGTAAAAAGCAGTCAAGTGTTGATTGCACAAACAATATGAGATATGGTTATCGCTTGTGTCTTCGAGGTCGTGGGAACAAAAATGCGTTGCACCTCACGTGTATTGTCGCGAGATAAGCCAAATCGCTATATTCTGCGCATTTCCTCTTGAGCTCATGTATTCCTGACGCAATTTTCTGAATCAGTCTTCATTTTTAAAGTAAACAGAAAGCGCTATTTATTGTTTCGTCATGTGCAGATAGCGCCAGTAGCTAAAGATGCAATCTTCCTTCCATTCCAGGTGACACCTAACAAAAGAAGCACATTGTACGAGTATGATCTACACGCTAACGCATTTTCAGTAAATCTTATCTTCCGCATAGCTATATACGTGTCTGAGTACAAGGGTTTCGCAACTGACCAAGGTAAGTAAAGGTTTTCTTGTGATCTACAGTTGTTTCAAGACACATTTCTATTTGCAAGGACGTGAAATTGTTTTATGATAAACATTTGAATACTCGTTATTCATATAGTTTAATTTCAGTCAATTTAGAAGGAACAATGCTTCGTTGGAGGTCCCTGGATATCAACAAAAACTAGTTCCAAGTCGGAAAAACTGAATTTTTAGTATATTGCAATGACCCTATACAAACCTACTCTATTCGTAATAAAATTGTACCTTTATCTTCCATTAACACAAATGGCCGGTCACGCCAGCATAGCTGCGTGACCTTGGTACAACCCTGAATGGCTTTCGTACCGTCCTGCTATGGGCTTGAAAATGATAATAAAACTTGAGACCTGTTTTGAATTGAATTGAACTGTCTTATACATGCTAAGTGTGTAAATCTGTTTCAGTATTATTTAGGCTATCGTACTAACTTTGGAGAGTGTAATGGCAAAGTAAGTGGTGGAACTATGCAGCAACAAATTTTAACACTTTGTTTCACTCCTTACCTTTAATTGTCGTTTTCATGACAATGTTTTCCACTGAAACATAGTGTCAATAGTTGCAACAGAGCCAGGAAAAATAAAAACGCATCTTGAGAACTTTCCCTATGAAAGTAAAATAAGTCTCGTTTCTGATAGTGGTCGCCAGTCCTAATGGTACAAATATTGAAAATAACTGTGTACATCAAACTTAAAACAGTTAACGAATTTATCTATGAATGAATGTAATTTCAGCTTCTAGAACCAGAAAGAAATTTTCGATGTCTTTAATGACTTCCATTTCAACAATCACTATACAAAATATTTTTTTTAAATGAAAATTAATTTACTTGTTCCTTCCAGACTGAATTTTACTTAAGTCTCGACAAAGCCAGCAAATTATTTTAACCAAATACTGTTACACTGCGACCCATCAGAGTTGCATATGTCTACTTCCTTACATAAATGAACCACACAATCATTGGATTAATTGAATTATTCTACCTCTGAAAAATAATAATTTTAAGATTGGGCTTAAGCAACGTAAATATTAGGTAGTTGAAGGACGAAGTTGACGCTTTTGAGAAATAACTACTACTGTACCAAAACACTATAACTTCAGTTTCTCTTGACTAAAGTCTGGTTTTCATATTACATTTTTCTAAATAGAAAATAATTTGTCAGTGCAGTTTACAATAAAAAGCAAATTTCTTTCCGCATTGTTTTCAATTCTGATTTCATTTAGAAAGACCAAACACACTATATTGCCTACCATATGAACCGTTATTGAAGTATGATGCAATTCTTGCAGCACCATACAGTTTACCTGATGTGATTTATTCCTGCAAAAATGCTGATTATCAACTTCCTCCATCAACTGCGCCAACGTTAACACAAAATATTAAAATCTTGAAGAGATTACCACTACTTCACTCAACCACCTCTAGTTGGTTATATTCTCCACTTCCGTCGTCCGCCATACATCTCATTACAAAAAAAGTCGTTACGAAAACGAAAACGACAGAGCCGCTTACTAAGCTTATAATGGCGCTGTCCTCAGGGTCAGCCTACTGAGCATTTTTCCTGCAGGAAAGGCGTTCCAGAAACGGGAATGACAACGGAAAAAGCTTGGCAGTTCAAGGCCTAATGGCTTTTCAATTCGGTTAGCTGTGTACCACTTGTAAATAGACTGTTTAGGTTTTTATGTTGGTAACGCCACGTAGTGCTCTGTATGAAAATCGCTTACTGCGCTGTGTGCAGGCTGTGGCTGGTTGGACTCATTGTTGGAATATTCGCTTGTGTAGCGTTGGGCAGTTGGCTGTTAACAGCGCGTAGCGTTACGCAGTTGGAGGTGAACCGCCAGCAGTGGTCGATGTGGGGAGAGAGAGCGGACGATCTGGACGTGTGTCCGTCAGAAAAACGAAATTTGTAAGATTGGATGTCATGAACTGATATATATATTATGACTTTTGAACACTATTAAGGTAAATACATTGTTTGTTCTGTATCAAAATCTTTCATTTGCTAACTATGCCTATCAGTAGTTAGTGCCTTCAGTAGTTAGAATCTTTTATTTAGCTGGCAGTATTGGCGCTCGCTGTATTGCAGTAAAGAAGACTTTTGTGAGGTAAGTGATTCATGAAACGTATAGGTTATTGTTAGTCAAGGCCATTCTTTTGTAGGGATTATTGAAAGTCGGATTGCGTTGCGCTAAAAAATATTCTGTGTCAGTTTAGTGATGATCAGAATAAGTAAAGAGAGAACTGTCTGTGTACGTTCAGTTTTGCTCAGCTGTTTGAAAATCAAATAACGTAAGAGTTTTACTAGCACTGTCATTCTTTAGATACAAAGGGAAAGTTTCAAACTGTTTTCGTTATAATAAATCGTTGCTTCAAAAAAATTTTCAAATGTGTGTTAAATCTTATGGGACTTAACTGCCTAAGTCATCAGTCCCTTGCTTAACCTAAATTATCCGAAGGACAAACACACACACCCATGCCCGACGGAGGACTCGAACCTCCGCCGGGGCCAGCCGCACAGTCCATGACTGCAGCGCCTGAGACCGCTCGGCTATTCCCGCGCCTCATTGTTGCTTCCCCAGCAAGAGACCAGACTTATTAACAACGAAATAAAGTGTTCAATTCCTAATTACAATATACTTTTAGAATCATCTTATGTCAATATTCACAATGAATATTAATAAATTATCTCAGCCATTTGCCACACATCGCTGATGTGTAAAAGCAATGCTGTTGCGTTACGGTATCAAGTAACAGTAAGTATGTATAAAAATGTATAACACTCTTTGTAATTTATGTACTATTAGCTATGTTACCGGTGACTTGAGTGATTTTGTATCGGTATTTAGATATTTGAATATGAAGCTTCATAATCGATAGCAGCTGATGTGGAGAGTAATAAATGCAAACTGCTTCCGCCAAGAAAAGTTTACTGTTTGAGATGTCAAGCTCCTGTTTCGCAATGGAAGCTACCGGATTAGAAGCAGTTGTACCTTATGTAGGCTATAATTCAATGCAGGGCAAAAGCGTGACTCGGGTTACTACGTTGATCGGGAAAAAAACAACACTCAGGAGTTGTGCGGCATAATCGAAAGTTTGTAGGCGTATTGAAAGTCTCTTCGGGTTTGCTGCCGGATCCTAAAATCAACTTGACTCGATATTTCGGCGATCCAACTGTTCGCCATCTTCAGGAAATGCTGCTTCTGCTGATGAGTCCCGCTGAGAACTGACCCAAGATTGCAATTCGACGTCCTATATACGCCACCGTTCAGTACACGGCGCATGCGCCGCCCATCACGGTTTCTGGCTTCCAAAACAGGGAGGTGGCGCCGCCCTAAGTGAAACACTGCTGGCAACGATATATCGCAATCAAGGCCGCATCGAAGAACGTTCAGTTTTGATGCGAGATAATACAGGATTCCACGTTTTGCTAAGAGGAAACCCATTGTCCCTGTTGATTAAATTATCAGCCAACCTAATTTCAATCGCCTCTTCATACACACTATTCCAAAAACCGGAAATGTTGGCAATTACAACAGTTTCCTCAAATTTCTTTTTGTGTCCCTGTGTCAAAAAAATGAAAAAAAATGAAAATGAAGTTGATGATCTTGATTCTCTATGCACCGACTTTTCTTATCTATTTTCACTAGGTTTAAAGTGTACAAGTAATTATGTAACTCACATTTAGCTAAAGCCTCCTGCAGCACTTCCCGATGGAGGCAATAAACGCCTTGCATAAAATATTCGCCTATGACGGAGCCCCCAGAAAGAATCGTTTCGGACTGGCTCTCAATTTTCATCCAGTACATTTCGCGGTTTCTACTCACCGAATGGGATAACACGGCTGCCAATGGTGCCGTCCCACCCAGCATCCGATGGTGAACCCAAGTCGTTCCTGCACACCTTTAAGCTATAGAAGCGGAGGATGCTGTCAGCTGCACCCAAGGCCGAGGTCCTCATCCAGTTCCTGGCCTCTACTACTAGGGGGAGGCACTCCAGCGTAACTGCTGTATGACCGCCAACACTGGAGCCTCTGGAACCTCCTGAAGCCTACATCACGCCCACACCTGCCCACTCATAGTCTTCACTTCTCGCTACTCATAGAGTTTAGAGTTCATAACCTTGGGATGGTCCCAGGACATAAAACAGGTGCAATCAAAGCCGCCAATGGCGCTTGGTTAGAACGACACGCCAACCATCGGTGCCCACACTTAGCGACTTCCACCTCGAGACAGTTACCACATCCCCCAAGCCGCCTCATTAAGAAGTAAGATACTTAGAAGACCTACGTCCCCAAGTTCAGCGTCGATGGAATTGGTTCCCCATGGAATGGGACTCTTTTCCACCTCCAGCACCATTGATTTCCATCACGCATCGGAACATGTGATCCAGCCGACCTTCGTATCAGCACTATGCCCAGACCACAAACAGAGGACACAGGATCAATGGTCTAAATGGACAACAAATCTAGACCAACCCCATCTCCCACTACCGGTAAGGCGATAACGATACTAAGAGGGATGCTTCGTGATCCAGGCACCGACTAAAGACGTGAGGGTTCAAATGTCTCTGAGCACTATGGGACTTTACTTCTAACTTAAGGACATCACACACATCCATGCCCGAGGCAGGATTCGAACCTGCGACCGTAGCGGTCCCGCGGTTCTAGACTGTAGCGCCTAGAACCGCTCTGTCACCCCGGACGGCAAAGACGTGAGGGATGACATACCTCTGACATCTAACAGCGACCTTACAATGTCCGCTATCAGTGACGCCTATTACGGCTAGTAAGAAGCACCAGCATGGGATTCCCTACCGACTTCAAGTTGGAGACGAATCTCAGCCAACTCGCAGCTGCAAGATGCTTTGAATTGTGTTGTGCTAAAAAAGTCTCTACCTCGATTACAGCGTACTTGTGTAACTTGGGTGTTTATTTAATTAAAATTTGACTTAGTTTTAGGTTGGTGTCCTACAGATTCTGATGGATTTAGTTGGCCCGGAGCTATATGGATTATTATCATGGTGTGCTCCCCAATTTACGAGTGGACTGGAATTGTAAACTATACAGTTACCACAGTGAATCTATGTTTTCTAGGTTAGAATGTGTGTATTTTACCGTAGGAGAACTCATGGAAACACAAGACTAATGAGAGACCTATTTCTGGATATAGAGCCTGGTTACTATATATATGGAGCAGTCCAATGAAAACGAGACAGATGGAAAAATAGTAACTAAACTATCTATTATTTTAAAAGTAATCATTATAACTGTTAATTCATTTATCCCATTGTGAGACAAGGTGGTTGTTGTCTTCATGGAAAAATGATCGCTGTTGTATTCATGCTTGCACCTTTTTGTCTTAAGGGCTCTAAAAAACTGAAATAGTGTAGAGGGAGATGGTACGGTATGTGGACAGACCTACATATCGCAAAGGTTCTTTCAAGCACACTACGAACGTTTCGCTGGACCTTTACACACCCTACATACAGTGCCAGTACTCCCTATGCAATTTCCATATTTTTGGAGGCCCAAGGACAAAATTCATGGGCGTCGATTTGCTTCGGGTGAAGAGGTCACGGTTCCATAGCGAACTGCAATAATTTTCCATGAGTGCATTGGTCACAGTGACATAAATGTATTAACAGTTATGACAAACACCATTTAAATAATAAACAGTTTACTTAGTTCTTTTCCAACTGTAGGGTGGAAATCAGTAACGGGGTAAGTGCCAAAAAACTGATTCTGAGCTATTCAGTTTTTTTTCTTTTGACGAAAATATTTTAACGAAAAAACCTGAACAATATTTTTTATTTGTTGTGTACAGTAAGAGCGATACAATTATTTAAAAAAAGCATTAAGTTCCCTTTATTTTATCAATGCAAATGAAAGAAATCTTAAGCATTTGCAGCTTTTTAATAACAAACATTTTACAATACAGTATACTATGATTAAATTCTTTTTAGTAATATATTTAATTTTGCAGAATACAAAATCAATTTTAGTTGATCAACTGTTCGAGTATTCTATTAGCTACTTTAGGATATAGTAGGATCTGGTGTAGATCCTTTTTCTTTTCAACTGACAAGTTGTTTTTAGATTGTTGTGACGGTAAAATAAAGTTCTTTATTATATTAGTGGGAACCCATTCCTTGCAAATATTGTAGATACTCCATTCTTCAAGTTTGTTGAACATAGTTCTCGTCTTCACGATGCCAGGAGCAGTTTTTTCACTTGAATCAAACTACATTTGGAAATATTTATTTTAGTTGGATGCTTTTTTAAAATTAAAAAGCTCTTTAGGCTGGAGCATAGTAACCACAAATACATTGTTAGGTAACTTCCTGGCAGATTAATACTGTGTGCCCGACCGAGACTCGAACTCGGGACCTTTGACTTTCGCAGACAAGTGCTCTACCATCTGAGCTACCGAAGCACGACTCACGCCCGCTACTCACAGCTTTACTTCTGCCAGTATCTCGTCTCCTACCTTCCAAACTTTACAGATGCTCTCCTGCGAACCTTGCAGAACTAGCACTCCTGAAAGAAAGGATATAGCGGAGACATGGCTTAGCCACAGCCTGGGAGATGTTTCCAGAATGAGATTTTCACTCTGCAGCGGAGTGTGCGCTGATATGAAACTTCCTGGCAGATTAAAACTGTCTGTGTGAGCCTCAGTATGTAAAACCCGACTTTACTTAAATTTCTTGCAGAAATTACGGGGAAGTATCAAGTCAACCCTCCATTATTATAATTAATGTGAAAGCTCTGGGGTCTTCGATATCTGTGCTTTGATTTAATAATACTCGTTTAACAAAACATGTTGACACTGGCAATGTTTTACATTTTTAGACACACGTTTCTACAAAAAGATCATAAGCAGAATATCTAATAATGTGTGAAATACACTTCACAACAGTTTAAAAATTTTATTTATTTATTTACTTAGTTACTTTTTTTGGCGAGAAAAGAAGAAGAAACCAACACTCGTTTGTCTCATTTATTGTGCTGCAGCCTGCACGATATCAATTTTCCCATTCTGTGCAATCGAATTGTACGTGGCATTTCAAATTTTATATTAAACTTTTTAACTAAGCTTTTTTTCTTCGAGGAAATTTATTTTTATGTTATGTTGGAACAAAAGGTGCATTTGCATGTAGACATAACAGCAACTGCCAACAAGACTACTTTGTAGTCTGTCTTCTCTTCACACAGAAACCGCTAAAATGTTATAATAATAAGTGGGATAAGAGTCTGTCCAGCATACCTCACTGCAAGAAATTGAAAATTTAAATGCTTTTTAAATTAGAAATACAGTGTCGGGAATATTCAGAACATATTTGCGTCCCAGCTAAAATTCCGACAACGCGGGAAACAGAAGCAAAAAAAGGGACTGTCCCGTTTTCTTTACGAGACGAATTCCTGCCGGCAGGTGTGCTTCTACTCTTCACAGAAAACAGAGAAACAGGTGACAATGAAATTAAATTATGCTGCGTTGTCGTTCTTTCATTGCACAGTTACATAGAGTAATCCGAGTTGGTCAGTTCATCGCTCCGTGTTTAAAGGACAAATCTTTGTGCCCGTGTGCCATGTTTAAAGTAAAAAGCTTTTTTCTCATGTGCGACGTAGTACGATTGGAACTGCATTCAGTCTTTCTTTCTTTCCTTTTACAATTTTTTTTCTTTTGTTTTGACTGTCGGTTGACAATTTTGTAAGTGCCTTAACATGAATAACAGTGAAAAAAGCGAACGTGCAAAATTAAGTGAGGCGGCATTCCGGAAATTATCAAAGGAGAGGCGAAAACGAGAAGCCAATGTTCTAAAATCTGTAGGCAGAGTAGATAAATTTTTCGCAAAAAATGTCGCTGGTTCGACTTAGAGTTCAAGTAATACAGATATTTCTGGCACTGTAGCTGTTGTAAAAGCAGTAAATACAGACGAAACAAAAGTTAAAAATGAAGAAAAGCAAATTGTTCCTGATTTAGAGTTTCACGAAAAACCAAATGTCGAGTCAGACATTAAAAAAAGAAATAACCTCGTTAGTGATGATTCTGCAGAATTGTGTGTCAACGAATCAACAATAGACATTCTCTTACAACGTGGCATTATTCAAAATTGTAATGGTGATTTTTCTAATTAAAGAAGATCAGTAGCTGATAAAACCAGGTATCTGAAGAAAAATGAATTTTCCCGTAAACTTTTAAATGGTGAATCAACTTTGCGTGATCTTCTAGTGTACTCCTGTAGCACCTGTTTCTTTTTTATTTTTATTTTTATTTTTTTTCAGCATGTTAATTGTTCGGAGGTAAAGCCACGATTGCTACTAATAGTAGTGCAGACTGGAAAAATATTTGTAATATTTTATCTCATCATGAGAATTCACTTGAACGCAAACGTTCTGAGTTATCACTGTTAACAAGAAAAAAGTCACTTGGAACAATAAATACCCATTTCGAGTCATACGTTGAGACAGAAAAAATATACTGGCGCAGTGTGTTGAAAAGGGTATTTACAGTAGTGAAGAAGCTAACAGGTCGTGGATTTCCCCTGCATAGACACGTTGAAAGATTACATTCATTACATAAAGGTCAATTTATGATGTCTCTTGAACTTATAGCCGAGTTTGATCCTTTTCTCTCAGAGCACACTGAAAGGTATGGAAATCGAGGGCAGGACATACAAGGTATCTTTCTTGAACAATCTGTGGTGACATAATAGAGCACCTTTCTGCACGAATAAAGAGAATTACCATAAGTGAAATAAAAAAGACCAAATATTTGTCTGTAATAATACGTTCTACTGCCGACATTTCACATATTGATCAATTATCTTTCATATTAATACATGTGAACGAGAATAGTGAACCAGTTGAACGTTTCGTTCTGTTTTTATCAAACCCGCGACACAAGACCGAAAACTTAGCTGAGGCCGTGCTAAAAGTCCTGTGTACAAATTCCATTGATATTACTGACTCTAGAGGCCAGTCGCATGACAATGCAAGCAATATGTTAGGAACCTACACTGGTTTTCAGGCACGCATTCAAGAACGAAATCCGAAAGCGCATTATATGCCTTGTGCAGCATATTCTCTAAATTTAGTCGTCACTAGCGCTGCAAACTGTTGTCGGGAAACATGCTCAATTTTCAAAAAAATGGTTGAAATGGCTCTGAGCACTATGGGACTTAACTTCTGAGGTCATCAGTCCCCTAGAACTTAGAACTACTTAAACCTAACTAACCTAAGGATATCACACACATCCATGCCCGAGGCAGGATTCGAACCTGCGACCGTAGTGGTCACGCGGTTCCAGACTGTAGCGGCTAGAACCGCTCGGCTACTCCGGCCGGCCTCAATTTTCATTGTAGTGCAAAACCTTTATAATTTTTCTCTGCTTCTACACAGTGCTGGGATAAACTTTTTTCTTTCATGGAACCAGGAAGTAAAACGGTAAAAAGTTTATCAAAAACACGTTGATCAGCAAGAGAGGAAGCGTGTGTAAGTCTGTATGAAAACTGGGAGTGCGTTATCAATGCCCTCACACATATTGCCAGTAATACATATGAAAAGTCACTTGTGCGAAATGAGGCTTCAGCTTTATTGAATCAACTCGGCAGACTAGAAACAGTATTCATGATGACAGTTTGGAAGGACATACTCCAGAGATTTAATAGTGGAAATCTGAAATTGCAACGTGTAAATATTGACACTAAAATAGTGCATGAATTATATGAATCAGTCGTAGAATGTATTGCATCTATTTGTGGCATGTTCGACTATTATGAAAATAAATCCATGGGGATTGTGACTGATATAGATTATGAATGCACCCCAAAAAGATCACGAAAGCGCAAACTTCGTGATGACGAAGAAGCGGACTCAGAAGATTTTCTGACTGGAAGGGAAAAATTTAGAGTCGAAGCATTTCTCCCAGTTCTCGACAACTTGTACGCCGAATTAGTGAGGAGGAAGAGAAGCTATGGAACACTGCTGGACTCCTTCACAGTTTTCAGTAACCTTAAGAACAGTTCACCTGAAGGTATTGCTGAACGTACAGCAAAACTCCCAACGCAATATGACACAGATGGAGAGCCTTCCTTCCCTAGTGAATGTGTACATTTCGCGGAACTTTTGAAATCTTCTGAGATTAGTGATATACCAGTCGAAACGTGTAAATTTTTACGAAAAGAGAGGTTCGTGTTTCCGAATGTTGACATTACTATTAGAATATTTCTATGTATGGCACAAATTGTTCGGTTCTTAAAAGACTGAAATCGTACGGACGTTCTACGTTGTCTGAGGAGATATCGAACGCCTTGTTCATTCTTCACATCGAAGCCGACCTCCTAACTGATAACCGTCTGAACTATGAAGATATGATCAACGAGTTCTGTGACCTCAAAGCTAGACGCAAACTTTCCTGACAGGTGAGTTTGTTTATTTATGCATAACTCTATTTCATTTCCATTTGTTACGCTTTCCTATAGATTCACGTAGGAATACCGAACGTGTTTTTTTCATCTGTTACACATTCAAGTTATTAGTTCGTAAAGCGACATTGTTATTGTAATTTAGAACGCATATCTGTAAAAGTACGTATTAATTTTGAAACGTCCCCTTAGAACCATTTGTACACGACTGTGCTTAAACTGACACACAATAACTTTTAGCGCAACGCAATCTGACTTTCAAAAATCCCTACAAAAGAATGGCCCTGACTAACATTAACCTATACCTTTCACAAATCACTTACCTCACAAAAATCTCCGTTACTCGAACTACTGCAATACGGCGAGCGCCACTACTGCCAGCTAAATAAAAGATTCAAACTACTGAAGGCACTAACTACTGATAGGGATTGTTAGCAAATGAAAGATTTTAATAGAGAACAAACACTGTATTTACCTTAATATCATCAAAAGTCATAATATATGTAATTTCAAAACTCCGCCATCTCTCTCCTCACATCCACCACTGCTGGCGGCTCACCTCCAACTGCGCAACGCTACGCGCTGTTCACATCCAGCTGCCGCTGCCTAACACTACAATGGCAGACAACAATGCAAACTAGCCACAGACTGCACACAGCACAGCCAGTGATTTTCATACAGAGCGCTACGTGGCATTGCCAATATGAAAATCTAAACAGCCTACTTACGTAGCCCCCATGCTCCCCACAAAAAATTTTACAAAATATTTTTGGGCACTGGCCAATACATATTTGTTAAATTTTTTTCACAATTACAATAACAAAGATATCAAATGCACACACTTATTAATACAATGTTGGTCAAAAGCTAAAATTTTCTCACAGTCCATAAAAATAGTCCTGATCATTCATCATAATAGTAATTACAGTTTTTGTTTTTCACAAAGTCTCATTAGTAAAAGAAATTGCACACAGAAGTAGTGGATTGACATGCAGTCTTGAAGAAGTAGTGTTGTCCTTCCAACGGAAAGACAGTGCTGACCCTTGACATGCAGACGGGTAATGGGCCACAACAGAGCAAACCCACAGCAGAGTCATTCGACGTTTTGAAGAAGATTGGTAGGTAGGTCATCACAGAGCAGAGCCACTGTAGTCCTGGTAGAGAGTATAGTATTGGTGGGCCATCAAAGATGCAGACCCACTGTAGTCCATGTAGAGACGGCCAGCAGCCATCTGTTGTGACTGTGCAGGTGCACAATCACCATTGAAGAGTCTTGCAGATAATATAGCAAATCCATAACCACCACTTGTGCACTCACAATTTTTTTTGGAATTGTCCTTAGAACCAGCAATGCTGTTATCCAGTCCCTTGCTGAATTATTAACACGTGTGCAAACACTAACAGTCCTTACTTCTCACATATTGTCCATATACTATGACTAACAGAAATGTGTGCAGTGAAATGAATGCTTACCAGTTACTTAATTTGATGAACTGGTGTCAATTACAGTTTCATAACATAAGAATACAATTACAAAGGTACAAAATACATCATTAAAGAACATAACAATACAGATAACATTTTGTAGTGCAGACTTTACAAAATAACAGAAATAAACATATACATCAGTGTTACAGGAATTATGACATGAGTACATACAGAAAACATCAGAATAATTTGCGACACATCAACTTCACACATGAGCATTAAAACAAAACAGAATAAATAATGTCTCAACATTTTTACGAAGTAAATAACATAGAAAAATTCTACAACATAGCTCTCATCAGCTAAACACATAAAGACAGGAAAAACACAAATACACAAGGGTACACAACATATAGAGGGATGACACAAAAGGAAAGGACAGGGTTTGTTTTACTGCAGTATTTTGCATGGAGATCTCCCTTCGTTCATCATTATTCCCAAAAGTCCTATCTAAGCCTGCTTTCTGTATTCTGTTCACATCCTCTGTCAAAAATAGTTTTTCTCCACTGTACAGTATCCTTTTTTTTGCCCAAACCATTTTCATATAGCTTCTCAATACATTTCTTCCAAGTCATCATAGTTAGTTTCTTATATAGTCTACCCCTCTTAAGCCAACTTAAATCTACTGAGCTCAGATGCTAAACTAAGGGACGAGGCAATGCAGCATCACATAAAACAATTAATACAAACATCGATGACAAAAAATAGAAATGGCAAAGCAAGCAGCATAAATTACAACTAATATAAGGCACTGTGCAGGAAACAAGAAAAACTAGCTTAGAAGAGTAACACAAAGTCAAATTCAGTAACACTATGCCTGGCAAACAGCAGCAGCAACTTATATCTAAACATGACAAAGCTCAAGCAGAAAAAATATTACACTAAAATGGCCATGTCTAATACCTATGTCACATCTTAACACTAGAGTGATGCATCACGAGAACTTACACTAGCAGATAAGTTACCAAATCGTAAAGAAATTATTTATGCAATTCCTGTGAAGGGAAATGTCTATTTATGTGCCTTCGTTTTCTTGGAAGTAAATCATAAATTTCTTATTGACTGGATCTGTAGGAATAAAATAACTATATTAGTACATATATTAAATTTTATTTTAATCAATGCTGCAGTGCAGCTAGAAACTTGATATTAAACAAAATGTGTAAATAAATACATAAAGCAAGCCATATGGCATTTTTCTCAAATAGCAAGACCATAGCCGTGAAATGTTTCTCATTGTTTCATTAGGCATTTCAGTAAATATCATAAATTACGAGCTCCACAGTATGCTTTCAACAAGGAAATGTCAGTAGCGCGGACAACGGCCTCCCCTTTCTTTTTTTCTACCTGTGCTTCTGATGAGGCACTCACACTAATGGCTTGTTCTCCAGGCGTCTGACACACCTGGGTGCCCACGACGCATTATGTGCAGGTGGTCACTTAACTTTCTTACGGAAATATTTACGACAGCAGTTTCCGCTACAGTGACAGTCTCATATACAAAATTTCACAGGTCGAGAATTTGCGTTGCAAATGTGTAGAAACAAAATCCTATGAATATAACATTGTCCAAAAAATTTTCGCCTTAATTGTGATACATTCACGCATTTATACACATTTCATAACTCTTAATGTACGACTCTCAGCTTATTGATCATAAACATACCTCAACAGCGTAATACGCATCGTCATTGTAATAATAACATCAAAACACCTCAGTCAGATCTTAAAATCGTCGTAGCTTCCTCCAATAATTTCAAAACCTAAAAAAATTCTCTGCTCATGTCAAAAGTGTCATCTGCCTCAAACGTACTTTAAAAATCATGATCCCTTACCAAATACATCATTCAAAGCTCTCATAGTATCACAATGGTTCCGAAAAAATATGAACAGTTTACAAAGTACAGACAAAATACAATTTCGTAAGTGTGAAGTAATCCAACTCTGTAATTGCGTAAACATGTGTCACTGACGTAGTAAAAAAAATGTTTATCTCTCAGTTAAGTGATCAGATAGGTGTGTAATTTGTGTGTTAGAGAAATATGGTACCGATGTGTAAAGTTGTATAAGCAAATACCATATTAGCTAGGGCTCCTTGTGCTTGCCAAACACATGATACACAAAGTAAGTGTGTACCCCCCTGAGGATTAATGTAATTATACCCTCAGGTGTTACAGATTACAAGAATGGAATGAAATGTATTACGGAAAACCTTTGTATCATTGTACTTCAAATATCTTTAAAAATAAATGTTTTAAGTACAAAATTAATCACTCAAATACGTGTCCTGTAGCGCTAAATGTGCGTCTTGCTGTAAGATAATCTCTGTGGAAGTGTCGTAGTTATTGTCCTCCGAAAGCTAAGTTATGCAGAAGCCAATGTACATGTACTTACCTCATGATAAATAAAAGTGAAATGCTTTGCGTATAGATATCTTAGTTATTACGCTTATTGTTGTGATGAAGAAATTACTGTGCTGTAACGTATTGTTGTGCTACGTAAAAGGCTGTCTCATTGTAGCTATACCACAAAAGTTACTATTAAAACATGTTTTACTTTCCAGAATAATACAGAAAAACTGTGCAGATATAAAACAGAAACACCGCAAAAGCAACATTGTAAATTGTCACTCGTTAGTAGCGTCGTGATAAAATCGTGTAGCTGTCACATAAACTAACCACTGTGTCATCGTTAATCTCACCGAATGTACTACAAATAAAGAGTATCTTTCCAAGTAAACCAAAACGTTGCATTAAAATCTCATTAGCAGTATATGTTCTAAGTATGTAAGCCTTATAGTCGTTACGTAATCGTGCAACTAACAAGCAAGAATGTACACACACAATAACACTGTGTCGGCTGTTTGCAATAACAATGCATTCTTAATTTCTGTTTGAATAAGTTCTCTTGGTTCTTGACTGGTTATTTAACTTTAAACATTGTTGCATGGTAACAGTTTCTAAAGCATACTACTAACGTGAAGTGAAATGTTTTATGGCAAAGACAAAGTTAAAAAGCAGATTATCTTTCAATAAACGGTTTTACATGTAAAATGTGGTGTAAACCTTTACTCTTCCTAGTATGCAGAGTTTCAACTTCAACGCAATTATCATGTGGTATTCGTCCATAAAGAATACTAGAATTTTGCTCAAGGTTAGCGTCTATGTTATTTTTCTCTGAGACCCGGCGCATGCGGCTGCCTGCGGTGTGAGTCATTGTCTGTTTCTTTGTTGGCGCGCGTCATTACTGGGATTAGGAGGCCTAACTTCCACAAATTCGCCTTGCCGAGAGGGCCCAGCTCTGTTAGAAACCCGCCAGTCCTGATGAAATTCACGTCTGTCGTTTTGTCGGTAGTTTCCATAGTTTCTTTCTTGTCTGTCACGTGGTGGAGAATTTGTCCCTGAGTCGTAACTGCGTGCTGGACCGTTGCGTATAAAGTTATTCTGTCTCCCTTGATAATAATTATTTTGGTTCCCATATTGTCTGTTTCTCTGATTGTCTCTATGATAGTCATTACCGTGGAAAGGTGATCTTTTCCTGTAACTATTACTCTGCCAGTGGTTGTCATATGCGTGGTGTCTGTTTTGGTCACGATTTACGTTGTAAGAATAGGTTTGTTGTGGCCATTTATTGTTTCTGTCGTCACGGAATTGTGACGGATGTGACCTGTAGTGATTGTTTTCCTGTTTTCGCATCCCGCGACTGTCTGTGTCAATTTCTAATTCTTGTAAGAGTCCCTGAAAAGCTTCAATGTCGTCTTTGCAACGTCCTGCCAAAATAATATGCCGTAAATGTTCAGGTAATTTGATTAAACAAATGCGGATGAGTTCTGAGGGGCTGTATGGGTTTGACAGGTACTGATTCTTGTGCAACATGTCTTCAAAATATTTGACAAGACTGGAAAATTCAGATTGTTCAAAGTGTTTCATCATCATGATGCTATGTTTTACTTGGTCTTGTGTAGCTTGTGACCAGTATGCTGAGAGGAACGCATGGTAAAATTCACCTTCACTGTGACAATCGTGAATGACCGATCGCATTCTTACAGCTGGTTCATTCTCCAAGTAGCCACACATAAATTCTAATCTGTGTTCTAATGACCAGTTGGGAGGAAAACAATGAGAGAATTGCTGGAGCCACGCTTGTGGATGAATGTCGTTGGCAGAATTCTTAAATCTTTTGAATTTACGTGTAGTAATGAACAGCTTATAGTCAAAGTCATCATGTCAGCGAGTAGCATATCGGTCACTGTTACGTCGTGTCGGCGGTTCCATCTCAAAAGTCGGTCCACCTTGCCAATTCCTTTCATAATTACCGAAATGCCCTGTGTTATTATTTTGTGGCTTTTCCGTATTTCTAAGTTCCTCTTTCCGTGTTGGAGAGCGAGTGTCCTCTGAAATATGTAATTCTTGTATCACCTGCGTCAACTGATCTTGTACTTCCCGGATTTCTCTTTTGTACTGTGTATTGATTTGATTTTGATTTTGTTTGAATTTTCTTATTTGTTCATACTCTTCTGTGTCAGTGAAGGCTACAGGTCTTGTGTCATTCAGATCATCATCTACCTTTGTAGATAAGTTAGTGACCTGATCCGAAAGTTCGGCTACTTTCTCCGATAGTGAACACATTTCCTCAGTGTGTTTTTCTGAACCAAGTTTCAGAGTGTCCATTTGTGTTGAAATCGAATCTACTGTGTCCTTTAAGTTTTCCTGAGTTTTTGCAAGTTGCTTAACCGAATCGGTAGATGCAACTGAGTCAATTTTAGCTTGCAAGGTCTCATGATTTTCATGAACAATAGTTTGCAGTTCTTTTATGGCTGCTTCGTGATTCTGTAATGCATTTTCATGCCGAGAAAAAATAGGTTGAAAATGCTCACAAATTTGTGTTTTTACTTCATTACAGACTTTTTGACATTTCGATTCAATGTTATGTAACTCAGTAGTTAAATCTTCACGTGTTTGTTCAAGTGTGGTGTCTAACTTTTTAAGATTTTGTTCCAGTGTGTCTAACTTTTGAAGATTTTGTCCCATTGTGTCTAACTGTTGCTGTGTTTGTCTCTGATTTTGTTCCATTTGTTGCATTAGTTGTAATAACAATGCATTAGTGTCTGGAATCTGTTCCTCTACACTTTTCGGCAGTGCATTTGCACCGGCAACATTCACATTTTGACAAGCTGAAAATGTGTCTTGACTCATTTGAGAAAACGGTGAGGACCCAAACCCGAAGTCTACAGTATTTGCAGTATTGTGTTCTGTCATTTCGGATTCCTGAGGCGAGCTGTTGCCGACCGATGGATCGATAATGCTTCCCTGTTCACTAATTGTTTCACTGCCTACGCCATTGTTTGCCGCCCAGTCCATTTCCCTATGCACAGTTACCAAATTACTACTTCAAATGTCTGTTAATTCACTACACAGTGGTGCTGATAAGCTACACTCGTCGTCACTATTATTTTTCAGTCTGCTTTGGAGCCTAGTGTTACGTTTTTCACACGCCATTATTGTCACAATATTTCACACGATAACACAGAAAAGTACAATTTGAAGTGCAAAAATAAGAGAACACATTAACATAGCACTGAACATAATATCTAGTTAATTGCAAGCGTAGCTGCGAAATACTTGGTACAAATCTACATGCATGCCACAACTGTTTTACAGTGCAACAATGAAAGACTGCAACTACAAAGGAGATTCTCTCTACAATTACGCGCTAGCAATAAACAAAAGCTACACTAAATACACAAACTACAAGAAAAAATCAGAAGATTCCAGTGAGGTATCCTAGGCTAAGGGTCGACATATGAAACGTCCCCTTAGAACCATTTGTACACGACTGTGCTTAAACTGACACACAATAACTTTTAGCGCAACGCAATCTGACTTTCAAAAATCCCTACAAAAGAATGGCCCTGACTAACATTAATCTATACCTTTCACAAATCACTTACCTCACAAAAATCTCCGTTACTCGAACTACTGCAATACGGCGAGCGCCACTACTGCCAGCTAAATAAAAGATTCAAACTACTGAAGGCACTAACTACTGATAGGAATTGTTAGCAAATGAAAGATTTTAATAGAGAACAAACACTGTATTTACCTTAATATCACCAAAAGTCATAATATATGTAATTTCAAAACTCCGCCATCTCTCTCCTCACATCAACCACTGCTGGCGGCTCACCTCCAACTGCGCAACGCTACGCGCTGTTCACATCCAGCTGCCGCTGCCTAACACTACAATGGCAGACAACAATGCAAACTAGCCACAGACTGCACACAGCACAGCCAGTGATTTTCATACAGAGCGCTACATGGCATTACCAATATTAAAATCTAAACAGCCTACTTACAATTTCTAATGTATGACACGTTCGCTTCAATTTTTAGATTGTAACACAACTTTCTTTTCATTTTCAACGGTTTCGTGTAAAATAACATATTAAAAGTGAATGTATATCAAAAATCTGTTGTTCCCCACACTTTGCAATTGTGAAGTGATCGGGTAATAGTTTTTATCTAAAATTTTTTTTGTGTGTGTGGGTGGGGGGGCATATAATATGGTGTGCCCAGGAGCGCAAATTTTTAAATCCGCCATTGCCGTCAATCCCATCAAATAGGAGTTTTGTTTCACATCATCTTTGAGGGCATAAAACTCACGGAACAGAACTTTTCTTCGTTTATATGGGACACAAGCACACGAATGCTTCCACTTGCAGCTGAACTGAAATAAGACAGGATACAGATTTATTTAGTCATCATACAAGCTTGTAATCTAACTGAAAAGTCATTCCTTTGAAAAAATTCCACAAAACAACCAAATATTACGTAATAACATTACATATTAGTAATTAATTAATAATACATACCTGTTCTGTAGGCTCAGTTTTTGCTTCTACCAACGAGCTTTTGCTGCTCTTCCAAGATTTTTCTTGACTTCTTTAAAGCTTTCTTGCATTGCGAACTGATTTTCCCTTCTCCCTTTTTCTGCATGTATCACTGTGTAAATTCATCATTGTCACAAACTACTTTCGTTAGTTTAACAAACAAAAGAAACTAACGGAATGTGGCTGCACAGTACTGTCGCAGACAATACTCGCAAACAATGGCAAAGCTTTGTAGCACTTAGCCCACTTCACCGTCTCCTGTGGGCCGGCACATACAGCTAATGCCATCTGTCGGGCCTTATACACGCCATTAGATATGATCGTAACAATTGGCCTGCTTTCCAGGTTGTTGGCAATGGGACTTAGCACGGTTTCTAGGGTCTCATTAAAAAATTTTTTTTCGGCACTTAGCTCGTTATTGATTTCCACCCTACAACATTCATTTGCCTGCGTCTCATAAATACATTTTCCTAATATTTTTTTCAGTACTTATCACCGGCCATCTCTCTGCGCAGAAGTAACTGTGAAAAATTTACTGGGTTTCGTTTTACCTTTATCCAGACTTACGGACAGATTGTAAACCTTGCTGAGGAAGTATCATGTAGCAAGGATGCATAGCTTCCGACCACTGTTGTAATTAGATTTGCCGAAACAATGCCATTCAAAAAGTAGTACAAGGCTCAGAAACACATTGAACCTAAGTCCACTGAAATGAAAGTGGATTAAAAGATAAAACCCACATATCTTGCTTTGATATTTGACAGCTTTTACTTCTTCGTTCACTTCACAGTACTATTTGTTGCAAAAATTCACCTGTATTAAAGAAAAACATTAACAGTATTGTACTGTTACATTCTTGACACCTTCAGAAGAAAGGTCGTGGCTGCTTGTGGGTTGAATGTCTGATACTTAACGAATTAAAGTGGTAGACTTGTCCACAAAAATTAACAACTACCAGTCGTAACCCATGTGTGTGGGTCTACAGGCAAATATATATGGTAATCCACAGTGGAGGATACTGAATAATGTTCATCATATTGTATGACAATCCATGAGTTTTTAAAGTAATGCAATCTGACCATGATATTTAGACGTAGAATAGGAGATACTTATTCACGCATCGTAAAATAATAGGCAAAAGAAACAATGAATTGATTTACTTGAACCTGGTTAGTCGTAGTAAATATCTCCCCACGATTAGCACAATACTTGAGATTAATCATAGAATAATTCTTAGAAGGTACTGTTTTTGCTGATGACAATGAACCCTGTATTGAGAGTTACTGTGAAAAATTGAGCTCAGCATGGCTTTATTTATACAGAAACGTGATGACAAGAAAATTAAATTGATTCAAAAAGTATTTGTGTAGAACAATGTATCATTGTCTCCAAGATGTAATTAAGGCATAATCGCATATACGTTAGTACTCAGAATGCGTAGTACAAAGGGCTTTAACTTAAAACTAATAAAATCTATATACGTCGAGAAACAACGAATAATGTTCAATTGCACAGAGTGTGACGAGCCGACATGCTCTACCGCTCGGGTGGATTAACAGCAAATGATTCAGTACCATGCATTACGGTTTACATTCTTCACAAAAGGTCAAAGACAGCATCGCACGTGAGAGATATACAGGGTGACTCACGAAGACATGCGAATATTTTGGTATGATATTCTGCAAGTAAAACTAAAGAAAAAAGCCCATATAAAAATAGGTCCACAAATGTTTAGTTACGGAGTTACGGCTAATAAAAAGATTTTGCCTGAAATTTAGCAACTTCACTAATATCAAACCATCTCAATACTGTATGAGGTTAAAGTAAAGCACGATTTCCATTTATTTTGTTGTTATTGATCTCGTGAATCTAATAAAACATATCCCAGAAGTGTATCTGCAGTAGTTTACCAGAACATCCAGAAAAGCAAAGCCCGCATCTCGTGGTCGTGCGGTAGCGTTCTCGCTTCCCACGCCCGGGTTCCCGGGTTCGATTCCCGGCGGGGTCAGGGATTTTCTCTGCCTCGTGATGGCTGTCCTTAGGTTAGTTAGGTTTAAGTTGTTCTAAGTTCTAGGGGACTTATGACCACAGCAGTTGAGTCCCATAGTGCTCAGAGCCATTTTTGAACCAGAGAAGCAAAGATTATTAGACAAATATTTTTTTTACTTTCCATAAGAATGTACAAACGTTTATATCATTGTTGGCAACCGCTAGTGAGTTGTTTCAGTCGTTTCCTAAGCTTGAAGCGATTCAGTTTTCTGTATTGTTCAGTGAAAGAATATAATAACAACAGTGTATTTAAGTGAAACTACATAGTAACTGTTGTAGTTTGTAGATAAGGATGTCTTTCAAATTTGTGACAGAGGATTTCGCCGATATGGTGTTTATTTATGGCAAATGTGATGGTCATGCTGTGGCTGCAGTTAACAAATATCGCGTACGTTATCAAACTCGGAGGATTCCGAATGCACGAACCATTACTTGAGTATTTCAAATGTTACGGGACACAGGTTTTCTGCCTAACGTTCATAATAAATACGAGCGCTCGGTACGTGAAGACGATGATGAGGACATTGTGGATGCTGTTCAACGTAGCCCGGGTACCAGTGCACGACGTATCTCGCAACGGTTAGGCATTTCACAATCTAAGGTACGGCGTACACTGACGTACAACAATCTGTATCTTTACTACAAACAAAAAGTGCATCATTTACATCCGGGAGATCCTGCCCGTCGCTTGGAGTTTGCAACTGGTTCAATACTAATCGGCAGTTACACAAATACATTTTATTTACTGATGGGGTGTAGTTTACTCGAGATGGTATAAACAATTTACATAACGAGCACGTATGGTCTGAAGCAAACCCACATGCAACAGTCCAACGCAATTTCCACCAGCGATTTAGCACAAATATGCGAGGCGGTATAATCAACACACACTTTATTGTATCATTCATTTTCCCAGGACGTCTAACATGTGAGACTTACTTACAATTGCTTCAAGAAGAAATGCCCCGCTTTCGCGAAGATTTTCCACTTCCCACGCGATTGCAAATGTACGAGTATTTTCAACATGACAGCGCGCCTCTACATTTCACCAAGGCCGTTACTACACATTTAAATGAACATTTTCACTGGAAATGGATTGGTCTTGGTGCTGCACGTATGTGGCAACCAGACCGCCAGATTTACCACCAATGAATTTTTGTTTATGGCAGTGGATGATATGAGGACAAAATGAGGACAAAATGAGGCGCTACTTGCTCGCATTATGAATGCAATAGACGAAATTAAGAACAACCCTGTGAAACTGAAACAGGCAACTAAATCTGTTCATACATGTTCAGCTAAATACCTTGAACTCCGTGGAGACATTTTTGAACGTTTATTGTGAATGTTTTGTGAAATTGTATGTGCTCTGTAAAGCTTGCTTAACACTGAGCTTTGTTTCTTCCAGTTTAACATGAATTCACGAATGCTATGATACTAATAAAAGCAGATTATATGACACATTCATACAGTTTCAGTTAACGTTATTACCATCATTCTCTACAACTTCTGTCGAAAACTTGGTGCGTTTGTCTCGAATTTAAAATACAAATTGAGCCTTTGATTCTCTGGATGTTCTGGAAAACTAATGCAGATACACGCCAGGGACATGTTTGATTAGTTTCACTAGATCAATAACAACAAAATAAATGGAAATCATGCTTTACTTTAACCTTGTACAGTTTTGCGATGTCTTCATATTAGCAAAGTTGCTAAATTTCAGGCAAAATATTTTATTAGGCGTAACTCCGTAACTAAACATTTGCAAACCTATGTTTATATGAACTCTTTTCTTTAGTTTCACTTACAGAATAACATATTAAAATGTTTGCAAATCTTCGTGGATCACCTTGTATATTATGGCCATGAGAGTTTCGTTGATAATCTCCACATCTAACCGCGTAGTGAAGTGCAAGGAAATACGAGGACTAGAACTTTAATAGGGGCAACTATCTATTTACAGCTTAGACATAATAATTTCAAAGTTTTTCTGTCCTTCGTAGCGGTCACCAGCATTGCATACAGCACATTGCCAGCGATGTGAAGTCTTAGCATCGGCGGTTGTGTTAACAGTTCGAGTGGGGCAGTTTATTGCGAGACAGTAACAGTTCTGAAGCGAATGCCGTAAAGTGTATCCTTCAATTTAGAAATCAAGTTGGAGTCACAAGAGCCTAAGTCCAGCGAGTTCAGTTAGTGGTATAGTACTTCCCTGATAATGAGTAAAAGTAGGCTTTTACCATAAATATTGACCCTTAGACAATGTGTCTAATAGTGTATTTTAAATACGACATTATGCAATCTTAGGCACTGAATAACATTAAAACCCTTGATAATGGCACTTTGGAGCCGAAATAATGATCGTGTAAATGTAACACTGCAAATAAAAAACAGTCTAAGGGCGGTACTGACTTTAAAGAAATATATTATGACTGTGGCCCCACATTCTGAAAAAATTATCACAAGACCATGTTCTTTCAGACAAGACTTGCTACTCCATGAATAAACAAGCAGAGGGGCGACTGACATAGACCTCCCTCCTTGACAGGATGGCTGAAAACTGAATAGAACTCCACCAGAGCAAAAGTAGGATTGTATTGCACTGGCTCATTTGCTGTTCTACGGTGAGGCGGCAATGTCATTATGCTTCCCGATTTTCTCGTTTGGTAAGCACTCCTGGTTGCTTTGAATTATGCAACTTCACCTTTCAGCCCTTCTTTCTGTCATGTCAGAATTCTGAATAATTACTCTTGTGATCAACTTAAGTTTTGTTGCAACACTGCGCAGTAACCATTATGACAATTGTCCTCTGGCACCGTGAATTCATTCTGCTCCATTGTTGGCTCGAGCTCTCAGATCATTCCAGGTGTTGCAATAGTTTCTCTGTTGCTCCTGCACCATTGTCCGTTCTTCTTCATTGGAATTTTGCCGTATTATTGACCTATTCTGCTCCTCTTGTATTATCGGCGGGAACGTTCTTGGTATTTTATGGCTGCACCAAGTATGCTACTCAGCTGTGCAACGAAACAGTTTCCATGCGTTAAATGCTATACATCTGCGGTGAACGACGGGAAATAGCTGTTGCAGGGACATATAATCATCGTCTAAGACTGCATTATTATGCTATCTTGTCATAGGTTGACATATTGAGAACTGTGAACTGTGCATGTGGTATATTTATAAAGTTTATAATTAAAACAACAACCAGTCACGAATATCGTTTAAAAAAGTTTATTTAAATCAGACCAGTACATGTTTTTCGATTTATTACAAAACCGTCGTCAGATGGCTTTTACAGCTTTCTTTGCAAGGAAAACTGTAAGAATCATCTAAAGTTGGATTTGTTGTATGGCCCTGTTTACTGGTGTGGTACTGGCTGCCCCAGAGCACCTTACCATGCTTCACCTGCACGGGACCTCGCATACTACTCGATTTCTGGATTTTTTACATGACTGGTACGACTTTCCTGTACGTAGTCAAGTGCCTGGAGATAGGGTTTATATCCTGAAACCTATATCTTATGTACGACTTTATCCAAATAAGGGAGTTGTCAAGTAAAATTGGAGGACATTTATTCGTCATGAAAAATCTGAAACCGATAATGGTCTGTTTTAAATAAACTTTTTTAAACATACTTCAGACTGGGTACTCTTAAAATTATAAATCTTTTACATATTTTTAAATGATTTTCGTCCAACATTTAGCTTCTCCAAGTTTCCACTGACCAGATGCACTATTTGTGAACGATATTATCCAGTGCTGCAACTGCAGATTCCAGTAAATAGGTGGAAAATACGTTTCGCATCAACTGCCAACTAGTGGTCCCTTTCGTGTTACACTTTTCAACTGAGTGCAATATACTTTGTCTTTTAATCAAGGTACCACAGCTTTCGGATGTACAACTGGTACATATTTGTTGAAAAAGTGGCTACAATGTGTATTCGATGCACGGATTACAAAGTAATTTCCTTAGGTGACGACAGAAAGAAAGTGACAGACATCCAGAAAGGTGTTATAAAACTAATGGATACTGGACAAACTTGACTAAATTGTTGATTTTTCTGCAGAAAGTAACAATAAGTGAGTGGATGGTCGTAGCATTTATATATATGCAAACGTGAAACTCACTTTGCGTCACACACTGGCTCCACCCTTACTGCTGTTGTATGAAGGAAATTTAATTCAGCGTGTCTTGAGGGAAAGGTAAACTATACAATTCGTCTTGTTTCTGCTTGAACGTGGAACAACATTATCATACAATTCTTTGTAACTTGGGATAACTGTGAGTTTTAAAAGTGCGCCTGCCGGAGTGGCCGTGCGGTTCTAGGCGCTACAGTCTGGAGCCGAGCGACCGCTACGGTCACAGGTTCGAATCCTGCCTCGGGCATGGATGTGTGTGATGTCCTTAGGTTAGTTAGGTTTAATTAGTTCTAAGTTCTAGGCGACTGATGACCTCAGAAGTTAAGTCGCATAGTGCTCAGAGCCATTTGAACCATTTTTTTTTAAAGTGCGGTGTTGAAATTCGTGATGGCTAAGGACTAACCGTACATAACAACACCTTGTTGATACGTCCTCTCGATATTCGCTGAAAACTACAATGAAATCCATGATGAACTCAAATGATTTTTACTGCTCTGTCAGCGGCGTAATTCACCAAGCGGTCTTTCTCCACTTCAGTCACGTCGGTTGGTGACAGTCTAATTCTAACGAAGCACGGGGCCTTGCTAAGCGGATTATGAACGGCAGATGCAAATTACTTTCCGGATTTCTGTAGTCCTTGGAGAAATTCGTAGCTAGGCGGAAACTTTGCTTGGAGGAACTCTACTTTTCTTGCGTGATTTCTTCCAGGCTTTCAAAGAAGTTGAGATACCACAGCAATCCACAACTGGTTGAATTTAATCAAATAATTCTCAACTTTTTTTATTTGTCATTGTTACTTCACACACTTAAAGGAAAAGTACAGAGCTGCGTCCTTTCTCTGCCAAAATCTGAAACAAAAGAAAGACGAATAGAATAAATAAAAGTTATTCAGAGTTATAATCCCTCGTGAGTTTTTGTATAAGGAGCAAGGGCGTCATCTCTACATAAGTGGTAACTCACCGTTTTACTCAGAATAACGTGGAGGTTTCTGCATCCAGAAAGAGATACACCAGTACAGAAACACTCCCCACCCCATGAGAAACATCTACAGTCACTCTATAAGCGATACCAGAATTCATTCGCAAGTAAAACGGTCCTCTATTGATCTGAAGCCGATTGTCCATTATCGCATGGGCGCCGCTCGTTTTTCCTTGTGCCTTCGAGCTACTGTATTCGACGATAGTTCTTCTCCTGAAAGGTACAGCTAAGACAGATGATTGACAGTACCTGATTTTCAAATCCATTGACCAGATACTGCTGAGTCAATCTCATGATATGTGTTGGACGTTAATCGTAAATTTATGACTACGAAAACACGCGTGTAAGTGGTTGCTACTTTCTAGGAACGCCGGAAGGATGGACAGTTAACCAACGTTCTGAATTTCAACTTACTCAGACTCGATAATGCTTCACAGGCGCTGTTCGTCTGGTAAATAACTACTAAAAGCAGTTTAACTGATTTAGTTATCTGAGATTTTTCTGTATTTTGCTGCTGCAGTCTGTTTTGACTCATTAATCATTTCCCTGTAGTGGGACATAACGTGATACATCTGAATGCAGTATTAAATAAGACTGTTACAGATACAAAAACTGACACACAAGATTACTATTTGGCATCAACTAAAAAAGCCTGCAATGGTAAATAATAACTAGGTAAAACAGAACGCTATGAGTGTTCGCTCTGTAGCCCTGTAAGTTTGTTGTTCCTCTTTGTCCAGAAGAAAAATTGGTTCCAAACAATCCGAAGAAGATATTATATATTTTAATGCAAAACACGTACAGGAAACCAAACCGTTACAAACTCGATGATTTATTCAAGAGGAAGAGCGTCACAAATTGAGCAAGTCAATAACGCGATGGTCCGCCTCTGGCCATTATGCAAGCAGTTGTTCTGTTTCACATTGATTGACAGAGTTGTTGGATGTCCTCTTGAGAGATATCGTGCCAAAATTTGTCCAACTGACGCGTTACATCGTCAAAATCCCAAGATGATTGGAGGACCTTGCCCACAATACTCCAACGTTCCCTGTTAGGGACAGATCCAGCGACCATGCTAGTCAAGGTAGGGTTAGGCAAGGATGAAACAAGAAGTACAAACGGCTTTCCATGAATGGCAGCAAAAGGGCACCTACAATATTGTCGACTCACCGCTGTGCTATAACGGTGCTGCGGATGACGACCCAAGTGGCCTAGCTATGAAAAGGAATGGCACTCCAGACCATCACTCCTGGTTGCCGGGACAGTCAGATTGGCATCCCACCGCTACCTGGTGCGTCTCCAGACACTTTTTTGGCCTGGAATCTCGTTAACTGCTGAAGAATTTCTTCAGTGGTGGGATGCCAGCCTCGTTATCACACACCACATGATCCAACAACCAGGACCCCTATGGTTGTTGTCCGCGACAATCTTAGGGTACAGCGATTCATCGACATTCTACGCTCCGTTTTATTGCCCTTCATGACAAGCCATCATGAGCTTACATTTGGCCAAGATAGTGTCCACCTGCACACAGATAGTTTCTAAAGCTTGTCTTCATGCTTGCCAAATCCTGCCTTGGCCAATGAGGTCGCCAAATCTCTCCCCAATTGAGAATGGAGCACTATGTGCAGGGTCCTCCAACCAGCTAGGGGTTTTGACAATCTAATGAGCCAACTGTACAGAATTTGGAGCGATATCCCTTAGGATAACAACTCTATCAATAAGTGCCAAGCCATATAACTGCTTGCATAAGGACCAGAGGTGGACCAACACTTGCCGGCCGGGGTGGCCGATCGGTTCTAGGCACTACAGTCTGGAACCGCGCGACCGCTTCGGTCGCAGGTTCGAATCTTGCCTTGGGCATGGATGTTTGTGATGTCCTTACGTCAGTTAGGTTTATGTAGTTCTAAGTCCTAGGGGACTAATGACCTTAGAAGTTGAGTCCCATAGTGCTCGGAGCCATTTGAACCATTTTTTTTGACCAACGCTTGCTAGTTTTTGAAGCTCTTTCTCTTGAATAAATCACCCAATTTTCCTAAAATTGCTTGTCTGCACATATGAATCACATGCACCTGTTTCCGTCCGATTCGTGGTGAGATGTTTTCTTTGTCTCAGAGTGTATTTACGGAAGAAATGATAATCAGACATATTCACATTGAGTCCTGACGCCCTAGACACTGAAAAGGAAAGGAATAAAATGTTTAATATGCAGAGGAGAACAGAGAATGCGAAATGCTTCCTAGTTCATATGCACAACTCTACGTTCTTTTGAAGCTGATGGCTAGGGGCAGATATCAATTTTTGAATTGAGCCGAAGAAAAGGAAGATTCTAGATTTCAAAGTCCTGTCACTCACTTTCGAAGATCATAGTGGCCTCTAGCATTGCATTTTGCAGCTAGACTCTGCAAGCTATCCAGTACAACTGCTCCCTGTAGGAGACTGCTGTAAATGTGTAGGGTGCGCCTACCTGGGGCATCCGCTGACTTTGTTAACGACTCAGCTAGCCTGCAGATTTAACAGTGAGGGGATGGATTTTCCATCCCCAGTTAGCAGAACGCTTGGGATATTGCCAGGTGATGAACAGTATAGTTTTACAGTGTGTCTTGTTGCTCTACAGTCTCCTAACGTACGTTTATCGTCACATAACCGTTGCACACATTTTTTGGTCCTCCGTACTGGATAAGATAAACACGCGGTAAAGTTCCGTGTGTTTGTTTCTTCCGGTATATGCGAATCCGCGAGAAACTAAGCGCATGTGAGCTTCACATGTTCGCAGCTCCATCTTTGCTGTTGAGGATCCAAAGGCCCGTTTTGAACTTTGAATACAACAGCTTTAACACCGGCTTTCGGAGATATTTGTTTGTTCATGGTTAGTGTGCATTGTTGAACAGAGGAATACGTACACTGACAGTGCCAAGTGGAGTGGAATGACTTGTGTATCTTGTTAGCCCATAAAAATAAGCAAAAAGAATCCCACTGATGCTGTTATTGTACTGTTTTTGAGGAAAAAAACTTGGCAATTTCCCTCAAATACTAATATCCCACAGACGTTAAGAAAATGAGATGATGTATCGAATAGATTTAAAAAGATGCCTAGTGAAGAAATTACTTCTAGGTTACTGCAGTAGAGGTGTGACCTCCCCACGTAAAAATAGTTCACCGCAACCTCTCAACAGAAAATATTAACATAAATAATATTCACGTTAAGTGTAACCTTCCCACAAAATATGAAATATTATTTGTTTAATGATTCCAATTTTAGTGTAAGCTCAGAACAAAACTGGTTCTCATTTATAACCTCCCTACAGAAATTCATTCACATTTAACCTGAACACAAAATTTGTTTCCCATTTAATGTAAGCTCGAAACAGAAAAATTCCTAAATCTCGAAATAAAAAATACATTCAGTAACCTGGTAGAATTTGGACGACAGCAGCGCTGCGCCATAGCCCTGTTAGATCATTCTGAATAAAAAAAGGAAAAATTCTTACCTCAGTAAAAACGGCGAATATATCTGCTCTTATATAAATTTTTTCCGGGACAGCTCTGTGCAATGCTGGCCGATAGATTTGTCATTTATGAAAGGAAGCAACTGATTTTTCCTTTGTAACAATAGGAATGATCATGGATTGAAGAAATTAGTAAATTCATTAAATTGAAAATAATGTTTTTTTTAGAAATTACTTTATATCGCCAAGATTATTATTAGGACATTTTTAAAAGATTTACATGGGACTTTACATAACATTACTAGATATGCGCGAGGCTGCTTTGTACCTAATAAAATAATACTCAGGCTCCGGCATCGCTGCACCGCGACCGGCCCAACCAACATGATACACCAGACCAGAGCAGACAGGCGACTGCTCGCTAGCAACAACTTACTGCTACTGCTACACAGTTCGTACTGCAGTCAACACTGCTATTTGGTCTCAGATTCTTTTATAGCTTACATATCGCAGGCAGCACATACCTCTTACATAACCCTCCACTGGGGGGGGGGGCAAAAATTTGGCAGCGATGGTGAGTCAATTGGACTTGCCATGAGCAACAAATTTTTCTAAAGTCTACTTAATTAACTAAGTTGACAGTCACACAGTATATACATATATATAAGTACAGAACATAAAATGAAATAGAGTGCACATGCACTGAGTACAAAACATATCAAGCAATGACAAAATGTATACGCAATGAGTACAAATCATATTAACAAATGACATAAAGTGCATACGCACTGTAGTACAGAACATATCAAGCAATGACAAAATGTATACGCAATGAGTACAAAACATATTAACAAATGACATAAAGTGCATACACACTGTAGTACAGAACATATCAAGCAATGACAAAATGTATACGCAATGAGTACAAAACATATTAACAAATGACATAAAGTGCATACGCAGTGTAGTATTTTTTTTACCATTTTACAAGAACTAGGATAGGATAGGGAAGGATTGCATCATGGTTGTAGCACATTAGGTTGCACGTAGCTGCACTACTGAAAGTCCATATCTTTCTACAGAAGCACAACACCAAGTGAGACAATCTGAAGTTCTCTTCCCTGAAGTATTAATCAGTGTAGCCAAGACACTGAAATGTCGTATTAATATTCCATGTTATCATTTTGGTAGTACATTAGGTACACCAAACAGTGGAACCATAATAACATCTCCATTGTTCAAGGTAGTGGACACCATGATGTGTCAACACCACACTCATTCACCAACGTAGAATTAGTGCAGAAACCAAATATAGTGCTCCATGATCATAAGGATAGACAGGACAAACGTATATTGCAGTAATTTCTGGGAATTAGGTCAGAAGGTGAAGGACATTAAGTCTCATGCTAGTCATCATTGAGAATTACACTAGTCTATCAACAGATTTGACTAATTGTTGGCACTCATTGCCTAGTTACTGAACACTTCTGTACTATGTATGAAGTATTACAGAATAATGTTCATAAATCATCTGATTACAGTGAACATCGGCACTCATTGGCCAGTTACAAACCATTTTTTATACATTATTTAAAAGTGAACATTCAAAGCAAGAGTTAATTAATGGCATACCATTTACATAATTCATCCAGTTATAGTAATCTTTGGCACTCATTCGCCAGTTACAAACCATCAGAAGTCATCATTCAAAACAGGAGCTAACGAATGGCATAGTATTAACATAATTCACCTAGTTATCGTAATCATTGGCACTCATTCGCCAGTTACAAAACGTATAGCAAGTATTGAATATTACAGAACATTTTTCATCATTCAAGTGACATATAACATATTTAAAATAATTATTCGCAGTCTTTGGCCAGTAACAAACCATCAGAAGTCGTCATTCAAAATGAGAGTTAATTATTGGCATAGCATTTATAGAGTATAACAAAAATATTATTTACAGAAATTGTTGGCATAGCATGTATGCATTATTACAAAATATCATTCACTATTACTCAGAACTCATCATTCAAGTGACATAGGACATATTTAAAATGTAACACACTATAACTATTACTCAAGGTCTGTGGTTAGAAAACATTACTCAGAACTCATCGTTCAAGTGACATAGGACATAGTGAAAATGTAACATACTGTAACTATTACTCAAGGTCTGTGGTTAGAAAACATTACTCAGAACTCATCATTCAAGTGACATAGGACATAGTGAAAATGTAAGATACTGTAACTATTACTCAAGGTCTGTGGTTAGAAAACATTATTCAGTATTACTCAGAACTCTCTTAAACTGGTAGCATTATTTGGGACTGGTAGTACATTTTTTTTCTTTGTACTAGCAATGCATTGCGTTGGGATCGATAATTAATTGCTGGAGCATGAAAATATTTGCTTTTGACTTATTGCTACAAATGAGGATAGGTAACGTCATTCGTCATAAGTCAGCTGTAGCAAGGTTATGAAACAAGTAGAGTATATGTGATCACATTCATGAATGACACACACAAATGGGTAAAAAAAATGCAAGTACTAGAACAGGTTTAATGACTAACTGCTTATAGCACATTAATTTCATGAATAGCTTCTCCTGGAAAAAATACAAAATGGATTATTAAGCTGAAAGAAGAAACGCATATTATGCTGAAAAGTAGTGAACTTCGAATTAACAGGTAATGAAATGTATACTCAATATGTATGTACTCTAGCTGTCCTTTCCAAAACATTCAGTCATTATACCATGCGATATAAGACATACTGTCAAAACGAACTGCAACAAATACGTAAATAACTACAGAGCGTCTCTCAATTAATAGTAAATATATAAACTTCATCATTCTTCTCATCTGCAAGGAAAAACTTAAAAGTGGTGCGTTAAGTGGCCATATAAAATTTATCACTATCATCACCTGGAAAGAAAAACTTCATTAGTCATATTAGCATATTCATCATATAACTATTCATCACCATTCATCATTACTATCACCACCTTCAAAGAAAAACTTCATTATTCATATTAGCATATTCTTCATATAAGTACTCATCACCATTCATTATCATCTGCAAAAAGACGCTTCATTATCCATTATTCATATTACCATTGACTTCATATAACTATTCATAGTATAGAGTTGCTTATTTCTAGCATATTTCATCACTAAAACTAAGATGTGTAGTTGCGTCTGACAGCCTGCATCAATCGCCTCGTATTCTGAAAGAAACAATTAGTTAAGACTGCTATCATACGATGTGTAGAGTATATTCTTGTTAATGTTTGTTAATTATGATCCATTTACTTTTCGTGACGAGGTATTGCATCTTCTTTCGTTCATTCCGAAGGTGAAATTTCCATTTCATAGTAATCAACTGTGCTTTGTTTAATTTATTTCTTTTACACGTTATTGCTTTCTGAAAATGATGAATAAGGATTAATATCTTGCATTTAAATCATATACCCATTAAATAAAAACTTGTTTCTAGTGATATAATTAAGCATACAGCATAGCATGACAAAAAACGTATTATGTCAAAAACATAGAGAGTTTTCAAGTGCAAAAAAATGTACACAAGAGTATCATAATGTAGTAGCAAAAAAATGTAAAATAGTCACTATGTTGAGATATGATAAGACAAAATGTCAAAGTCAACTGGTGTTTGTTACATCTTAAACATTTCATAGTGCATACAAACAGACATGAAAACAATCATACATACATGAAAAATGGAAAATGTGCACGGTCTGATGTATAACGACAAGAAAAGCGACCTGTTAACCTTACCTTGCCGGGCACTTGCCAAGAAAAAATATGATAATCATCAGTAAGTAGTCACATAAATATAATTGCATAAGTGGTCATATAAAAATCAAGAAATGTCATTACAGTGTGATAAATCATAAAGTATGTTCATGCAATAAAGGGTTTAATATTGGAGACTTGGTGATTGCCTTTATTTTTTCTGGTTCTCAGAGTTTCGACGTGTACTACATTGGGGTGAGGAATGCTGCGAATTCGATATGGACCTGCATATAGAAGCTCAAATTTACTACATCTATTCTTTCCTCTGTTGAATAGATAGTGTGTACGTACTAATATCTTCTGTCCAATGTGAAAGTCACGGCGTGTACAAATCTGTTTTTGCTGTCTTCTCCGGCGCTCTGCGGCACGTTTGATGTTGTTCAGCGCAATGTCAATTATTTCATGGTGTCGTAGGTGACGAGATGTAGGAAAGGATACTAATTCTTTAATTTTGTTAGGTGGTTCAACATTTTTCATTATAACAGTCGGAGATAGCATAGTAGATTCATTTGGTATGGAGTTCATTACATCCTGGAATGACAGTATTTGTGTATCCCAATCAATACGTTTTTTATGGCAGTACATTCTGTATAGTTTACCAATTTCTTTCATTAGTCGTTCACAAGGGTTCGAAGAAGCGTGGTACCTGGATATATAGATCGGAGAAATGTTTCTAGCTCGTAACATACGTGTCCATATTGTGTCCATACGTGTCCATTGTCGGAAATTACTTTCAATACATGCCCTACATGGAATAAAAAATGTTTTACAAATGCATTCGAAACAGATTTAGCAGTAGCTTTGCGTAACGGAGTGAACGTAACAAATATCGAAGTCAGTTCAACAGCGACAAAAATGTAGCAAAAACCTCTATTAGTTCTGGGAATCGGACCAAAAATGTCTACAGCGGCCATGTGTCTCAATTTAACAGGTACAATGGAATGTGAAGTCGTGTCTGACATAGCTTTCTGGCAGATTTTACATGACGCTAAAACTCGTCGAATACGTTTCTCCATGTTGGCAAAGTAACAGTTCTGTCTCAGTATAAGATAACATTTTCTGGCTCCGTAGTGTGCGTAACTTAAATGAGTATACCAGATTAATTTGTTAACAAGTTCGTCAGGAATGCATAGTAACCAGTTGTTGCTGTCAGGGTGAGAGCGGCGAAACAGAATATTATTGCGTACAGTGTAATGGTTTCTAATGGTAACATTATTCCTATCTTGCCAAAGGTGTTTAATTTCTTTCCATACGTTGTCTTTACTCTACTCTTGTACTATGTCTCGTAATGATGACGAAATAAAATTTTCAAATGCAACTTGTTGAATATACATGACGCTGAAATTTGCTTTGCAGAAGTTGGTTGCGATGTCTTGCTGATTGTTGCTGAGAGAACGGGATAGTGCGTCTGCTACAATATTTTGTGTACCGGGAATGTGAATAATTGTAAAATTAAATTCCTGTAAATAAAGTTTCCATCTGCTTAACCTGTCGTGTGTAAATTTTGCGGAAAGTAAAAACTGAATAGCTCTATGATCTGTGTAAACGGTAGTGTGTCTTCCATAAATAAAATGCCGAAATCTCGTAAATGCCCATACAACACATAATGTTTCAAGGTCTGTGACAGAATAATTGCGTTCAGCAGGTGACAGAATGCGACTCGCAAAGGCGATGTTTTTAATTACTGTACAACCATCTTCTTCAATTTCCTGAAAAATGTGTACGCCTAAAGCGGTGTTAGAACTATCGGTGGCAATGGAAAAATTTCTAGTAAGATCTGGATGTGATAAAAATGGTGCTTTCAACAAAGCTTCTTTCAGATTCACAAATTCAGACTATTGGGTTTCTATGTAAAAGTGTGTCTCAGATGTCGTCAAAAGTAATAACAGTTTCGTGAACAAGATTTTCTGTGTGTCACAAGTATTGCTTAAGTTGCTGGAAGATGCAACCTGTACTGTATCTAGTCAAATTCTTTCTCACGTCCTATTATTTGCGGGAGGATGCTGTGGCATTTCGACTATTTGTACTGTTCTGTTATTTCTTCCTGACGTATTACGTTCGGGATGATATCTACTGTCTGGCTCATTCATTATAATATGTTGTTGCGGATGATTTTGTTGCTGGTAAGACCGACTGTTATTAAACGTACGCTGAAAATTGTGCTCATTACTTTTACGTTTGTCATGATAGTCATTTCTATACGGTGCGTTGCGTTACGAGTTAAAATGATGTGTTTTCTGTACTTAGTTATTTCCTTGTTACGGTGCGTTGCTATTTGGTGGAGCCGACGCTATACGCATAGGCGGCGAAACATTAAAGCTTGGTTGACCTTGTAGAGTGCATTGTTGGTTAGATATGCTAACCGGTTGGTTTTGTTGCTGTTGTGGAGAAAAACCTCTATTGTTACCAAAATGTGTTTCCAATTGCTGACAATTTTGTACATACCGATGATTAAATTTCTGCCTGCTATTAAAATTACGCTGGTAGTTCTTGTCGCTTCGGGAGTCTCTAAAGAAATTGTCACTTTCGGTAAAATTTGTCATATCGGGTTTTCTTTACACGTTTCTAATTCTAGATAGACCGATAGTTGAAGAGCTGTTTTGATAGATGTAAAGGATAGTAGAAGAGAAGGCAGCAATGCAGAAAACTAAAGATGAAATAGCACTACTACGGCTCGGGGCCCTGTGCACGCTACGGCACATATTCATCGAAGTGTAATGAATCCCCTGAGGTCTATTACGCGCTGCAAATAAATTTTGGTTTCTGTGTTACAGGCAATGCCGGTGAAAATACAAAAGCAAGTTGTCGTATCCAGTCCAAAGCGTGAATCTGTGTTCTGTCATTTTTAAATACTTTAAGTTTTCTCACGGATAGAAAGTGCTTGTAATCAAAATTTTTGTCTTTGAATGTCTGAACAGGTTCAAGATAGCATGTGACTCTATTTGTCTGTGTCTGTTCGGATTCTAAGTCGCGTAGTCTCTGTAAATTACCTAAGTTACACTGGCTGTGTGAGGGGTGACAAATGTTCGGAATGTGGCGTATGCTGTGTCGTGTTAGAGACTGAAACATTTTTTATTTCTGTCACTTGAAAACGTTCGTCTATTTGACTGACCTGTTGTTCAAATTTCTTATCGACTTCCGTATCCAGAGTGCGTGAAACTTCTGCTGACATTAATTTAAACTCGTCGCGTATCTGTGTTGCGTTTTCTGAACATTGTTCAGTGACTGCACTAATTTCATCCCTAAGTAACTTCGTTGTAGCTACACGTGTACTACTTAATTCTTGTGCAACAGATATAATTTCTTCACTACTGTTCCTAGCACAAACCTCAATTTCGTCACGTAATTGTTCTTTAGTATCATGACGTTGCACGGTAACGACTGTAATTTCTTCACTAAGTTGTTTGTGCTATTCGTTAAGGTTGTCGTGTTCTTCATTCGACAGTTTAAAACTTTCATTAAGTTGTTTGCACGATTCATTAAGTTGTTTGTACGATTCATTAATTTGTTGTTTGAGATTTTCATTAAGTTGTAGCATTAATGCTATAACTCGATCCCAGCCAAAATTAGCTACTGTATTCTCTGTGCTGTGTGATGGTGTATCTGCTTTTGTCGCGTTTTGTGTAACCATTTGGTCATTCTCTGATTCTTGAAAAGGTTCGCCACTTGGATGTGCACTGTTAGTCACTATCCCGGAATCAAATAAATCTGACGTACTTTGAGTACATTGTTCACCTACGTTAGAAACAATTATCTGTTCGCTACGTAAATTTTGCAAATTAGGCGTGTCAAAATGGACAGCGTTCATTGTAATGGAACGTGCCGCGTCATCAATTGTCGTTCAATTAACAAAGGACACAATTGAATTTGTTTGCTCATCATTGGAATTAAAATCATTAATAGTGGTCGGTACGCACTGATTATCTGAAAATGGAGGATTCTCATTATTACACTGAGTGTCGCAAATATTATCGGTCAAACTATTCGTGTCGGCTATTTCACTCATTGCACATCGCGATGTACTATTAACAGTTTTTCGCGGCATCTTTCACAAATCAAAATTAAGCACAAATGAAACAAAGACGAAGCAAAAATGGAACAAACACAATTACAATAAAGAGCAATAAATTGCCGATGATCTGTGAAAGAAAAAGTGACAAATTAGTAAATGCGTTGCGCCAGATGCAAACTACAGTTAAGTAAATAAGAGCAGATGTATGACTACTTCTCAGAGATTCACAAAGAAATACGATCCTGACAGGTTGTCGCCAAGTGTAACCTCCCCACGTAAAAATAGTTCACCGCAACCTCTCAACAGAAAATGTTAACATAAATAATATTCACGTTAAGTGTAACCTTCCCACAAAATATGAAATATTATTTGGTTAATGATTCTAATTTTAGTGTAAGCTCAGAACAAAACTGGTTCTCATTTATAACCTCCCTACAGAAATTCATTCACATTTAACCTGAACACAAAATTTGTTTCCCATTTAATGTAAGCTCGAAACAGAAAAATTCCTAAACCTCGAAATAAAAAATACTTTCAGTAACCTGGTAGAATTTCGACGACAGCAGCGCTGCGTCATGGCCCTGTTAGATCATTCTGAATAAAAAAAAGGAAAAATTCTTACCTCAATAAAAACGGCGAATATATCTGCTCTTATATAAAATTTTTCCGGGACAGCTCTGTGCAATGCTGGCCAATAGATTTGTCATTTATGAAAGGAAGCAACTGATTTTTCCTTTGTAACAATAGGAATGATCATGGATTGAAGAAATTAGTAAATTCTTTAAATTCAAATAAATGTTTTTTTTTTTTTTTTTTATTTTTATTTTTAGAGGTTACTTTATATCACCAAGATTATTATTAGGAAATTTTTTCAAGATTTACATGGGACTTCACATAACATAACTAGATATGCGCGAGGCTGCTTTTTACCTTATACAATAATACTCAGGCTCCGGCATCGCTGCACCGCGACCGGCCCAGCCAACATGATACACCAGACCAGAGCAGACAGGCGACTGCTCGCTAGCAACAACTTACTGCTACTGCTACACAGTTCGTACTGCAGTCAACACTGCTCTTTGGTCTCAGATTCTTTTATAGTTTACATATCGCAGGCAGCACATACCTCTTACAGAGGGAAGGAACATGCAATATCCTACCCCAAACCCAATATCCGCCCTCATACGTGTATACCACAAGATCACTGTACACGGCGGATGGTTTTTGTTACTGATTCTAGTGCTTTTTATATCCCATATGAATATTGTATGGTGGAATAGTGTTTGGATTTAGAAGTTTACTCTAAACAGTGTGGAAATGATAGTTCTGCATCGTGATCGTATATTACACTAGAGTACTTCGAAACGGAACGCTTATAATGGATCGCAAATCTTATTTGTGGACCTCGCCACTCCAGTTTTTTTTCTAAATACGGTATGAATTTCGATCGGCAGGTCTGTGTCATATTAATGTCCACTATTAGGTATTCGTATGTATTAGATCAGATAGTTTACACAGATTTCACGTCTCTAAGAGTGTGGCAAATTTGCTCGAATAATTGTTTCGGTAACTAGACTACCGGTCAGCGGAAAGAGGAGGGAAGATTCTGCAGTACCTCCCTGATGCGGCGACTTGGTGGAACTTGCCTTACCTGGCCGGGCAGATCAGCAGATGTGGCCTGCAGCTCTGGTCAGTGTGTTTGCTGTGCCCTCTCTGACATACTGTGGCTACGACAGGTACTCTATCTATATGCTAATAAAGTCATCATAACTGATCCATTAGTGCCATAATAAAACTCGTGGTACAGCATGATTGGATAAAAAGTTCTGGAGTAATTGCAACGAGGGACTATCAGTTTAATTTTAGGGATAGCTCGTATGTAATATGTAGTGTAGTTAATCTGTAGTGTTTAGTGTGTGTTATAATTGCCTTCAAGCCGTGGTTCGATGTCCAAGGGTGGTGGATGCTGCTCATGTTTCAGTTTCCGAAAGTATTCTCAGGCATGCATGTAGAAGAAATGAGGGCAAATGGGAAACGTGGATTCTCAATCCCAGTAATGTTGGCAATTTAGCTGCACACTAATTTAAAATTAAGTTCTAATATGGGGTGGCAACCACGACTTATCAGTGTATTTGTTTGTGCATCTCCTTACTGTAACTGCTGTACTAAATGAACCCATAGGGGAATAACTATTCTGGAGGGAAAATCCGTGGTATTCATTTTCAGATGGTAAATTACGGTAAAATACTTGGATAATAATCAGTATAACAATGCTACAACTCACCATTTTCTTATTCCGCCTGGGGGGGGGGGGGAGGGGAGCTTATATCTGCTGCTGTTGATAATTCATCATGATCCTTTCGCCATGGTGTACGTAGAATGGGTCAGGAATCAGTATGATGGTTCTTATGATCAGGGATTGGGGGGTAACTATTTTTTTGGGCAGGTGGTGGAAAATGCTTTTTTTTGGGAAATAAATGACTGGGTGATAAATACTGAAGATAAAAGTGACTGGTCATTAGTTAAACTAGATAATTTGATAATAAATTATAACCATAGCAATGACAGGTGATCAATGAAAGTTATAGGAGACAAGAAGTTTGGCCAGGTGGCTGACTTGTAGAGAACAATGGATTCGTTGTACCAGGGAGTGAGGTGTAGCGCCTTCGCATCGCTCCTGTCACTTGTTAGGACGATACCGTTATAGGCATGACTCATCGACAGATGTCACCAGTTGACATGGACCTGAGTTACAGAGCTGCACGTAGTTGTACTAGTAGACCACAGAGGTCAGTAGTTGACGGACAGTGCTAGAAGTCGTAGCCAAAACAATGTTGTAAAGTTATGTTTGATTAATATTTAATGTATTTCCAGAATTATAATTGTTTTATATGTGTAGTAATTAGCAGTGTGAGTGTTGTATGAGTGAAGAAGAACAGAAGTAAATGAAAATTGTTTTGAAACTTCCTGGCAGATGAAAGCTGTTTGCCGGACCGAGACTCGGACTCGGGACCTTTGCCTTTCGCGGGCAAGTGCTCTACCAACTGAGCCACGCAAGCACGACTAATGGCCGGTCCTCACAGCTTTACCTCTGCCAGTACCTCGTCTCCTACCTTCCAAACTTTACAGAAGCTCTCCTGCGAACCTAGAAACATCCCCCAGGCTGTGGCTAAGCCATGTCTCCGCAATATCCTTTCTTTCAGGAGTGATAGTTCTGCAAGGTTCGCAGGAGAGCTTTTGTAAAGTTTGGAAGGTAGGAGACGAGGTACTGGCAGAAGTAAAGCTGTGAGGACGGGGCGTGAGTCGTGCTTGGGTGGCTCAGTTGGTAGAGCACTTGCCCGCGAAAAGCAAAGGTACCGAGTTCGAGTCTCGGTCCGGCACATAGTTTTAATGTGCCAGGAAGTTTCATATCAGCGCACACTCCGCTGCAGAGTGAAAAATTTCATTCTAGAAAATTGTTTTGTTTATTCACGAAGTACCAGTTAAACTACACAGGGGATTTACGATAATTAAATGTACAGTCAGTTTATGGTACTAATAAATCGTGAGTAGAACACAAATTAATCGGTAATTTCGGAAGGAGTAATTTTATATTTGATACTTTTCTAAATTTATTTATTTAGCAATTGCCACAGAAAGAAATGTTTTACTATGATTGGTCATTGAAGTAAATCACAGGTTTGCGCGGGATACTACTGCAATCTGATTTGCTGTTTGTGATATCAGCCAATCAGAAAAATGCAGGCTCGCGCCAATCTCTGCTGGAAACAAAGCCTTTGGTGTGATCTAGGTAAGTCGGGGCTGAGGGTTCGAACTAGTAACATCTCATTGAAAGTAGCTCCGACGAAAGTACAGTAAAATCGCAGAAAAATGCTAATTACGAGTTCGCGAAGTAGTACAAAGCGTATTTCTGTGAACGGTATAGTGACAGTCGTGTGGAATTTCGGACGTAATATCAAAATTATTGCTTTTGACTGTTAATTAAAACCGCGTGGCGTGTTGTGCAGTCTAAGACTGGAACAGGTATTACGTGTAGAGCAGAGTGCGCAACATTTGAGCGAGCATTTTCATAACTAAACGATCTAACTTCGGTAACGGATGTAAATACCATAAACTGGCTACGTGTGTGATTGTGGTGTGCGTGGGAGCTTTACATTGTTTAGACACTTAGTACGGACTTGGCAGTATTAATTGTGATCTTTATCGTAAAAATACACCTGAAAACTTACATTGCCAAATCAAAACTTTTATTTCAGTACTAGCCACATCCCACTTACCGGACAATTCTATGTATGTTACGACCTGCAGTAGACAGTAGTGGTCTAGTATTTTCTACTACAGCTTTTAGCTAGACAAATGAACATTGCTGGACACTGGCAGGGCGGTAAAAAAGTAACGTGCCGCGCCGCAGGAGGACACTGACCCATCACCTTGAATGTAACACAACTTACATCGAAGAAATTGACCTGAAGATAGGAAGCACATCGGTCTCTGAACTTTCTAATTAGGAGAACAATGGTCCCTATTTGCTAGAACCTCCTTTGATCGACCACTTACAGGATACTAAATAATAGTCAGAGGACTGATTCTGGCTGTGGTAAACAAGGGTTTATTATCAGCTTTTGTCAGTGAAGTGTGAAGTTTCACTATTTTTTATAAATTTTCCTCCCTCAGAAAAGAATCTACTAATAATAACAAATAAAACCTAAGCGTGACTGAAAACATAGCTATAATGTGCCAGAGGACTTCTCGCGATGCCCTACTAAAACATAAAGCTCTTGTGTTTCGACCCGAGAAAGGGACTTGTTCAAACTTTTTTGTTTCAAGATTTTGGTTAAGCGGACGTTATCCTGCAAGGTTTTTCTCAGGAAAGCTCACGGAACCTGTAATTAATGATGAACGCTTGGATGAGACATATCTGTTATGTTTCTCTCTTTGATCATGTTTCATCATCTTGTGCACAGCTATCCCTGTCGCATACAGCCATGTGCATAGATTTCCATACACACTGTCTTGTCTATCCTCTTAGTATATTGTCAGCTTCGCTGTTTGGATTTCTAAATGGTTCTGCTATCATAAAGGATATCTATGTATCCAGTCAGAATGTACATAATTAGATAATAAGTTACAGGCTACTGGTATACTTTGTGACCTCTCAAAGACTTCTGACTGTGCAAATCACAATATCTTTTTAAGTGAAGAAGCCCAAAATTTTTCTTGTGTATATTAATGATCTTTCATCTGTAACATTACCAGATGCTAAGTTCGTTTTCTTTTCAGGTTGGGTTGGATTGGGTTGTTAGGGGAAAGAGACAAAACAGCGTGGTCATCTTTCTCATCGGATTAGGGAAGGACGGGGAAAGAAGTTGGCCGTGCGCTTTCACAGGAACCATCCCGGCTTTTCCTGGAGTGATTTTGGGAATCACGGAAAACCTAAGTCAGGATGGTGGCACCCGGGATTGAACGGTCTTTCTCCCAAATGCGATGTTTTCAGGTGTTACAAGCATTGCAATAAATAGCAAATTTAGTAGAAGCTTAGAGAGGTCAGTTTACGAAACTTTCACGATATTAATAAATGGTTCCTAGCCAATCCTTTGCCACTAACTCACTACATGCAGTTCAGTACTTGTAAGAAGTTCTCCACCAGTATATGCCTGAAATATGAGGAGAAACAGAGAGAAATTGACAGTGTTAAACGCTTGGGATTACAACTTGATAATAAATTCAACTGGGAGGAACATAACACAGAACTGCTCTAGCACCTAAGCAAATCAATATCTTCAGTGCGAATGTTGTCGGCCTTAGGTGACATAAAAATTTAAGAAAAAACTGGGATACTATGCTTACTTCATTTCATAAAGTCATACAGGTTTATGTTTTAGCGTAATTCACCATGAAAAAGTAAAGTTTTCTTGATCCAGGCACGTGTAATAAGAATTAATTTTTATGGGAACTCAAGAACGTCCCACAGAGAACCTGTTTGGGGAACTAAGGATGTTAACTATCGCTTCCCAATATATTTATTCCTTAATGAAATTATTATTAAAATACATCTCGTTTTCAGACCAGCAGGTGAGTTTCTGCAGTCACTATTAAAAATAAGAATAATCTTAAGTCACTTACTTTGGTCCAAAAAGGGAATCCATCATTCAGGAACTCACATTTTCATTAACTTGCTAGCAGCCATAAAAAGTAATAAATTCCAGTTTAAGGGAAGCCTACATAATTATTGATAGCTAATAATTTCTACACGATTGATGAATCTTTTAGTAGAACCTACTGATGTGTTTATATTCCTAATAATATCAAGTAATGCGGGTATTAGTGCAAACTGACTGACAAGCAAATTCAGTGCAGTAATGTGCTCATTGTGAAAGTGTTGCAAAATTGTGTTTAGATTTGGTGATGCATGGTTACAACAGTATAAGAATTATCATGTGCACCTGAGTGTATTGAAAATTTACGTTTTTGACAAATTATTTATTACCTGTCAAATGAAAATATGTTTAAAATTTTTTTTGCTTATTTCGCGTCCATAAGGGTCATTTCACTAGGAATATTTGGAAGGTACATTACCGTATTTGTTTTTCTTTGATAATGTTTGTAGTGTATTCTGGTTTTCCTGAAGTATTCTGCATTCTCGGCGTGTCTCCTCACTATGGATCTGTTGGAACGAAAAGTACACCTGATCTAATACAGTGAAGAGCCAAAGAAATTCGTACACCTGCCTAATGTCGTGTAGGGTCCCCTCAAGCAAGCAAAAGTTCCGCAACACGATTCGGCATGGACTCGACTAATGTCTGAAGTAGTGTTGGAGGGATTTCACACCATGAATCCTGCACGGCTGTCCCTGAATCCGTAAGAGTACGAGCAGGTGGAGATCTCTTCTGAACAGGACGTTGCAAGACGTACCAGATATGCTCAAGAATGTTCCTGTCTGGGGAGTAACACTCAGAAGAGTGTTCCTGGAGCCACTGTGTCTCAATTCTGGACGTGTGGGGTGTCGCTTAGTCCTGCTAGAATTGCCAAATTCCATCGGAATGCACAATGGACATGAGTGGATGCAGGTGATCAAACAGGATGCTTACGTACGTGTCACCTATCAGAGTCGTATATAGACGTGTCAGGGGTTCCACAGCACTCCAACTGCACACGCTCCACACTATTATAAAGCCTTCACCAGCTTGAAGAGTCCCCTGTTGACATGCATGGTCCATGGATTCATGAGTTTGTCTCCATACCCGTATACGTCCATCCGTTCCCTACAATCAGAAACGAGACTCGTCCGATTAGGCAACATGTTGCCAGTCATCAACAATCCAATGTCGGTGTTGATGGACCCAAGTGAGGCGTAAAGCTTTGTGTCGTGCAGGCATCAAGGGACACGAGTGGGCCTTGGGCTCCAGTAGCCCATATCGATGATGTTTCGTTGAGTACTTCGCACTCTGACATTTTTTTTGATATCTTAGCACTGAGTTCTGCAGCAATTTGCGGAAGGGCTGCACTTCTGTCACGCTGAACGATTCTCTTCCGTCGTTGTTGGGCTCGTTCTTGCAGGATATTTTTTCCGGCCCAAGCGATGTTGGAGATGTGGTGTTATACGGATTCCTGACATTCACGGTACATTCGTAAAATGGTCGTAATTGAAAATCCCCACTTCATCGCTACTTCGGAGATGCTGTGTCCCGTCGCTCGTGCGTCAATTACAACACAACGTTCAAACTTACTTAAATCTTGATCACCTGCCATTGTAGCTCCAATAACCGATTTAACAACTGCACCAGACACTTGTCTTACAAAGGCGTTGCCGACCGCAGCGCCGTATTCTGCCTGTTTACATATCTCTGTACTTGAATAGGTACGCCTACCCCAGTTTTTTTGGCGCTTCAGTGTAGAATCTAATAACTAATAAAACAAGGATAATGTCTGCTTTTGTTCCTGTATGCATTCTTTACCTTTTTTGCAAGTAAGTGCCCTGCTTTCCAATCAATATCTTCCTCATTTCCCTACAATCTACGCGAAAAATCTCGCAGTCTGAACTTGCTATGAAAATAAATACTTTTTTACACCTATAAATACATTTTGAAGCGACTACTGCCAATATTATTAATTTATTAAAGGTTAAAACTGTTTGCCAGACTGGGATTTTAACATAGGAGATTTGCATTTCGTGGTGAAGTGCTCTGCCAGCTGAACTACCCAAGCACGACTCACGACCCGCCATTGCAGCTTTTCTCCTCCAAGTATCTCAGTTTCTAGCTCCCAAAATTGACAGAAGTTCTCCCAGATACAGTCAACCAATTTGCCGGTTGATTACGTCTCTTATCAGGCTGCCTGCATGCCCGGTCTCATGATATGAAAGGCACTAGTGTCAGCGGCCTAGCTCACAAGTAAATCACATATAATCACAACAACTTTCCTAATAAGTCTAAGCTCAATGGACAAGATATTAATAACCAACTGCATGAAGAGCACACTGGTCGCTTTGAAGCTCTGTAGATGGTGTTGAAGAGGTAGGATGTGATCATGTGACCCTCCAATGTTGACCTAAACCAGGGCTTAACAACTGGCCGGTTTTGAGCGCGAGTACTCGCGTCTGCTCAGGCACGTGCTCGCGAGCAGGTGCAAGATCGCGGAGTAGGAAGGGAGGGGAGGGAAACAGGAAACCTAGCTCATTTTCCTAAATTATCATCCATGCAAGATGTTTCCAAAGACTGTGAACGTTATTCACATAGTTTAGTTGATCAGCGCTTTCAAGATCTGACAGCACTAGACAGTGATTTTGATCTATTCTCTCCATATTCAGCGAATACTTAAGAGATTCGTCCTGAGCTGCAGCAGGAAATTATTGACCTGCAGTGTGACAGAGAATACAGAGACAAATTTCAGAACAAGAAAAACATTTTGGAATTCTACAGACACTTCCCTCAGGATAGATTTCCTCGTTTGCACAAACTGGCGGCTACAATAATATCAATGTTCGGTTCCACGTATGTTTGTGAACAACTGTTCTCTGCAATGAAATGTAACAAGACGCGCCTGAGAAACGCATTGTCTGATCGAAATTTAAACTGCACACTGCGCCTAAAATGCACAAGAACATTTACTCCGAACATAGACGCAATTGTAAAGGGCAAAAAGTACAAGATAACCGAGAATCCCACACTTCAGTGACACCTTTTATTGTGTAACAGTTCGCAAATTAATGCGAATGTAGAGGCATACACTAAGCTAATAAAATTATGTGGCATGTGTACATTCTCCTTTATTTGTTTCATTTGTTGCAGTAATAATTCGTGAGTGATATCCCTGCAGGTGGCCGCGGATGTACATTGACTGGCAGCAGCTGTTGTGTCCCACGTGACTTTCCTCACTCTCCGCTCTGGTCCGGTAGTGGGGGTAGCGTGCTCGCGCTGCTCCGTGCTCGCGGCTTGCTGCTCACAGCTTGCTCCGCGAGCACGTATGTTGTGAAGCCCTGACCTAAACCATGGCAGTGAAGTGATGCGAACGTGCCAATCGGTTGCGTGAAGTCAATGCAGTGACGCGTTTACTCGCAGTGTGTGGAGCAAGTACTTTAAGTAGGTAGTTTTATGATGTTCCGGGGTGGTTTTTGTGGCACGACTTGGACCTATTCATACAGGGTTATAACGAACAGGAAACAGCATGTTTGTTTCAACATTCTCAGTGACCAGTTGTTGCTTCTCTTACGTGCATAGGTGATGAATATGTGTTGTGGATGTTTTCCAAGATGGCACTGGCCTCGTTGGCAGAGCTGCACGCATATGTTCCTCCTTAGAGGAACACTCAGGCACCTATCATATTTCGACTCACCCCTGAATCAACCGATTTTAACCCTATAGAAAAGTTTAGGGCTGTTTGGAATAGCAGGTGTACCTAACACTCAAGAAACTGGACATTTTGCATCTCTTCAGGATCTAGCAACCAATGAGTGGCTTTTTCTGGGCACTGAATACCTTTAAAATTGTTTGCATGTCATCTCTGATCGGCAGGGTTGTGTGCACTTGACGTGTGCTATGGTGTGACGTTGTTGCTCATTATGTATTCAAGGTCGGTTGCCACGTTATCACGAAACAAGGCACAGAACACGAGCGAGTGGAATGGTTGTAGCCGGCCGGGGTGGTCGAGCGGTTCTAGGTGCTACAGACTGAAACCGCGCGACTGCTACGGTCGCAGGTTCGAATCCTGCCTCGTGCATGAATGTGTGTGATGTCCTTAGGTTAGTTAGGTTTAAGTAGTTCTAAGTTCTGGGGGACTGATGAAGTCCCATAGTGCTCAGAGCAATTTAAACCATTTTTTTGGAATGGTTGTTACCTTTAATGAATTTTTAAGGAAGTGATCGTGGAATTTGGCCATTGTACACGAGAGAACAACAATTTTAGATGTGCAAAAGGTTATATTTGTTATTAGAGGGCCGCCAAAACATGGAAACGTTTTAGGGGTACTAAAGGCTCTTGAAATTTAAGTCAAGTCTGAATGTAAAATATTTTTATTTTCTCTAATTGATGGGCACAATTCACAAATAGCTCTCAAAGAACAAAATTATCTAGAATCTCGATTGAATTTATACAAAATTACGCTAACACGGTCGGGAGGTACACAGTTTTATGCAGACTGTGTGGAGAAAACACAATAAGATATTGTTATCTGGTTAGTGCGCGATTTCGAAATGAATGAGACATAATCACAAATTAGATCAGCAGCTCAAGTTGTGTACCAGAACAAATAAGTAGTGAGTTGCTAAGACTACGGATCGTACTACCGCGGGCTGTGACACGTTTCCACAAAATCAACAAAGTATGCAAAAGTATCCACCAATCGCCGGCCGGAGTGGCAGAGCGGTTCTAGGCGCTACAGTCTGGAACCGCGCGACCTCTACGGTCTCAGGTTCGAATCCTGCCGCGGGCATGGACGTGTGTGATGTCCTGAAGTTAAGTCCCATAGTGCTCAGAGCCATTTGAACCATATCCACTAATCAGCTTCTGACGCCGGGCGGGGTATCATTCACATAGCAGATGGAACACGAAATGCCACAGAACATTCTTCTCCACCCTCACCTCCCTACTTTCAAAAAATTCTACATGAAGGGGAAATTCACTGATATTGCTAATTTGACGAATAAGAATATCGTTAATTTCACGAAAAAAAAGTCGAACATAGAAGTAACTTTCCACTCTTTGTATGCCGTTTATACATGAACATACAGGTGGTTGGTACCTGCCTGGAAAAGTCGGAATGAGATTCACTAACTTTCTGCCAACAAGCAGGAACATGAAACGACACAAGCAGCGCACCTTCCGGGGCAGAAAATGCAATGATTTCCAACCTAGCAAATATGCCCAGTACTTACTACAAAATAACCACGAAATAGTGGCAAAAAATGAAAAAAAATCGCTTAGAGATATGTGACAGTTATTTTATATCCTGAAAAATCTGTGGGCTCTCCTTATCTTCGAAATGAGGGGATAATAACAGACGTTGTTACACGGTATTAGTGAGATGTCTACTTTTTTTAGGGGTAACTTGTACTGTCAACGCTTAGAACTTTGTCAATTTTCGTAGCTTTATTACATGGGGTTTGTAACTTAACATAGTAGTTTGCAGAAATCATAGGATAGCGATATGAAGATAAACACAAAGTATAAAAGGCTAGATCACTGGCAGAGTTGTCAGTTGCACTCAGGTGGTTCAGTTCAAAAAGGTTTCCGATGTGATTACGAACGCACTACGGGAATTAAAAGACTTTGAGCGCGGAATGGTAGTTGGAATTAGACGCATGGGACATTCCATTTCGGAAATACACTCCTGGAAATTGAAATAAGAACACCGTGAATTCATTGTCCCAGGAAGGGGAAACTTTATTGACACATTCCTGGGGTCAGATACATCACATGATCACACTGACAGAACCACAGGCACATAGACACAGGCAACAGAGCATGCACAATGTCGGCACTAGTACAGTGTATATCCACCTTTCGCAGCAATGCAGGCTGCTATTCTTCCATGGAGACGATCGTAGAGATGCTGGATGTAGTCCTGTGGAACGGCTTGCCATGCCATTTCCACCTGGCGCCTCAGTTGGACCAGCGTTCGTGCTGGACGTGCAGACCGCGTGAGACGACGCTTCATCCAGTCCCAAACATGCTCAATGGGGGACAGATCCGGAGATCTTGCTGGCCAGGGTAGTTGACTTACACCTTCTAGAGCACGTTGGGTGGCACGGGATACATGCGGACGTGCATTGTCCTGTTGGAACAGCAAGTTCCCTTGCCGGTCTAGGAATGGTAGAACGATGGGTTCGATGACGGTTTGGATGTACCGTGCACTATTCAGTGCCCCCTCGACGATCACCAGTGGTGTACGGCCAGTGTAGGAGATCGCTCTCCACACCATGATGCCGGGTGTTGGCCCTGTGTGCCTCGGTCGTATGCAGTACTGATTGTGGCGCTCACCTGCACGGCGCCAAACACGCATACGACCATCATTGGCACCAAGGCAGAAGCGACTCTCATCGCTGAAGACGACACGTCTCCATTCGTCCCTTCATTCACGCCTGTCGCGACACCACTGGAGGCGGGCTGCACGATGTTGGGGCGTGAGCGGAAGACGGCCTAACGGTGTGCGGGACCGTAGCCCAGCTTCATGGAGTAGGTTGCGAATGGTCCTCGCCGATACCCCAGGAGCAACAGTGTCCCTAATTTGCTGGGAAGTGGCGGTGCGGTCCCCTACGGCACTGCGTAGGATCCTACGGTCTTGGCGTGCATCCGTGCGTCGCTGCGGTCCGGTCTCAGGTCGACGGGCACGTGCACCTTCCGCCGACCACTGGCGACAACATCGATGTACTGTGGAGACCTCACGCCCCACGTGTTGAGCAATTCGGCGGTACGTCCACCCGGCCTCCCGCATGCCCACTATACGCCCTCGCTCAAAGTCCGTCAACTGCACATACGGTTCACGTCCACGCTGTCGCGGCATGCTACCAGTGTTAAAGACTGCGATGGAGCTCCGTATGCCACGGCAAACTGGCTGACACTGACGGCGGCGGTGCACAAATGCTGCGCAGCTAGCGCCATTCGACGGCCAACACCGCGGTTCCTGGTGTGTCCGCTGTGCCGTGCGTGTGATCATTGCTTGTACAGCCCTCTCGCAGTGTCCGGAGCAAGTATAGTGGGTCTGACACACCGGTGTCAATGTGTTCCTATTTCCATTTCCAGGAGTGTAGTTAGGGAATTCAACATTGCGCGATCCACAGTGCCAAGCGTGTGCCGAGAATACAAGTATCAGGCATTACCGCTCACCACGGAAAATGCAGTGGACAGTGGCCTTCACTTAACAACCGAGAGTAGCGGCGTTTGCCTAGAGTTGTCAGTGGTAACAGACAAGCAACACTGCACGAAAAACCAGCAGCAGTCAATGTGGGACGTACGACGAACTTACCTGCTAGGACAGTGCGGAGAAATTTGGCTGCTATGGCAGCATACGACCGACGCGAGAGCCTTTGCTAAAAGCACGACATAGCCTGCAGCGCCTATCCTGGGCTTCTGACGATATCGGTTCGACCATAGACGACTGAAAAACTGTGATATTGTCAGATGAGTCCCGATTTCAGTTGGTAAGAGCTGATGACAGGTTTCGAGTATGGCGCAGATTCCACGAATCCAAAGACCCGGGTTGTCAACATTGCACTGTGCGATATGGTGGTAACTCCATAATGGCGTGGGTTGTGTTTACATGGAATGGGCAGGTCATGGATTCAAAATGGTATTGTGATACTTGGAAACCGTTTCCAGCCATTCATGGACTTCATGTTCCCAACCTATGATGGAATTTTTATAGATGACTATGTGCCACGTCACTGGGCCACAGATGTCAGCGATTCGTTTGAGGAACATTCTGGGCAGTTCGAGTGAATGATTTGGCCCGATATGAATCCCATTGAACATTAATGGGAACCAATCGAAAGGTTAGTTCGTGCACAAAATAAGGCACCGCCAACGCTTTCGCGATTATGGAGGCCACAACGCTCAGTGTCTCTGCGGGGGAGTTCCAACTACCTGTTGGGTCCATACCAATTCGAGTTTTTGCACTACACCGGGCAGAAGGTCCGACACGATGTTAGGAAGTATCCAACGACTTCTGTCACCTTAGTGCACATAGCATTTCAAGTCATCGCCTCTCAAGACGCCTACGCCTCTTAAAACTACGTTAGACCTTAAATATGTTTCCCTTTTTCTTTGCTCCAGAAATCTCTCACTACAGGTTACGATACAATAATGAAAAAACCCTGTCCATATTGAGAACGAGCAGTTAGTATGCATAACTGTTTATACAGGCGTCTACGAGATGAGCGTTGGTAGGTACCACATTTATTCATACTGTTGACTTCTGTACAATCGACCGTTCCTTTCCAAATGTTGAATTCCTCTACAGATTTTTCCATAAGACGTTAATGAGTGCAAATAGGCGAAATGTATTAAGTTTCTGAACTCAGCTCGTCACTTGTTTGAGTAACATTTTTCTTCCAATTTAAATTTTCGTCGATGGAAACAGAAAATAATGTATGTCGTAATACGCTGTTCACTAATCTATTTTTATGTGTTGGATTAATTATTGTTGATGACTTTTTTCGAATAACTCATGTAGAGTGAACGATTAATCGACATTACTTCTTCTTTTTTGTTTTCAACTGCAGTTGGCTGTGGGTTCAAACATCTTTCATTCTTCGAGAATGTTGTTGCTCCACTTCTTGTGCCCACTTTCTTCCTGTACATTTTTTTCTGTCCTGGAAGCCTATCTTTTCTATTTTATCTTTACAAAGTATTCCTTTTCTCGTTTCGTCTATGTACACACCCACGTTTTCGATTCCTCTTCTCACTTCTTTCCCTATGTGATTTTGAATTTACAATTGTTAAGTAAGTCAGAAATTTGTTTAGTTAGTCTGTCATTATTCATCTTGCATGTGTGTCTATAGAATTGTAATCTTCTTTTCCAATTACATTTCTTTCAGGTATATTTCTGTATTGCATTTTAATCTGTATTATGATTCACTTGTTCATTTGGGACCACTTTTTCTTGGTATATTTATGTCTGTTTTTTTTTCTAATTTCACGAGCTCTCTGTTCGTAGAGAGCATTTCTGGTCTGACCAGACGTATTATGACCTGACGTATTATGAGTGTTGGTAAATTTTCTAGGCTTTTAATTTGTTTCACAAAATAGAAACTAGGGAAAGTGGTCGGCACAGTATAGATTTTCCGTGCATCTGGTCGAGGTTTACCAAATTCTATGAAGCTGTTTTACGGTACCGGCCATAAACTTTTCAATTGATGGCTAATAAAATTGGAGTAACAATAGCCTTTCTCATATTTCCATTTAATATCTGCTGACAGCCTCCAGTTTATTATGATGGCCGTTTATCAGCCAAATGATTAAACACTGACTTGCATGTTTTACGCTTCTGTTTAGATTCCAATTATTGCGTCAAATGGAACGGATAGGGTTAACATTTCTGTTAGCATTCTGTGTGTAGCATCTAGTTTTCTTTCCGCTGCAATTTTCTTCTGCTTCCTGCATTCTGTATTCCTGCATTAAGAAGCTACATCAAGACAATATTCGCTGTACTAGACAAATTTGAAGAACCCGGCTGTATCTCCTTTCCTAAAACAAAACTTACCAAGTAGGCCTATAGTGCATTTTAACTGGAAATATACTGTTGTATCTTATTTCTTTGTGTTTTTATATTCTTCGAAAGCAATTAGTGCGTTGTTATAAATATTACAACTCCAATGACAGCCATATAGATACGGTGTACTGAATGACGAGATGTTTCTTACTTTTCGGGCATGGTAGCTAAGAAAAAATTTGGGGCCAGCCATTGACGTACATCTAATTATAGCTTTGTTTACATTTTTTGTTATAAATGAAGTATCACTGTGCATATGGAGGCTGACGCCATAAAAGAATGTACGAGAAGAAGTAACTGTTTGCGACAGTAAAACAGGACGTCATCGGTACGAGCCAGCCGCTGTGGCCGAGCGGTTCTAGGCGCTTCAGGCCGGAACCGCGCTGCTGCTACGGTCGCAGGTTCGAATCCTGCCTCGGGCATGGATGTGTTTGATGTCCTTAGGTTAGTTAGGTTTAAGTAGTTCTAAATCTAGGGGACTGATGACCTCAGATGTTAAGTCCCATAGTGCTCAGAGCCATTTGAACCATTTTTTGTGCATTTTAGTTTACTTGATATCTCTGGCCCTAACTTTATTTAATTTCTTCGTATTTTATCGACCCCCAGACGTATTCATCAACCATCTTACTATTAAACAACTTTGGTATAGTTAGGAATTTCTCTTCACATTTGTGAACACCAAATATCACTATTTTACCATCCTGACGTATTACAATTATGATTGATATGTCGTAAAGTCAGAGTAAAAATAAACCTTAATAACGAAAATCTAAGATTTTCATTTTTTGTTAACATATAGTTACGCCTGAAACCGTACACTAATTTCTGGTAGTGATCACGTTTTCTTTACAGGGAGTGTAGTGGAACCAACATTGAGAGCATTGTCTCATTACATCGCTGTCCATACTGCTGCACTCTTCTGAGCTCTGCATCTGTGAGATGTTATCTTCCTACACTGCGGGCATTAGGGTCAACACCAAATTCCTAAAGTATTCACAGAGCGTCCTTGCGCAACTGTGGTAGGAACCAGTCTCACACATGTTAGACCTGTTGGATGCAAGTAGGCAACTGGCAGTGTAGTTTTGGTGCAAAGATTACCTAAATCGTTTGAGGAGATGTTAATTGTTATATTTTTATACTCCCTTACACGTGATTTCTTGATAGTAATATTTGCTACCTTACTTTATGTTGGATTTGTGGGGCTTATAGCAGTCATCTTTTAAGAAGCTGGCGATTGTTGTTCAGGTAATTTGTATTCCTGTACTCTATGTCTCATCTGTGTGCCTGTGTGGCATCTGTTAGGAGCGCCTTTTAGTCTTGTGAAGTGTTAGCCAGATATTTCGCCGGCTGCCGGACGCGAGGGCCTGTTGTTATTATACCCCTGTGTTTGAGGCATCTCCGCTACTGCTATAATCGAACTGTTCACCTTACGGCTTCCCTTCTTTAAGTTGCGTTTCGCCTTTCCTTTTTTCAGGTTCTGATGTACCAGCTTTAACTTCTAAATATTCTGCCTAAAGGACTATATACAGTAAGTGATCAAAAGTATACGGACATATTGCTGAAATCGACTTACAAGTTCGTGGCGCTCTCTATCGGTAATGGTGTTGGCCCATAGCCTTGATGACAGCTTTCACTCTCGCAGGCATAAGTTCAATCAGGTGCTGGAAGGTTTCTTGAGGAGTGGCAGCCCATTCTTCAAGGAGTGCTGACTGAGGAGAGGTATCGATGTCGGTCGGTGATGCCCGACACTAAGTCGGCGTTCCAAAACATTACAAAGGTGTTCTATAGGACACAGGTCAGGACTCCGTGCAGGCCAGTCCATTACAGGGGTGCTTTTGTCGTGCAACCACTCCGCCACAGGCCTTGCACTATTAACAGGTGCTCGATCGTGTTGAAAGATGCAATCTTCATCCTCGAATTTCTCTTCGACAGTAGGATGCAAGAAGGTGCTTAAAACATCATTTAGGCCTGTGGTGTGATAGTGCCACGCAAAACAACATGGGGTACAAGCCCCCTCCATGAAAAACACGACTACACCATAACACCACCGCCTCCGAATTTTACTGTTGGCACTACACATGCTGCGAGATGACTTTCACCGGTCATTCGCCATACCCACGCCCTGCCATCGGATCGCCACATTGTGTACTCCATACAACGTGTTTTTCACTGTCAAATAGACCAATGTTTACGCTCCTCACACCAATCGAGGCGTCGTTTGGCATTTACCGGCGTGATGTGTGGCTTATGAGGAGCCGCTAGACCATTAAATCCAAGTGTTCTCACTTCCCGATTAACTGTCATAGTACTTGCAGTGGATCCTGATGCAGTTTGGAATTTCTTTGTGATGGTTTGGGTAGATGTCTGCCTATTACACATTACGACCCTCGAATGTCGGCGGTCTCTTTCAGTCAACAGACGAGGTCGGCCTATACGCTCTTGTGTTGTACGTGTCCCTTCATGTTTCCACTTCAATATCACATCGGAAACAGTGGATCTAGGGATGTTTATGAGTGTGGAAATATCACGTACAGACGTATGACACAAGTGAAACCCAATCACTTGAAGACGTTCGAGTTCCGCGGAGCTCCCTATTCTGCTCTCTCACGATGTCTAAAGACTACTGAGGTCGCTGATATGGAGTAGCTGGCAGAAGGTAGCAGCACAATGCACCTAATATGAAAAACGTATTTTTTTTTTTTGAGGTGTGCGGATACTTTTAATCACTTAGTGTATGAGTGATGTTGTAACTAAATTTTGAAGTAGTTCCTTTTCCCGTTCAAATTTTTGCCCAATATTTCGGGTTCTGATGTTGCTTTAACTTCTAAATATTCTGCGTAAAGGACTATGTATGAGCGATGTTGTAGTAAAATTTTCAGGTAGTTCCTCTTTCCATTCAAATATTTGCCTATATTCTTGGTGTGCTGGGGAAAAAGTTAATGTAATTTCCCTTCTGGCTGACATCTCTTAGACTTCTATTTTTTCATTGTAAGTTACTATTCTTGGTCTGAGCTTAATTTGTCATTCTATCTGTTCTATTTAACTTTGTCACTCTGCCATGCTCGGGTGTTTGTTGTAAATTACCAGTTTTTAATAACTGCAACTGTTTAAGAAGACTGTGAAAGAGTTATCTTTACTTTCTTATTGTTTAATTTATTATGATTTACTTTTTTATTTGTTACTGGCACTGATTCCTTGGGGTAGCTAGAATTGAAAGTTATGTCAATAGTGGCTAAAATTTAAAAAAGGCTTATTTTCTCTGAACAACCTATTATGTTCGATATTTGGTGATTATTGTATTTTATTTTGCAGTGTTATTTGCATTGTAAATAAATGTGATCATTAAGGTAATGTGGTGCAAGAATTGTGGACCCACTGTTCCATGTGATTCTTTATCTGATTAGGATTGTGGAAATGCCCAAATAAGGTGTCGGTCATGTTCACTCAAAATTGTAATTTATTATAATTTAATAACACCTTTAAACCAAAACGCCACATAGCCGAAAACAAGAAATCTTAAAAGGCAACAAAATAACAATGCAATTAAAACAGAAAATAAAATAATTAATATATATATATGGTATCACAGCTAGGCTGGAAATCCTTAAGGTAAAAGTACACTCCTGGAAATGGAAAAAAGAACACATTGACACCGGTGTGTCAGACCCACCATACTTGCTCCGGACACTGCGAGAGGGCTGTACAAGCAATGATCACACACACGGCACAGCGGACACACCAGGAACCGTGGTGTTGGCCGTCGAATGGCGCTAGCTGCGCAGCATTTGTGCACCGCCGCCGTCAGTGTCAGCCAGTTTGCCGTGGCATACGGAGCTCCATCGCAGTCTTTAACACTGGTAGCATGCCGCGACAGCGTGGACGTGAACCGTACGTGCAGTTGACGGACTTTGAGCGAGGGCGTATAGTGGGCATGCGGGAGGCTGGGTGGACGTACCGCCGAATTGCTCAACACGTGGGGCGTGAGGTCTCCACAGTACATCGATGTTATCGCCAGTGGTCGGCGGAAGGTGCACGTGCCCGTCGACCTGGGACCGGACCGCAGCGACGCACGGATGCACGCCAAGACCGTAGGATCCTACGCAGTGCCGTAGGGGACCGCACCGCCACTTCCCAGCAAATTAGGGACACTGTTGCTCCTGGGGTATCGGCGAGGACGATTCGCAACCGTCTCCATGAAGCTGGGCTACGGTCCCGCACACTGTTAGGCCGTCTTCCGCTCACGCCCCAACATCGTGCAGCCCGCCTCCAGTGGTGTCGCGACAGGCGTGAATGGAGGGACGAATGGAGACGTGTCGTCTTCAGCGATGAGAGTCGCTTCTGCCTTGGTGCCAATGATGGTCGTATGCGTGTTTGGCGCCGTGCAGGTGAGCGCCACAATCAGGACTGCATACGACCGAGGCACACAGGGCCAACACCCGGCATCATGGTGTGGGGAGCGATCTCCTACACTGGCCGTACACCACTGGTGATCGTCGAGGGGACACTGAATAGTGCACGGTACATCCAAACCGTCATCGAACCCATCGTTCTACCATTCCTAGACCGGCAAGGGAACTTGCTGTTCCAACAGGACAATGCACGTCCGCATGTATCCCGTGCCACCCAACGTGCTCTAGAAGGTGTAAGTCAACTACCCTGGCCAGCAAGATCTCCGGATCTGTCCCCCATTGAGCATGTTTGGGACTGGATGAAGCGTCGTCTCACGCGGTCTGCACGTCCAGCACGAACGCTGGTCCAACTGAGGCGCCAGGTGGAAATGGCATGGCAAGCCGTTCCCCAGGACTACATCCAGCATCTCTACGATCGTCTCCATGGGAGAATAGCAGCCTGCATTGCTGCGAAAGGTGGATATACACTGTACTAGTGCCGACATTGTGCATGCTCTGTTGCCTGTGTCTATGTGCCTGTGGTTCTGTCAGTGTGATCATGTGATGTATCTGACCCCAGGAATGTGTCAATAAAGTTTCCCCTTCCTGGGACAATGAATTCACGGTGTTCTTATTTCAATTTCCAGGAGTGTAGATAGAACAAACATATGCAAGGTACAATATAAGCGGCTGAAGGCCACAAATTTGAAAATTTTAAAATATGTTACCATAATCTTTTAAGGCAGAAGGACGCAATGTTTTTGCTTAAAGGGTAATTTCAAGAATAAGGTTTTAAGCGGCTTAAGGCCCACAATTCAAAAATACATGAAGTCCAGTAAAAACAAGAATCTTTAAATCATTGGCTGTGATAGATTATAAACAAACAATTAAACACCGGTGAGAAGGACAATAAAGGAAACGGCATTCAGAAACCTCCAGGGAGGTCGGTCTGCCCTCTTTCACTTAGGTGAGACAGGTGGTGAGCCCAACTACACTTGATCCTTCGGAACCCAACCTGAGGACAGCCACGGACCGACCGATGCAATGACTTGCTTGCCACCAATCAGTACGTGGGAACTCAAACACAAAAGGTTACCACAATGAAATATGCATTAAGCTGTCAAAACTACACACCATGTTGGACACTGACAACAGGTAAGGAAAGGAGAGTGCCTGAAATTACGTTAGTGGCCACGGCAGGTAACCGGAACACTAACGGCCACAAGGCAGAAAATTTCGCTGGTGCACTCGAATTGTAGTCAACCAATATAGTTAATTGCACCGCATGGCGGCTAAATTTCAGCAATAGAAACACTCGGTGTCGCTCACAGGAAAACCTCCCCAACAGCGAACCACCGTAACGAATCACACAACATGAATGGACGTGGCTTGGGTAGTTGAAACCACTACTCAACTCTGACGTCCTGGGTCGGTGAACCAAGAAGATCGTAGCGATTGGACAGCTCCACACACGCTCCGACACTGCGCAGGGACCGCCAGCCGACTTAGCCGACTGCACTGCGCGGAGATAACTTCCCTGGTCCGCAGCAACCGACCGACTCCTTCAGAATGGCGACAACATCTAAAATAGACGTCAGTGGAATTAACACACACACACACACACACACACACAACCTGACGAACTCTTGGACGAAGACCTGAACTATACCCAACAGTAACCAAGCACGCAAGAAGACAAATCGGGAGTCGATGCACACACAGCCGACTCATGAACTGCTAGCCAAAACGCGTGGTCCGGTAGGACGACCGACCGACTGTCCACCAAGACCGTGGCCCGGCTCAAGTGATGCGTGGCGGCAATGGTCGGGAGAGCCATGGCACAGACCTCACTGCTGCTCCAACCCGACTGCACTAGTGCCGCCCAGCAACTCCCCGAGTGGCAGGTCCGGACTGCGCTCCAGACACGTTCCAACCGACTGGCGGCCCGAACTCGGAACCCGAACTCGCTTACGACAGACAACAACCGGGAAGTAATAGCAGTCAAGCAAAGATACTACGAGAGGGGATATGTCGATACCATGGAGGTAAGAATAGAGGGAGACGCCGTGACGTCACAGCTGTGAAGCTATGTGAAGCCGAGGGTAGCCATCTCAATCCGACCAAAACATTGCTGCTGTAAGCTTGTGTGCATAGGCTTGTCGCTCGCTTTTGGAAGGATTTTGCGCCATTATGGTGACTTGTGTGGTGTTCGGATGTACGAATCGTTCTGCTGGTGATGCGAAATCGAAGGGAATAACATTTCATGTGTAAGTTGTCTCGTTAAGTGTGATTTTACAACTTCATTGTGAATGAACGTGTGCTACAACGGTACTTGTACTATAGCGTGTTTTTCTCCTGTATAATTTTAGATTTCCTAAAAATGAAAGTCGGAAAGCTCTGTGGGAGAATGCCGTGAGGAGGAAGAATTGGCGTGCGTCTAAATGGAGCACTATATGTTCTCAGCATTTCCGAGAAGAGGACATAGACCGAACTTCCCTTTCAACAGTAAGGCTCCGAGAAAATGCTGTACCAACAGTTTTCCCTACACACCCAAAATATTTGCAAAAGGTATGTTAATTCAAAGAATTAAATTCTTAGTTTTAAAGTTCACGTTTCAGTATAATACGTACGTATCGTCGATAATCGAAGTGTAGAGTAACTCACTTTGTCTTCATCATGTACCAAATTAAAAGCTAACACTACATTAACTGGCGTAAAGTATAGGCCTAAACAGGACACTGTGTAGATTTGCCATTCTATGTACCGTATTTCAGTAAATATTGGTGGTAATGAACAGTGTTTCCCAGTAGTGTAACGTAACTGAAATGTCCCACTACGTTGCATGGGGGCTTAATTAAAATAAATATATAAGAATGCAAAGCAAATACTTTTTAATTTTCTGTCGCTGTATGTCCGATTACGCTGTTTCGTAAACGGCTGGCCCTGACTAGTTTTAGTACGCAATCTGACTGCTTAGAATGACAACAAAGTATGTAAGGAAATTTCTGTTAGCACAATTAATTAATTAAGTCCCCAGCAACTATAAAACCTACGAAACAACAAACACAAGTGTAGCTGTTCTGTATGTGGTAGTATGACTCAACGCACATCTGGCACAGTTCTTCTTCAACAAGACAAGAATTTTTTAATACCAATTATACTGACGTGATAAAAGAAAATTAGAAATACTACAATTGCGCAAGAAAATCAGAATTACACTCTAATACAAGAACACACGCCAGATGCTTTGTTGACTGAACCTGTAATGACACATTATTCAGGTCACTGAAAGAATAAAACAATAAAAGAAAATACCTCCATATATATTGACGAAATGCACTCTGACCATTACAATATCTCCATTAGAACAACACCTGCTATCTCTCCCATCAAACCACTGCATAAAACATGGAACAACACTCTCCACTACCACATCTCACTCTGACTTCACGACAAGCAGTGTCCACCACAACTTCTCGGCGAGAACTGCTTGCCACTACCTCTCAATAAGCACTGCCAGTGGAGGCGGCGGAACAATACTCTCTGGCGCGATCTTTGGCGCTGTGGCTCAGTGTAGCCACCTTTCATATGCCCCTCCTCCACGGGCTAGAATTTGATGGTATTTTTGCCAGCATTGGCGGTGAAAATACCACCAAATTCGTCAAAAAAAATACAGACAAAAATAAAAGATAATATTAATACGTAAATATCATAAAACTAGATAAAATTTTGGCTTTGCACTGACCTTTCAATAGCCTAATATATAAAATACACTAAGCAATACAAATTCTTTCATACATGAGACTTTACATAATAGTTTACACAGGTATTATGTGGTTAAACAGTTCAATCAATAGCGTCAGCAATGACGAATATGTACAGGTAAGAGTCTCATAACTTTTCACAAACAGTAATACACAAAAAATCAGTTTATACAAATATTCACATAAAATGTTTTCACAACAAGTGGTTGACAGTTCCAGCAGTAGCACCCAGCAATGTTGAGTAGGTGCAGACACCATCAGGTGACATCATTTCAGTAGAAGCAGTCCATCAGTGGCACCCAGCATTGTGGAACAGGTGCAGACTCCAACAGGTGACATCATTTCAGTAGAAGCAGTCCATCAGTGGCACCCAGCAATGTCGAGTAGGTGCAGACTCCAACAGGTGACATCATTTCAGTAGAAGCAGTCCATCAATGGCACCCAGCAATGTTGAAAAGGTGCAAACAGCAACAGGTGACATCATCTCAGGAGAATCAGTTCCATCAGTTGCACCCAGCATTGTGGAACAGATGCAGACACCATCAGGTGACATCATTTCACCAGAATCAGTTCCATCAGTGGCACCCAGCAGTGTTGAGCAGGTGCAGACACCATCAGGTGACATCATTTCAGTAGAAGCAGTCCATCAATGGCACCCAGCAATGTTGAGTAGGTGCAGACAGCAGTCCATAATATTCACTATCACTGATCACACTGTTCATCAGCAGAAATTAAACATGTCCTAGTGGCACCAATCATGTAGAAAAAGTACAAGTAACAGTCCATAATATTCTCTATCACTGATCACACTGTTCATCAGCAGAAATTAAACATGTCCTAGTGGCACCAATCATGTAGAAAAAGTACAAGTAACAGTCCATAATATTCACTATCACTGATCACACTGTTCATCAGCAGAAATTAAACATGTCCTAGTGGCACCAATCATGTAGAAAAAGTACAAGTAACAGTCCCTAATATTTACTATCACTGATCACACAGTTCATCAGCAGAAATTAAACATTTCTAAGTGTCACACATCATGTTGAAAAGTGCAGGTAACAGTTCATAATATTCACCATCACTACTCAGACAGTTCAAGCATGAACAATAGTTTGAATGCACATACAAATGCTTTTACAATGCTCTTACACTAAACATACAAATCATAACAAACACACAAATGATGTCAGATAATTGTCATATTAACTATTACAAGTACACAAACATCAGTAAACCTATAATATTTATGGGTGTCAGTGCAAGCCACTACAAACAAATAAAATAATATTTAGGAGATAGGTGGGTAGGATTAGGAAAGGAAAACACACAAAACACACTCACTCATCTTTCATCCACATTAAGTACTACTGTGTAATTGAATAGTGTTAACTGTGTACATGCACTTCTGTCAAAATTTCATGTTCATCATGTGTATCAAGTAATAGTGGCAGCAATGTATAACAGTCAATAATAGTTAAGTCAACTTCATAGTCATCATGTCAAGACCAATGTTTGCCAAGCCAGATCAAAATGTACGGTTGCTGAACAACTGTCAGTGTGCCAAGATATGCAACTTCCTCTCTCCAAAAAAAAGTACATACTGCTTAGTGATTTAACAAAGTGTGTGTAGACAATCTTCCTTCCATTTTAGTGTTCTAGTCTGCTATCTTCATCCTCCTTGTTCCATATAGACCAACAAAAAAAAAAAAAAAAATATGCACCTCACTTACTTTACCTCTTATACACCAAAACTCCAATCAACTTCATATAATCTCAATACCTCAATAATACCTCTTCAATACGTCGATACATATAAACCTTTTGCCAGTATCAATTCACTTCCATAACAACTCTTTCCTCTAGTCAGTCTCCTCGAACAAGTACAGATAAAATCCTAATGCAAACCTCCACATCCCATACAATCCGAAGACACACTGTCAACACACAACCTCTGTGTAATCCATCTGACACAAATCTTCCACTCATTATGAATTATAAACAAAGAATGCATACATGACCTGTAACAGACTTAGTTCGAATAACTCTCAGTAATTAAGTACGATTACGGAGTGTGAATGATCCTAATATTTCACAGTGTGGACACCACTTCAAGAATTATGGCAAACAGAAGCAAACATGTGGAGTATTTCTTGTGTCAAGTGTCACTTCCTATTTCAGTTGCTCACGAAAAATGCAGTGTAATAACTGTGTTGGTATGTCATGTCGTTAGCTTCCTTCCTATTGGCATACATTTATACAGCTTTCATAAAACCTCCAGCTCATGTGACGTCTATGAAGTTTCTTGTACTAATGTCATTCGTCGAATTATAGCAGTTCATTTTCTTATCTTAAAAATATAAAGCACTGAGCGTAAGCAAAACAAGCAATAGCGAGTAAATATACCAGTAGAGAACAGAATGTCAACAAGTGGATGCAGCACAATTCTTACAACGAGGCTCTGCCAAACAAACAATCTATAATTAATACAATAGTGTGACCTAAACTCTATGTTTGTACACAGTATATCAGCATTTCTATATACCAAATTAAAGAGTAGTTGTGACGACAAACAGAAATGTGTAAATATGCAATCCATACGCATAGCAGTAAACATATATCTTACATACTAAACAGGTCATTACCATCGCATCAGCGTAAGCAAATAAATGTTCATATGTAATCTTAATAAGTAAACATGAGGGCGCAAGCAGATAAATCACAAAGTATAACTTACATACCTAACCACATCAGCACAATTAATCAGGTGACAATTATAATTTAAATAAATAGGCACAGCAGGCACATAATTAAAAAATATGACATCAGTGAAAAAGCAGTGCAGCCAAGCGATGCATAATATACACAAGTTACGACTCAGTTCATTAATAATCATTGTCAAAATCCGTTAATGTACGCTAGCACGTCGCTTCACAAGTAAATTCATAGAACATGAAATTAGCACAAAGTATGAATCACATAATCGCGAGCAGTAAATTACGTCTAAAGTACGTACCTAAGTGGAAATATGTTACCTGAAAATGAACTCAATTAACAGTTACCTTTTTTTTTAGTTTATTAGTTTCTTCTTGGAAATTACATTCTTCCTGAAAATTTCTCGATAGCAAGTCGTCTTAACGTCGGACACGCACAGAATTTACCTGAAGTTCTTAAATATTTTATAGAACCGTATCCTGAAAAATACTGAATGTTAATAACATAATTCATCAAGTCACTATAGCTTTATACTGAATTTAGTTGGAGAAATTAAACTGTGTATTTGTTTATGGCTGTCAGTGCATTCGCACCGAGCGCTCGATCAGCTGTAGGCGCGTGACGTAGAAAGCAATTGTTTGCGGTCAACGACTGCCCTGTGCGGCGCGCAGACTTGACTGTTGCTTTGAGTATGTGCCGCCGCCAAAACACAGCGCGGTATCCTTTGTACTCTCCGCATGTTTACATCTAGCTGTTAGTTTCTCACAAGTATATCATTCCACAAAAATTTTAACGTTTGATATATGATGTATTCCCTTAGAGCGTCGAGATTTAAGAGTTTCTACTTCAACAGTGTTATCATGAATAATTTTGCGAATTCTATATAGGCCGTTATAAAGCAGAAAAAATTTGCGACACAAGCCTTTTCCTTTGTGAGACAATCGATGAGACTTAATTAACACTTTTTGACCAACTGACAAGATTTTTAAACGACCAGGACGCTTAGCTGATTTCTCTCTTCTAGCAGCCGCAGATGCAATATTTTGTAGAGCCAGAATGCCGCAGTTTCCGTGAAGGCGGAAAAGGAACGATTTCAGATATGCGATTTGTCGGTGCTTTGTTTTTTAATATCAGTATAGGCAGTAAAGAAGTTGAATCATTAGGGAGTTCATTCAGAATGTTTTGAAAAATATGAAGATACTGATCCCACCTTCTGTGATTCTGATGACAATAAAGACGACACAATTTATTGATTTCCTTCATCCATCTCTCTGAAGCGTTAGATTGGGGGTGAAAAAGTGAAATGAAAATTGGTTTAATTTTACGACGCCGTAGAGTACGAAGCCAAATTTTAGAACGAAACTGTGATCCATTATCTGATATAACCTTATCAACATGACCAACTTCTTTAAGAAAATGGTTAATGAAAGCATTAGATACTGAACGAGCTGTTGCTTTGCGTAACGGTGTAAAACACACATATTTTGATGTCAACTCCACTGCTACGAAAATGTACGCAAAACCATTAGTAGAACGAACCACTGGACCAAACAAATCAACTGCAGCCATGTCCTTTAATTTCGCTGGAATGATAGGAAACAACGGTGCTCTGTGAGAAACTGTTGGCGGCTTAGCCTTTTGACATAATTTGCATTTGGCCAGAACAAATCGAATACGTTTTTCCATATTATTGAAGTATCAATTTTTTGTAATTTATGAAAGCATTTTCTGGGACCAAAGTGTGCATAACTGAAATGCGTATACCAAATCAGCTTATTAACCCACTCATCAGGAATACAAACTAACCAAACAGAGTTGTCGACCGATTTTCGTTTAAAAAGAATGTCATTGCGAACTAAATAATGCTGTCTAATCGCTACGCTTTCCTTTCTCCTCCACTTCTCCTTAATGTCCTTCCAGATTGGATCCTTATTTTGCTCCTTAGCGATGTCCTGGAGCGAAGACGAAATAAAGTTCTCAAACGCAACACCTTGAATATACATCAAACAATAATTGTTTTCCTTGCAGTCCTCTTCAGCACTTTGTTTCAAACCCATAGGTGCACGTGATAAAGCATCAGCAACAATATTTGAAGAACCCTGTATGTAAACAATACTAAAATCAAATTCCTGTAGGTACAACGCCAATCGTGACAATCTGCCGTGAGTTAATTTTGTTAACATAAGAAATTCCAGAGCTCGATGATCGGTATAAACCTTAGTATGACTGCCAAACAAAAATGTCCGAAATTTTGTAAAAGCCCAAACAACAGCCAAAGCTTCAAGTTCCGTAATCGAATAATTCTTCTCTGATTTAGAAAGAACACGACTTCCAAATGCAACAGTTTTCTGGACTACAACGCCGTCTTCTTCTATCTCTTGAAATAAATGTGCACCTAGTCCTTTGTATGATGAGTCCGTCGCCAAACAAAAATCTTTAGATAAATCCGGGTGTGAAAGAAGTGGGGCGGCAACTAAGGCATCACGAAGTTGTTCAAATTCTGATTGAGCTTCCTCATCCCAACACCAATTAGATTTCTTTCCGGATAGTTCACATAAACGAGGTGTGGCCAAATTGTCCAATCTAACAAAGCGTCTCAGAAAATTACAGACACCAAGGAAACTACGAACGTCACGTTATGTGGTAGGAACAGCATAATTACGAATAGCGTCTAATTTTTCTGGATCAGGAAGAATACCTTCTGTAGAAATAATGTGACCGAGAAATCTCACCTGAGAACGACCAAATTCAGATTTTTCCAAGTTCACTGTAATGCCAACTCTTGCAAAGATACGTAACAATGAATCCAAAATTTTGTTGTGCTCACTCCAAGAACGTTTAGCAATAAGAATGTCGTCAACATATGAAGTAATATTGTCACGAAGATAAACAGGTAAAATTTCATTTAAGCTACGAATGAATGCTGCTGAAGATACAGTAAGTCCAAACGGTAATTTCCGAAACTGGTAACAGTTACCAAAGGCTAAAAAGGCAGTGTATTTTCTACAATCAGGGTGGAGTTCTATTTCCCAAAAACTTGCGCGCATATCAATCGTGGATAAAACTTTAATTCCATTGAAATGTTGAAGAAGTTCATCTAAATTTTGTGGGCGGTCAGTTTCAGGAATGATGATATTATTTATCTGTCTGGAATCCAGAACCAAACGAATTGACCCATCCTTTTTAAGAACAACGTGTAATGGGCTGGTATAAGGACTGACTGCAGGCTCAATAATGCCCTGATCTAACATGTACTGAAGTTCATTCTTAACCTTGTCTCTGTAAGCCAAAGGAATAGCGTACGTTTTCCCGCGAAATGGTGTGTGTTCTTTTACTTTAAATAAATATTGTAAGCCTTGTATAGTTCCTGTGTGATGACTAAACACTGTAGCATTTGAAGTCAAAATTTGGTGCGACTCTTCTCTTGCAACGTCATCTGGCACTTCAGCTTTCTTAACCTTTTCATTAATTAGTTCTTCGCTATTAATTATATCTTCCATCGCGTCTCTGTATCTATTGTCATTGTCATGAATAAACACACTGTCGTCATAATGCTCCACGAAAACATCAGAAGTAAGAAACCTTAAACATTTTGTGTCTGATTCAGATCTTGCTAAACATTCGAAAAATTTCAAACATTTCGGCATTCCGGCAACAGTCAAATTCACACTTCCTTCTTTAAAGTTCAAAATTGCCTTATGTGCGTTAAGAAACTCCATACCTAATATAATTTGTGTACTGAGTAATGGAACAATAATAAAATTAGCAGAAAATTCGTATCCTTGACAAATGAAATTTAAGTTGGTCTGTTGTTTAACTTCCACACTTTTTCCAGAAATAGCCCCTCGAATTGTAGTTTTTGAAATAGGTAACACAGGACAGGCAATAGTTCTTTCACATATACGAAAAACTGATTCACTAATGACATTCAATGGGCTCCCAGAATCTAAAACTGCAGTGAACTTATTCTTACCCACACATACTTCAATAACAGGATGTAAAAATGCGTCTACATTATTTTCCTTTTCGTCTAACAAAATGTCTCTCATGTCTTCCAGGCGTACGTAGCGTAAAGTCGTAGTGTCATTACTTTCTGAACCGTCTATATTGCTGCCAGAAGCCGAAGCTGCTAGTCATTGTCGATTGTTTGCGTCACGTCTTTGATTATTCGCGTCATTTCGCGGATCCATTTCTACGATTTGCACTTGTCTCTCTGAAGTTCTGTCACGTGGAGGATGCCAGTTAGGTCCCTCCTGTCTGTTAGATGCAAATTCTTGGTCGTGTCTGTTATTAAAATTTCTGTTTTCCTGTCTGTCTGCATACCTACTTCTTGTATAATTTCGACTGTCACTTCTGAAATTATTGTTGTATCTACTACCCTGGTTATTTCTGTAGTAAGAATTTCTATTACTGTATGAATAATTTCTGTCTTGATGATACCGATTACTGTTTCCGTATGATTGATCATTCCGGTACAAATTACCGTTATTATAACTGTCTGTGTAATTTCTGTTAGAACGTCTGTTATTGTCATAAGGCTGGTATCTATTGTCCTGTCTGTTACGTCTGTCATTCTCAAAGTTACCCATATAACGCCCGTTCCGATCACTGTCCCTTTTCTCTGAAAATCTATTGTAATTACTGTTACTGAAAAAGTTACAAGAAGTCCCGTCGTCGCTGTCATACTCAAGTTCTTGCAACAAAGTCTTAAAAGTCTCAATGTCGTCTTTACATCTTCCGGCTAAAGCAATTTGTCTTATGGATTGTGGCAGCTTAGTTAAACAAATGCGAATTAATTCAGTCGGGCTATAAGGGTTGGAAAGGAACTGGTTCTTTCGAATCATGTCTTCAAAATATTCCGCTGGCGTGCAGAACTCAGACTGTTTAAAATTACGCAGCATAATAAGACTGTGTTTGACTCTGTCTTGCGTGTTTTCGGACCAATATGCCGATAGAAATGCATGATAAAAATCATTTAGATTATTAAAATCTCTAATGAGTGCGCGCATCCGCGTCGCCGGTTCGTTTTCTAAATATCCACACATAAATTCCAGTTTGTGACTTAGTGGCCAATTTGGTGGAAGTGCGTACATAAATTGATCTAACCATGCACATGGATGTATGACATTCTTAGAATTGCGGAAGATCTTAAATTTCCGAACAGTCAAAAAGTGTTTATAGTCAAAGTTCATTAAATTTTCCTTGATTTTCAACATGTTTATTTATGTTCTGATGTTCTTCGGTTTCTGCAAATGGCAATGGTGCTGTATCATCTGAATCTCTGTCCCCACTTAAACTAAGATTTGTCAGTTTATCTGAAATCTCCTCAACTCTTTCCGATAAATCACCTATCTGTTCTTTCTGTTTATTTACGTCTTCCGTAAGTGTCGCGACTCGGGTTTCGGTATGGTCACATTTAGTAGTTAACTGTTCACACTGTTGCGTTAAGTTATTTATCCTGTCATTTGGTACGGATTGTAAATTTAACTCTGAAAATTTCTGTACTATCACGCGATCTCTTTCTTCCTGTTCCCTTTGTCTAATCTCTACTGCAATTAACCTATTATTGTGAGAATTCAAAATCGGTTGTACTTCTTCTCTGATTTCTTTCTTTAATTCATCTTTCATGTTTTTGAAGCATGTCCCTATTCGTGAGTCTAACCGTGTTTCCATTGTTTCCATCTCTGTTTCTAAACGTGTTGCCACTGTTTTAAATTCAGATCCTAACCGAGTTTCCATTGTTCCCATCCGTGTTTCTAATTCAGATCGTAAATGCTCCATTGTTCCCATTTGTAAATCTAACCGTGTTGCCATTGTTCCCATATCTGTTTTTAATTCAGATCTTAAATTTAATATTGCACTCATCAATTGCTCCATATTAAATGGTTCAAAATTCTTTTCGCCCCTAACATTTTCCGCAATACTAACTTCCTTCTGCATAGCCATAAGGCTATCTGTGTTCGATACTATTCCAGAATCTTCTATCGTTAATCTCGTATTCTGTGAATTTTCTGATTGAGAAAAATTTTTAAATGGTTCCGGACTATTTTCTCGACTGATCAAATTGTTTTCCACTTCATTATTCATGATACTGTTTTCCTCTGTTGGCGAGTTCGCCATGTTAACAATTTCGTTATTCTCACTATTCATCATTTTTGCCTTTTTCATTGATCGCGTAATCATTTACAAAATATACAAAACTCGTCACTGTACGAAAATTACACACAATGCCTCCTTATGTCCAACAATACCCTTCACTCGAAATGTTTCCCTCAAACACGATTGACGAACAATTGAAATAATTGCACTAAATCGTCAAACGCGTATACAAGACAACAAATAAAATTCTAAAAAAAAGAAAATACCATTAGAAGAATGACAATTACCAAATCTACACATGCAAAATAGACTACAAATACTAAACTACAAATTACTACTACAATACTACTGTCTACTATTTTTACAATCAGAAGATTCCAAGGGACGATCCGAAGCAGCGGTCGCCACGTGCATGGGGGCTTAATTAAAATAAAGATATAAGAATGCAATGCAAATACTTTTTAATTTTCTGTCGCTGTATGTCCGATTACGCTGCTTCATAAACGGCTGGCCCTGACTAGTTTTAGTACGCAATCTGACTGCTTAGAATGACAACAAAGAATGTAAGGAAATTTCTGTTAGCACAATTAATTAATTAAGTCCCCAGCAACTATAAAACCTACGAAACAACAAACACAAGTGTAGCTGTTCTGTATGTGGTAGTATGACTCAACGCACATCTGGCACGGTTCTTCTTCAACAAAACAAGAATTTTTTAATACCAATTATACTGACGTGATAAAAGAAAATTAGAAATACTACAATTGCGCAAGAAAATCAGAATTACACTCTAATACAAGAACACACGCCAGATGCTTTGTTGACTGAACCTGTAATGACACATTATTCAGGTCACTGAAAGAATAAAACAATAAAAGAAAATACCTCCATATATATTGACGAAATGCACTCTGACCATTACAATATCTCCATTAGAACAACACCTGCTATCTCTCCCATCAAACCACTGCATAAAACATGGAACAACACTCTCCACTACCACATCTCACTCTGACTTCACGACAAGCAGTGTCCACCACAACGTCTCGGCGAGAACTGCTTGCCGCTACCTCTCAATAAGCACTGCCAGTGGAGGCGGCGGAACAATACTCTCTGGCGCGATCTTTGGCGCTGTGGCTCAGTGTAGCCACCTTTCAACGTATTACAAACAAGATGTATTTATGGGGCTTTGGAGGGAGGATATAGCTAACTTAGTTTTCAGTTTCTATTATTTAGTTTGTGATACACGTTTATTACTGAATTAACAAAATTGTATCGTTTACATTGAAGGCTAGCTATTCATAATATTGCATCAAAAACTATTTTTAATCAGAAGAAACGCGGAATTTCTCCTTTACGAGATTTTATTTTAAACAAAAACTTTGAAACAACCAATCTGATGACGTTACACGCTTATATGGTGCAATTAGCGACTGTAATACACGCAGCGCTATAGCACACTGGCAATGTTTTGGTCAGAGTGTCATGGCAGCGAGCCACGCCCCCACGGCTTCAAAACGTAGTACGGCTGGGATACGTAGAGCCATCTCCCCTTATTCTTACCTCCATGGCCAATACGAGCTGCTAGCGCCGGTTATGGTCAGGCAAAGCAGCAACTCAGTGACAGTAGTAATTTAAATTAACGTAGTGAGGTGGAAGTACGTTAACAACAGGGTGTAAAATACCTGATGGCGGTAACACGAGCCACGCATGGCTCAAGCGGTTTTTTCTTTTCTTTTATAGTATGGATTGTGATAATGGAAAAATTCATTGAATGCAAAGTAGGGAGTTGATATAGGTCGAATAACCATGTGATTTACATGTAATTGAATAATGGCGACATTTATTTACAGCTAGGTTTTTTGTCACTTTCTCTGAGTTTTTGAAAACTCAGGTTGATGCTCTACAACATTATTACTGTAAAACTGTGCGCCAAATTGGCGAATTGTGGGAAAAATTATCGTTTTATGACGAAGCTTTTCTATTAAAAGGTATAATAAAACAGGAAATTTTTCGTATTCTTTTTATGGAGAAATTAATGCTCTACAGGTCCTGTAACCTTTGCTTACTCAGTTTTGTAGAAATACGGAAAACAAGAGAAAGTCCAAAAATTTGGTAATTTTTCTTTCATCACGGCGGAAGACTCACTCAGAAATCGGAGCGAATTCAGGTTTTTCACATCACAGGTCTACTTGAGTGATTGAAATAGTTTCCGCAATTCCACAAATTTTTAAAGGCAGTACTCTAGAGCTATATCGGTGCAATAATGTTCCCTGCTCTATTGAACACTACCAGCAATTGTTTTTTATTTTGGACAAAAAATCTTCCGTCATGTACGAATCTCAACATACTCCTTTCACGTTTATTCCTGTCTGTTATTTCCTTTCACTGTTTTATTCCGTCACCGATGTCCAGAATAAACGACAGTGCCGACGAATAGCAGCGCTAACTCATAGAATTGTAACACAAAATTATTGTTCTTCATTTCCGATCTTTTGTTACTCGCACTTGCTTTTATAGATATTGCAAACCATTCGTATTTATCTGTACTCAGTACTGACTCTTACCTTAATTTCGAACATTTTCTCCGCCCTTCAATTTCGAATGCTTCCTGTGTACCAGTGCTATTGACATGAAACGTTATTGCGGTCGAAATGTCACAGAGTGGGATCAGGAACAAGAATGAAAGACGTGTAAGTCTGAAACCAGGTCAGGACTGCTGAAGGTGATCAGCTGCGAGTTGGGAGGCAGCTATTAGGCCAAGTGACGCCACATGGCGGAACAGGTCGATGGCGTGTCGGCTGTGCGACTTATTGCGGCAGGGGTCATTACTGGCTAAAACCTCTCGGACGGAGCTCACCGTGAATGCTTTTGCCCGCACTCGAAGCTTACTGAATTAGTTTCAGAAGCTGAAACCTGCACAGTGCAGTGGCAGTTTACTAGTAATGCCATTGCCGTTTCTAGGTGCCTGTATGTGCTGCCCAGCAGCGTTTAATAATAGCACCGGGCGGGCTGGCGATTAGGTTACAGTTTTTCGCTTTCGGACTGCGGCGTGAAGAGGGATCGTAGGAGTGAAAGAAATTAACATCTGACAAACTAGTTTTCATTTCAGTATGATTAACAAACATACCCAGTGGCTGTTATTAAAGTGCAGCTGCTCATGAAGCTACAGTGTGGGCTGTAATTATCGTATGACAGCGAAACTTGTTCGCTATGGTAATGGCACGCTGGAAAACACATTAGTTCCAATTTTCGCCACCAGGTGCATATAGGGCGCCATTAGTATGACCGTATAACGTCCAAGCTGTCTTTTGATAAGCTGTAACGTGTGTAAACAGCATGGCCATCGAGAAGAGAGAGACTTCGCTGTTAAAGAAACTATATTATCTGAAAGGCAGCAGTTGAAGTGCTGCACTGAGAGAGTACCGCCGACAAGAAGGTCTAAAGAGATGTCCGATAGTATTAGGTTTAAAAAAGATGATAATGAAATTCGAAAGCACGGGTGAGATTGGTGTGGCACCTGGGCATTGCCTGGATCTCCGCCGCCACCCGCTTTTACAAGGCCCTCCAAATCCTTGAACGCCATGCGCTCCGCCTTGCCTTCTGTATCCGCCTTCCTTCCCCCACATGGCTCCTGTATGAACTGATCCCCTTCCCCCACCTCCTCCTGTTCCTCCAACATCTCCGCATCCTTTACATTGTCCGCAGGCTTGATCCCCCCCACCCTCTGGTATCCTCCTTCCTCTCCACCCCACGCCCGTTGCCACGCCTCTATCGCTGTATCCCTCCCTCTCTCCACCTCCACCTCCACACCCTCCATCTCCTTCATCAGCGCAATTTCCAACGCCTCCCCCTCCCAGATGACGAACTTCGCCGTGACATCTACCCTTCCTTCCAACTATAACCTGGCCTTGTTCCCCCCCCCCCTCCCCCCCTCGACCAGGGCTCCCTTTTTCCTCTTCCCTCCTTCTCCAAGAGCGGATTTTTGTCTATTGTCTTCCACGATGATCCCCCTTTTTTATATCTATGTTCACCATATTCTCTCCTTTGTTCTTTTTAAATGTCTTCTATTGTTTGTTCTATGTCTTCCGGCCGAAGAGCAGCGCATATGCTGCTGCCAGCCCGCCCCGATGGGGAATTGAAATACAATAAAGAAAAAAAAAACATGTGGCACCTGGGAGAGATAGACATCATATCACGGTGGAAGTTATCGACAAGGCAACACGTGCTGTTGCTCGTGTCGTGTCACGAGTATTGTCCACCCCATAGTCAACAGTACGGACAGTTTTGAGGTCTATTTTACGCTAGTAACCGTACAGGATTCAGATGGTGCAGCAGCTGAAACGTATCTCATGATCCGCTATAACATTCTGAATTTCCTCTTCGGTTTCTCGTGCGGATCGAAGTTGACATGCGGCCGAGCAATATTCTATGGTGTGACGAGGAGCTATGAGAGGCAATGAATATACAAAAATTGTTGAAATGGCTCTAAGCACTATGGGACTTAACATCTGAGGTCATCAGTCCCCTAGACTTAGAACTACTTAAACGTAACTAACCTAAGGACATCACGCAGCCGGAGGTGTGGCCGAGCGGTTGTAGGCGCTTCAGTCTGGAACCGCGAGACCGCTACTGTCGCAGGTTCGAATCCTACCTCGGGCTTGGATGTGTGTCATGTCCTTAGGTTAGTTAGGTTTAAGTAGTTCTAAGTTCTAGGGGACTGATGACCTCAGATGTTAAGTCCCATAGTGCTCAGAGCCATTTGAACCATTTGACATCACACACATCCATGTCCGAGGCAGGATTCGAACCTGCGACCGTAGCAGCAGCGCCTAGAACCGCTAATACTGCAGCCGGCAATGAATGTACAGAACCGTCGGACTTGTGGTACGGTTTAACCGTGTATTGCGCACGAATAACCACTGCACTGGCAGCGTGTGACTGTGTTGTGGATTAATAACTATCTTCATACTCTTTAGAAGCGAATACACCCAGAGAGCCGATCAGACGTTCCGCGACGTCTGCACCTTATTAAGACCTCATAGTACAGCATGTAAATCCTGCTTTCGAAGAGCGCAACTGTGTGGAAGTCGCTGTTTTCATGCCAGATGGGGCAACATGGATGTCGCTCGCCTAGTGAAAGTCTGCTTAATGCAACCGTCCACGAACGTTTTATCTCAGATTTTCCAGATGCGTAGCCTGCGAGATAACCCGATCTGACTTTTGACTCTGGGTATATCTAAAAGAACGCGTTTATCAGGAACACGTTCGGTCTCTACCTGATCTGAAGGCCAATATACAGGAACAGGTTGCTCAGGTTCCACCGGAACTGCTGTGAGCAACTGTTGATCACATCGTTTTGGGATGCAGCATCTCGTCGACGTCCCAGGTGCTGACTTTGAATAAAGTGCATAAGGGGCACTTAATAATAAAAGCAACAGCATGCCTTTCTCATCTGACCTGTTCAGCCCGTGTCCTGTTCCTAATCCATCACATATGGAAACGTTTCTATACCTCAACACCTCTTCACAGCGACACATTTTCAACAGGTGGCCGAAATTTGAAGTAATTTTTTTCCAGCGTAAATCGATTCCGCATTAACTCATTAGATTATCGCAGCGTATATTGCACTACTCCTTGTCATAAAGGTTATCTGTAGATTCACGTAACCCAGAAATTACGAGGGCTGTTCAATAAGAAATGCCAACGGCCTTGCCGCAGTGGTAACATCGCTTCCCATCGGATCACCGAAGTTAAGCACACGGCCTCAAGTAAGCCAGGCCAACGCGGAGAGACGCCGCCGACACGAACACTCTCCGAGCAACTTCGTAAATGCTGTTAACAACAAGAAAGATAAGTAACTAGATTGTACTACAAGTAAAGTTATTGTTTAATCATGATTGCACCCGTAGAACGTTTCCAATAAATTCATACGTCCTAGGAAGTAAGCTTCGTTAACAAAGAACTGCCAACGGCCTTGCTGCAGTGGTAACACCGGTTCCCGTAAAATCATCTAAGTTAAGCGCTGTAGGGCTGGGCTAGCACTCGGATGGGTGACCATCCGGTCTGCCGAGCGCTGTTGGCAAGCGGGGTGCACTCAGTCCTTGTGAGGCAAACTGAGGAGCTACTTGGTTGAGAAGCAGCGGCTCCGGTCTCGGAAACTGACATACGGCCGGGAGAGCGGTGTGGCGACCACATGCCCCTCCATATAAGCATCCAGTGACGCCTGTGGGTGGAGGGTGACACGGCGGCCAGTCGGTCCCTTTGGGCCTTCATGGCCTGTTCGGGAAGAGTTTCAGTAAGCAATGCAATCTTTTTTTTTTGGTTATCAGTCTATTGACTGGTTTGATGCGGCCCGCCACGAATTCCTTTCCTGAGCTAACCTCTTCATCTCAGAGTAGCACTTGCAACCTACGTCCTCAATTATTTGCTTGACGTATTCCAATCTCTGTCTCCCTCTACAGTTTTTGCCCTCTACAGCTCCCTCTAGTACCATGGAAGTCATTCCCTCATGTCTTAGCAGATGTCCTATCATCCTGTCCGTTCTCCTTATCAGTGTTTTCCACATATTCCTTTCCTCTCCGATTCTGCGTAGAACCTCCTCATTCCTTACCTTATCAGTCCACCTAATTTTCAACATTCGCCTATAGCACCACATCTCAAATGCTTCGATTCTCTTCTGTTCCGGTTTTCCCACACTCCATGTTTCACTACCATACAATGGTACCATACAATACTCCAGACGTACATCCTCAGAAATTTCTTCCTCAAATTAAGGCCGGTATTTGATATTAGTAGACTTCTCTTGGACAGAAATGCCTTTTTTGCCATAGCGAGTCTGCTTTTGATGTCCTCCTCGCTCCGTCCGTCATTGGTTATTTTACTGCCTAGGTAGCAGAATTCCTTAACTTCATTGACTTCGTGGCCATCAATCCTGATGTTAAGTTTCTCGCTGTTCTCATTTCTACTACTTCTCATTACCTTCGTCTTTCTCCGATTTACTCTCAAACCATACTGTGTACTCATTAGACTGTTCAAGCCATTCAGCAGATCATTTAATTCTTCTTCACTTTCACTCAGGATAGCAATGTCATCAGCGAATCGTATCATTGATATCCTTTCACCTTGTATTTTAATTCCACTCCTGAACCTTTCTTTTATTTCCATCATTGCTTCCTCGATGTACAGATTGAAGAGTAGGGCCGAAAGGCTACAGCCTTGTCTTACACCCTTCTTAATACGAGCACTTCGTTCTTGATCGTCCACTCTTATTATCCCCTCTTGGTTGTTGTACATATTGTATATGACCCGTCTCTTCCTATAGCTTACCCCTACTTTTTTTCAGAATCACGAACAGCTTGCACCATTTTATATTGTCGAACGCTTTTTCCAGGTCGACAAATCCTATGAAAGTGTCTTGATTTTTCTTTAGCCTTGCTTCCATTATTAGCCGTAACGTCAGAATTGCCTCTCTCGTCCCTTTAATTTTCCTAAAGCCAAACTGATCGTCACCTAGCGCATTCTCAATTTTCTTTTCCATTCTTCTGTATATTATTCTTGTAAGCAACTTCGATGCATGAGCTGTTAAGCTGATTGTGCGATAATTCTCGCACTTGTCAGCTCTTGCCGTCTTCGGAATTGTGTGGATGATGCTTTTCCGAAAGTCAGATGGTATATCGCCAGACTCATATATTCTACACACCAACGTGAATAGTCGTTTTCTTGCCACTTCCCCGAATTATTTTAGAAATTCTGATGGAATGTTATCTATCCCTTCTGCCTTATTTGATCGTAAGTCCTCCAAAGCTCTTTTAAATTCCGATTCTAATACTGGATCCCCTATCTCTTCTATATCGACTCCAGTTTCTTCTTCTATCACATCAGACAAATCTTCACCCCCACAGAGGCTTTCAATGTATTCTTTCCACCTATCTGCTCTCTCCTCTGCATTTAGCAGTGGAATTCCCGTTGCACTCTTAACGTTACCACCGTTGCTTTTAATGTCACCAAAGGTTGTTTTGACTTTCCTGTATGCTGAGTCTGTCCTTCCGACAATCATATCTTTTTCGATGTCTTCACATTTTTCCTGCAGCCATTTCGTCTTAGCTTCCCTGAACTTCCTATTTATTCCATGTGACGAATTTATTTCATTTTCGCTACAAAACCCTATTTTTCAAAGTAATCTCCGTTCAGTAAGACAGCGTTTGGCCATCTTTCTAGGAGGGCTTGCGTACTCTCAAGGTACCACTCCATTGGTCGACACCAGAGGCAATGTCTTGCTGCATCAGGAATCTCACCATCATCCACGTGCTGCTTCCCGTAGGGTGTATCCTTCATTGGGCCAGACAGAAGCCGGAAGGTGTGCGATACGGGCTGCAGGGAGGATGAGCAAGAATACTATAATTAAGTTTTGTGAGCTCCTCTCTGGTGTGCAGACTTGTATGAGTCCTCACGTTGTCACTGTGAATGAGAAGTTCGTTCGCATTTTTGCGGCAATGAACACCCTGCAGTCGTTTCTTCAGTTTGCTGAGGGTAGCAAAGTACTCTTCAGAATAGATCGTTGCACCACGAGGGAGGACATCAAACAGAATAACACTCCTCAGATTCCCAGAAGAACGTCACCATTACTTTACAGGCTGAGAGCGCGGCTTTGAACTCTTTCTTCTGAGGAGAAGTGGTTTAGCGCCACTACAGTGACGGCCGTCTTGTTTCCGGTTCGAAGGAATGAATCTACTGCCTGTGACGATGTTTCACAAAAAATTGTCTCGATCAGCTTCATAACGTGCAAGTTGTTTTACACAGATGGTCATTCGTTTCTCTTAATGATCTTGTTAGGCGACGGGGAGTCCAATGGGCACACATCTTTGAGTATCGCAACTGGTGGACGAGTGTGTCAGCATTACCAACAGAGACGTTCATTTGACCAGTGAGATGTCTGATGGTGATCCGTCGATCACCTCGCAAGAGAGTGTCCGCACGTTCCAACATTATAGGAGTCGCAGCTGTGTGCGGCCTTCCTGCACGCGGGAGATCGGACAATTTTGCGCGACCGTGGTGCAATGATGACAGACGCTTCGTCCAGACACTCACCGTGTTCTTTTCATTGCCAGGTCTCCGTAGACATTCTGCAATATATGAATATCCGTGATGCCTTGGTTTTCCGCCATAAGAAACTCAATCAATGTCATCTCTCTGCTTGGAACGCACCTCCGCTACAGACGTCGTTTTAAGGCTACGTACAGCGCCGCCATCTACGAGAACTTCTCGAAACAGTAGGTGTTGATGCGGGACTAGTCCACGATTTGCCGCAACAAATTACGAACTTTTCCAACGGAAACTAGCGGAGAAAAAATGTGTTGCATTACTTATTGAACGTTCATGGTATGTCCTCATAACAAGAGTTATTTTAGTTCTTAAAAGACGGGAGTTTAAAACTATTGCTTTTTCATTGTGCGAGTTTGTTCTTCATCTGCTTGTTACGTGTTTACAGGAATGGTTCTTTTGGGTCTGCACTGTACGCTGCTACTAACTAGTCTCGGAGAGAGTTTGCCATCACTGAGGTTTTATTCTCTAAGACACATAAAATAAGTAGAGCTAAATGTTGTGGCATTTTAAAGTGGTTCAATACTTTTTCATTGTATTTCACTTACGTATCACCAAACTAATAAATGACGTTTTCCCTCATGTTGCACATCAGCTGGAACATTATCACCCATCACTATTGCAACTTACTCTTGGCAGTAATTAAATTTTGAACTACGCTGCTACGAATCGACCACAGCAGTGAGAATATAATAACATTAAGTTAACGTAACACGTATCATTCACAACAACAATGAGATTATGATAACACCAAGTGAACATAGCATGTATCAGTCACCTCGTTGGTGCCCATGTATCTGGTAAATACTTTCAGTATTCAATACTACACGTAAATCGTAGCTAACCGGTACACTAATATGCTGTGTTTAGGTCTTTAGGCAAAAGATGACGCAAACACATGGTGTGAGAACAAGAGTAAGGAGACGAAAATTTCCTTTTGCACGAGAGTAGTTCTGTTCGCGTATCAGACGTTGCGGTGCCTGAAGTACGCTGATTGGGCTTCGGTAGATTTCTCCGCCCATTTTAACTTGCAAAAGTGGCTTCTTGGAAAAAATATCATCGAATAAGATTGTTTTATATATTATAAATAAGTATTGTGCACAGTTGTAATATAATTTTTTCTCTTAAGGAGTAGAATGTGTTGAATTTCATTTGGATAGAATGTATTGAGCACATTGAAAACTATGTAGACAAAAACCATTTTTCGTGAATTTAGTTATCTGTTATAGCAGCATACATGGCATATCAGCCTAAAGTCATAGTAACGTTGTGTGTTCGTAGGCTTTTCCACTGGAGTCCTCAAAAATCATATCCTAGATTGATGAATCAACATTTCAACCATTATTCCCATTGTGGACTAGGTATGAGAATAAATAATTAGCACATACGTACGAGGGTTGTCTAGAAAGTAATGCATCTCCTTTTGTTTCTTCAACAATTCTTTATTGAATATAATGAGAATTATACACATGAAAGAATGGTGTTGTATCCACACACCTTATTTTTCCACGTAATATCCATTCTGTTCTATGGCCTCCCTCCAACGCGAAACAAGGGCGAGTATACCCCGTCGGTACCAATCCTCTTCTGGTGGTGGACCCAGTGTTTCACTGTGTGAATCACCTCCGGGACTAGGTCAGGGCTGTAGAGTCGATGGGGTAATACTATCCAACCCTGTTTTGTGATGTGTTCAGTAGTCCTCAGGCTTGTGTGGGGCTGAGCGTTATCGTCTTACAGCAAAACATGTCCTGGGTTGCTGTGGCGCCGAAGTCACCCGAAGCGCGTCTTGAATTTTGTTAATGTGTTGACATATGCTTCTGAATTAATGGTAAAGCCTCTTGTCAACCCATCAATGAGAAACACACCTTCACAGCCCCAGAACATGCTGATCACGATCTTACCGGGGGAAGCAGTTGTTTTGAATTTCTTCTTCTGTGGAGCGTGGGAATGACGCCATTCCATCGACTATCGTTCTGTTTCGGGCTCAAAACGGTGAACCCAGGTTTCATCACCTGTTACAATCCGGGACAAGAAGGCCGCCTCCTTCAAAACGTTGCAACAAATTAAAACATGTTTTTATACACATGTTTTCTCCGTGTGATTTGTGATCCACCGTTAGACACCGGCAGACCCATCTTGTACTCACTTTTGAATATCCAAGGGTGCAGATAATTGCTTCCACACTTCCATTGCTGACTGACAGATGCAGTGTCAACTGCTGTATCGTAAGGCGTCTGTTTTGGATAATGATAACATGAGTTCGCTGCAACATGTCAGGTGTGACAGCTTTGGATGGCCTCCAGAACTGCTACAAATCGTGGAGCTCCACCGAACCGCCTATTGAGGGGTCACCCTCCTCGCCCAGCGTCCAAATGTACTTCTGTGGGCAGCAGATGCTCCATACACTGTGCACACTTTCTTTCTCTGAAGTGAGAAATTCAATGACGACTCGTTGCTTCTAACGTACATCAACTACAGACGGCATTTTGAAACTATCCTACAGCTACGTAATGTGTCGGCAGTGACGTAAACTTCACACGCTCACTCAGGAGACTTCAAATAATACGTATTATAACGATATGTTTACGTAATGTGTATACATAAACATACAGTTATAAATGTCCCCGTTCGTAGTCGCTAATTATAACAATATGTTTACTTTTGTGCTGTAACATATAGCTATAATCAGCGGTGGAAACATATTTGCGAACGCCGACCGTGTGCGGCTGTTTCGTTTGATCGGCTGATCAGTCGGAAGTTGCATTGCAGAGGAGAGAAAATGCCTATTCAAAATATAATTATTTTGGGATAGCTCAACATGAATTTCCTAAGGGACCGTAGTTTATCATGCGTTTACCAGTAGAATATGGCGCGGAGAAAATATTTCGCCGCATGCAACTTCCGTCCGAACTCGACGAAAGAATTAGTGACTGTGAACTCTCTATTTGGCAGAAACGTATAGAAAATTAAATAACTTCATGAAGGAGTGAGACATAGATTCTATATTAAATAAATAGTCCATACACCAGTTCCATTTAACTCTGAATTTATGGCAATTAATAGACGAACTTACACTGCAATGAAGGATTTAACATGGATGCCGTTTTGACTGGCACTTCTCGTAATGAAAACAATTCCTTTGACGTTTTCACATACACGTCGCACAATAAATCTGCTGCTAGGCACTTTTAGTATTACACATTTACTTTACACTAAAACAATATTATTTTTTAACGATAATAATACGGCGGCAAGACATGCGCGTCCGACACAAGTTACAAGAGACAAGAGAAGAATGAGTAACTGTTCATCGAGAATATCTCGTACATCAAAAAAAAAAAAAAAAAAAAAAGTGTAAAAGTGTTCTTCTTCTTTCCGTTTTTCGCGCCGCGGTTTTAAAAGTGAATAACTCACTGCATCTCTGACGGCGCTTCGACAATAAACAAGTTACGTCACAGGTCGTTCACCTTTTACATTCTCGCAACATTATTTGCTAACTGTAGCTGTTGCCGAGCGACTGCTCGATTAGTGAATGATTTAAAATGATAAGGCAATCACATAATGTTACAATATGTAAGGTTTCGCATTCGTAGCGTTGTTTTCAGTTGAGAAGAAAAATGCGGTGCGTCACTTTCTGGGCAAACCTTGTAAAAGTTAGTGAGTTTTATGTTGTAACTTCATTTTTAGAGCCCGGTCTACCAGGGAAATCAAAATTCTAGGATTTCATCTACTGATCAAAAGTGTGGGTCCGTTGTGAGTATGATATTAACTGACTGGCGAAATTCGTTCATAAGCAATGTTTCGTGATTCCACGTTGGTTGCCGAAGCCTTCGCGGCGCTTTTGCCTCCACACTGTGCTCGTGGAAATGGGTGTCTGACACACCACACTCTATGCAGATCACTTGTGGACGTGCGTTATACCTGTGGTGAAAACATTCTCTCTACGATAATAAGAAATCCATCTCAGTAAGTACTGATCTCTAGAACCGTTATTCTTGAGCAATTTGTGACAAGATTTGACACACGCGTCTTGAACCGATTATCATCCTACGAGCAAAGTCGGATACCTCGAATCATGCTGATATGTTGACCACACACTTGTCTCTAATAGAATGCTCAGGTATCACGTCTATACTCCATACGCCATATCTAGCCACCAAATTCTGGTGTCATAGGAGGCAGCTGGCCGCGGTGGCCGTGCAGTTCTAGGCGTTTCAGTCCGGAACCGCGCGACTGTTACGGTCGCAGGTTCGAATCCTGCCTCGGGCATGGATGTGTGTGATGTCCTTAGGTTAGTTAGGTTTAAGTAGTTCTAAGCTCTAGGGGACTGATGACCTCAGATGTTAAGTCCCATAGTGCTCAAACCAACCATAGGAGGCACGTCTTCGAATGGGACAACTCCGAGTCTTGACCACTCAGTTTATAGGGAACAGAGGGTGTTCCAGAGGGAACAGTATTTATTTTAAGAGCATGTAGTATAACGTAAATAAAACACTACGTATACGATAATTTGAGACAAATTATTATTTGCTACAGTTTACGTTTATAGCTTATATTTACTGGATTAAGTAAAAAAAACCTTTATTGATCAAGATCGCAAGTTGTATACAGGGTGACTATAATTACAGTTAAACTTTCAAACATTTGTAGAAATAAAACCACTCGTCAGGGTGAAGTCAAATTGCAACGGAATATTATCGGAGAAGGGGGAAAATATGGCAAGAGAAAAATAAATAGTTACAAAATGTATTAATAGATGGCACTGTAAGCATCATAATATGATAGTGGTCGACTACAAATGACAAATGAATCATACAACAATGCCTAAGGTGTACGTTTTGAGGCGTTACTTTCGTTTTGCCTCAGGTTACAGTACGAAGTAATTATGTTTTCTATATCGAGATATAAGTTTTTCTTTGATTGCTAGCAGCTTCAATACTTCGCTGGGTGAAAGGAATATTTGACACATTTGTTTATTTCTTTTCATCATTTCACAAAGAGGTCACACGCCGTTAATATACACTCCTTGTTCCATCCTGTATGAGTGTGCATGGGTATGAATAGAAGTCAAATGTAGCGGGAGCATGGACGAAAGGGAACAAAAAAATGGCTCTGAGCACTATGGGACTCAACTTCTGAAGTCATCAGTCCCCTAGAACTTAGAACTACTTAAACCTAACTAACCTAAGGACATCACACACATCCATGCCCGAGGCAGGATTCGAACCTGCGACCGTAGCGGTCTAGCGGTTCCAGACTGTAGCGCCTAGAACCGCACGGCCACTCCGGCCGGCACCAAAGGGAACAGTTTAAGGGAATAGCAGTCATTGCCAACATTACAAGAATAACGGCAGATAGGCCAGAGCAGCAGGCAAAGATGAAAACAGGCACGAGGGTAGGTTACAAAGTTGGTGCGGGGATGAGGTGAGTCTCCCCACCACCGCGTCTGAATAGGAACGTTGGTCGGATTTTGGCGCGTGGAGAGCACTGTGGGGCTATCCATTAGACGGACCGGACGCGGCAGCACAACAGCTCGCAGATTTGGTGAGATGAAAATGACCTAATGTGGCTAAAAATTCACGACAGGGTATGCTCATAGCACGCATTCAACATATCTTCATCGGTACAGGTTACGGTTTTAATTTATTTGCAATAGTTTTCTCGGAAATGTGTTAGTAAAATTTTGCTTTGTGGTAGTGAGCATGCAACAGGAACCATCAGTTCATGTAGCTATTTCCCGAGTTAGAAGCTTCACTTTTAGCTCAATGATTGCAGATTGCCTATCGGATGGTAGAACGAGAAATTTCTGTCACGAAATTTAATTATTTTTGGTACTTTCTTTGTGAGTTCAGTTCGCACTTCATTTTGGCGCCAATAGTACATCATTTTTGCCCAGAATCTTTTCTATGATAGAGGTTATCTACTTTCAGCAGTGGCCTTAAATTTATAGTGGTGTAATTCATGCATGACGATAAGTGAGTCTTAAAGAGTGAATGACGATTTCCCGCTAAAGACGTTGTGGCCCACTTATGTAATTTTTGTGTTATTATGAAATTATGGGTCATATATTTTTTTGTGTTATTATGAAATTATGTGCCATATATTTTTTGTGTTATTATGAAATTATGTGTCATATATGAAATTATTCGTGTAGCGTTTTCGTTTTGTCATTGTCCTACCCATGAGAGGTAACGCTGAAGTTTTGTAACTAAAGAAAAATTGTGATGTGTCGGCTTCTTAAGTTTTCATCAAAGTAGAAAATAAATCTATTATATGAGAGTCAGCATTTCAGTTAACAAATAGTCCCCCAGTCACCTTACACATTAAATGGGTAGGATGTATCTTATTCAGTCCGATTTTCTAAAGTTAATGAAAGAAATAATCTGAAATGTGAATTTAGAAAGGCTACCAGCTGCTATAGTGACGGCTTTATGAACAACCACCCCAGAACGTGTTACCTTAGCGAAACTCGCACCAGTTTCCGTTGCGCGCATTTCTCAAATAATCAAGTAAGGGTCACAATATAGACACCTTTTCTTATGGGCCTGGAATATTAGCAGCCAGGACGCAAAGTCGGGCACAGTTCTCTAAGGTAACGCGGGGAGATGGTCACACAGGTTCGATATAAACAAAAAATATATAAAGAACCAGTATACAACAACCGGCAGTCACATAGCAGTTTGACGTTAAACAAACTGTACTACTCTCTGTGTGCATGGGTGTACAGGTGTGATACTGTTAGTTACTGTCCATCCACCACGGTAAAATCGGTTTTTAACTGTCCTGAGGCTGAAAACTGCATAAAAATCATCTATCTGTTTTTAATTGTCCTGAGGTCAAAAACCGCATAAAAACATCAATCAAAATCAAATCGGATTATTAAATTCCGTGTGACTTGAGCAAAACATGTTCAATACGTTGTCCACCGTTTCCTGCAACAAGCTGAAGTCGAAAAACAGCATGTTCCACAAACGATGGTAGTGATTCCGGGGTCACGTTCAGAATGTGTTGCGCAATGAGTGCCTTCAATGCAGCTAAGTCTGCAATCGGAACACTGAACACAACATCTTTAAGATAGCCCCACAGCCAGAAGCCGCACGGATTAAGATCAGGTGATCGGCATGGCCAGACAGTAGGTTCAAATGGTTCAAATGGCTCTGAGCACTATGGGACTCAACATCTTAGGTCATAAGTCCCCTAGAACTTAGAACTACTTAAACCTAACTAACCTAAGGACATCACACACACCCATGCCCGAGGCAGGATTCGAACCTGCGACCGTAGCAGTCCCGCGGTTCCGGACTGCAGCGCCAGAATCGCTAGATCACAGGCCAGACAGTAGGGAAATGGACGCTGATAATTGTAGCATTTCCGAAATCGCGCTTCAGCAGCTGCTTAACTAAATATGAAATGTGTGGAGGTGCGCCATCTTGCATAAAAATGATCACGTAGACGGTGTTGTAGAGCTGGAATGACGTGGTTGCGCAAAAGACACTTAAAGCGCTTGCCAGTGACGGTACAGGTAACAGAACCGGAAGCACCTGTCTCTTCGAAAAAAAAAAATACGGCCCTATGATAAATGATGCAGTAAACCCGCGCCACACAGTTACCTTTTCAGAATAAGGCGGTGTTGGTTGATTTGCCCATATTCGACAATACTGTCTATTGGCATATCCTGTCAGATGGAATTGGGCTTCGTCTGTCCACAAAATCTTCCACGACCAATCATTGTCCACTTCCATGGGGGCACGAAATTTTAAAACAAAGCTCTGTTTCGCTGGCAGCCGGCCGGGGTGGCCGAGTGGTTCTAGACGCTACAGTCTGGAACCGCGCGACCGCTACGGTCGCAGGTTCGAATCCTGCCTCGGGCATGGGTGTGTGTGATGTCCTTAGGTTAGTTATGTTTAAGTAGTTGTAAGTTCTAGGGGACTGATGACCTCAAAAGTTAAGTCCCATAGTGCTCAGAGCCATTTGAACCATTTTTCGCTGGCAGATCAACAGGAAGCAACTCGTGCACATGGCTAGTTTTGAATGGATAACATCGAAGGGTGTTGCGTAGGATATTACGCACCGTGCCCACGGGTGTTTCCAATGATCGGGCAATTTTGCGTGCACTACACGTTTGCACACCACCACTCGCCTCTTCCTGCATTGCTGTGGCCACTGCTTCCACCGACGTCGAATCAACTCGTTTCCTCCCAGTACCAGGTTGCACACCAAGAGGACCCGTCTTTTCGAATTTCAGAATCATTTTCTCCAGACCGACGGCAGTTATCGGACAAACACCTTTTTTCAAACTTTTCAGTGTCCGGAACTTCTGCAGAGCGATGTGTGCACAGTCATCATTCTTACGAGGTGCATTCAAGTTCTAATGCCTCCGATTTTTTTTCTCCGGACTGGAAAGAGATAGAAACATGCGCATTGTTTTAAAATGAGGCCGCGTTCATTGTCAATATGTCCCAGAGATGGCAGCACTGTACGGCAGATGGAATTTTACCGCCAGCGGCGAGAATGAGAACTGTTTTAAGTACTTAAAATGGAGACGTTTTCCTTACTTGAACAGCGTGCAATCATTCGTTTTCTGAATTTGCGTGGTGTGAAACCAATTGAAATTCATCGACAGTTGAACGAGACATGTGGTGATGGAGTTATGGATGTGTCGAAAGTGCGTTCGTGGGTGCGACAGTTTAATGACGGCAGAACATCGTGTGACAACAAACCGAAACAACCTCAGGCTCGCACAAGTCGGTCTGACGACATGATCAAGAAAGTGGAGAGAATTGTTTTGGGGGATCGCCGAATGACTGTTGAACAGATCGCCTCCAGAGTTGGCATTGCTGAGGGTTCTGTGCACACAATCCTGCATGACAACCTGAAAATGCGAAAAGTGTCATCCAGGTGGGTGCCACGAATGCTGACGGACGACCACATGGCTGCCCGTGTGGCATGTTGCCAAGCAATGTTGATGCGCAACGACAGCATGAATGGGACTTTCTTTTCGTCGGTTGTGACAATGGATGAGACGTGGATGCCATTTTTCAATCCAGAAACAAAGCGCCAGTCAGCTCAATGGAAGCACACAGATTCACCACCACCAAAAATATTTCCTTTAACCGCCAGTGCTGAAAAAATGATGGTGTCCATGTTCTGGGACAGCGAGGGCGTAATCCTTACCCATTGCGTTCCAAAGGGCACTACGGTAACAGGTGCATCCTACGAAAATGTTTTGAAGAACAAATTCCTTCCTGCACTGCAACAAAAACGTGCGGGTAGGGCTGCGCGTGTGCTGTTTCACCGAGACATTGCACCCGCACATCAAGCTAACGTTACGCAACAGTTTCTTCGTGATAATAACTTTGAAGTGATTCCTCATGCTCCCTACTCACCTTACCTGGCTCCTAGTGACTTTTGGCTTTTTCCAACAATGAAAGACACTCTCCGTGGCCGCACATTCACCAGCCGTGCTGCTATTGCCTCAGCGATTTTCCAGTGGTCAAAACAGACTCCTAAAGAAACCTTCGCCGCTGCCATGGAATCATGGCGTCAGCGTTGTGAAAAATGTGTACGTCTGCAGGGCGATTACGTCGAGAAGTAACGCCAGTACATCGATTTCGGGTGAGTAGTTAATTAGAAAAAAAATCGTAGGCCTTAGAACTTGAATGCACCTCGTAGAATGCAGCTTCAGAAGCATAGTGAGACCCTGCATTGAGACAGTCATGGCAAACCGCGCAGACGCGAATGGAGGAAAATCCCTGTGCCCGGCGTGTTTATGCCAACTTCAAAGGGTTGTGCGCATGACAGGTGTTTTCATTTACGTATTCTGACACATACTGCGCCATTTATTGATCAATTTTCACACTATTTTTTTCTTCTGCCATACGTTTCCTCCCTTCTCCGATAGTATGCCGTTGCAACTTGATATCATTCTGACCAGTGGTATTATTTCTACACCGTTTTAAAAGTTTAATTATAAGCACCCTGTATTTACTGCATATAGGGAAAAGTCGTACTATACAATGGTGGTGGCAAGTTCCTATGGGACCAACCTATTGAGGTCATCGGTCCCTAGGCTTACGCACTACTTAACTTAAACTAACTTACGCTAAGGACAACACACAAACAGCCATGTACGAGGGAGGACTCGAACCTCCGACGGGGCGAGCCGCGCGAACCATGTCAAGGCGCCCTATATCGTGCGGCTATGGTACAATTTGCGAATAAAATAGTTCCACAATGTAAGAACATACCACAGGATAATTTTCGTTCCGTGTACAATCACCAAGGAGTAGGACACGTAGCCTTAATTTTGTGCAAGCCGCGTAGCTCAGTCTTATTATTCAGATATCTTTGCTCGGTTGAAGAGGAGGAAATGCACCCATTGCGAGTGACAGTTTGGTATAGCTTTCGGGTGTGTGGCTTCATCGACCCATATTAAATGAGATTGGACCAGCCATAACAGTTAACGGAAACCGATATCGTGCTATGATAAAAGAGTATTTGTGGCCTGATTTCAGTGGAATGGACGTTCAGAAGTTGCGCTTTCTGCAAGATGGCACCACCTGTCGCACTTCTCTTGTAACAAGTGAATGCTCCATTAGTGATTTGCGTATCGTTCTATCTCGCGTAACGATGACAATGTCACGTGACCTAAGCCCTTTACGATTTTTTCTCTTAAATCATTGTAATATTTCAATGAAACCCGAAAAATCCGTGAATTAACGAAGTAAATTTGACGCGTTGTTGCAGAAACGCAAGTCCAGTTTACCAGGCGGTCATACCGAATGTCCCGTACAGCGTTCTAGCATGCCAGTGCAGTAGAGGAGAGGATATACCAGACATCATTCTTCAGACGTAATGGGAAGGTATGGCGAAGATGTTTATATGATTTGTTAATGTGTTTTGAAAAAATAAAGTTCATGTTTTGAAATAATGAAAACAGCGCGCTTTTTGGAGGAACCTAAACCATTTGAACGAGCTTAGTAAAAAGTGTAGGTGGGGGAAGAAATCTGTAAAAGACCTTTTGCGGAAGATAGGAGAAGCTAATGGTCAACAGCTACTGCATCAAGGAAGATTGGAAGAAACCATATGGAAAAATAATAAACGCAGAAAAGAAGTAGAAAGTGGTAGATAGTTTATACGAGGTGTTAGGTGTTGTAGTTACGTAGGGATGAAAACATCAGCACAAGATACGAAAAGATGGAGGACACATTCAACCAGCGGAAGGACTAGTGGCTTATATATACAGACGGAAATGGGAAGTGTTCCACGCTGAATGGCTTGGCAGAGTGCTACCAAGCTGGTAGTGCAATATTTCCACGATTTTGGGAATGTCGATTACACTACATCCTTATGCGAGGTTATTTTCAGTACAGAAAAAGGTCGTTCTTAGAGCCAAAGATGTGTGAGTACGTGATGACTGTTGACTGAGTCTAAAATTACCGAGACTTTTGAGATGGAATAGGAATACAGCGTGCCGAGAGGATGTGCATTTCCAGTTATTGCAATTTTTCTGACTTTTAGAAATGTCTATTTCGAAATTGCTTAACTGCTACAGATATTCACATCACCGGTTTTGGCAATTAGTGAGACCTTTACACGTGGTAATTAATTCACAAACAATTTCATCTTAATATATAAATTCAAGTGATAATGTGCATCAAATCGTCACGTGGTAAAAGGGACTGACTTTAGGATATTGCTGGGTGTTCTTTATACCCGATTTGTGGAAGTGAAGAATTTGGGAAATGTTTGGTGTTGGGGTGGTGGGGGGAAGGGGGGGGGTGGTGGTGCGAAAGGCCAGGCGAACTGGAACGTGCAATCTTTGTCATGCGAAACGCATCGCATACCAATGCTGATGATGGACATCAGGTTTGATATTCGTTTCAATGAGTAATTAGAATAATAAAATGGGGGTCTCCAAGCGCCTAACCACGTAATGACATAGAACGCACTTACTTCAAGATTAGGTAAAAGCTAATTTTTCAGACATCTCAATATTTATTATGTCATTTCTCTTGAATTATGTGTCGTACAATATTATAGTATTGCAGGTGCATTCAATGGCAGAAAAAATGTATTGCAACTAGCGTTCTTAATTGAGATGCAATAAATTAAAATGTCGTGCCTAATGCTGCAATTTTATTTCACGAATAACGAAAATGTAGTAACCTATACTATTTTCCTCCTTTCATTATATTGTGTACAAGCTTCGAGCCTCCCTGACAGAGAGATGGGTGACTGTAGGGTACATCTCATGAGTAGAAAGGTCTAACGTTCTCCAAACTATCTCAGAACTGCTGATGTAACGGCCATTTTCATAAAATTTCACCTTATCTTTCTGCTTTTCAAAGAAAAATTCGGCATGATCACTGCCTTTACTTACATTTTTACAGATATATTTGATAGATTTGACAGAGTTGCAATAATGTGAGCATTGGTAGACGTAAACGTAATTGGTTGTAAGATACGATTAATGGTTATGTAGGTCCATATTTTTTATTTTTACTTTAAATCCACCATCATCTGGGGATGTCATTCGATACTGTGCATATCCGTCTTTACTTATCTGAGTGTGTTTAATAAATGATCTGGGGTATCTTTTGTTGCAGTTGTTATCTTTCATGCAAGGCGAATTTGGGTTAACTACCACATAATCCATGGATCATATTAGACTTAACTATGTGAAGAATTTTATGTTTTTCGCTTTCAGGTACTTCAACAAAGATTGTTTGCTCGATCATGTCAGGGGTTATGGTTTGTTTGGGCTACGTGGTAATCCATGTTTCCACCACTCCACAGAGAACCTAAATCACTGCTTTGGTGTGAATAAATTTCCCTTAGTCAAGAGGTTCACCATTTTCTTAAGCTTAAAATAAAACAATCTGGCTGTAATGTTGTGACGGCCGTGAGAATTTTGAAGGAAAACCAGTGAGTCTGTAATGTCCATTGAATTGCGGTTACAGGTCAAGGTGATAAATAAATTAGGATGGTTGTAATCGCGGACATAATTCAAAGCGTGCTGAGTGAGTTCATGTTATAACGTGAGCCAGCAGTAAATGATGATGGCAGTACCACCATCTGACTGACATGAGCGGCATCGGCATCCAGTCTCCCAACGGCGTACAACATAGTCAGCCAGATATTCCGAAATCATATATTGGACTGCAAGGCTTACCAAGGAGCAGATATAGACTCAGATCATAATTTGTGATGAAGTTTAAGAGATTACTCAGGAAGAATCAACGCGCAAAGAAGTTGGGTACGGAAGTATCAACGAAAGAAGAGACACGCTTGAAGTTCTCTGACGCTATAGATACTGCGATAATGAATAGTGCAGTAGGCAGTTCAGCTTAAGAGGAACGGATATATCCAAAAAGGACAATCACGAAAGTTGAAAAGCAAATCATAAGTACAAAGAAGATAACTGCGAAGAAACCATGGGTGGCAGAAGAAATACTTGAGTTGACAGATGAAAGAAGGAAGCACAGAAGTGTTCAGGGAAATTCAGGAATAGAGAAATACAAGTTACTTTGGAATGAAATAAAGAGGAAGTGCAAGGAAGCTAAGGCAAAATGCCTGCATGAAAAATGTGAAGAAATCGGAAAAAAAAGGTTTTCGGAAGGAGTGACTTGACATATAGAAAAGTGAAAACAACGTTAGATGACATTAAAGGAAAGTGTGGGAACATTAAAGTGCAATGGGAACAATTTAAATGCAGGGGAGATGGCGGATAAGTGGAAAGAGCACATTGAAGACCTCTACGAGGGGCAGGATTTGTCTGATCACGTAATAGAAGAAAAACCAGCGGTCGATAGGGTAGAGGTAGGGAATCAACTTTTAGAATCAGAAATTAAAAGAACATTGGAAGATTTTAAGATCGAACAACACAGAATGGATAGATAAAATTCTATCAGAATTCGATCAGCTCAACAGCTCATCCAGCCAAGTTGATGATAAGAGTAAAATACAGAAGAATGGAAAAGAAAGTTGCGGATGTGTTAGAGGACGATAAGTTTGCCTTTAGGGAAGGTACAGCCAACAAAGTGTAATTTTGTCGTTGCGTTTGGGAGCAAGACTAAAAATCAAGACACTTTGATAGGATAAGTAGACCTGGAAAAAGAGTTCGACAGTGTCAAGTGGACACTGATGAACCTGTAGTTTGGTCCCTTTCTCTCCAAACCAAGCAAACCAATGTCAAGTGGTGCAAGATGTTCAAAATTCTGAGAAAAAATAGGGGTAAGCTGTAAGGAAAGGCGAATAATACACAACATGTAGGCCCTACTGGAACCAACAGGGAACAGTAAGAGAGGAAGACTTAGGACGAATTGCTGGGATTAAAAGGACGTTAGACAGGGACGGAGTCTTTCGCCTCTGCTGTTCATTCTATACATAGAATTAGCAATGGAGGACATAAAAGAAAGATTCAAGACTGGAATTAAAATTCAAGGTGAAGGGATACCACTGATAAGATTCGCTGATGACGTTACTATCCTCTGGGAAAGTGAAGAAGGATTATAGTGTCCGCTGTACAGTCTAATGGGCACAGAATGTGGATTGAGTATAAACAAAAGGCTTATTACTTCTCACCACGGAAAACGCTGTGCCCGACGGCTTTTTCCTAGTGACCGAGAGCCGCGGTATTTACGTAGAGCTATCAGACACACAAGTAACACTGAGTGAAATAAACGCAGAAATCGACGTGTCCGCTAGAACAGTGCGACGACATTTGGTGTTAATGAGCAATGGCAGCAGACGGCTGACATATGTGTCTTTGCTGACAGCACGACATCGCCTGTAGCGCCTCTCCTGAGCCCCTGATCATATCGGTTGTACCTTAGGCGACTGGAAAACAGTGCTCGGGCCAGATGGGTCCCGATTTCCGTTGGTAAGAGTTGATGGTAGGGTTCGCGTTTGGCTCAGACCCCCCGAAGCCATGGAACGAAGTTGTCAACTAGTCACTGTGCAAGTTGTTTGTGGCTCAATAATGGCGTGTCAGGTGTTTACATGGAATGGACTGCGTCCTCTGTTTCAACTGGACCAATCATTGACTGAAATGGAGACCATTTGCAACCATTCAAGTATTTCATGCTGCCTAATATGTCGCCAGGCCATAACAGTTCGCGACTGGTTTGAAGAACATTCTGGACAGTTCGAGCGAATGATTTATGGGACATACTCGAGAGGTCAGTTCATGCACAACATACACAACGAAAGTGCCAGAAATAGGCAGTCTCCCACTGTACCGCATTTTTCTACAGTGTAAGGCAGCTACTCATCGTTTATATTTAAAATCTCCATATTCAATCGACGAATACACACAATCGAAATGTTGGCAGAAGTATTACTTCGACAAAGTTTCAACCCACACACTAACAAAACAATAAACATTATCTTGTGCAAGAACCTATTCTACATGAAAGAATTAGTAACCCTTTAAGGTATCAAATGGATATTACTCTAAATGTATTACTGTAAATGTGGTGTATGTTTTTTCGCCAGTAATTATTATTTTGCAATGATTATTTTATGAATTTCGACACCTTCTAAACTATGCCCGCTAACGAAGGCCGTAGAAGCTTGGTCTTTTCCGAATGCAATGATCAATTTACAAATATCAGTACCTTCTAAACCTTTCCGCTAATTCGGTCTGTAGAAGCATGGCCCTTTTCGAATGTGCTTCTGGTCAAAAAGGGATCGTGTTAACTGCAGTCGGAGGTTTTTGTTAATGCTTCGTTTTTTGTTCTTGTGGTGGTATTTCCATGGAAATCATCAATACCTAAAAAACAATGAACATTATCTGGCAGGAACCAAAAAACCTACTCTCTATAAAAGAGTTAGTGACCCTTCCTAAGCGATGTCTACAGTACAAGATCAACACATTATCCATATTTCAAGTATCTAGCCTTAGTAATGTGCAATGGGTGATGATGAGCCAGTGAATCAGCAAATTTTTGAAAAAAAAAATAATAATAACAGCTACTTTTGTATTTCTAACTGAGAAGTCAAACAAAAATTTTCGTAGTTTCAGCTTCAAACTTGTCTTAATAACGACATATTTTCAAAAAAAGTTCATCCGTTATTTCATTCCCTTCGATATTGAATTTCTAAAAACCCTGAATCTTGTACTTTTTAATTCTGGCCTATAAATCGAATACTAATTTTTATAGATGCATGTTTAGAAATGCTTTAGTAGTTTTTTAATAATAATTAATTTTCAAAATTAATTACTTAGCGACTGAGTTTCCATAAATACTGTAACATATACTTTTTTAAAATTTCTGATGAAGAAAACAAATACATACTATTGTAGTTTTACTTTGAAAATAGCCTTAATGATGACATATTTTCAAAGAAGTTTTAGTGCTTTATTTCATCACCTCAGGGATGGAATTTCGAAAAATCCCTTCCTAAATGATACCTGTAGTGGTGAAATCAATACCCTCTCCAAATTTGAAGTTTCTATGCGTAGTGGTTTGGACTGGGCGATCATGAGTCATTCAGTCAGTCATTGCATTTTATATACATGGTGTTTCACAAGTCATGTTTCACAATTCATGTTGGACACTTCTAGAAGGGGACGTAGTAGGTCAAGCTCTACATTCGAATCCATATCTGGAAAAGTCATCCAACGACGCTACAGAACGGCAAAGTTATAGACGCCGGCGCCCGTTAGTTTGTTGGTTGATTTGAGGGAGGGGCCAGACAGCGACGTCATCGGTCCCATCGCATTAGGGAAGGATGGCGAAGGAAAGCGGTCGTGCCCTTTCAAAGGAACCATCCCGTCATTTCCCGGAGGCAATTCATGGAAATTACGGAAAACCTAAATCTAGATGCTAGTTTGAACCATCATCTTCCCAAACGCAAATCCAGTGTGCTAACCAGTGAGTAACCTCGCACCCTGTAAGCAGTTTTTTTTCCAATAGTAGAAATACGTTTCACACTAGCGAAGAACATCAAGTGCTCGTTGCGCCTCAGATATGTATTTTAGAACCTATGTTTACTAGATATTTTTTGTCGTTTTTGTTCATACTACCACCTCTGAAAATTGCCTATCCAACAATCTTAACGACAAAAGTACTGACACATGCATTTCACTGACAGACGTATCAGAATGATTTTCACTTTTAACTTTCGACTCGTTCGTTTCCGGTACAGGGAGCATTACCTCAAATTGATACATTTATCCGTCTCAGTTATCCTTGAAGGTCCGTAACATCATCAATGAGTCACCCCGTATATACACTACTGGCCATTAAAATTATACACCACGAAGATGACGTGCTACAGACGCGAAGTTTAACCGACAGGAAGAAGATGCTGTGATATGGAAATGATTAGCTTTTCAGAGCATTCACACAAGTTTGGCGCCTGTGGCGACACCTATAACGTGCTGACATGAGGAAAGTTTCCAACCGAGTTCTCATACACAAACAGCAGTTGACCCGCGTTGCCTGGTGAAACGTTGTTGTGATGCCTCGTGTAAGGAGGAGAAATGCGTACCATCACGATTCCGACTTTGATAAAGGTCGGATTGTAGCCTACTGCGATTGCGGTTTATCGTATCGCGACACTGCTGCTGGCGTTGGTCGAGATCCAATGACTGTTAGCAGAATATGGAATCGGTGGGTTCAGGAGGGTAATACGGAATGCCGTGCTGGACCCCAACGTCCTCGTATCACTACCAGTCGAGATGACAGGCATCTTATTCGCATGGCTGTAACGGATCGTGCAGCCACGTCTTGATTCCTAAGTCAACAGATGGGAACGTTTGCAAGAAAACAACAATCTGCACGAACAGTTCGACAACGTTTGCAGCAGCATGGACTATCAACTCGGAGACCATGGCTGCGGTTACCCTTGACGCTGCATCACAGACTGGAGCGTCTGCGATAGTGTACTCAACGACGAACCTGGGTGCACGAATGGCAAAACGTCATTTTTTCGGATGAATTCAGGTTCTGTTTACAGCATCAAGATGGTCCCATCCGTGTTTGGCGACATGGCGGTGAACGCACATTTGAAGCGTGTATTCGCCATCGCCATACTGGCTATCAACCGGCGTGATGGTATGTGGTGGCATTGGTTACACGTCTCGGTCACCTCTTTGAACAGTGGACGTTACATTTCAGATGTTTTACTACCCGTGGCTCTACCCTTCATTCGATTCCTGCGAAACCCTACATTTCAGCAGGATAATGCACGACCGCATCTTGCAGGTCCTGTACGGGCCTTTCTGGATACAGAAAATGTTCGACTGCTGCCCTGGCGACCACATTCTCCAGACCTCTCACCAATTCAAAACTTCTGGTGAATGGTGGCGGAGCAACTGGTTCGTCACAAGACGCCAGTCACTACTCTTGATGAATTGTGGTATCGTGTTGAATCTGCATGGGCAGCTGTACCTGTACACGCCATCCAAGCTCTGTTTGACTCAATGCTCAGGCGTATGAAGGCAGTTATTTCGGCCAGAGATGGTTGTTCTTGGTACTGATTTCTCGGGATATATGCACCCAAATTGAATGAAAATGTTATCACATGTCAGTTCTCGTATAATATATTTGTCCAATGAATACCCGTTTATCATCTGCATTTCTTCTTGATGTTGCAATTTTAATGGCCAGTCGTGTACAAACATTTACAGGCGCCAGCGCCAATAGTTTTGCTGCTCTATAGTTGTGGTGTCACCGCCAGACACCACACTTGCTAGGTGGTAGCCTTTAAATCGGCCGCGGTCCGCTAGTATACGACGGACCCGCGTGTCGCCACTGTCAGTGATTGCAGACCGAGCGCCGCCACACGGCAGGTCTAGAGACACTTCCTAGCACTCGCCCCAGTTGTACAGCCGACGTTGCTAGCAAGAGTTCACTGACGGATTACGCTCTCATTTGCCGAGACGATAGTTAGCATAGCCTTCAGCTACGTCATTTGCTACGACCTAGCAAGGCGCCTTTATCCTTTACTATGTATTTATCTTGATGCCTGTACCGTCAGACCGATGTACACCAATTATGGATTAAAGTTAAGTATTCCAGCAGCAACGTACCTTATTGGCTATATTAATTACATTGTCCTGTTCCAGACCTCACGCCAGCCTGCGTGAGCTTAATGCGTGCTTTTCGGCTACCGGGTGTAGTGGATTGGCTGTCTGGCCAGTCCACTACAATAGTAACGTTGGATGACGTTTCCGAACATGGGTTCCTGTGTAAAATTTAATGTAAGTCCCCTCTACAACCTCTAGAAGTGCGCAACATGACTTGTGAAACACACTGTATGTAGATTGTGTTAGCGTTAAAAAGTTTCTAAAAGTTGTAAAATTACGTATAGGGATAGACGGCATTAAACGCTCTCGTTTCTAAATACTGGATGAATATAGTGAGGGCAGCGTGCGCGTCATGATTACACTTTGTCAAGACGTATGTACAGTTTCCAATTTTTTTACTTGACTTATGGTGTTATGAAAGTTGATGAATAGGTTATGAGTGTGGTGTCACCGCCAGACACCACACTTGCTAGGTGGTAGCTTAAATCGGCCGCGGTGCATTAGTACATGTCGGACCCGCGTGTCGCCACTGTCAGTACTTGCAGACCTAGCGCCACCACATGGCAGGTCTAGAAAGACGGACTAGCACTCGCCCCAGTTGTACGGACGACATTGCTAGCGACTAGACGTACGAAGCCTTCCTCTCATTTGCCGAGAGACAGTTAGAATAGCCTTCAGCTAAGTCCATAGCTGCGACCTAGCAAGGCGCAGTTAACCATATCTGGAGAGAGTCTTACTTGTATTCACCATAAACGATGTATACCAAAAGGATGGATTAAAGTTAAGTATTCAAGGAGCTGCATATTTTTCTCTATAGCATTCATCAAGTATCCTGTTCCAGAACTCACGCCAGCCGGCGTGTGTGTACGCGTGCCTATCGGTAACCTCACCCTGTGTCTAGACTGTCTTGTATAGACACAACAATGAGAGCAGTTTAAATTTTTCAATTTGGTCAGTAACTATGTGAACTACGGAAAATCAATTTTTTTAAACCCTAAAAGCCGTTAGACATTCAAAATACCACAGAGACCTGGTGACCGTTTTAGCCGCCCATTGGCCGAAGCGCCGATTCAGTGTTTTTCAGTATGATGCAATCTACGACGAGAACAATTTAATGGAAACTCGTAATGGTGGTGGTAGATGAACGTGCTACAAGTTCAGGAAAGAGGACTGCCTGCAGGGATGCCCCTTAGCTTGTGAGGCGGAATTCACTTTGGCAGACGTGGGGGCCCTAGGCGTAGCTCGACGCGGACGGCTCGCCCCTAGGGAGGCAGTGCGTCTGCGTCTCCACGCCTCCAGACTCTTCCAGTCCCCCTGCCTCCTGCAGTACCAGTCCCGTCACGTGGACCCGGTCTCTCTGCCGGAGGAAGGTCGGGTTCCGATGCCTCGGACAACATCGACGGCATTATAGGGAGTATACGGCCGTTTTAGCAAGTGTGGCGCTGTAGAACGACCGTCACCTTCCTCAATAAAAGATGGTGAAGTGAATTAGTGAGACCAAGTAAGAGACGTGAAAGACACGTCACGTAGATACACTGTCTCTATCTTTGACTCTCTAGCTGATGTACACTATCCGATCAAAGGTATCTGAGCACTACCGCTCGACAATAATAAACCTTCGCCTTTGTGACGGCTTGAACTCTACTGAGGATTGTGTCAAAGAGAGTCCGAATGTCTGTGGAAGAAAGACGAGTCATTCTTCATCAAGAATTGTTGTCGTATTGTTAGCATAGCACTTAGACAATCAATGACATCATTTTGTTCCAATACGACAGATATAGAAGACTTGTGAGGAAAGTTTAAACTTTCACAAGCTGCGACATTATCGTGAAGAAAACCGTGATCCAGATAGTGTAGAATAAATGTTTCTGTCTGTCATCACAAACTTGTTGGGTCCTCAGACTACCGGTTTCGGTCACCGATAACCATCTTCACGTGTGTGGGAAACGTGGGAAAAACACAAATACAACTAGCTGATTGTCTACAGCTTTTCGTTCAACTTTAATACATCTAAAGAAGAACAAAATTACATCTCTGTGCGAAGTAGGCCTATGCCATATCTTTCTGTCAAGATCTTTGTTACAAGCAACAGTTGTAAAGCGCATGCTGGATGGTGAAAAAGTCTCGCTGTCAGAGTGTAAATTAATATAGTTTGTGTGGAAGTGTGAGTAGTGATATAACAACTGGACATCAAAATGGAGGCAGACAGATGGACACTAACCGAAAAAAGCCGCCTATACTGTCACAGTAAGCAAAAAACTAAATTTACAGCCATATCGACAGATAATGTATAGTCATAGCGATACATTAAAGTGTGTTCCATCTTTTTGTCATAGAGCCAGCACCCAGCATTATGCTAGCAATAATGATGTAACTTCCTGAAACCATCTGAAGATGAACTTGAAAAGGTTCGAAAACCGGTTCATGGAATAAAACATAATTGTTCAAAAAAGTGACTGGTTGCAGTTTTGTATAACTTATTTACATTCAATATACAGTGACGGTTCAAAAATATCTGTAATGGATAAGCATAATCTGATATCATTGTTCCAAGCCGTAGACAATCCACTAGTTGTACTCGAGTTTTTCCTATGTTTCGCTGCAGATCTAAAGATGGTCTTGGCTGACCGAAACGGATAGCCTGAGTACTTAACAAGTTTGTGATCACAGATGGAAATAAAGAAATTTCTCCTAAAGTTTAACCTGATTGCTAACTGCGCTCTGGAAACGTATATTCCAAGGAAGTGGATTAAGGATGGAAAAGATCCTCCGTGGGTTAATAATTAATAATTAAGAATTTAATAATTAATTTAGTACCTGGACGCAAGTTTTAAGGAAATGTTTCCTGAATTCAAATGTGTATCTGTGGGAGGAGTCGGCGTACTTTTCGAGGGCCCTGCTGAAGAAATTTAGAGAACTGATATCTAAGGCTGACAGCAGATCGATTCTACTGCTGCCAACGTTCATTTCGCGTAAGGACCACGAAAATAAGATGAGAGAAGTTGGGGCTTGTACAGAGGCTTATAGACAGTCGAATGGAACAGGAAAGGAAATGACTATCATTGGTACATCGTACCCTCCCTCATGCACCATACTGTAGCTTTCGGTGCGTGTTTGTAGATGTAGACATAGATGTAGATGAAGTGCCGAAACCAAATGATGTTGGAAGTTGCGGTCTGAAGCAGACCCGACATTTAACTCACAGCAGAGGTGTTCCACAGGATTCAAATCGGCACCCTGGGTGGGCCAATTCATTTCAGACATCCTCTTTTCCACAAACCATTGCCTCACTGATGCTGCTTTATGGCAGAATGCATTGTCATATTGATAAAATCATCATCTCTGAACGTTCTTCTACTGTGCGTTATACACAGTGTCATGAAGAATCTTCATATCTTTCCGCATTTAGCATTTCCTCAAGCATAATATGGGGAACACATCCTAACAATGGGAAATATTCCCAAAACATAACCCAAACTCCTCTGTACTTTAATATTAAGGCTGCACATGATGGTAGGTAACGTTATCCATTAGATTGCTACGCGTACTGCGCGATTCCTATTGACAAATCATTCGCTTACAGTCATCCACTGTGCATCGGCGTTGCTATTTAAACCAACCTTGCACTTATTACAGTAATGCGTGGCTTATGAGCAATTGCTCCACCTGTGTACCCCATTCGCCAGCGATTCTAAGCCTTCCACCCCTATCTCTTTCCATGCCCTGTAGGAAGGGGTATGAACCCTAAATGCGGCTTACGAGCTCACCGATAGGAAAAAAAAGGATATGAATTCAAAAATTAATTTATTGAAAGGAAAGCAAAGTAAAATACATTCTGCCACAAAAAAATTAAAATTCACGTTTACACTGATATAATGCATTTATAAATAGCCATGAGCAATGAATTTCGTAATTAATCTCTTTTTATATGTGTAGCTGAGATGTATAGTTCGTATTCAAAGAAGCCAACACAAAAGCCTGGTTTGTCGAAGATACGATGTTATAAATGGTAGTATTTTATAAAAGGCTCTTTTTTCAGCCATAAAACTCATTACTCAACTGTGCCCAAATATCAAGGAGCGATTCATTATGAAATTGTCTGTCGATTTCGACACCTGCGTGAGGAAGGTGGGGGGACGGGGCACGGGGGCGGGGGGGGGGGGGCGAAAGCTTCAGGAAGACGCTTTGAAAGTTACGATGGGACGTGAATATTGAAACGTTGAGAAACGTTGCCCTAAACAGTCACTGTGCTACCTCGCTGCTAATAGCACTTTATAACTTACGATTGATTCCTCCTGCTGCTTACAATCACATTTTTACAATTACCATTGGCAATGGTCATCCATCCTTGTCCATCAGTACACGTAGTCCACCTGGTCTCGGTTTAGTTGAGGTTGTTCCTTCTTGTTTACATTTCACAGTCATATGACCAACAGTCGATATGGACAGCTTTAGAAGGGTTGAAATGTCTTTTGGATCTCTTACTCAGGTGATATCCAGTGATTACACCACACTTTCGAAGTCAATGAACTCTTTTGACAGACCCATTCTGGTGTTACTGTTTCTCTACTGACTTCTTTTATACTGGTTGGACTGCGTCCCATGACAAGTAGTGCCCAACTACTCTTCTTTTATACTGTTGAGTACGCCTTCTGTGAGATGTAGTGGTCAATTCCTTTTTTTTTTATACTGGTGGTTCTGCCTCCTGTGACATGTAGTGGTCAATTCCTTTTCTTTTATACTGGTGGGTCTGCCTCCCATGACATTTAGTGGTCAATTCCATTTTTTTTATACTGATGGGTCTGCCTCCCATGAGATGTAGTGGTCAATTCCATTTTTTAATACTGATGTGTCTGCCTCCCATGAGATGTAGTGGTCAATTCCATTTTTTTTATACTGATGTGTCTGCCTCCCATGAGATGTAGTGGTCAATTCCATTTTTTTTATACTGATGTGTCTGCCTCCAATGAGATGTAGTGGTCAATTCCTTTTTTTTCTAACACTGGAGGGTCCACCTCGTATGACATGTAGTGGTCAATTCCTTTTCTTTTATAGGGGTGGTCTGCTTCCCATGACATATAGTGGTCAATTCCTTTCCTTTTACACGGGTGGGTCCACCTGCTGCAGCATCTACTGGTCAGTCCCTCATTATGTTGAGGTGTCCACAGATTTTAATCAGATAATCAGACTCCTATGGTATTATTGCTGGACTATGATCAATAGTACTGCACGATTCCAATCTGTAAGCCTGGATTTTGGCAGGACTGATTACTTGAAAATGAGATTGCGACCACAGGGATCATAGGAAGAACAGAAGACCAATATGTAAAATGGGACAGGAGAAGATAGTGCATAATGTTGCCCCAGCAGATTTCTGAACCTTGCTGTGTACTGGGTCATGTCTAGTGTACCGTCTCCCACGATATTTGGTGTGGTTTTACTGAGTGTGAGAGTGATATTGTTGTTGTTGTTGTGGTCTTCAGTCCTGAGACTGGTTTGATGCAGCTCTCCATGCTACTCTATCCTGTGCAAGCTTCTTCATCTCCCAGTACCTACTGCAACCTACATCCTTCTGAATCTGCTTAGTCTCTTGGTCTCCCTCTACGATTTTTACCCTCCACGCTGCCCTCCAATACTAAATTGGTGTTCCCTTGATGCCTCAGAACATGTCCTACGAACCGATCCCTTCTTCTGGTCAAGTTGTGCCACAAACTTCTCTTCTCCCCAATCCTGTTCAATACTTCCTCATTAGCTATGTGATCTACCCATTACCTGAAGGCTAAATTTCTCCAATAAAATTACACATGATGCGCACTTACACATGATCTTTTCGTTGTCAGTTAAAATATTAATTACAAATGTTAGAATAGGAAAGTGAATATTAAATTGTTTCTGTGTGGTGGGAGAAGCGTGACAAGAGATTAAAAAAATCGTTTATTAATTATTCTGAAATAATTTTTTTCGTATGATCTGCAAAGAACGTCCAAGTATTCCTGGGAGACGTATGTGTATGTGTGTGTGTGTGTGTGTGTGTGTGTGTGTATGTGTGTATGTGTGAGGTAGAGACGTGGAATAATCGTCGAATAGACACGACACCCACAACCGGCGTTTGCTCACTTGATACAGAAATACCTTGCGATTACAGGGGCATGCTACAAAGTAATGACTCCAAATGTTTGGGTGAAAACTCTTAACGCTTTTTAAATAAAGCAAACGTTATTAACATTCTACATGTTTATTCTTAACACTCACATATTTATTTCTCAACACAGTCATCCTTATGGCGAACACATTTCTTCCAACGAGAGACCAATATGTCGATAGCGTCACTGTAGAATGTTTGTTGTCGGAGAAACAATCTCACCGCTGCTTGCATCGCTATCAAAGTGAACTCCTCGAAAGTTTCCTTTAGGTGTTGGAAACAGATGAAAACCGGATTGGGCCAAGTCGGGACTATACATCGGATGATCTAAGACAGTGAAACAACGGTGTCGGATTGTTACAGACGTAACAGCGCTCGTGTGTATTCGGACATTGTCATGCTGAAACATGGAATAATTCTTGGAATTCGAAACTTGATTACAGTTCGCTGTTCCTCACGCAGCGACATATTTAGGTTACATACGGCCATGTTACGCGCTAAAATTCGGAACCCTCTAGCGGCGGAGGGCTGAAAACATTTAGACATGAAGAATAAGGATGTAGAATGTTAATAACGTTTGCTTTTATCTAAAACACTTTACGAATTTTCACATAAAAACTTCGGAGGCATTACTTCCCAGCACGCCTTCATATATCAATGGGTCACTACATTATATTCGTTCTGGACAGACTGATGTAAAATTGCGCCGGAGCTACAGTATTGCAGTTATTATTAATATAGTTTCACAGACCCTTGGGAAGTTATTTGTATGACGCGCAGTGTCTGTATTATTATTCGAGAAATATATATGTACTGAGATTTTAATTCAGTTAACAATGGTTTAATTTTACATGCTGACCTGAAATGAAAGTATACTCATTTTGTTGTCAGTGGTTTATTGCAGTGTGCAGAGTTTTTAATTGTTATGTGAAACTGAGAACATGTATTCTTTTTTCATTTGTCAGCGGTGCCCCTTCCGGTGGAACTTTATTGAGTGCAGTCAGACGCGAATTCTAGGGAGTCAGTTGCGATTTTTTATACTGGTAAATTAAAGTTCTCAGGGGATTTTTATTTTAGGCCCTTTTACGCTCGGTAGAGGAAACAAAACTTAATACAATTTTGAATAATTCAAGCTTTATTTCTTAGGAAAGGGAGCCACCACACTGTGGGAAGCTTATAAATCGAGAAGCACGATGGTGTACATACTGAGACGTAAAATTTCTCTGGAGTGAACAGTTCGTGCAGGTGTTACATATACTGTGTACTCCTTGAGTATTTGGTTCGTTTTGTATCACTTATGAGTTTTAGGAGAACGATTTAGGACAAGTGAACTAAACGGAAGGAAGGAATACTGCCATTTAATGTACCGTCGATGGCGAGATCATTATAAACGGACCGCCAGTTCCACGTTGGTCGAAGATGGGTAAGGGAAACTCTCTTTTCTTCTTTAATGAAACCACGTCGACATTCGTCTTAGTCGAAATGGTTCAAAATGGTTCAAATAGCTCTGATAACTATGGGACTTAACTTCTGAGGTCATCAGTCCCCTAGAACGCAGAACTACTTAAACCTAACTAACCAAAGTACATCACACACATCCATGCCCGAGGCAGGATTCGAACCTGCGACCGTAGCGATCGCACGGTTCCAGGCTGTAGCGCCTAGAACCGCTCGGCCACACTGTCCAGCCTTCTTAGTCGATTCAGAGAAACCACAGTAAACCTAAACCTGGCTGGGCGAACGGAGATTATAAGGCGTAGTGACATGAAAACCCAACACCTGGCACAACTGGACCATGGAATGGTTCTTTTCAAAAGTAATCACCACAAGCGTTAAGACATTCATTCCACTGCAAGCCTAGACGACTGATTCCTCTTTGATAGAAAGCAGTCGTCAGCTGACGGATTCACAACAGCAAAAACTGACGTCCACGCATGCGTTCCTCCAGGTTGCCGAAGATGTGACAATCACACGGTGAAGGAATCTGGCTATATGAGGCAAGTTACAGTGTTTCCCAGCAAAATCGCTGAAGCAGAAACCTCCTCCGATTGTTAATGTCTGGTGGACGTTATCGTACAGCAGGATGATTCCATGCGAGAACATTGCTGGGCGTTTTGACGTTATGACGCGTCGCAGTTTCGCTGAAGTGTCTTCAAAGCGCTGGGCACTTATGTCGGTTCACGCTTGAAGAACTCGACGCGCAGAGGGCTCCTGCAGTCGAAGAAGGAAGTTGTCATGCCGTTAACGGAATTTGTGTTAACAGCTTTGGATTTATTTTGCGGGGGAAACGGGTGATGTTTACATAGTTGAATTTGCCGTTTGTCCTCGGGCTGTCGGAATGCTGTCGGACGCAACCATCCTGTTGCTCGATAACACACACTGGCAATCGGACCAAGGCTACGCACCAGCGAATTGGTTGGGAAACACTGCAACATCCTCCGTACAGACCGGTCCTTTCACAGTAATTTTTCACATCTAGGAGACCTGAAGAAAGACAAGCAGGGATGTCGGTTTCGGTCTGACGAGGAAGTGCAAGAGTGGGTGCGGTTGTGGATCTGTCAGTGGTCCAACGCGTTCTCCGAAACATGAATTGATCGTCTCGTTTTCGAGTGGGTTAAATGTCTTAACGCGTCTAATGATTAGATCAGAGCGAACCCATTCCATGGTCCCGCTGTGGAGGTTGTTTGGTTTCCATTTGACTGCCCCTCGTTAGAAGCACTGTCTCCCCGAATCCGAACTCTCTCACAACTGTTTTACCTCGCTTGGATTACAGAAAGTAATCTGCCATTTCTAGTCCTCACCCGACGTGAGATAGGAAAAAAAACGAAAACCGTCATTTTGATAACAACGTAAAAATTTTTCGATAAAGCGGTAGAACACGGCATTGTTTTCATCAGTCTCTCACTTACTTTTGCTGTAATTGCCTATTAGGTCTATAAACTTGTGTGAACATTTCTTTCGGAATTCATTCCATTCCTGTTTGAACACTTTTTTGGAATTAATTCCATTCCTGAACTACAATACTTAACCTACTCCAGGCATGATTCATGCGCAGCGGATAAGTGGAAGTCAAGCGAATAAAATGTGTTGGATATTGCAGATGTTCAACAGTTCCTATTATACCGTTTTCTCATTCCCATTCCTCCTTTCATTATTCTTACGATAGTTTCTTTCCGTTTCGCAATCCAGGTCTGTACATGTGTACATATTCATCCAGTTGGTACAGAGAGCTTACATGATGCCCAGCAATCTTTGGTTAATTCTTTACAAGGTAACTATGGAGACTCCCTCGTACACTCGAGAAATCTGGAGACATAAACTATCCAGTATAGAAGACCGACATCACTTTTTTAATTTCAGGGCAAGCGTCTTCCATTCAATACTTTCAATACACTTTCGGCTCTCGCAGAGAGTGGTGAACGTGCAAGTCATCCATAACAACAGATGGACGGATTCTTTTAAAACGGACTGTACACAGGGAAATTTGAGAACATAGATAAGGAATGAGGAAGTTCTCCGCAGAATCAGTGAGAAAGGGAATGTATGGCAGAAGGAACAGGATGGTAGGTCATCTGTTAAAATATGAAGCAGTAACTTCCGTGATACTAGAGGGAGCTGTAGAGGGTAAAAGATAGACATTGGAATACATCCAGCAGATAATTGAGGACGAAGGTTTCAAGTGCTACTCTGATATGAAGAGGTTGCACAGGAGAAGAATTAGAGGCGACCCGCATCAAACCAGTCAAATGACTGAAGACTCAAATTACACGGTTTCGCAGTCGTTGTCAATCATATTAAAAATCCTTGCGTTGTGGTACGGCATTGTTTCTGGTACCGCGTCGTTTATGGGAACTGATTGCATTCTATGGCGTACTGTTTTCTTTTCTTGTGCTGGCAGCGGAACAGCATGCCGCTCTTCAGCCAGAAGCATTTATATAAAAAAAAAAAAGAAACAGATTTTAAATGCTAGTCAATATAAAATGTTTACATGATTTTTGATGTTAAAACGATTTTATAGTAATGGTTTATTAAAAAAAAGTGGAAAATGCTACACAGGGAGGGTATAATTGTAGATAGGTTGACTGGACCTCATGGTATAATCACTCAGTACACTTCGTCGCTCCCTACTGCTAGAAGGGGAATCAGATCTTTCGCGTAATGTCTGTAGAATCACTGGGTCCAGATACCTTTTCACTGTTGAGCGATTTTATTTATTCCGCAATTACTTACCGTAGGACTGTTGAACGGAGGAACTGTACTACTTGGAAGATCGAATTCAATATTTCGGCCTTCTCTCTGCCATCACCTGCTAAGGTGCCACCGTGGTCACTGAGAGAGGGAGGAGGTGATTTAGATGTACTTACTGACTTTACAAACATTTCAAAGGATGTTTAGTGAGAAATGTGGGTTCAATTTTAGTTTCACATTTAATGAACACTTCTCTTACGACTTTCCTAATACTCATTCTGCCTTCTTTTAGGTTGTGCCTGTCGGCTAGAATTTTCTTTCGTTTGAATCGTCGCTTTCATAGAGAAATTTCCTGGCAGCAGTTGCAGTTCCCCACACCTCACAACCTTGCTCGGTGGCTGCTACTACGATGATCATTCTAAAAGTTGAGAACAATTTGATCTAACGAGATAGGCAATTTCCCCCGTTGCCGTATCATAGACCATAATCGTAGGCGACAGTATGACGTTAACACTGAGCATGTGCTGTTGAGTGGCGCGATTTTAAAATCTATGTTGAAATTAACGATCTCGCCAAATGTGAGGTTCAGAGCCTACTGCTATTTATGAATGCAAAATATGTTCGCCCTACCGAAGGCTGTAGACGGTAACCGAAATTGAAAGAAATGTGATGAATGAGGCTTCAGTTCATAAGTGAATCATGTTGAATGGCTGACTAATAAATATTCATGATGAATGATTTCCAGTTGGGACTGACGGACTCGTAGCAAGAATTAGGGAGATGTTGAACAGGTTTCATTATTAGTGTAGCGTCACCACGTAGTTATTAGTGAAATTTCTTAAGGAAGCTACCGTGGAGTGCCGCTGTAGCAACGGCAGGCCGGTAAGGACATTGTGGCGCACTGTGGGCCAGAATAACACGCAAAGGCATTGCAAGACGCGTTACCTGTGCCTGGCAAAACTCCGCTGCATAGCGGTAACAGCAGAAGTGGGGTAGGGCGATGTCATCACACCAGGACAAGTCCCACCTTGTGAGCTACAAGACCAGGCGTTGGGTAAGAGGGCAACAAACGCGCGCCAGAGCCATATAAGTACAGGTGAATTTTGAGGCAGATTCATCGGAATCCATGAGCATCATCACGACGCCAGATCCACAGTACGAGGTGCATTCAAGTTCAAAGGCCTCCGATTTTTTTTCTCAGGACTGGAAAGAGATAGAAACACGCGCATTGTTTTAAAATGAGGCTGCGTTCATTGTCAATACGTCCCAGAGATGGCAGCACCGTACGGCAGATGGAATTTTACCGCCAGCGGCGAGAATGAGAACTGTTCTAAATACTTAAAATGGCGACGTTTTCCTTACTGGAACTGCGTGCAATCATTCGTTTTCTGAATTTGCGTGGTGTGAAACCAATTGAAATTCATCGACAGTTGAAGGAGACATGTGTTGATGCAGTTATGGATGTGTCGAGAGTGCGTTCGTGGGTGCGACAGTTTAATAAAGGCAGAACATCGTGTGACAACAAACCAAAACAACCTCGGGCCCGCACAAGCCGGTCTGCCGACATGATCGAGAAAGTGGAGAGAATTGTTTTGGGGGATTGCTGAATGACTGTTGAACAGATCGCCTCCAGAGTTGGCATTTCTGTGGGTTCTGTGCACACAATCCTGCATGACGACCTGAAAATCCAGGTGGGTGCCACGAAAGCTGACGGACGACCACATGGCTTCCCACGTGGCATGTTGCCAAGCAATGTTGACGCGCAACGGCAGCATGAATGGGACTTTCTTTTCGTCGGTTGTGATAATGGATGAGACGTGGGTGCCATTTTTCAATCCAGAAACAAAGCGCCAGTCAGCTCAATGGAAGCACACAGATTCACCGCCACCAAAAAATTTTCGGGTAACCGCCAGTGCTGAAAAAATGATGGTGTCCATGTTCTGGGACAGCGAGGACGTAATCCTTACCCATTGCGTTCCAAAGGGCACTACGGTAACAGGTGCATGCTACGGAAATGTAATGAAGAATAAATTCCTTCCTGCACTGCAACAAAAAAGTCCGGGGAGGGCTGCGCGTGTGCTGTTTCACCAAGACAACGCACCCGCACATCGAGCTAACGTTACGCAACAGTTTCTTCGTGATAACAACATTGAAGTGATTCCTCATGCTCCCTACTCACCTGACATGGCTCCTAGTGACTTTTGGCTTTTTTTCCAACAATGAGAGACACTCTCCGTGGCCGCACAATCACCAGCCGTGCTGCTATTGCCTCAGCGATTTTCCAGTGGTGAAAACAGACTCCTAAAGAAGCCTTCGCCGCTGCCATGGAATCAAGGCGTCAGCGTTGTGAAAAATGTATACGTCTGCAGGGCGATTACGTCGAGAAGTAACGCCAGTTTCATCGATTTCGGGTGAGTAGTTAATTAGAAAAAAAAAAATCGGAGGCCTTAGAACTTGAATGAACCTCGTAGATGACGAGATGACTGGACACTGTCAGCGCATCTCGTGGTCGTGCGGTAGCGTTCTCGCTTCCCACGCCCGGGTTCCCGGGTTCGATTCCCGGCGGGGTCAGGGATTTTCTCTGCCTCGTGATGGCTGGGTGTTGTGTGCTGTCCTTAGGTTAGTTAGGTTTAAGTAGTTCTAAGTTCTAGGGGACTGATGACCATAGATGTTAAGTCCCTTAGTGCTCAGAGCCACTCTGTCAGCCTCAGCCGTGGGCTAGAGACCGGGTTTCCTTGTGGGACTCAGCGCCACCTACTTGCCTACCTGCCGTCCGCACCTGCGTGCCATCGTCAGGCTGATGTGGGGGCGGAGGGGGGGGGGGGAGGTCGTGTCCTCTGCGCAGCAATCTTCGCTTACCTCCACGGGTGGACGCGAGCGAGACCTGAGTCACCAGGTGTGCTCGTCTTTAAAGGACCACCATCGCAGCTGAAGTACGACGTCAGAACTGTGGCATACTGTCGAATCGACGGCCATTACTCGGCCTGACGACGTCATCACAGAGCGCCTATGCGTGCTTCACCTTGTCAGAGCAGGGCAGCGATCCAGAGCCGACGCCGGCCTGGCTAGCTGGAGTGCAGTGTGTCTGCTTTACATTACTAATGATGTGACGTGTATTTCATACTGAATAAATCTTCGACTAGCAGTGTGTCACTGGGACCACCTACCCGACACTCGGTCACTCATTCTACCGAGTGCTGTCTACTCTACAATGGACAGATTCTGCTGTCCAAGAATTTCATGATCAGTTCATTATCAAGTTATTAAGGACGATTTGATCTGTAGAACTGTGAGAGCCTCGTCTTTCGGTAGACGAAGAGCAAAAGTATTGAATGAAGCCTGCAGTGGCACACTGCACAACAAGAATGGCGGGGAGTTTTTGGTCACGTTGTTAGTGGTGACTAGACCTATATTTCATGTAAAGGTCCAGACACGCAGCGAGAGTCGTGAAATAGCATCGTTCACAATGCCCGGCAAAACTTATTCCGGCCATCAACAAGGTTATGGCTACAGTGTTTTAGGTCAGACTGGGTGTCCCTTTCGTTGACTGTGTGCCTCGAGGAGAGACCATATATGCAGCCGCCTACTGAGAGACACTTCACCATGCCGTTGAACAAACGGCGAGGACTGTCATCCACTGGTCACTCTCCTGTCTACGCGCTAACGCTCGCCCGCATTTCGCTACGGTGACAAGGATTTGTCTCGGAAGTTGCAAGTTTTTGAACATCTACCTCATAGTTCTGCTTTGGCCTCGACGGATTAGGCCCTACATACTTTTTTTTAATGGAAGGATTCATTTGAAAGGAAAGCGTTATGAAAATGACAACCAAACGAAAGAGGAACTTTCAAAAAAAAAAAAATATATATGTGTGTGAAATAATATGGGACTTAACTGCTAAGGTCATCAGTCCCTTTACAACTACTTAACCTAAATTATCCTAAGGTCAAACACACACACCCATGCCCGAGGGAGGACTCGAACCTCGGCCGGGACCAGCCGCACAGTCCATGACTGCAGCGCCCCTGACCGCTCGGCTAATCCCACGCGGCAAGAGGACCTTTGACTTATTCATCAACTTGAAGGCGAATGAGTAGTCACAATGCAAAGTAAAGCTTGCAGAACGCCACGACAGATGTGTAAATTGCAACGGATAATATGCAAAAAATGGCTAATATATCAGAATAAATTATAAATAAGTTATCTGGAATAAAAGCGAAACAAACGTTCTTTACTTTTAGACTGACCCTTGCATAAGGAATATTTTATAACGATTTTTAAATCAGATCCATTTGTGCTCCCTATCTCCGTCCTCGCAGCTGAATATTTGATAGTAACCACTCAGTTACGCTGGTATTTACTCCCTCTCACTCATGTTAAGGAAAAGAATTTTCCTACTTTTCTTGAATTTCCTTGTAGCGCTCCTAGTCATCACCGGTTTCACAGCATCATTATCTCTAATGCCGTGCTCTCCATTGATCGATTTGAAAAGGCTGGTAGAAAGAAAGAAGAATAAAGTTTTAAGGTCCGGAGATTGAAGCTGCAACGTGACGGTAGGTAGGTGAGGGCAACGGAGAACTGTTCGTAGTTTCGATTACGGTGTGGGCGACAGTAGCGCTACGGTGGCAGCAGCGAAAGCGCGGTGAAAAATTGAGTGTCTGCGCCGGTCCAGGAGGAGAGGATGAATATTCCAGGCCCTCGCCAGCCCACATCACAGCTGGACGGCCCTAATCGGCAGGCATTAGCCTGAATGTTTCAGCGCCGGCTGGATGCGCTTGCACGGCAACGCGCAAAGTTTCGCGCACCGCTGCAAGTGAGGAATGAGAATGGCGAGATAAAAAGTGAAAGAGTCCCCAGGGTAAAAATGGACGTTCTGCCGGGGGCTCCATTTAAGAAACTTCTGTTTTAGGCCGACGTCCCAAACCTCCCATCACAAACACCAACCCTTTTAAGTTCTTCTGCATACAGAAATTACACTCACTTTGCGTATTTAGCATTGGCGAGGAAAAGAGGTGCGAATACTGAATTTATGACGGTGCTGACTGCTTGTGTCTCGTGGATATGTAATTACACAGCCATTCTTCCGATTCTGAGATAGGTGGTGCAGTGATAGGGTAATGGAGTGGCACTCGGGAGGACGATGGTTCAAATCCCAGTGCAGCAGGTAAAAGACTTCCGAACTTTCCCTAAACTGATAATTTTCATTTTTGCTTGAGTCACAGTCGTGGTAGATTTTTTACATGATGCCGCTGCCATTTGACTGCAATAACTTTTACCTTTTTTTATAGAAACCGGAGTTCGGACTTGGCCATTTTCAAGTACAGGGTTCTGCACTTAAATCCGGAGAAATGAAACTTTTTCAGAGGCAAATTCATTAAAACAAAATACAAATGAAAATGGAAATCCTTTTACCTATAAGTAGTGATATCTTTCAAGAGTAACATTACTCGATGTAACTCCGTTCAGCCGCAAAGACCGCCTCCAATTTTGATCTGAAGCGATCACACGCACTCTGTCAAACACCGCTATCCATATTCGCGAATGATGCGTCGATAGCGGTCTTGTTGGTAACTCCTTCGACTACGCTCCAAACAGTAGTCGAGGGTGTTCAAATCCGAGCTATTCGGGAGCCAGAACTCCTTTGACCAGAAGATGTTAACGTTATCTGAGAGCCATTTTTGGACTAAATGACTCATATGAGGTCCTCCTCTGTCATCCGACGCGTTGCTCGCCCGCTGACATTCAATACTGACGTCAATTTCCTCAGCGATTGTAGGACTTATTCTGAGACATCAGGGAATCGTCATTTCATCATTTTAGTAATTGTAGGAACTGTTAGGAGGGGGACGGGGGGAGGGGAGGGAGAAGGTAAAATTGAAGAGGCATTCATGTAACAAGAACATCGTTGGCGGGAGAACGCGCAATCGTAGAAGTGGGTGCAGAGAGTTGCGTTGCGACGTACAGACGTTTTTGTTGGCGCACAAATTCCAAATGGAGATTGTGCTGGAAATGCTGTTATATGTGGCAAGAGAAAATATAAGTGAGCAAGCGCCTGTACAAGGTCACAAGAATATTTTGGAGTTAATGGAGAAATCTATTGAAGTTGCTTGACAGTCATAAGGAGCAGCCGGGCTGAGTGACCGCGCGGTTTTAGGCCTCTCCCGCCGGAGGTTCGAGTCCTCCCTCGGGCGTGGGTGTGTGTGTTGTTCTTAGTATAAGTTAGTTCAAGTTAGTTTAAGAAGTGTGTAAGTCGAAGGACCGATGACCTTAGCAGTTTGATCCCTTAGGAGTTCACACACATTTGAACATTAAGAGCATGTTGTCAATAATGAATTTAATAACAGACATTACATCGCACCACAAGTAACTCATCACAAAGTAAGATCCAGCCAGTATTTTTATATTTGTGTAATATGCATGCCAACCTAACAGTAACTTTTCTGGAACATTCGAGTGTGTTTACTCAAAGTATAAAGTTTGTGAATGAAACTTATTGACCAAGTCGTTAACCATCAGCAGGGTCCTATCCTTCTCACCGTAATTTCCGAGAAAGTCATGAGTGAAAGAAATAAAAAACAAAACAGATTCAGTTGAACTTAGATTTTCAGTCAAGTAATTGCAGTAACAAAAAGCAGTAGTGGCTATATTGGTTCATATAGTGTCGCATTGCTACTGCAGACACTCACTTCAAGGTAAAACTGATTTAAATACAAGACATATTTTTATGACAAAAGTACGCTGGCTCTCTTGAAGTCAAAGTAATGTAATGATTTTGTGTTATATTCTGTAAATGATATTATGTACATATTTTTACATACATTAATACTGACAATTAGTTGTTGCCATCAAAGAACCTTTTTACGGCTTCGGATGAAAAGTAATTAGTAAAGAACAGTTATTAAATTTGGTCGCGATTATGCAACCACCAAAACAGAGGATTACCGCCAGTTACGTAATGCGCTACAGTTCCTATGAAATGTTGCTACTTCTTGCGTATTACTGATTTTCATAATTATGATTAACTTCATTGAATTTCAAATTAACGTCTTTAGTGTCCATGTTACACGTGTTTTCTACATTTAAATTCAGAGAAGCGCGCTTTGTTCAGTTGCCACATTATCATTCTTGCTCAGTATCTGCGTCATTTCAAAGTCTAGTTTGGTTACCTGCGACCGTTTTTACTCTGTAATGTAAATTCACTCGAATGATTTTGGTGTGCAAAATTACATATGACTAAAGTGGAACCTTAACTCACTACCGTTTTGTTTTACATTTAGATTGTTGTTGTACACAGTACACACACGTACGATAACGATCAGGTTGTTACTATCTCTTTTCTATCGCTAAGCGTTGATTTCAGGATTTTGTGCCTTGTTTCCATTAATCACGGAACTTTAGATACATGTGTCACAAAAACGTTTTTATATACCAGGGAGTAGAGGTATGTCATAAGAGGACAGAGATATATGTACTCGAATGAAACAGATACTGTCTTCTAATGTACTTAAAATTGAATTACACTGACTGGAAAGTAATAATATTAATAATAACAATAATAACAAAATAACAGTTATAACACTGAATAGGTGACATGGACTGCTTGAATTATTCATATAGGAAAAGGTGACAAAAACAACCAAATCTGTCGTAATAGTATGAGGTTCTGAAAATCCCTTAACCTAGGTTTTGTCTTCTTTAAGACGTTTTCTTCATGAGGATCAATGATTAATACTGGTTACATGATGTTGTGGAGATACGTTAAATAGGTAGCCATAAGGCGCAAATGAAAGTGAGATTCACCATGCAACCAGTGTTAATAATTGATCTTTGCGAAGATGTTTTTAAATACGTCAAAACCTAGGTCAAAAGTTTTACTATTGCACATGATTGGGTAGTTTTTCACCTTTTCCTACATCAAGAGTACATTACAGTTGCTGTCTCCAGCCACGTTCAAGATTTTAATGCTTGAATTATCAACCGACAGATATTGTTCGGATTTGACAGGTAACAAGAGACATTCGAAAGTGAGACCAGTTGAGGAACACAGACAGAGTGATGGTACAGTGACAGCAGAACATTTAGGCGTCGCCATAGTGGCAGCGAAGTTGATGTTGACGCTTAATGATGATTGTAAGTTAGTGCTAAGATTGTTATCTATTGTGTGTTCACTACCAGCGAGTAACAAAGTGAACGAAATTACTGCTTTTTCAGGAAGAGGGCGACAGCACTTCTTGGCCAAAAACGGACGCCGGCTATCTCTTGGATTGTGTCAGATAGACGCCACACCTCCCCCATATGCTGTGGCCCTTCCAAAGATTTCATAACGCCCCTACTTCTCCTAAACTTCCCGCATTATCAAAGAAATAGACCAATCAGAGATCTTCTAAGCCAACACACCATATTTAGATCTCCCAATTACTGCCTAGTATTTTAGAAGCCATTAAAATGAAACAAATAATCACAGCCCAGTACATTTGATGTCATTACAACGAAACAGCCAATGATAGCATTTTCCCAGTTATTGAACTAGGACAGCCAATAACAATGTCACCCTAGAGCCAACACTTTGTACAAAATAGTCTACACGATCTGTATTTTGCTTCATGCTGTTCGATTATTTATCGAAAATGGCTAAGGGGTGTAACTTTTAGTTTAAGCTGCACTTGTCTCCGTGCATAGTTCGATATTTGAACCACAGTGCAAGGCACAATGGATGTGGAACGAAATATTTCCATATCTGAATCATCTTATTGTTATTCTACAACTGTACAAAACGTGTGATACTTGTCAAGTGTCGCAATGATATTTCCATGTCCAAAACGTTTGTCAAAAATACGTACAAGTTCCAACTTGCAGTAGTTCGATGTCTAAAATTTCTGCAAAGACACATAAGCACTCATACAATGTTCTTGTTAATGTTATTACTGTATTACTTGTAGAAAACACAAGTCAATTAATGTGTCAGCTACTGGGACAGTTTAGTTATTGTGTAACTGGAATTGACACCTAAAACATGAGTGTAGAGTGTAGACTTTCAAATTAAGTTCCAGAATGCTATTTCCGCGTCTGCATAGGTCTGTAACTGTTCACAACAAATGTTGCTAAAAAGTAACATGTAGTTGACACTTCATCTTTGGCCTAAACTCGGCTGTTTTATTGGTAGTACAAAAACGTAATTACTGAGCACCATTTTCGGGGGAAAAGATGATAGCATATCGATAAAAATATAATTAACGTTGTTGATTGGTTAATATAGCTTTTTCTATTACTTTTGATATGGGAATCTGCCTGTGGTAGCACGTTTATCCACTGATATTATATTTTCCTACACTTCAGCACAACAAACCATACTAAAAACGGTGCATTTTGTCGAGTTCCTTAATGCACTGATTCCACGTAACCTGCACAACACGCTGAAAGACAATTACTGACAGCATTCCACGCAGGGAAGGAATTCGATATCTGAAAAATCCGATCTTGCACCAAAATAAAACTGTTTATTAAATATATAAGGAGTTCAAATACAAAGGACATGCACACTGCTTATCATTATATGTAAGTAGGAGTGCAGATCTTTGATTGTGAATGAAAATTCTGTCTTGGGCCAAAATAAAGTTATCTGTATTATTAATCAAAATACGTAAAGATTTTCAGTAGAAACGCATATGGCACTAGTGTCATAACTTAATACTTTTATAATAGTAAAAAATACACATGTTTTGCATATTGGAACTGCTGATATAACTTACAGGTCAAGCTGCACTTGGCAAAAAACATATTTCGATTATTTACCACGCTTAAAAGAAACCAAAAGTAGCATTTGTTACTGATCTTTCTGTTCTATACATCACAAAATGTACTTGATACTACAGATCCAACTCACAAGATGTCAATGAGGAGGCCTGGATCTTTGTACTACATACCAAAAATGTTGTCTGTATTATTTAACAAAATGCATTAAAATTTTCTTCTATAACAGTGCAAAACACAAGGTATTTTGATTAAAAGGAGACTTTTGATTTCTTTAATTGAAGTATTCCTGTAGATAATGACACTTTAACCTAGAAGCTTTATCAGTAGTGCCATGTGTTTCTAGTAATGTTGTAGAACAAAAACTAGAGAACACAATTTTTTGTTGCTATAAAGTGTGGTACAAAAATCGAACTGTGTTCATTATCAAGCATAGTTTAACCCTAGCATTTCTAACCATGAGGGGTGGGGTGGTTTATGCCCACCTTTTGTAAATATTGTCATCTAATCATGTACTTCGTGTTTTAAAAATTTGAACATTTTTATTGTATTCAACCAACTACTATATTTTTAATTGTTTTAACTTTTCTAGTTAACTTGCACCAAAACTCAAGATTAAGTGTGGTAGTAGATGCGACTTTTCAAGATAAATGTCATATTCGCGTTTCAGGCTCTGGACCCAACATAGACATACTCTATAAAGTATATTGTTAATAAAAGTAAAAAACAGCAAAGTAAATTAGCACTTTCTTCTTTTCGGCAGCGGTCATAATGTTCGCATACGCTACTGAAAATAAGTTCGTTGCATATGTAAGTACTAACACGGTAATAAAAGATATCTTCTAGCTGTGGAACCTATATAAATATCAAAAAAACCTTTAAGAAGTACGTTGCTGCTAAAAGTGAAAAACAGTTAACGAAATTCGTATTTCTCTTATGATCTATTTGTGATGATCATGTTATGGAAGAGGTATCATTACTGCTAGGGTTAGCCTGGACGTTATATCAGTGGTACCAATATGCAAGACATTGTGTTTTGTTACAATTACTGTGGCACAAAATTTGAGAGTCCACGATTGTGTTGTGAGCATCAAGTACAAGTTACACAAAAGTTGCACGCTTTCAGTAGGTGACACATCTGTTTCATAGAAGAATCGTACAGACATTTTAGACGTGGTAATAACGTTGACACCAACATTGCCTGTATGGTTGCGTATTTTTGCAAAGTTTTCGATTTAGAAATATTGTAAGTCACACCCCTTACGTATTTCTGATAGACATTTTTCAGATGGAAATGACACTGTGGCACTTGAAAAGCACCATTTGTTTCACACAGTTTTAGAACAGTGAAGTTGGTATGACACAGCACACACAAAGTGTACGAGTCAGGTGTAGACAGCCTGCCACCTAGCAACGAACGGAGGAAACTACGATTTTAGAAGATGGTTTATCAGCTGAGGAGAAATAAGAGTCATTCTATTCTGCCATGGATCTGCGCATGTGCAGTAGAGGAAATGCAGCATTTCGAACGGGCTTTCTGCTTGTTTTTCTTTTCACCTATGGTCAGCACATGAGACATCATGAATTCTTGGGTACTCTTTTGGCTATTGCACGAGGTATTCTACACGTTTTCCAATGAGTACTTATTTAAAAATACAGTAACTTTTTATTATGGAATTTGGCTAAGAAGAGACCGCTTAGAACCTAACACACATGTACAACTTTTTTCTTCCTAACTTTCCAAAACCTCTGCATACGCTGGCTGACGGCCTATTTCTGTTCATTTGACATCGCACTCCTAGGTTGTGAATTTTGTTGTTGGACAAGAAATTTCGCAGTATTGATCAGTAGCCTGAAACGTTCCCTGTCCTTCATGTCTCTTGATGTCATCCCGTGACTTTTTATTTTGGAAATGAAATTAAAATTTCCTTCGTTAGCCTATTGTCTTCCATTTTGTAAATATGACAGTAAAACTTTTATCTCCTTTTTCTTATTGAGTCTGTGATGGTTTCTATGTTTCTATGTAGATCTCCGTTGTTCCTCTTCGTCCAGTAGTTATCTTTATTCATTTGTGGTCCTAAAATTTTTAGTAATATTTTCCTTTTCCACTTCTTCTTGTTCAGCTCTTTTATTCAGTGTTAGGCAAAGTGCTTGTGGTTTAATTAATATTACATAGTGTTAGGTTTTGCCTTGAAAGATACTGATCTTTTTATATATCGGTTGTGGGTAAGCTTGTAAGCTAATTCCATTTTCTTAGATCTTTCTTTATTTATGGTATTATCTAATAAAACAAATGAAAATTCTGTTTTCTACATTGTTATTGGGAAACGCCGTATATCTAATGACAGCTTCTTATTGAGAAAATGGGCCGGCCGCGGTGGTCTAGCGGTTCTGGCGCTGCAGTCCGGAACCGCGGGACTGCTACGGTCGCAGGTTCGAATCCTGCCTCGGGCATGGGTGTGTGTGATGTTCTTAGGTTAGTTAGGTTTAAGTAGTTCTAAGTTCTAGGGGACTTATGACCTAAGATGTTGAGTCCCATAGTGCTCAGAGCCATTTGAATCATTTTTTGAGAAAATGGAAAGGAACAAAGAATGTACAAGCGTGCTTGCTGGGGCACACAGAAAGGAAAGGTATCTATATGATACTTTAGGTGCGCTAAACCATAATAAGGTACGTCAACAGATGTTTAATTCTGAGGTTATATTTTTTAAAGAAATGTGTATATAATTTTACATTCCATACATGTAATACGTTAATTGGTAAAAGTATCTGTCATGTTTGATTTGAATGCATTTTTATATTATTTCAGTACGGTAGGAAGGACAGTGCTGAGAGAACAGCCACAAGAGTCAGAGCAGATGCGCTGGCCACGACTAGTCCGGACTGTGAAAACCGTTTTGCGTCTTTGCAGTTGCACTGTTGTGCCGAACCGAAAGAAGATAAGACACAATGAGAGGAGTGGCACAAGTACCATAGAAGTGCATAATCTTCAGGCATTACCGCGTTATTTGCGAGAATCTCATCATGTTCGAGAGCAGCTTTCGAAACTATACATTCTGACGAGGTGCCAGAATCCCTGTGGATCTTGGGGCTTCAGCTCCTTTGTTAACTGGCGGTATATGTCCCTGCCTTCACATCTTCTTACCAGTCAGGTCATAATCCAATCCATAATCCTAGCATTACATCGTTCTGCGCTTCTCCTAACGACTACAGCGGCCACTGTCACGTCAACTGCTGCTCTGTGTCGAAAATGCTGTGAAACGTAAAACTAGATAGTCATTTGACATCTTGGGTTGTCGGGTGTTCTGCCGGATATCAGCGTCGTACTTGCACGATATTTCGGTCACGTAGCTCGTGACCTTCATCAGGTGCGACCTGAGACGGCTCCTCGAGTGGACCTGGTCCAGTATTTATGCTTATGGGCTTCCCCCTCCACCAACGGCTACAGGGGCTTCCTCTGTGGTCCGCGCCCATTCTCTGCGACCTGCTGGAGCGTTGCTGCTCCGTTTTCCGTCCGCTGCGGTTCTAGGTGTTCCCTCTGCGGTCCTCACCCACCACACCCGCTCCTGGGGGTTTCATCTACGGTCTGGGGTACCAAGCGTTCCCTCTGCGGTCCGCGCCCGCTCACCACGACCTGTTGGAGCGTTGCCGCTCCGTTTTTCGTCAGATGCGGCTCTGGATGTTCCCTCTGCGGTCCGCGCCCACAAGTCCCAGTTCTGGGTGTTCCATCTTCGGTCTGGTGCGCCTGGCAGTCCGTCAGGGGCTCGTTTTCCATCTCCATGTCTCTGGTTCTTCTGTTTGTGTAGTGTTGCAGCTGTCCCCATTGCTCCTTTAACAATTCCAGAACCGGATCCCAGGCTCTGCTTAGCTGGTACCCTGTGTCACGGTTCATAAGATCATCAGCCATTTTAATTTCTATCGATTCTCTTATAACACTGTCCCAAAATCTGGGTGTTTGTGCTAGAATCTTGCTATCCTCACTCTTCATGGCATGATCTAGTTCTAGACAGTGTTCAGCAATGGCCGACTTAGTCACCTGTCTTAATCTAGTGTGCCTCTGACGTTCTTTGCACCTGATCTCCACAGTTCTTGTCGTCTGGCCAATGTAGGACATGCCACATTGACAAGGTATATTGTAAATCCCTGGTTTTCGTAACCCCAGGTCGTCTTTGACACTCCCCAGCAGTCCCCCGATCTTGTTGGATGGACAGAAAACACACTTGATATTGTGTTTAGGAGGATCCTACTGATTCTGGCAGAAATAGAGCCAGCATAGGGCAGATATGCCACCTTCTTTGCTTCATCTTGGTCTTCTTCAGGGACCTGTGGTATAGTGGCTGGTTGGAGTGCCCTCTCAATTTGTCTGTCCGTGTATCCATTCTTGGAGAAAACTGTTTTGAGACGTTCTATCTCTATAGGTAGATTCTCTTGGTCTGACAGGGCACGTGCTCTGTGGACCAAAGTCTTCAGAACCCCATTCTTCTGTGCAGGGTGGTGACAGCTGCTGGCCTGCAGATATAAATCAGTGTGTGTTGGTTTTCGGTACACACTGTGGCCAATTGATCCATCTGCTTTCCTCTGGACTAGTACATCCAGAAATGGCAGCTGGCCATTTTTCTCCAGTTCCATGGTGAACTTGATATTAGGGTGACATGAGTTAAGATGTTCAAGAAACTCATTGAGCCTGTCCATCCCATGTGGCCAGATCACGAAGGTGTCATCCACTTACCTAAAGAAGCATGTGGGTTTAAATGTGGCTGTCTCCAATGTCCTCTCCTCAAAACTCTCCATAAACATGTTGGCAACCACAGGGGACAGTGGGCTGCCCATAGCTACACCTTCAGTTTGCTCGTAATATTGGCTTCTGTACAGGAAATACGTGGATGTCAGTGTATGACTGAACAGGTCCAACAGAGCACCGTCAAATTTCTCTGCAATCAGTTCTAGTGAGTCCTTCAGTGGGACCCTGGTGAACAGCGATACCACATCAAAACTAACCATGATGTCCGAACCTGTGATGTGCAGTTGCTTGAGGCGTTGCAGGAAATCTTCTGAGTTGCGGATGTGGTGAATACATTTCCCCACATATGATCAAGTAAACTTCCTTTTTCAGCACACCACTGAAAAAGAAATGAAGGGGAAAAATTTCTGGCGAATTAGGGGACGACTCTACATGAATTCTTTACCCAATCAAGTAAGGAAAATTGTTATTCAACTAATCTCTAACAGTTGTTGCAAAATGGGAAGTGGCCCCATCCTGCTGAAACGAGTCTGGAAGCCCCTCACCAAAACGCTTAGTCGGAGGCATCAATTTGTCTCTCAGCATGTTCAAATAAGTCTTATCCGTTACATGTTCAACAAAGAAGAAAGGTCCTAGTACACGAGCTTTCCACAAACCACTCCACACCATCACCTATTGGCACTCATCCGTTGTGGATTGCCTTGAGACCAGTATCTAAGATTTTATCTGTTCACTTCACCGTTGACATAAAACGCAGCTCCATCACTGAACAACACACAGTCTTTAGTAAATTTGATGTTTTCATCAAATTTATCTGCAAACCATTCACACATCCGCATACATTTATCGGGGTCTCTTCATTTAAGTGATGGAATTGTGACTTGCGTGGATGAAACCTCTGCTCTGTCACGAATTTGTGGATAGTTGACTTCGCAACACCCAAGTCTGCTGATGTCCGATGAAATGATTTCTTTGGGCTAGCATAACTAGCTAAAACTTGACAAAGACAGCCTCTTTCGTTTCATCTGAAGTCTTTGGTGGGCCAGAACGGGTTCTGCTCAACACACTGTCTGTTTCTTTAAACTTGGTGATTAATTTCCTGACGGCAGTAATACAAATAGTTTGTCGATGTGGGTGTCGAAGGTTAAATTCTTCCGCAGTTTTGCGATACGACGATCTTTCTCGCCCACTTAAGAGTACCAACTCCATTCATTCTTCTTTAGGCAGAGCCATCATTCAATCTGGAAAAAACAAAATTTATTAGAATTATTAGAACTTATTTTATTATTATTTATTTATTTATTATTTATAAATATTTAAAGAATACAAAATATTTATTATATTTTATTGGCATTCTCTATGTACCCAACTTTGTGACACATTGTATAATCATAACCTAATATCATTCTAGCTGCAGAAGATAAGCTGCTTGATATATACGGCCTCTCATAAGTCTGAGCATGAGTAAATAACAGCTTCAGAAGACATAAATAAGCCTGCAGCTCCGAATACGCACCCATGGGTCCTGGTGCAGTTATACTTCAGGTGTCTCCTGGGAGTAGAGATATTTCTACGCTATGGGTGTATCGTGTAATAGGGCTACTGAAAAAGTTAGCTGTTCCAGACTTGTACCCTTGGGGTGAGTGGCTCTGGGGTTACACTGTGGATGTTTAATTTAAATTCGTGATAAAATACGGAAATATGATTGGCTGATTTCTTTTAATGGCCATTAAAGTACTGGGATGTGATAGTTTTTAATGATCTCGTTGGTCAGGCCTTGAAGGATGTCGACTGGCCGCCGTGTCGTTCTCAGCTTTGCAGTTCCCTGTCATGTGAGGGACAAGTAGTCAGCACGCCTCTCTTCCAGCCGTTATGGCGATTTTTCAAACCGAGGAGTCGCTGTGCACACCCTCTATCAGTCCTCCCGCCAAGGAGGACTCAGGGATCGAGACGTGGCTGCACGATCCGTTACAGTCATGGGGATACGATGCCTGTCATCTCGACTGGTAGTGATACGAGGCCGTTGGGATCCAACACGGCGTTCCGTATTACCCTCCTGAACCCACCGATTCCACATTCTGCTAACAGTCATTGGATCTCGACCAACGCCAGCAGAAATGTCACGATACGATAAACCGCAATCGCGATAGGCTACTGTCCGACCTTCATCAAAGTCGGAAACGTGATGGTACGCATTTCTCCTCCTTACACGAGGCATCACAACAACGTTTCACCAGGCAACGCCGGTCAACTGCTGTTTGTGTATGAGAACTCGGTTGGCAACTTTCCTCATGTCAGTACGTTGTAGGTGTCGCCACCGGCGCCAACCTTGTGTGAATGCGCTGAAAAGCTAATCATTTGCATATCACAGCATCTTCTTCCTATCGGTTAAATTTCGCGTCTGTAGCACGTCATCTTCGTGGTGTAGCAATTTTAATGCCCAGTCGTGTATGTAAACGAAACAGACATTTGCAAGACAACAACGATCTGCACGAACAGTTCGACAACGTTTGCAGCAGCATGGACTATCAGCTAGGAGACCATGGCTGCGGTTACGCTTGACGCTGCATCACAGACAGAAGCGCCTGCGATGGTGTATTCAATGACGAATCTGGGTGCACGAATGGCAAAACGTCATTGTTTTGCTGTATGCTTAATTTTAGAAAGATAAAATTACGCTTCGATAACTTACCCAGTCCTCAGTTATTTCCTAGTGGAGTGTGGCAGAAGCCCATCGTCATGTCCTCATAATGTAGAGACAAGCTAAGGGTGTCAGTTTAACGCTGTCAGTTTGATCATTTTGAGAAGACAACGAAACCTTTATGTGTAGCAGTCTTAGATTGTGGCACGCTACAACAGGCAGTTACGTACAGTTATAGACAAAATTTTAGATATAGCTCTCATTGTCTGCGTTACGTAAACCTCCGCGTGTTTGTGAGCGGGAACAATGGCGGCCGAGCCAGAGTTAGCTGCACTTGCAGCGAGAAGTTGCCGCTGGCGCGGCTCCAAGTAGGCTCCCTCCCTCCGCTGCTGAGGAGCAGTCGGGCAGACCGTCTCTCCAGAGAGCGGCGGAGCGGGCGCAGATGCAGATAGGACACAGCGAGCCGCCGCGCAAGTGCCTGTCAGCATCCGCGGCGCCGCTCTCCAGGGCCCAGATGGCGCCGCTGCGCCGCTGATCCACGCGGAAGCCGACGCTCCAGCTGGAACTGCCTCCCGAATGCAGCTGCTCCCTCACTGCCGCCTCCCTGCGTAGCAAAACGGGCCGCACCGGCGCAGCGGGCTGACGTCACTGCTGGTGACGAGCCCCAGACGTAAGATTCCCAGCTTCGGGAACGCGTGATACCTCAGAAGAACTTCCTCGTTCCTTGATTTGTATCTACATTTACACTACTGGCAATTAAAATTGCTACACCACGAAGATGACGTGCTACAGACGCGAAATTTAACCGATAGGAAGAAGATGCTGTGATATGCAAATCATTAGCTTTTCACCGCATTCACACAAGGTTGGCGCCGGTGGCGACACCTACAACGTGCTGACATGAGGCAAGTTGCCAACCGAGTTCTCATACACAAACAGCAGTTGACCGGTGGTGCCTGGTGAAACGTTGTTGTGATGCCTCCTGTAAGGAGGAGAAATGTGTACCATCACGTTTCCGACTTTGATAAAGGTCGGATTGTAGCCTATCGCGATTGCGGTTTATCGTATCGCGACATTGCTGCTCGCGTTGGTCGAGATCCAATGACTGTTAGCAGAATGTGGAATCGGTGGGTTCAGGAGGGTAATACGGAACGCCGTGCTGCATCCCAACGGCCTCGTATCACTACCAGTCGAGATGACAGGCATCGTATCCCCATGACTGTAACGGATCGTGCAGCCACGTCTCGATGCCTGAGTCAACAGATGGGGACGTTTGCAAGACGACAACCATCTGCACGAACAGTTCGACGACGTTTGCAGTAGCATGCACTATCAGATCGGAGACCATGGCTGCGGTTACGCTTGACGCTGCATCACAGACAGAAGCGCCTGCGATGGTGTATTCAATGACGAATCTGGGTGCACGAATGGCAAAACGTAATTTTTTCGGATGAATCCAGGTTCTGTTTACAGCATCATGATGGTCGCATCCGTGTTTGGCGACATCGCAGTGGACGCACATTGGAAGCGTGTATTCGTCATTTCCATACTGGCGTATCACCCGGCCTGATGGTATGGGGTGCCATTGGTTACACGTCTCGGTCAGCTCTTGTTCGCATTGACGGCACTTTGAACAGTGGACGTTACATTTTAGATGTGTTACGACCCGTGGCTCTACCCTTCATTCGATCCCTGCGAAACCCTACATTTCAGCAGGATAATGCACGACCGCATGTTGCAGGTCCTGTACGGGCCTTTCTGGATACAGAAAATGTTCGACCGCTGCCCTGGTCAGCATATTATCCAGATCCCTCATCAATTGAAAAGTCTGGTCAATGGTGGCCGAGCAACTGGCTCGTCACAATACGCCAGTCACTACTCTTGATGAACTGTGGTATCGTGTTGAAGCTGTATGAGCAGCTGTACCTGTACACGCCATCCAAGCTCTGTTTGACTCAATGCCCCGGCGTTCAACCCGTTATTACGGCCAGCGGCGGTTGTTCTGGGTACTGATTTCTATATTGCGTGCAAATGTAATCACATGTCAGTTCTAATATAATATATTTGTCCAATGAATACCCGTTTATCATCTACATTTCTTCGTGGTGTAGCAATTTTAATGGCCAGTAGTGTAAAAGAACTGAACTGTCAGAAAGGACTCCAAAACTATGTAGAGTCATTCTGGACGCTTGTCATTGGACTTTGAGAGCTGCAGTAACTCGTGTACCCTCCGTGCGCGCTTACCACTGCCTGACACCTACGTGCCACGCTCCGTGTAAGTCTACGCAGCTGTGGTATCCGCTCCCATTCATCAGTGAGAGCGTATGAGAGTTCTTGGAGTGTCTGTTGTGGTACGGGACGACCACGAACACGTCTGTCAAGCTTGTGCCACATATGCACGATTGGGTTTGGGTTGGGACTCATCACAGGCTATTCCATTACTTCAGTGACCAGGCTTTGCAAGAGATGCCGCCCGCCATGTGAGCTCTGGCTTGAGGAGGAATTCACGACCACCACCTTACGCAGCACCTACCACGTGGTCCAACAGGATCTGCTCGATCTGCACCCGCTTGGCTGTCAGCAATGAACCTCCCCACATAACACCGAAGCATGCAAATGTGTTGATTTCCTGGATAACATCTGGGAGGTACCACTCACCACTGGCCTCCATAAACGAAAACGGCAATCATCTTGCATCAGATTGCATTTGTATTCATATGTGAATAATACGCTTCGCAACTGACAAAGTAGCCAGTTGACATGGGATCGGCAGAACTGAAGGTTGTCGTGTCAAGCGGGGTACTCAAACAGGGGGTCTGGATCTCGTAACTTGCTCATTAGTCTTATCGCATCGGAAACTGCGGCTCCTTGGCTCTTGTGAGGTCATCTTCTAGTACTCTAGCGGTATTCATGCGACGCCTCAAAGCAAAGATGGACGGATATCGGTCTTCACTAGCGGTTGTAATGCATCAGAGAACTTGTCCAGCTCGCCTTGTGTTCCGACCTGTCTCCATGTAGCGTGTCTAAAACCTACGGATAGCAGATGGAGAGGCATTGGCATCAGCAGTAAAGCGACGTAAAGTCCATACTTTTTTTGATTGGCGACTCCATAGACCGCTGTGTGCACTACGACCATATGATAAATAAAATTAAAAGGAAGGTCAGCATTGGCCGTAATTTTAATGATTTATTAACAGCAAAATCGATTTTCGATTACATAATGATCATCTTCAGCGCTTTAGTGTACAAATTAAAGCTCGTAGGCACTGGTGTCTAGTTACTAGCAGTAACAGAAGCTATGAAACGATCACTATAATATTGTGGCTATCTTAGAACTGAACATTCATTTTATTTAACCTTTTGATGCAGTCTTGTATTCTTTTGTTAACGTAGGCCTTAGCACCTATGGACAGCGTCCGACATTTTCTTGAGTACGGCCGTCAGCTATTTGAAGTGTAAGACTGGCAACGTCAGTACATCGTACAAAATTGAAGATCCCTCCGGCTGCCACTTAGCTGCTGTGCTCCTCATAAGAAACAAGCAAATACTCGAATTTGCAGTTCTCAAAACATATATTAAAAATTACTAATCTCGGGTGGATACTTGCCATACGTCGTTGCTGCAGTAAGTGATACATACCGAAAGAGGCTGAAGTGGTCGTCTGGCTTGGTCTGACAAAGTCACAATATTTCCGCTGCTGTCACAGTAACGAGCTCTTTGAATGGATGTGATGTAATTGCAGGAATCCATGTGATATTCGTTGTATCGAAAATGTCGTGGAAGATGCTGAACATTGTTAAATAACTGACTTTCACTCATTGCCTTTCGCGTCTTCATAGAAAATCAGTCAAATGGATTCTCTAATGACTGGTTATTCTACCGTCATGCTTCTCCTTAGCCGAAACACATTCCTTTCACGCAGCAATGTTACTGAATCCGTCAGACAGTGACTTCCTGTTGACCGTTTGCTGTAATGTTTGCAGTTGTTCTGTGTCGTGCACTACATTTTGATTACTTCTTTCGATGGCTGAATTCTTCAGCACAGTAAACGCTGTTTTGTAAGCCGATAATACTGACACAGTATCTTGCAACTGTGTGATGACTATCAGGTCAACTGTTGGAATACTGAAGTGCGGTGGAAGTATAAATTTTCCTCAGGGCTTGGCAGTAGGATGTTAGCAGACAGCTCTTCACTTAGTGAGACATCTGTATTGTAGCGCCATAGCTTTGCCTAGTCTATCGGGGACACCCGTTGTTGTGTCACCGCCAGACACCACACTTGGTAGGTGGTAGCCTTTAAATCGGCCGCGGTCCGTTAGTATACGTCGGACCCGCGTGTCGCCACTATCAGTGATTTCAGACCGAGCGCCGCCACACGGCAGGTCTAGAGAGACTTCCTAGCACTCGCCCCAGTGGTACAACCGACTTTGCTAGCGATGGTTCACTGACAAAATACGCTCTCATTTGCCGAGACGATAGTTAGCATAGCCTTCAGCTACGTCATTTGCTACGACGTAGCAAGGCGCCATTACCAAGTACTATTGATACTGTAAAACATGTACCGTCAAGAGCGACGTTCACCATTTATGGATTAAAGTTAAGTATTCCCCCAGCTGCGTCAGTTTTTTTTTACAGTCTAATCTCCTTGACCTGTTCCAGACCTCACGCCAGCCTGCGTGAGCTAAAACGCGTGCCTTTCGGCTTCCTCTAATATTACGGTGTTGGCTCTACTGCCAACCCACAACACCCGTCACTTAATTAGCAGAAGAACGTCACGACAGGATGAGGTAAGAAACCTCAGAGGCAAGGACCAGTCAGATGTTCTTGCGCAACAAGCCACGTTCAGATTATGCTGAGAATGCTGTACTAATAACTCGAGTTTCCAGAAGGATGAAACTGCTTCGTCAGTGCACAACCAGAGCTGTGATACCGCTGCCACAGTAGAAATACTGTCAGCGAGCCGGTGAATGACTTAGGGGAGGGAAAGCACCGCTGTTCCAAAAACAGTGGTGGGCCGAGCTCTCATAAATATTGTGTATTTTTGACAAATAGTGATCACCATCTAGAGAGCAGCTATAAATCCAGACTGGTCATCATCCTCAAATGCGTCGTCGAGATGTCGCCGCTACACGCTGTCTTCGCTAGCTGCTGGTCATCTAACTGCACCCAAGTCTAAATGCTGCTGACATGATGCCTTCAAGCCACAAGGCCACCATTGCAGACCACCTATTTTGGGGTTCTCGGTTCACATCAGGACAACCTAGCTGCTGACTCGTCATCGCCGTATGCAGCACCTTGCTGCTGCTCGCCACCCTGTATGGACACAGTTCTCACTTATCAACACAGATGTTGCCGACCACGCTGGAGTCCGTGGTTTGACCCTGTGCTCCTTAGCCTGTCCCGCACTGCGACTTACACCTTTGCCAACAAACGCCGGGGTCCTTCCAGAGATTGCCACAGCTGTACACTGCCAGGGTCAGGGCCCCACAGTGATCCTGCCGATGGGTGACGCTGCCAGCACAGCCTGCTTATGCCATGGGGTGTCAGTGTCTCTGAGATCAGCGCTCTCGACGTTCACCAGTACTGATGCTCGACTCTGGCCACTGCGATATCATTACTGTTGTAAACCTTGTTGATGAGTTTTGCCAATCTTACGTTCTAGATCTACTGGAAAGCGTCCGCTTGGTAGCTAAATATCACCTCGAGGTACCACTCGTGGTCCTGTGTCACCAGTGGACGAACGTTTAAACTTCACAATCGCTAGACACAATGCCACAAAAATTGTTATAATGAAGAGAGGTATGAAGTACGAAAAGAAAGAACGTACTTAAAACGTTCTGTAGATATTTGTGATGTGAACACATCGAAACGTATTTAACACGAACAGAGGGCGTATTTTATTCTTCTCTCAACAATAAAATGCTTAACCTAAATGTGATATTAATCGTGTGCTATCCATATAAAAATTTGGATGAAGGAAAAAGGAATGAAAGCCTAGGTCTGTCATGCGTATTGGGACGTATGACCACGTTCATTTTATGTATGCCGCTAGTAAGATATTTAGTGTCGTAGCATTACTAATTTTCAAATATGTTTTACAGTCTGCCACGATTCTTAGCAATGAACAATTAGCTCACAATGATTTAATTTTTGGAAAAGACGTGAAGAACAGCGGAACGATTCTGGAACACCATTCTGAGAAAAAATATTGCAGTGTTAAATTTGAAGAGACAAGTTTCATTCCTCTATTTCGCTGCTTAATATGGTTGCAATTATACGCTGCACTCTGTTTTATGGGTCATATTCGTCTATATCTTTGTCGTATCAAGAAGTATCTGAAGTGAAACAGATGTCACATCCTACATATGCACTCATGGAAGTGACGGTACCCCCCCCCCCCCCCCCCCCCCCCCCACAAGAAACAGGCTGACTGTTTAGGATTTCCTCACCCGCTACAAAAATTACAGCTACTCTGTCGTTCGTATTGAAATGGAGAGAAAACTCGGCCTAGGGGAAAGTACACGGTTAGCAGCTCCACTAACAAATCTTCAAAAGGGGAGTGCTGAACGCCATCCTATTCACTAGAAGACGTCTTACACACCCAACCTCCACGTTTGGCATCAGAGTGGACATTGAAACATCGACAACCGCTGTTGCTAATGGACGAAGAAATAAACACTTTTGTCTACATCTGGCATAAGAAGAGTTCTTTTCAGCTGCATAGAGTATGATGTCAGTAGTCGCAAAACACAGCATCAAAAACGCAATGGTGCGAGTGCACTAACTGGACTCCTTTTTGTGTAGCATCTGCAAATGTAGTGACGGGACGAGGAGAGTGCCATGGAAACTTCAGGGTGGAGTTTGTTAGATGTAAAGAAATGCAAGCCTCTCAAAATTTCGGTTTAATAAAAGGAAAGACTAAGCTGCATGTATCCGTTACATGCATACAGTTCAAACTGTTTGGCCATAGCACAGTGTTTACAGCGTCAGCACCAGGTACATTATCTGACACTATGTGAATCTGTTTCAGATGTTCAGACAAGCAGTGTCAGTCACCATCTGGAGGCTCCAGTCTGTGACGATCGTCATCCTGAAATGTGTCATCAGACTACCGCCATTAGACGCTTCCTTCTCTAGCTGCAGGTCGCCCAGCCACACCAAATCTGAATGCTGCTGTTTTGGCACCTTCCTCCAGAGAGCTGCTGCAGGCTGACTGGCATCCATTCCAGCCCGCATACTTGCGCGTCCGCAGTTCACGCCTGTTGAGTCTTCATCGCCCTGTGTTGGAAGATTCTGCTGCTGCTCATTGCCCTGAGTCCATAAACAGAGCTGTAGCTCACTGGCCTGTGCGGAAAGTCTCCTGGACTCCAGCGCTGACGCTGGGATACAGGGTTCGAGTCTGGACGCCCTTACGCGGTGAATATCACCCCTTTCCCTGGAAGTATACCTCCAGGGGTTGTACAGCTGGACCTATTCAGTATATAAAGGTCTGATGCTTCCCTGCTTGAAGAGATTTGGCCCTCGAAATCCGAAAAACTGCAACTTTCTCTGCTGTTTGTCGAAACTTGAATCCACGCAGACCCATCCACCTGTCCTTTATAGCAGAACGATACTATCGATCCACAAGGGAACAGGTTGTGTAAATATCTGGCCGTAAGACTGTGAAATGGATGCTTCAGAGGTGTGCTGGATCGTTTTTGTGATGCGATCCACCTCGGGCTTGGACCCTGTCATGATATTCAAAATTTACTAGTTGGTTTCCCGTTCCTGTTATTTACAACCCGTCACATCGGTTTACTGTCAGGCACTGCTCTGTTAGGCGGGTGAATTTGAATCGAAAAGTGATCACTTGAGTGCGATACACTGTCCAAAGGCAGTATTAAGTGTGTGTAGAGGCTGAAGAGAGCAATGAAAGATCGAGGACAGAGAAAGCCTGCGTAGTACTGCGTAAGAGTGTGCTTTAGCCCATCTCCAGAAATCAAAGGCAGATGAGTGTTACAAATATTTTAAAATTTTGTGCATTTTTCAGAAGCCGGCACGGTATTTTAGGTTGGAGGCTTTACATAGAGAGTCACAGTGAGGCTGACTTGTACTTTTTTGTCTTGTGATCATCCAGCAGCATATACTTGACATAGCCTCTTAATCACTTCCCTCTTGGATCTGTCTCAATTTTAAGCTATACTTTTAAGAACTGATATGTGGACAGTTTTAGTATGTGTGTGTGTGTGTGTGTGTGTGTGTGTGTGTGTGTGTGTGTGTGTGTGTGTGTGTGTTTGTGTGTGTGCGTATCGTTATAAAACTGTACGAAAGATTTTTCAAGAAAGTATTTTACATTTTACGTCAATAAAGTATTTTTTTACTTTGAACCAGTTTTAAAAAATGTCTCAACATATATTAGTACAGGTACTGAAGACCTCGACATTACACGCCCAATCAATACTGTCATCATCATCATCACTGCAAGTGTCTCCATCTTTAAGAATAGGTCTAGCACTTCTGGCTGAAAGACACCAGCTAACATGGAATCAGTGCAGTCTCTGGACAGGCCTGCTTTTGCTGATGTTTGAACCTGTGCTCGGAAGTTCTACTTGGATGAGGATTTCCAAAACGTCTCTTCTAAAGGAACACTTGAAAGGTTACTCGTCTTTCGATGGCACACCTTGTTTACTTTTCAAGTTAACAAAATTTTTAAAGAATGAGAAAAAGTTGTTTTATTGATTAATTAAATTTTAAATGTTAACTAAAAACGCAAAAGTCATAGTAAAATTAAAATGATTTAGTGTCCTCAAAATGTCGAAAAAAACGTCATTTTATTTTCGCCGAGCACTTATTTATTGAATTCCCATCAGCGCTCTCCGAAACACAATTGGGAAACTCTGACTTATATTGATCAGTTGGGATACTTCCCCTAGTGCAGAGAACTACTGGCGGTAAAGTTTCCGTCCGATATCGTCCTGTCTCATAACAAGTTTTCAGACGTAAAAATATTGTTTCCTAATCTTAATAACATGCCACAGTGTCCTTCAATGGTTTTAAGTGCGTGATAGGGAAAACAACATTTTTCGGAGGACAATATTTATCCTCGTAGACATTTCTAGCAAAAAGGGGACGGTTGCAACTGCTGTCGTAAACTGCAGAGGATGAGGTGAAGAGAGCAAATAGTGCGCCGCTTCTAGGAATTGCAGCAAATGTGCAATTATGCGACTCGTAAGGCGTCGCAGTTTCATTTCCCCGCCTCTCCAGCGCTTCGATGGGTATTGCTGCGCTGCGAGTGGATCGGAAAGTCGTCACGAAGGTCGAAAGATTCAAGCTATCCTATCGGTTTTCTTTCAGTATTCTTTAGGTTAGTGTTTATTGGTTCCTAATACACTGTCATTAGGGAGTAGAGCGACTTCAGGTTTGACCAAATGATTCCTGGTTGTGATGATGCCGTCATGTGAATAATGTCCTATGTAATTTATAATTCAGGTATTTCCTTGGCAGTCAGAACAATTAAATTTATTTTAGGTCCGATTGTTCTAAGCACCCACACACTCACTCACACACACACACACACACACACACACACACACTCGCACACACACACACACACACACACACACACACACACGGAGGGATTGTAAGAAGATTGAGGCCAGCTTCAGGGGCCTGTCTATTTCTGCTGACCACCTCGTTCCTTCTGGAGTTACTTCAAGCGCTATCCCGGATAACCTCGGATTTTCAGCTTCTGTATGTCATGGGTATTTGTTCATCCAGAATTTCGTCTTTATTTCAGTGCTCGTACATCATAACTGTCACCGTAGCATCACTTCCGTCTGATAAGTCTAGGGTTAAGAATTATAAAGTAGCTGATCTCCTTCGTTCCCCTTTTGATGATTTGTTAGTGGAGCTGCTAACCGTGTAGTTTCCCATAGGCCGAGTTTTCTCTCCATTTCAATACGAACGACAGAGTAGCTGTAATTTTTGTAGCGGGTGAGGAAATCCTAAACAGTCAGCATGTTTCTTGTGGGGGGACAAGGGGAGGGGGGTAGCGTCACTTCCATGAGTGCATATGTAGGATGTGACATCTGATTCACTTCAGATACTTCTTGATACGACAAAGATATAGACGAATATGACCCATAAAACAGCGTGCAGCGTATAATTGCAACCATATTAACCAGCGAAATAGAGGAATGAAACTTGTCTCTTCAAATTTAACACTGCAATATTTTTTCTCAGAATTGTGTTCCAGAATCGTTCCGCTGTTCTTTACGTCTTTTCCAAAAATTAAATCTTTGTGAGCTAATTGTTCATTGCTAAAAATCATGGCAGACTGGAAAACATATTTGAAAATTAGTAATGCTACGACACTAAATGTTGTGTCTAGACAAGACAGTCTAGACACAAGGCGAGGTAACCGAAATGCACGCGTACACACACACCGGCTGGCGTGAGTTCTGGAACAGGATACGTATTGAATGCTATAAAGAAAAGTACGTAGCTGCGTTAATACTTAACTTTAATTCATCCTTGTGGTACATCGCTCCTGACGATACAAATGAGACACTTTAAATATGGTTAATGGCGCCTTGCTAGGTCGTAGCCATGGACTTAGCTGAAGGCTATTCTGTCTCTCGGCAAATGAGAGAAAGGCTTCGTCAGTGTAGTCGCTAGCAAAGTCGTCGTACAACTGGGGTGAGTGCTAGTCCGTCTTTCTAGACCTGCCGTGTGGTGGCGCTTGGTCTGCAATTACTGACAGTGGCGACACGCGGGTCCGACATGTACTAATGGACCGCGGCCGATTTAAAGCTACCACCTAGCAAGTGTGGTGTCTGGCGGTGACACCACACTAAATATCTTACTAGCGGCATACATGAAATGAACGTGGTCATACGTCCCAATACGCATGACAGACCCAGGCTTTCATTCCTTTTTCCTTCATCCAAATTTTTATACGGATAGCACACGATTAATATCACATCTAGGTTAAGCATTTTATTGTTGAGAGAAGAATAAAATACGCCCTCTGTTCGTGTTAAATACGTTTCGATTTGTTCACATCACAAATATCTACAGAACGTTTTAAGTACGTTCTTTCTTTTCGTACTTCATACCTCTCTTCATTATAACAATTTTTGTGGCATTGTGTCAAGCGATTGTGAAGTTTAAACGTTCGTCCACTGGTGACACAGGACCGCCCACACAATCTACATACACGCTATCGGATCTAAAGTACCCGGGAACTCCTACGTAATACGGCGTTGACCACGAGAAGTCACGAATGGCGAACACACAATTGTAAGTGAAAATGGAGTATTGTGTTGTCAGTGGATAAGCAGTGCAGCAAAATAAGTTAGACAGGTGAGTAAAAAATTCAGTTCTACACTGAAGCGCCAAAGAAACTGATACAGGCATGCATATTCAGATGCAGAGATATACGAGTATAACAGGCAGAATACAGCGCTGCGGTCAGCAACGCCTGCATAAGACAACAAGTGTCTGGCGCAGTTGTTAGATTGGTTACTGCTGCTACAATGGCAGGTTATCAAGATTTAAGTGCGTCTGAACGTGGTTTTATAGTCGGCGCACGAGCGATGGGACACAGTAGCGGGCGTTTTTCTCGTACGACCATTTCACGAGTGTACTGTGAATATCAGTAATCCGGTAAACCATGAAATCACCGACATCTCTGCGGCCGGGAAAAGATCCTGTATGAACGGGACAAAAGACGACTGAAGAGAATAGTTCAATGTGACAGAAATGCAACCCTTCCGCAAATTGATGAAGATTTTAATGCTGGGACATCAGCAAGTGTCAGTGTGCGAATGATTCAACGAAACATCATCGATATGGGCTTTGGAACCGAGGCCCCAATCGTGTATCCTTGATGACTGCACGACACAAGTCTTACGCCTCACCTTGGCCGATCAACGCCCACATTGGACTCTTGATGACTGGAAACATGTTGCCTGGTCGGACGAGTCTCGGTTCAAATTGTATCGAGCGGATGGGCGTGTACGTGTATGGTGACAACCTCATGAATCCATGGACCCTGCATGGCAGCAGGAGACTGTTCAAGCTGGTGGAGGCTGGGTAATGGTGTGGTGCGTGTGCATTTGGTGTGATATTGGACCCCCCATGGCTCCAGGAACACTCTTCTGAGTTTAAGCATTTCCAAGACACCAAACACTCCAGACATGAAGATTATTGATCATATCTGGGATATCTTGCAACGTGCTCCACCCCTTCCCGCTCTTACGGATTTATGAACAGCCCTTCAGGGTTCATGGTGTGAATTCCCTCCTGCACTACTTCAGACATTAGTCAAGTCCATGTCACGTCGTGTTGCAGCATTTCTGCGTGTTCGTGGGGTCCCTCCACGATATTAGTCAAGTGTCCCATTTTCTTTGCCTTGTCAGTGTATTTTGTAATGTACGTACACGTTTGTGTAAAGCTGTACGAGAATGCAACATGTATAATTCACTCGTCAGATAATTAAAAAAATCTGAACAATACAGCATTAATTTTCCAGTAATTTTCACTGGTTATACTTTTTTTTTTTACATCAGATACTTACAAGGGAAACTCCCAATGGCACTCCCCTTAAGTTTGTGTCTGTATTTTGGTGTAACGTCCGTTGTTAACAGCGACGAGTAATGGAGGGGCCTCCAGTTGTATGTATCTTCCATTTGTTCTACACAAGTACCACATGTTATGCCTCTTGCGTTCCGTTTGGGAAGTTTTGACTCTTGAATTCCTTCGTTGTATCGTAGTTCACACCAATTTTTTTCTTGTTTTTTTCCCATTGGTGTCAGAGGACTATGAGGCATCTCGCCTGCTCTCACTATTCATCACGTTTACTTGAGACGGTAATATATTTTTACCACGTTACTCATATACTAAACCAATGTATAGTATGATAATTGTCAAGACTATAGAGGCAGAACAGACGCATCATTGACCGGACGGACAGTTCATAAATTTCTTTGAAGGAAAGGAGTGGGGCACGAGTGAGGTTTGAACGCGGATCTCCCGGTTTTTAGTCCAAAGGCGGAACCACACAACCACGACGCCGTGGTTGTTCACAGGCTCTCGATGTTACACATATTGAAATTTGACCGTTCACTGTTTCTATTTTACTCCTATTTCCACATTTCAGTGCACCTTCTTTTTGTTTCCATGCTTGATCTGTGTTCAGGTTTTGACAGGCTATCCACTGGACCATTTTACCACTAAATCTGAGGAGGGTGCGAAGGAAGTTCTCCTTGTTACTATAATTCGGAGTTTCAAAGGAACAGCTGATTCGACAGATGACCAAAATGGGAATAGGCAGCAACTGCATGAAGGAAATGGGGGGGGTAAAAATTTTGAAGATATAAAGATCAAACTAAAGAATAAGGTTGCTGTTCATACCTGAGTTTCATGTGCCCAGAAAATTGCAGACGGAAGAGGTACTGTTAGTCTCTTCTAAAGTAGTCGAATGATAAACTGATACAAATAATCAAATTTGAGTTTGCATTGTTTTCAAGCGCAGAGGAAGCTATTACCTACAGCGCATGTCAGCAGTCAGCAGTATATTTAGCGTTCGAGCAAAAAAAAAAAAAAAAAAAAAAAAAAGAAGAAGAAGAAGATCGAGATGCACAAATTAGCAGTAATTAGTGGGTATCTTACACATAAAGTTATATGGGGTGTTTCGCCATAGATCCACCTCTTCCAACAGAAAAGAAACCGTTACTTACATAGCAGGAGACTTCATAGCAGGCTGATGCAGGAAACCATAGTAAAGCGACCAGTTCGGTGTTTTTGCTCGAGACGCTGTAAGCTTACACCCCAGAGACTACACTGACAGGCGAACTTGCTGCACCGACAACGCACAGCCAGGGGTGTGAATTTGCTGACGCAACGGAAAAGCCGGGGTCAGTGATGACACGATAGCCTAGTGGCCACGCGTTGCGTCTCGAGCAGCAGTATACCTTCTGTTTTGGCTGTGCAAGCGGCAACTGAAGTACAGCGGACCTCAACGAGGAGTAATTGACGGAGAAACCGTAATCGACGATAGCATCACTGAGTAGGAAGAAGCTGATGGCCAATTTTACATGACATGCGGACCATATTGTGTGACTTCCTATTCTGTTACATTCTTTTTAATTCGCAGTAATTTACGCTTCAATATACACACGTCAAAAAAGTTTTGCATCACCCCGGTTCCCAGAACTCCTGAAGATAGACGTTGACTGTGGATATTGTATCTCGTTTGGCTGTTCAGAGATGTCACTAAGCCCGCCAAAGGTGTAGACAACCATGCAGGAGAAGCGCCTATTAGACGGAGGGGGTCCGACTGCCGATCAGTTCCAGTCATTTCACCAGGAAGGAGGTACACGGCTCGTGTTGTCTGTAGTTCGAACATGCCTAGACGGTCTATACCGTGGTTCGATTGTGTCCGAATTGTTACTTTGTGCGAAGAAGGGCTCTCAACAAGGGAGTGAACCAAAGCGATGTTGTTCGGACATTGAGGAGATACAGAAACAGAAATTGTCGATGACATGCCTCGCTCAGGCTGCCCAAAGGCTACTACTGCAGTGGATGACGGATTATGGTTCGGAGGAGCCCTGACAGCAACGCCACCTTGTTGAATAATGCTTTTTATTACGACTCAAACTGTGTGCAATAGGCTACATGATGCGCAACTTCAGTTCCGACGTCCTTGGCGAGGTCCATCTTTGCAACCACACCATGCAGCGCCGTACAGATAGGCCCAACAACATGCCTAATGGAACGCTCAAGATTGGCATCACTATTTCTTTATCGATGAGTGTCGCATGCACCTTCAACCAGCCAATCGTCGGAGACGCGTTTGAAGGAAACCCGGTCAGGCTGAACGCCTTAGACACACTGTAATACGAGTGCAACAAGGTGGAGGTCCCCTGCTGTTTTGGGGTGGCATTATGTGGGGCCAACGTACGCCGCTAGTGGTCATGGAAGGCACAGTAACGGCAGTACGATACGTGAATGCTATCCTCCGACCATATCGGCAACCATATCGGCAGTATACTGGCGAGGCATTCGTCTTGTTGTTGTTGTGGTCTCCAGTCCAGAGACTGGTTTGATGCAGCTCTCCTTGCTACACTATCCTGTGCAAACTTCTTCATCTCCCAGTACTACTACAACCTACATCCTTCTGAATCTGTTTAGCGCATTCATCTCTTGGTCTCCCTCTACGATTTTGAACCCTCCACGCTGCCCTCCAATACTAAATTGGTGATCCCTTGATGCCTCATAATATGCCCTACTAACCGATCCCTTCTTCTAGTCGTGCCACAAATTTATCTTCTCTCCAGTTCTATTCAGTATTTCCTCATTAGTTATGTGATATACCCATCTAATCTTCAGCATTCTTCCGTAGCACCAAATTTCGAAAGATTCTATTCTCTTCTTGTCTAAACTATTTATCGTCCACGTTTCACTTCCATGCATGGCTACACTCCATACAAATACTTTCAGAAACGACGTCCTGGCACTTTAATCTATACTCGATGTTAAATTTCTCTTTTTCAGAAACTCTTGCCTTGACATTGCCAGTCTACATTTTATATCCTCTCTACTTCGACCATCATCAGTTATTTTGCTCACCAAATAGCAAAACTCATTTACTATTTTATGCCTATCATTTCCTATTCTAATTCCCGCAGCATCACCCGATTTAATTCGACTACATTCCATTATCCTCGTTTTGCTTCTGTTGATGTTCATCTTAGATCCTCCTTTCAAGACACTGTCCATTCTGTTCAGTTGATCTTCCAGGTCCTTTTTCGCTGACAGAATTACAATGTTATCGGCGAACCTCAAAGTTTTTATTTCTTCTCCATGGATTTTAATTCCTACTCCGAATTTTAGTTTTGCTTCCTTTACTGCTTGCTCAATATAAAGATTGAATAACATCGGGGAGAGGCTACAACCCTGTCTCACTCCCTTCCCAACCACTGCTTCTCTTTCATGTCCCTCGACTCTTATAACTGCCATCTGGTTTCTGTACAAATTGGCCAGCTGGTGTTGCCGAACGGTTCTAGGTGCTACAATCTGGAACCGCGCGACCGCCACGGTCGCAGGTTCGAATCCTTCCTCGGGCATGGGTGTGTGTTTGCTGTCCTTAGGTTACTTAGGTTTAAGTAGTTCTAGAGGACTGATGACCTCAGCATACTGCTCAGAGCCATTTGAACCATTTGTACAAATTGTAAATAGCCTTTCGCTCCCTGTATTTTACCCCTGCCATCCACAGAATTTGAAAAGGAGTACTCCAGTCAACATTGTCAAAAGCTTTCTCAAAGTCTACAAATGCTAGGAACGTAGGTTCGTCTTTTCTTAATCTATTTTCTAAGATACGTCGTAAGGTTAGTACTGCCTCACGTGTACCAGTATTTCTACGGAATACAAACTGATCTTCCCCGAGGTCGGCTTCTACTAGTTTTTCCGTTCGTCTGTAAAGAATTCGTGTTAGCATTTTTCAGCCGTTGCTTATTAAACTGATAGTTCGGTAATTTTCACATCTGTCGACACCTGCTTTCTTTGGAATTGGGATTCGTCTTAATGGATCACAATTGGCGCCCCCATTGTGCACATCTTGTGAATGACTTCCTTCAGTATAACGACATCGCTCAACTAGTGTGACCAGCATGTTCTCCAGACATGAACCCTATCGAACATGCCTGGGATAGATTGAAAAGAGCTGTTAATGGACGACGTGACGCACCGACCACTCTGAGGGATCTACGCCGAATCTTCGTTGAGGAGTGGGACAATCTGGACCAACAGTGCTATGCAAGACTTTTTTTGATGTATGTATATTTAGCTGATAATAAATGGCATATTGGATGAAGAGAGGGGCGGGGGTTGTTGGAGATTGTTCAACGTTGGCAATTAGAAGCACCTACCATGGAAAAGATGCTGTTTTTGCTATTTTCTGCTTCCTTAGTAGAACTGAGAATTTGATTAAGGCAGAGGCGGTGTGGTATAGAGTAGGGCGGAGGAGGGGGGGCGGGGGTTCACTATGTTAGGCACTGACCTTAAAGGCCCATACCATTATCCTTTTATGAAAGTTATTGTATTAAGATCTTACTGCTAAAACCTGTCCTTTTTTAAGTTAATATATAATCTAAGAATTTTGTTGTTCCACTGAAGCTTTGTTTCCTGGCAAGTATGTGTTTACATGTATGTTTGACCAGTGCCGATTGCAGAACATTTTTCGTTCTACTACAAGATTTTTCGTTGGACGTGAAAGAAAATGTGTTTAGAGAAAACTAACAAAATTCCGCCGTTTTTCGGCTCCCCCTACATACAACACACCAAAAACTCAAAGAAGGAAGGAACGTTATTGCTTATTGTCATATCGACAACGAGTTGGGGAAGAAAATCGGCTGTACCCTTTGAAAGGAACCTTTCTCGAATTTGCCTTAAACGATTCAGGGAAATGACAAAAAACCCTAAATCGATATTGTTTCACTGGAATCTGAGCTCTCTTCTCCCCGAATGAGAACAATGTGAACGAACCACTGCGTTACCTCGTTCGATACTGAAAGTTAATAAAATACGGTCACCTTCGAATGTTCAATCAGCATACGACTGGAGTAGTATTTACAACTTCTGTTTCTCCTGTTGTCATTGATGTATTTAATCCTCTTAAAGAATGTCTACTATTTTTAATAAAACTCGTGTAAAGTTCTTAAAGGCGATGATGGAGTAGTACAGGAAATATTCGAAAAGCGATTGCTTCCTGTAACACTGCGACTGGTTCTAAGCGCGAGTCAAATAAAAGTGGCCCAGAGAACAGAGTTCCAGGGGACAAAGAAACGCAGCAGATGAAAGGTTGAAAGTGACCACCATTCGTCTCTCGGCACTTTTGGGCCCTGGTCAGCAAGTTACTTCATATGAAGTTAAGACTGATGGAAGCTGGACTGCTGGAATTGCTGCAGTCCATCCGAAATGTTATGCTGCTGTTCTTGAAAATGATTCTGAGCACTATGGGACTTAACATCTATGGTCATCAGTCCCCTAGAACTTAGAACTACTTAAACCTAACTAACCTAAGGACAACACACAACACCCAGCCATCACGAGGCAGAGAAAATCCCTGACCCCGCCGGGAATCGAACCCGGGAACCCGGGCGTGGGAAGCGAGAACGCTACCGCACGACCACGAGATGCGGGCGCTGTTCTTGAAGGTAATTGGGGGTTGTTGTGATACGTCTTAAACTTGAGGGCTCCGCACTCATTTCAAACTGATAGGCCAGGTGTCCTGGGTAGCCAGCTAGGGCCGCACCCGACTGACCACTACTAATAACAACGTCAGCCGTGAAGATTGCGTAAAGGTGCTCCAAGGCTAGGCCGGCTGTATGGTCAGTTGCTCCATCCTGTTGGAAGTAACTGTTGATCTTTGCTTCCTTCGTTGATGCATACATACAGGTATAGTCGTATTCACTCGCCCGGGCCACTTTTTAAATGCCCTACCATGTATTTTTAGGTACACGAAGTTCTATGATTAAGCAAGATGAAGCCAATAAAAACATCTAGCATAGTTCAAACGGTTCTGAGCACTATGGGAGAGAACTGCTGTGGTCATCAGTCCCCTACAACTTAGAACTTCTTAAATCAACATCATATCGGCAAATTTGAATTCCTTTCCAGGTTCACCTTGGCAGCTAGTTTATGCAATATCGAGAATCCGTCATCACATTTCGAGGAGATAATCCGTTGTATTGATTTCCTCGTTAACGTTGACAGGAGTAAGTGCTATACGGAATGAGATTTTCCTTCTGCAGCGGAGTGTGCGCTGATATGAAACTTCCTGCCAGATTAAAACTGTGTGCCGGACCGAGACTCGAACTCGGGACCTTTGCCTTTCGCGGGCAAGTGCTCTGCCAACTGAACTACCCAAGCACGACTGACGCCCCGTCCTCACAGCTTTACTTCTGCCAGTATCTCGTCTCCTACCTTCCAAACTTTGCAGAAGGTTCGCAGGAGAGCTTCTGTAAAATTTGGAAGGTAGGAGACGAGATACTGGCAGAAGTAAAGCTGTGAGGACGGGGCGCGAGTCGTGCTTGGATAGCTCAGTTGGCAGAGCACTTGTCCGCGAATGGCAAAGGTGCCGATTTCGAGTCTCGGTTCGGCGCACAGTTTTAATCTGCCAGGAAGTTTCCGTGCTATACGGTTTGATGAAATCTACCATCTTGAAGCAACTAACGAGTCAGATGTGAACATTTACGACGTATCACTGCTATATGAGTCGCTGAGCAATTACTTCTACTATTTCCATAGTCGTATGCACTTTAGCCTTTTAAAACAATGTACTGCCTTAAATAATGACCTTTTGGTAACTTTACACTGAATAAAACCAATTCACGTTTACCTCGAAACGTTTTGCTTTAATCTAGTGGTAGTCTTCTGTGGACTCACATAAACGTACATTTTCACTTAAACATTGGAGTGTTAACTTACATATGGTGCCACTGTACTTATACGAACTATACGTATGTTAAAAGTGCAAGGTATTAAATGTATTGCGTTTAAGTGAAAATGTGTATGCATTTCAAGCAACTTAGGATACTTAAATAAATTGAGGTGAAACACGCTGGACGTAACGTAAATTTGATTAACCGACAGACATAATGAGAAATAATTTCTACAGCATTATTAGCAAACTATGAGTACAGACCAACATAATTAAAACGTACAGCTTACTTGTTCCACTTTGAGGCAGAAAATGTTATTAATGTCACAGTTTCTAAAGTTTTCTGCCGTGTGCCTGAGCGTTAACTCTAAATAATAATGAGGGTCGATGTGCATGAACATCACTCTTCATTACTTTTTACAATACAAAGTACAAGTCTCCAATCCTACAAGTATTAACCGCATCTCTTTCCTCACACCTCGTCGTTGAAACTTTCGTATCTTTCGAAACAGAAACTGGCATATAGTAGGGTGATGGATTATCTCTATTCCTTTTCAGTCTGGTACTACATAAGGTCATGAAAATATGGCACTCGGAAATGCGTGGAATAAATATGAGAACAGTAAGAGAATCAGCTCTGCCTTTACCGATGTATTAGCAGTAACTACCAGGACTACCACTGAAGCTAGACACCCCTTGAACAAGCTACGTGACACTGCTGTCAAAACTGGCCTCTAAGTCTTGCACTAGTAGAAACATAACATGGACTCCAAACAAGCGAGCCTGAGATCTCTCGTAACGTCTGTCAAATTCATCCATACAAGTACTTAGCGTAAATTATCGGGAACAAAGGCAACGACACAGTGAAATATAAAACGCGTGAAGAATAAGTCCAGAAAGCATAAACAGTCGTGTGACGTATTTATAACAAATTATCCCTTTCCACCTAAGTCACAATACGACACTACCTAACAGTTGTTCTTCCAGAAGCGTTTTACGCACTTAAGTCATCACCATTAAGAATGAATGTCAAGGTCAGTAGGAAACTGGAACGACATATATTATGGAAAATATTTGGACTCAAATCAAAGACGATATTTATATGCGCAAAAATTGGAAGAACTGTGTACTGCGATGGGTGTATACCGTTTATGTCTAACGGAGAAAACGTTTAGACGTTTACCGCGCATTTACCCAAGAAAATCTATCGCATCGTGAACGGGACAAGACAGCTCAAAGTATGAAGGGCAACCGACACTTACAGGTTTGACGGAAGTCGCTGTAGACAACTGGCAACTACTTGGACGACGTACAGATGGAAAATCGGCTCTCGTAAGTTCTCATCCAGACAACTAACTGAAATAACTTAGAAACCGCTAAACACGTGGACAACTAGAACGACGAGGGACGCGTAGCTGCAGAATAGCGGTTAGGGAAGACGAAGGAAAAGATTAAAGTTAGCTAGTGGTTCTATGTGCCCTTATTCAATCGATGAAGTTATAAATATTAATGATACATGATGGGCATAATAAAACGGGCCTGGAAAGTATTTAATGATCTTCAAGGTAGGCGATCCAACTTAACATCGTCAGCCTCAGGGAGCTGTCTGGCCTACCCTAAGGTGCTCAAATACTGTACAGGCGAGTTTGATTTAGAAGCCAATAGTTCTGTTGCCCTGACAATATCGTGGTTGTAGGATTTCTTGCGGATGGTGTTGCTGCGATGATCGTATCGTAATTTCTTTAACGGCTGTGTAGCCCATGCTGTCTTGAGTTTTCCGATGTTTCATTCTGCAAGTTCTGGTTTCATTTATCATAAGAAATAAGAATGACGAAATTCTTATGGAGTCAATGTGGAAGCATCCCGTGTTACATGATCCGTACAATCCAAAATAAATGTACACGATCTTAAAAAATTCCATCTGGAGTAAAATTAGAGATGAAATAAACTGTCCGAAATTATGCTGTATTTGTGTTGTTGTAGTCTTCAGTCCTGAGACTGGTTTGATGCAGCTCTCCATGCTACCCTATCCTGTGCAAGCCTCTTCATTTCCCAGTACCTGCTGCAGCCTACATCCTTCTGAATCTGCTTAGTGTATTCATCTCTTGGTCTCCCTCTACGATTTTTACCCTCCATGCTGCCCTACAGTACTAAATTGGTGATCCCTTGATGCCTCAGAGCATGTCCTACCAACCGATCCCTTCTTCTAGTCAAGTTGTGCCACAAATTCCTTTTCTCCCCAATTCTATTCAATACCTCCTCATTAGTTATGTGATCTACTTATCTTCAGCAGTCTTCTGTATCACCACATTTCGAAAGCTTCTATTCTCTTCTTGTTTAAACTATTTATCATCCATGTTTCACTTCCATACATGGCTACACTCCATACAAATACCTTCAGAAACGACTTCCTGACACTTAAATCAATACTCCATGTTAACAAATTTCTCTTCTTCAGAAACGCTTTCCTTGCCATTGCCAGTCTACATTTTATATCCTCTCTACTTCGACAATCATCAGTTATTTGGCTTCCCAAATAGCAAACTTTAAGTGTCTCATTTCCTAATTTAATTCCCGCCGCGTCACCCGACTTAATTCGACTACATTCCATTATTCTTGTTTTGCTTTTGTTGATGTTCATCTTATACCCTCCTTTCAAGGCACTGCCCATTCCATTCAACTGCTCTTCCAAGTCCTTTGCTGTCTCTGATAGAATTACGTTGTCATCGGCGAACCTCAACGTTTTTATTTCTTCTCCATGGATTTTAATACCTCCTCCGAACTTTTCTTTGGTTTCCTTTACTGCTTGCTCAATATACAGATTGAATAGCATCGGGGATAGGCTACAACCCTGTCTCACTCCCTTCCCAACCACTGCTTCCCTTTCATGTCCCTCGACTCTTGTAAATATCCTTTCGCTCCCTGTACTTTACCTATGCCACCTTCAGAATCTGAAAGAGAGTATTCCAGTCAACGTATTTGTGTTATTTACTGCATTACCAGCCCCATTTCTAAAGATCTCTCACGTTTTACATAGGGTGAATTTACAATTTTCACATATTTATATCTGGTTATATCATCAAACGCTAACGGCCTGGCCGCAGTGGTAACACCGTTTCCCGTTGATTCACCGAAGTTAAGCGCTGTCGGGCTGGGCTAACACTTGGATGGGTGACCAGCCGGTCTGCCTAGCGCTGTTTGCAAGCTGTGTGCACTCAGTCCTTGTGAGGCAAACTGAAGAGCTCCTTGACTGAGAAGTATCGGCTCCGGTCGCGAAAACTGACATACGGCCGGAAGATCGGTGGGCTGACCGCATTCCGCTCCATATCCGCATCCAGTGACGCATGTGGGTTGAGGACGACACGGCGGCCGATAAGTCCGTTGCGCTCTCATTGTTTGATCGGACAGAGTTCATTTTTGTTTTCTATTTCATCAAATAGTTGGGGACTCAGCGTCTGACATATCCAACGAATATTTCCTTTACAAGAAATATGTGTCTTTTAAAATATTTGTCTGCCAGCACAGACGGTCGTCAAGCCACACAGTCACTAAAACGATATCATTTTTAAAAGGTTACATTATTAGTTTCGACGCAGTCAGTCGTCATTTTCAAATGCAATCACAAACCTGGATAGTCCGCAGCTCGTTGTCGTGCGGTAGCGTTCTCGCTTCCCGCGCCCGGGTTCCCGGGTTCGATTCCCGGCGGGGTCAGGGTGTTGGTCGATGTCCTTAGGTTAGTTAGGTTTAAGTAGTTCTTAGTTCTAGGGGACTGACGACCATAGATGTTAAGTCCCATAGTGCTCAGAGCCATTTTAACCATTTTTTTAACAAACCTGGAAAAGCTGTAACCACACTTCTTTCAAATATTACGAGATATACTTCAAAACCAGTAAACTGAAGAAAAGGCCGCAGAAACGAGTCACAAGTCGTCATGACAAATTATGGTTGTTGTCCGCCGCTCGTTGTCTCGCGGTAGCGTTCTCGCTTCCCGAGCACGGGGTCCCGGGTTCGATTCCCGACGGGGTCAGGGATTTTCACCTGCCTCGAGATGACTGGGTGTTTGTGTTGTCCTCATCATTTTCATCATCATCCAGGAAAGTGACGAAATTGGACTGAGCAAAGGTTGGGAAATTGTACGGGTGCTGATAACCACGCAGTTGAGCGCCCCACAAACCAAACATCATCATCATCAAACTATGGTTGATCAAACAAAAGTTTCCATGACGTCTTGAACTGTTTCTGCTGCCTTTGCTTCAGCCTACCGGTTTTTTTTCCGTAGTATTTGAAACAGGTGTGGTTGCTGTTATTATAAACGCAGTTTTCAAGGTTTGTGATTATATTTGAAAATGACGAGTCAGTGCGTCGAAACTAGTAATATAACCTTCTCAAAATTTTCTTATTTTAGTGACTGTGGCTAGACGACCGTTTGTTGTGTCAAATAAACATTTTAAATTTCATTCAGTTACACTCCTTTATGACAGTTACGTCGAAATACAAAATACATGTGTCACTGCGTTCACCATTTGCGAATGTGCATGTTGTAGTAAATCACTCCCACCCCTAAATCCCACTTGTTGGGTAACGTAACTGTGTGTTTTTGTATCGTATTTTTCATGAAATTTTCCAGAATCATGGAATATACTGTCCTGGAAAAGCCTGAATCCATATATTGTAAAGTTTGAAGTTTTGAGCCATAATACCGAAAGTGTTTTCTGACATTCTTCTGGTAAGATTAAAATGAGAGCTAGAAAAACGCTTCTGATCGCGTAAACTGTCAGCTCGATAAGGTATTATCATGCAGGTTCTACGAGAGTGTGCCTTTTCAGCTACAATAACACATGGAATTTGACTCTCCGCGTTTAGTAGCGGTGACGAGACATCTGCAGCAGTCAAAATGTCGATGCCCTGTGAGGCCAGAGACATGTATGTACAGTTCTCCACCTGAGGACAAGACCGTTGGAGTGACGGGCTGATCACGTTATTTTTATCGTAACTGTTGCGTGGTAATCGTCCTTAAGGGATGAGACGAATAATAATTGCCCCTTGTTTTCTATCTTGTAGTTTGGTAAAAGACCGGCGGCTGAGAGCCTTCGAACAGCCGTGAACAGTACTTTATGCTTCAGAGTCGCCGGGATTACCTTTATATAAATAACTACGGATTTTTCTGAGCTAGTGAGGTACATGAATGTGAAAAAGAAAAGAATAAAGAGGAGAAGGAGATAGAACGAGTATTTGCGTTCCACTCAGTCACCGGCTTCCGCTGCGCGTTTTGTGACGTCGGAAGCTGATAAGGACTTGCGATGCAAATAGCTTGCAGCCACCATGACCTGACACGCAAACGTAAGCCGACATGGTTATTTGCATAGGCCGCCATATCCGCGCTGGGGGGGAAATGAGACGCCGAGAGGATGACATCGCCGAACTGACACGCGAGCGGGCAAGCCAAAATCCCAGAAAAGCATCCGTGGGGCGCTTCCCGGAGGGAGAAGAGAGGAGAATAGGGCTTCAGAGCTCCACGTGACTACCACATTCGAGTAAGTGACAAAGTGATAACATTCGACCTACGCGATTTGTCTGTAGTAGTGGTTCGGAAAATGCATTGTACGAAACTCATCTGTTGGTGGTTGACTTGCTTACGCAAATTCTTACGTACCACTACGGTCCATAGCAAAACAAAATATCTCTCTACTTTCTCTCGTTCAGAAACAAAAAATATGAACGCTCTCAATACTTCCTTTATCATTGGTGTTTGTTATCCGACTGTTTCTGATCTGTTCTCTCTATATGGAACTTTTTTTTATCATTTTCACTTCTAATGCTGTATTCGCTTCCTCTACATGCATATTCGCCTTCTCTCCTCCCACACAATACAGACTTGTCCATCCCTCCATGCCCGCTACCACCCAAAAGTCTGCAATCTCTATCCTTCCTCTTTCATCGTCCATCCTTTGGCACCATTAACAATAACAATTCCTCTTCGCACTGTAGAAATGTCCCTTGCTCCGTCGTCTCCTCTCCTTTATCTCCTGTATACTTCTGATATGCCCAAAACAGCCCCACCAATCCATCTCCTTCAGTATACTAATGACACTGCTTTTCTTTTTCTGTACCCTACACTCAAGAAATCTTAACGCTCTCTACAAATCCACTTCAGTCAGTTTTCCTCCTAGTTTAGCCAATGGCTCCTCAAGACCAACCTCTCCAAGACCCCAGTCAATAATTATAGTAGGCACTACCCCCCACAACCCATCTCCATGACTTTTACCTTACCATTTATGACTATGTCATCCCATTAACTAACACGCTAAAATGTCTTGGACTGACCTTCGACTGGCATTGAACCTCACCTGCTGACCACCGAAAACAAGGCCCAGAATAGACTAAAGCTACAGGCCGAACTTGTGGATTACACCCCTTCTCTATTCTCTTCTCCTTTTTCTTAAAAAAAAAACAGCTTTTCTCATTCAGTCTCCGCTATGCGAATCTTGCATGGATATTCTACCCACCAAAGCTCTTAAGTCCCCCCATATCATTGAACATCATGCACGCTCTCTCACTTTCCGCAACCGTTTACCTATCCCCACATTGATTCTCTGACGTCTCATCAAATTTCCACCGCCCCCCCCCCCCCCTCCCTCCCAGTCACTATCTGAGTTGCCGTGTCAGCCATGGTCAGGCTGGGTAAGAGAATCGGTGAAAAGTATAATGGAGGCATCTGAAGTACGGTGCTACATATGCATGTTAAAACAGTCAGTGTCCAGAGAGGAACAGCAATTATTAACTATTAGGAAAGCCAGGCGTTGAAATTACGTGGAAATCATTTCTATAAGGGACACCTTAATGGGGTGTTTAATAGAACACTATAGGTTTAGGTACTTACTAGAACAGGCCAGAAAAGAAATTTAGTACAGAGGATAAACGCGGTATGTTACATTAACTACAGAGCGTACAGGATGTACTGTAAATAAGATAACGGTTACGCAAGAAAATAAGCCCTTGGGAGCAATAAAAAAGCTCTGAACACCTATTAGTGGACATTTGCATGGCGTGTGTTCACCATTCGCGTTAGTTTGATCTCTGCTGGGGACACCATTTGGTGACGTGTCTGAATGTAGGGGGCCGAATTTCGTATCCTTAGTAGGTTAGAACCTCTATAAGCCCTAAGAATGTTTGAAAAAGGCGACAAATCGCTATACGTGTTCCTGAACTCGTACTTCACATGAAGGCAAGTTACAGTTTTGCTGTAACTTTCTAAAGACAGTACTTGACATAAAAGCTAACACTTCAAAGTGTTTGTAATTTCGTCTCCTATTTTTCCATTTTAACATTGCGAAACACTAAAATAAATTTCGTGTGACTACGGCCTTCCTTTGGGTAGACCGGTCACCGGGTGCAAGTCTTTCGATTTGACACCACTTCGGAGACTTGCACGTCGATGTGGATGAAATGATGATGATTAGGACAACACAATGCCCAGTCCCTGAACGGAGAAAATCTCCGACCCAGCCGGGAGTCGAACCCGGGCCTTGAGGATTGGCATTCTGTCGTGCAGACCACTCAGCTACCGGGGGGCGGACATTGCGAAACACTTGTGCTATTACAATTCGCCTGAAGGCCATGAGTAAAGAATGTTTTAAAGCTATTTTCAGACTCCTATAGATTGTCACATATAGATTTGTATGTCTGTGCAAATGAACACAATGTTTCTTGATAACAAACAAAGTATTTCATGAAACGAATCCATCTCTTACCACTTGCGTCTTCCCATATAAAAACCTGCAGTAATATTTATAAATATGAAACAAAATCAATTTTTAACAACAGTTCCAAATGACGTCCCCGGGACGAAATAGGAATTGCAAGGGGGACGAAATTACGAACATCCCCAGATTTATTATAATGGCTGTTAAGTAACACAGATGAAACCCTTGCCAGTAGCAATTACACGACAGACTACAACACACGACATATATTCCAATGTGTGAACACAAAGCAGGTCTCACACTAGAAATAACAGGCGTGAATTTAATTGCTGTACTAACTCACCTCAGCGTAAAAAGATGAATTCCCTCGTACGCGGAAGCTAAATGTGCAGCACATTACACTCTTTCAACAAGCGATGGACTCAGGTCACGCATACACGACCACATCTACATCTACATGTACATCTGCGTGGTCACTCTGCTATTTGCAATGAAGTGCCTGGCAGAGGTTTCAATGAACCACCTTCATGCTGTCTCTCTACCGTTCCACTCTTGAACGGCACGCCGGAAAAACAAACACTTAAATTTTCCCGTGCGCGCTCTGATTTCTCTTATTTTATCGTGATGATCATTTCTCCCTATGTAGGTGGGTGCCAACAGAATGTTTTCGCAATCGGAGGAGAAAACTGGTGATTGAAATTTCATGAGAAGATCCCGTCGCAACGAAAAACGCCTTTGTTTTAATGATTGTCACTCCAATTCACGTATTATGTCTGTGACACTATCTCCCCTATTTCGCGATAATACAAAACGAGCTGCCCTTCTCTGTACTTTTTCGATGTCATCCGTCAGTCCCACCTGATGCGGATCCCACACCGCACAGCAGTACTCCAGAATAGGGTGGACAAGCGTAGTGTAAGCAGTCTCTTTGGCAGACCTGTTGCACCTTCTAAGTGTTCTGCCAGCGAATCACAGTCTTTGGTTTGCTCTACCCACAATATTATCTATGTGATCGTTCCAATTTAGGTTATTTGTAATTGGAATCCCTAAGTATTTAGTTGAATTTACATCCCTCAGATTTGTGTGACTTATCGCGTAATCGAAATTTAGCTGATTTCTTTTAGTACTCATGTGAATAACTTCGCACTTTTCTTTATTCAGGGTCAATTGCCACTTTTAGCACCATACAGATATCTTACCTAAATCTTTTGAGAGTGGTTTTGATCATCTGATGACTTTACAAGATGGTAAATGACAACATCATCTGCAAACAATCTAAGACGGCTACTCAGATTGTCTCCCAAGTCGTTTATATTGATCAGGAACAATAGAGAGCCTATAACACTTCCTTGGGGGACGCCGGATATTACTTCTGTTTTACTCGATGATTTTCCGTCTATTACTACGAACTGTGACCTTTCTGATAGGAAATCACGAATCCAGTCGCACAACTGAGGCGATGCTCCGTAAGCACGCCCGTTAATTAGAAGACACTTATGAGGAACGGTGTCGAAAGCCTTCTGGCAATCTAAAAATATGGAATCAATTTGACATCCCTTGCCGGTAGCACTTATTACTTCATGAGTGTAAAGAGCTAAAACATTGTTATCAATCCTGGAACCGGTAGATTTCCAGTGGGTGGGGGGAGTGGGTAGTGACGGAGGGGAGGGGGGGGGGCGGAAGGAGGAGCAGGGACCACATCAGGGCCTCTCACGTTACTTACTTTACCCTCAAAAGCCGAAACCAATGAAAACAGTGAAGTTGGATGCTCGTGTCTGGAGTGAAGCTAATATCCCAAGCTGGTACCATTAGGTTCAGTTCGGGACTGTAAACTGGCCCGTCTATTTCAGGAATGTTATTTTCCACAAACCTCTGGCTCTCAGATTATGTTTTTTGACAGGTTGCATCGTCGTACTGATATAATCGTCATGTTTGAAATGTTGTTCTACTGTATGCATACACATAGTTGTAAAATGTGTTAATATCCTTCCGAATTCAATACAATAATAGGACCACACCCCAACTACGAAAAACACCTCCATACCGTAGCATCATCTCTTCGGCACTTCACTATTTGGACTACTGCAAATTTAAACGCAGTTAAATCCTCTCAGACAAAGAGAAGGTAAACAATGTCAAAGTTAGCGTAAGGAGGGCTATGCGTTCAGTACCGACTTGACAGAAAATCCTAGAAAATTCTGGTCTTACGTTAAATCAGTAAGTGGATGGAAACAGCATATCCAGACACTCTGGGATGATAATGGCATTGAAACAGAGGATGACACGCGTAAAACTGAAATACTAGGCATTGAAACAGAGGATGACACGCGTAAAACTGAAATACTAAACACCTTTTTCCAAGGCTGTTTCACAGAGGAAGACCGCACTACAGTGCGTTCTCTAAATCCTCGCACGAACGAGAAAATGGCTGACATCGAAATAAGTATCCGAGGAATAGAAAAGCAACTGAAATCACTCAACAAAGGAAAGTCCACTGGACCTGACGGGATACCAATTCGATTCTACACAGAGTACGCGAAAGAACTTGCCCCCCCCCCCCCTTCTAACAGCCGTGTACTGCAACTCTCTAAAGGAACGGAAGGTTCCAAATGATTGGAAAAGTTTTCAAGAAGGGTCGTCGAGCAGATGCGCAAAACTATAGGCCTATATCTCTGACATCGATCTGTTGTAGAATTTTAGAATATGTTTTTTGCTCGCGTATCATGTTATTTCTGGAAACCCAGAATCTAGTTTGTAGAAATCAACATGGATTCCGGAAACAGCGATCGTTTGGGACCCAACTCGCTTTATTTGTTCACGAGACCCAGAAAATATTAGATACAGGCTCCCAGGTAGATGCCATTTTCCTTGACTTCCGGAAGGCGTTCGATACAGTTCCGCACTGTCACCTGATAAACAAAGTAAGAGCCTACGGAATATCAGACCAGCTGTGTGGCTGGATTAAAGAGTTTTTGGCAAACAGAACACAGCATGTTGTTCTCAATGGAGGGACGTCTACAGACTTTAAAGTAACCTCTGGCGTGCCACACGGGAGTGTTATGGGGCCATTGCTTTTCACAATATATATAAATGACCTAGTAGATAGTGTCGAAAGTTCCATGTGGCTTTTCGCGGATGATGCTGTAGTATACAGAGAAGTTGCAGCATTAGAAAATTGCAGCGAAATGCAGGAAGATCTGCAGCGGATAGGGGCTTGGTGCAGGGAGTGGCAACTAACCCTTAACACAGACAAATGTAATGTATTGCGAATACATAGAAAGAAGGATCCTTTATTGTATGATTATATGACACCGGAACAAACACTGGTAGCAGTAAAATATCTGGGAGTATGCGTACGGAACGATTTGAAGTGGAATGATCATAGAAAATTAATTGTTGGTAAGGCGGGTGCCAGGTTGAGATTCATTGGGAGAGTCCTTAGAAAATGTAGTCCATCTACAAAGGAGGTGGCTTACAAAACACTCGTTCGACCTATACTTGAGTATTTCTCATCAGTGTGGGATCCGTACCAGTTCGGGTTGACAGAGGAGATGGTTCAAATGGCTCTGAGCACTATGGGACTTAACTTCTATGGTCATCAGTCCCCTAACTAACCTAAGGACATCACACACATCCATGCCCGAGGCAGGATTCGAACCTGCGACCGTAGTGGTCGCGCGGTTCCAGACTGTAGCGACTAGAACCGCTCGGCCACCCCGGCTGGCACAAAGGAGGTGGAGAAGATCCAAAGAAGAGCGGCGCCTTTCGTCACAGGGTTATTTGGTAGGCGTGATAGCGTTACGGAGGTGTTTAGCAAACTCAAGTGGCAGACTCTGCAAGAGAGGGTCTCTGCATGCGTTTCTGGATGATGTACCGAATATATTGCTTCCCCCTACTTATACCTCCCGAGGAGATCACGAATGTAAAATTAGAGAGATTCGAGCGCGCACGGAGGCTTTCCGGCAGTAGTTCTTCCCGCGAACCATTCGCGAGTGGAACAGGAAAGGGAGGTAATGACAGTGGCACGTAAAGTGCCCTCCGCCACACACCGTTGGGTGGCTTGCGGAGTAGAAATCCAGATGTAGATGTAGACTACACGTGATGGCAGATAATGTTCCCAGGCATTCGCCAAACCCAAAAACCCTTCTACCGGGTTGCCGCAGCATGTAGGGCGATTTGTAACACCAGATCACCCACTGTTCAGTGGCGTCGCACTATACACCACTTTCAGTTCTCCTGAGCATGTACTACAGAAAAGTGTGGCTTATGAGCAACTGTACGATCATAGTGCCTCGTTCCTTTTTACTCCTGAGGCACAGGAATTGTGTTAGCTGGACTGCTGGTACCACTTTGAAACTCACTTGCGATTTTTTGTAAGAAACCAACGCAATGTTCTACTGACCCTCTCTGTCCGTACTTGAGGTCTGCCCGCTCTCGGTTTAGCTGTGGTTGTTCGTTCGCGTTTAGACTTGCCAGTTACATCACAAAAAGTCGGTCTGGGTAGCTTTACAAAGGCTGAAATGTCCATGATGGACAAAATCTTTCGGTTTTCAACTCGTGTCATTTCGAATAAAATACTCAAACTTTCGAAAGATATTTCCGCCATCGTCGTCAGGAGTAGACAACCACTGACTGTCAGGGCTGGCATAGTTTTCCTCCTATTTAGGCACGAACGCAGTATCCAGAACCAATCAGAGAGCCGAAACGACGCGTACACGGAAGGGGAGTTGCGCAGCTCACTGCAGCAGGCTCGAGCGAGGGAGGTCACGTGGCGTGAGATGCTGGCACCACTTTTCAAAGAGCCGTTTCTGCTTCCCTACAACCACCAACCATACTTTTTTGTTTTATTTCGATATCTAAAACCCGCCCCCACGCCCTACTTCACTACTGACGTGCTACAGATACGTAATTTAACCGACGGGAAGAAGGTGCTGTGATATGCAAATCATTAGCTTTTCAGAGCATTCACGTAAGGTTGGCGCCTGTGGCGACAGCTACAACGTGCTGACATTAGGAAAGCTTCCAACCGATTTCTCTTACACAAACAACAGTTGACCGGCGTTACCTGGTGAAACGTTGTTGTGATGCCTCGTGTAAGGGGGAGAAATGCGTACCATCACGTTTCAGACTTTGATAAAGGTCGGATTGTAGCCTATCGCGATTGCGGTTTACCGTATCGCGACATTGCTGCTCGCGTTGGTCGAGATCCAATGACTGTTAGCAGAATATGGAATCGGTGGGTTCAGGAGGGTGGATCCCAACGGCCTCGTATCACTAGCATTCGAGATAACAGGCATCTTATCCGCATGGCTGTAACGGATCGTGCAACCACGTCACGACCCCTGAGTCAACAGATGGGGACGTTTGCAAGACAACCATCTCCACGAACAGTTCGACGACGTTTGTAGCAGCATGGCCTATCAGCTCGGAGACCATGGCTGCTGTTACCCCTGACGCTGCATCACAGACAGGAGTGCCTGCGATTGTGTACTGAACGACGAACATGGGTGCACGAATGGCAAAACATCATTTTTTCGGGTGAATCCAGGTTCTGTTTACAGCACAACGATGGTCGCATCAGTGTTTTCTGACATCTCGGTGAATGCACATTGGAAGCCTGTATTCGTCATGGCCATACTGGCGTATCACCCGGCGTGACGGTATGGTGTGCTATTGATTAAACGTCACCTCTTGTTCGCATTGACGGCACTTTGAACAGTGGACGTTACACTTCAGATGTGTTACGACCCGTGTCTCTACCCTTCATTCGATCCCTGCGAAACCCTACATTTCAGCAGGATAGTGCACGACCGCATGTTGCAGGTCCTGTGTGGGCCTTTTTGGAAGCAGAAAATGTTCGACTGCTGCTCTGGCCAGCACATTCTCCAGATCTCTCACCAATTGTAAATGTCTGGTCAATGCTCGCCGAGCAACTGGCTTGTCACAATACGCTAGTCACTACTCTTGATGAACTGTGGTATCGTGTTGAAGCTGCATAGGCAGCTGTAACTGTACACGCCATCCAAGCTCTGTATGACTCAATGCCCAGGCGTATCAAGGCCGTTATTATGGCCAGAGGTTGTTGATCTGGGTATTCATTTCTCAGGATCTATGCACCCAAACTGCGTGAAAATGTAATCACCTGTCAGTTCTAGTATAATATATTGGTCCAATGAATACCCGTTTATCATCTGCATTTCTTCTTGGTGTAGCAATTTTAATGACCAGTAGTGTATCTTCCACCACAGTACCCAAGCCACCCATTCTCACAACCAGCCACTTCCTATTCAGCCACCTCAACACCACAGTCTAAGGCCACCTTGTCCTCACCCACACACACTGCTCTTAGATCTTATAATGGTGCGATAACACTACAAAAAACCTGTATCATAACATCGACTCCTTTCACAGCAATAAAAGTATTTTAATGCTTACCGTGTACCTTCATCCCTAATGAAATTTTCCTCAGCCCTAGCACACTCTCTGGACCTCCCCTATATCCTCCACTATACAGATAGTCTCCTTCCCTGGCCAGAGGCAGCACTGCATTGCATTTGGCCTCTTCAAGAACATCCCTGGTCAGCCACAACCCTTACACAATACTTACACTGAACACTTTATCGTTGGACTCTTTTTACAAATCCTAACCATTACCTTCGCCACCATCTACATCTGACCTACTCAGTCCATCCTCTATGATTCTCTCACCTACATACATGGTACGTTTCCCACTTATATTATTGTCGCTGACCTCAACATTCATAGTAGTTCCCCTGCAGAAGTCTAGAGGTGGCGTCAGTTTGCCATCTGCAAGATGACATGGTTCCCATCCTACACTACACCTGTTCTGAAAGCAAAACCATACCAGATATCATCCTAGTGTCTCCCAACCTTCTTGGACACCTCACTCCTCAGTCTGACTGGAAATGACCATCTGCATGTGCTCCTCACATCCCTGAGCACCCTATCCGAATCCCCATCCAAGAGTCATCCAAGAGTACTCTTGCTCCAACTAGAATGCCTGCTGGGAATCCATAGAAATCCAGAGTGGGAGCAACCCTCTGATGTTTCAGCAACTTGACAATACGTCTAACGCTACATTTTTCCTGTAGCAGACCTTGACAGATACTTTATCCATCCACACTCCTATAAAGACCATATATCAACACCATTCGACTCTCACCCCACAGACCATACTTCTCCTCTAAGAGTCCCATCATTTGTACTCCTCCTTTTTGTGGACACGTGAGGAGGATACACTAACATGCCAAAATATGGAGACAGGAATATACTCAGCGCTAAAATGCTGGGACTTGTGCAGTAGCATAACAAGAGTGCTGGGAACCGCAACAGGAATGTTGATTGTATTCTCTATGATCTACCAGTTCAACTCCATATCTATGGATACATCTTCTGTAGACTTGGAACAATACTAAAACAAAGCATCTGGTTCATGGTGATAAGGGAGTTAATCTCATTGAGGAAGCTCTGTTGTTGCTCTAAGGAGCATGATTTAGCATATACTTAGAATCTAGGCTTGGTAGAAAGGCATCCTGCAATTTGAATCTCAGCCAGTAGAAGTCAAGCACATACCTCAAAGGAAGCAGATATTTTTAGGACAATTCACTGCCAGTTGATTAAGCAATGCCTATAACTTAACTTAAGTGCTAGAATAAATTTCAAACGAATTATGAACGCAGCTCGTCATGCACTAAATAATACGAGTCCTACAAAGAGTTTAAGAAATTGCATCCAATCTGTGGTGGTAGTAGCACAAAGCACTTTGAAGAAGCAGAAAGCAGTAAGAGGAACACTTGTTAAAACGCTTAGGTTTCTGCCAATACCTAAGACATCTGGCGAAATTACCCTGTTTCTAATTCCAGCGTTGGTCAGGTTGTCAGCAATTGGGTCACTAGCAGGAAGAGGCTGCTGCAACAGCTCAGATAGTAAAAAGTGCTCAAAACACAGAGAAAAATGGCTCTGAGCACTATGGAACTCAACTTCTGAGGTCATTAGTCCCCTAGAACTTAGAACTAGTTAAACCTAACTAACCTAAAGACATCACACACATCCATGCCCGAGGCGGGATTCGAACCTGCGACCGTAGCGGTCACGCGGTTCCAGACTGCAGCGCCTAGAACCGCACGGCCACTTCGGCCAGCAAACACAGAGAAGCAAATATCAGAATCTAACGATAAAGTAGAATGATGGAGGTCGTTGTAATTGTGAAGGACTATATTTAAAACCACACAAAAAGGACTTGGGCTGTTTAATAAAAACAAACTCATTTAACTACACTGTCGGACAGACCACTTACCAATACAGATCTGCTTAAATTCGTCAAAGAAATCAAATCCCAAGGTTTCATCCCATATTTAAGTGGACTACATTTCCGAAGACGATGTGGAAGTGTAAAAAATGTGGGATCGCAAATTTTAACGTTTCTGTAACGCACTCAGCCATGTTTTCTAAGAAAAAAACATGAAATGGCATGTTCTAGTTTGACTCGTATGGTGATTTACAGCTGTCAGAATAATACCACCGTTATTATGCCAACAAACATGTGTTCCAAAATTTTCGACAATTCCAAGACATCGATTCACACCGCAGTGGTCGTTTCAGTCCCATGTTCTCCCACATAAAAACAAGCAGCATGCACATCACTATGCCAGCTGAGGTGTGGATGAGATGTTGTAAAGTCTGATTTTAAAAGAGCACATGTCTGTATTAAATGCAGATTACTTCCCCCAGTGGATTGATGAATGAAGTATTGCATTGATCGGTCTAGAAACTGACACCACCACTCCAAATCTCACCAAGGCGAACAATAAACTTCATACTTTCTACCTCAAACGATATTGACGATTTAAATGCAATTATAAAATGATCTGAAAATGGATTTGACTTACATCAAAGTATTAATATATTTATAATTGGACAGAAATCACGAAAAGTGCAGTAGACTTCAACCAGGAAGGCTTTGAGCGTTTATATTGGATTTCTCTAACTTAATTTTTAGTTAATAATGCTGTGAAAATTTATGAGTCTGATCAAACAGTGGACATTTCACCTCTTAGAACGATCTCTGTCAAGTGAAATATAGCTATGAGACCATACCTCAATGATCGATTAATACATACAATGTAAGGATTTTTCGGTATAGCGGGACTACTATATAAAATCGACGAGATGCCGAGCAGCCCGATGTGCCACCCAGTGGCTATTCAAACATCAAACTTCGAGTTGAACGTGGCTGACCAGGAGGGAATCTAGTCGATTTCCGAGATGAAAACAGTACTATGATTGTATTGTATAAAAGTGGCCCACACATCATCCAATGTCCCACCCTGCAACGGAAGGACAGTATCGTAACATTCGTAACATGTCAGAATTATGAGTTCCTTAAATTGATAGTGTTGAAAGTCCGCAGTGACGCCACTCGATATGACAACTCAAGATCATTATGGTGAATTAAGCACTTATCAAGAATACATCACTCACAAAGCTTTTACTTCACTGACTGTCAGTATCAACAATGAGATAAGAGGTATGATACAACAACAAGAAGATTTAACAACTAGCAGTTTCCTACACTTGCACAGGCACATGGACTGATGGAGGCAATCCAGAAACACTACAAATTAAACTTGATGTGTACACATTTCGGTATCAAGAAATTCAAGAGAAACATAATGGCATTGAGGTCGACTGTGCCAGAACCATTGGAATCATACCAACACTCAAAACTTACATAGCCGCATCATACTGAGTCCTGAATGCTCTACAAAATGTAGGATGGTTCACGGACGGATCGATAAGTAATCACCTTAGTGTGTGTACCCCTTTCAAACTGATAATGGGTACTTCGACGATAATAAATGCGTCGTTATGAACGACAAACATAAACTTATTTCAGTTCGAAGTTCTACAGATAATACTGCGCACATTCAAGAAGCGCAAGCAGCATAAAACGAAAATGTTTTGAATAATTTGATGTGGAAAGTACGCAACATTTTGGCATCAGACGAGGACCATTTAGAAATAAATGTTTGCTAAAATCTACAAGTGCTAACGAATGAAGAGATATGCTTGAAGTTTCACGAGGCTATAGATACTGCGACAGTGAATAACTCAGTAGGCGTAGGCGGTTCAGATGAAGTGGAATAGGGCTCTCAAAAAAGGGCAATCACAGAAGGTACAGAGAAAAACCTAAGTACGAAGAAGGCTTCTGCGAAGAAACCATGGATAACACAAGAAATACTTCGGCTAATCGGCGAAAGAAGGAAGAACAAAAATGTTCAGAGAAATTCAAGAGTACAGAAATACAAGTCACTTAGGAACGACATTAAAAGGATGTGGAGGGAAGCTAAGGCGAAATGGCATATAATAAATGTTAAAAAATCGAAAAATAAATGATTGTTGGAAGGATTGACTCAGGTTATACAGAAGTCAAAACAGCCTTTGGTGGAATTCAAAGCTAGGACCGTAACGTTAAAAGTGCGATGGGATTTTCACTAATGAATGCAGAGGAGTGAGTGTATATGATATGAGGGGGATGACTTTTCTGGTGACGTAATAGAAGAAGAAACAGGCGTTGACAGGGAAGAGATAGGGGATCAGGAAATACAATCAGAATTTAGAACACCTTTGGAAGAGTTAAAATCAAATAAGACAGATGGAATAGATAACACTGCATAGGAATTTCTAAAATCATTGATGAAAGTAACGACAAAACGATTTTTCACGTTGGTGAATAGAATCTATAACATCGACGATTACCATCGGACTTTCGGAAAAACATCAGCTACCCAGTTTCCATGATTGCAAGATCCGACATGTGCACGAATTATGGCAAAATCAGCTTAACAGTTCATGCATCCAAATAGCTGACAAGAATAATGTACAGAGGATCTGTTGCATGACGATCAGTTTATCTTTAGGAAAGGTAAAGGCACCAAAGGCGCAGTTCTGACGTTTCGGTTGATAATGGAAGCAAGACTAAAGAAAAGTCAAGACACATTCATAGAATCTGTCAATCTGGAGAACGCGTTCTACAATGAAAAATGGTGCAAGATGTTCGAAATCCTGTGAAAAACAGGTAATCTATAGAGAAAGACGGGTGTTACAATATGTACAAAAACCAAGAGGGAACAATAAATGTGGAAGCCCAAGAACGAAGGGTACATATTAAAAAGAGGGAAAGGCAGGGATGTACTGTTTTGCCCCTGCTGTTCAATCCATATGACGAAGAAGCAATGACGGAAATAAAAGAAAGGTTCAAGAATGGGATTAAAATTCTAGGTAAAAGGGTATCAATGATAACATTCCCTGATGACAATCCTGTCCTGAGTGAAAGTGAAGAAGAATTACAGGATCTGTTGAATGGAGTGGACAGTCCAATGAGTACAGAATATGGATTGAGAGTAAATCGAAGAAAGACAAAAATAATGAGATGTAGTAGAAGTGAGAACAGTGTGAAAATTATTACAGTTGGTGATCACGAAGTAGGTGAAGTTTAACTGTTCTACCTTGGTAGCAAAATAACCCATGACGGAAGGAAGAAGAAGAACATGTAAAGCAGGCTAGCATCAGCAAAAAGGGCATTCCTGACCAAGAGAAGTCTACCAGTATCAAACAAAATCTTTATTTGAGGAAGAAATTTCGGGGCGCAGCATATTATGGTAGTGAGACATGGATTTTGGGAAAACCAGAACAGAAGTGAACCGAAGCCTTTGAGATGTGGTGCTACAGAAGTGTGTTGAAAACTAGGTGGACTTATAAGGTAAGAAATGAAGAGACAGGATGACAGGACATCTGTTAAGACAACTGGGAATAACTTCCATAGTACTAGAGGCAGCTGTAGAGGGCAAAAATTGTATAGGAGAACAGAGATTGGGATACATCCAGCAAACAACTGAGGACGCATTTTCCAAGTTCTACTCCAAGGTGAAAAGATTGGCACAGGAAAGAAATTCGTGGCGGGAAGCATTATACCAGTCATAAGACTGATGACTGATAAAAACATCTAGAGTTTAGTTCCTATTAAGTTCGTATTTGTGAGAACTCTACGAATTTCCATTTCTACCGACGAGATTTCTACATAGTTCGGCAATAATTAAAGTTCAACTAGAAACGCTTTCATTCATTCTTCTGGTGCTGCCGACAGAAAGAAGAGGGGATGTGAATAAGGGTTCCAGTGTATTCGACAACTGTAAACTAACCAATTCAAAATCTTCCTGAATTCTGTTTATTACCCATACAATAATCGACAACGTGAATGGAACAATGACAGTGTCTCGAGGTTTCGCTCTTATTAACTATGACGTTGATGAATTGGGTTTGTGCGCAGCTCACGGATTTTAAAAGAATTAGCACAGTTGGCATGATAGATTTCACAAAGCATAGCGAGAGTAGTGAATCAGGACCGCTAGTCATCCGCATTAAATGTGAATCGTCAGAAAGTTTCCCTCCAAGCAACGTCAGATATGCATCACTGTAACATGATTGCATTATTAATTGATCACCTCCCAGAAGAATCACACAGTGATAAGTATAAATAAGGCAGTACTGTTTCATTCCAGAGGCATTCCACTATGGCAACTCAAATGCGAACATTGTTTCAGATGTGCAGGGCTTCTGGGACGAGTGTGGACAATTTGTGTTTAAAGACGTTGTACTCGTTGCATTCACCGACACTGGACGAATGTTGATGACGGTCTCCACTATCGCCGCTTCACCCAGTCAATTAGCACAGTAAAGAGTGCCAAGAATCGACAAACAGCTGCTTGGTTGACCCCCTTTCAGCACAGAATGCTATGGGACGATGAGGGGAAGCAGCCTGAAGAAATGGTGACATTGCTCCGAAGCATCCTTTTTTTACCCGAGTCATTTCTCTTCAGTCACGTTGCAGCCTGAGACCAATTCCTCTCCTGCGCTGACCTCTTCATTTCACTCTTGCACATTCACCCTGTGTCCTCAGTTATTTCCTTTATATATTCCAATTTCTTTCTTCCCTTATAGTTTTTACCCCCTACATTTCTCTCTAGTAACACGGAGGGTATTCCCGATGCCCTATCACATGCTCTTTCATCCTCACCGTACCTCTTGTCATCGTTTTCCATATGTTTTTCTCTTCACCCATTTTTTGAAGAACCTCCTCATTCGTTATTGTATCTGTCCGCCTGATTTTCAACGTTATTGTGTCGCACCACATCTCAAATGCTTCGATTTCCCATCGTCCATGATTCACTACCACACAATGCTGTGCTCAAACGCTATTCTCAGAAATTTGTTCACGGCCTCTGTTTGATAATAAACTTCTCTTGGGCAAGAATTCCCTACTTTTTGTGCTAGTTTCCTTTTGCTTCTTCCGTGGTTCATTGGTCATGGATTATGGGTTGTTCTTCTGTTGCACCACATCTCAAATGCTTGTTATCTTGTATTCAGGTTTTTCCACTGTCTGTGATTCGTTATGACACAATTCTGTGCACCAAACGTACGTTATCAGAAGTTTATTCCTCAATGAAGGCCTGCTTATACCAGTAGACTTTTCTTGTCAAGGAACGCCGTTTTCACCTGTGCTAGTTCGTTTTTTATGTCGTGTGTTGTTTTGATGGCTAGGTATCACAATTCCTAAACTTTGTCTACTACTTGGCCACCAATTATGATGTTAAGTTTCTCGCTATTCTCATCTCTGCAACATCTCACTACTTTTGTCTTCTTTTGGTTTCCTCCAAGTCCATATTCTGTACTCATTAGACTGTTAATTGCATTCAACAGATTCTGTAATTCCACTTTAACTACGATAGCAATGTCATCAGCGGATCTTATAATTGATATCCTTTTACGCTGAATTAATTGCGCCCTTGAACCTTTCTTTTAGTCACTGCTCTGATGTATGGTATGAACAGTAAGGGCGAATGACTGCATCCCTCTTTTACACCCTTTTTAAATCAGAGCACTTCATTTTTGGCCTTGCATTCTCATGGCTGCCTCCTGCTCCTTGTTCATATTGTACATCACCCGTCCTTTCCTGTAGCTTACTCCTATTTCTCGCAGAATTTCGAAATTCTTCCACTACTTAACATTGTCGGACGCTTTTTCGAAATTAAAAAATCGGATGTGTCTATCTTGATTTGTCTTCAGTATTGCTTCCGATGTAGCACAAGGGCAGAATTGCCTCTCTGGTGCCTTACGTTTCCTACAGCTGAACCATTATCTATCACATGCTTAATTTTCTTTTTCATGTATCTGTAAATTATTTTTGTCTGAAGCTTGGATGCATGAGATATTAACCAAATCGGACGACAGTTTTCGCATGAATCTGTCCTTGGTGTCTTTGGAATTATGTGGATGACATTTTTGTGGAAGTTTGATTACATATCCAGTCTCAGGGATTCTACGCACCAACCTGAATAGTCATTTTTTGCCAATTCCCTAATATTTTAGAAACTGTAATGAAATGTTACCTATGACTTCTTGTTTATTTCATCTTACTTTATTTCTGGATATATATTCCTTATTTACTGCAGTTTCATTTTCTGTCAAGTGTTCTGCTTCGTAGAGGTCTTCATTGTACACTTTCCATCTAACAATGGAAATCACACTGCACTGTTAATTGCACTACTCTTGCTTTTCATTTCACCGAAGATTGTTTTCACTTTCCTATGTGATGAATCAGTTCATCTGACGATAATTTCTTCCTCGATTTCTTGCCATTCTTCCTAAAGACATTTTGCGTTGGCTGCCAACACTTCTTATTTATTTCACTCGTAAGTGATCTGTATTGTTGTATTCCTGTATTTCCCAGAAAATTTTCGTACTTGTTCCTTTCGACGAAGTATTTCTTCTGTTACCCAAGATTTATTTCGAGCTGCCTTCCTTGTACCAATGTCTGAGCGTCCAGCATCTGCAGTTACCCATTTTAGAGACGTCCACTCCTCTAAAACTGAAATGCTTACTGTGATATTCGTTAGTGCAGTATCAACGTCATTAGGAAACTTCAAATGTGTCTCATCGATCCGCTCTAATTCTTTCGTACGTTTCTCTTAAACTTCAGTCAACTCTTCATCATTACTAAATTATGACATGCGTCTGTACTTGGTTATGTACCTGGTTATGTCTTACAATTCTATGTCTGATTGGGCTGGAATATTCCTGTAGCTTCAGGTCTTTCCTAAATGAACCTCTTTCTCTTGTGATTCTTAAATGGTGTATTCGTTATTTCCATCTGAAATTAACTGCAAAACTCAATTAGACTTCCTCGTCTCTCATTCCTACTGCCACGTCTATAATGTCATTCAATCCTTTGTTCTACTCCTTCCCCTACGACCATGTTCTAGACTTCATTGGTTATTGGATTTTCATTTCCGTTCACATACTGAATTACCCATTCGATTCCTTCATATGCTTTCTCTAGCTCTTCATCTTCTGCTTCAGAAATTGTCATGTGTAACTAAACTATTGCTGTCGGCATTGGTCGAATCAGATGAGAACAACCCTATCACTGAACTGTTCTCAACTTCATTCTCTGCCCTATTCTCTTATTCATATGGGATACTACTGTTGATATCAGCCCCCTTTCATATGAACAGAAATACTTATAATCTTTTCATTTCACTTCACTGACACCCACGATATAGGGTTATTCAGAAAGTAAGGAACGATCGGTGGCGAAAGGGAAAATACAGTGAAAATCTGATGAATCTTTGCACAGATGCTTTGGGTACTGTATCTAGTATTCCCGTCGATACCATCATGTCGCTCTTTTCAGTTCTGAGCTCACAGTGAGAAACTAAAGATGGCTAGAAATTAGCATCTTCTACCAAGTATGAGGGCCTGATGCTATGCCGTTCTACACGTCAATTCTCGACCGCACTCTGCAGGGGCAATTAATATGCTCCTGCAGCGTTTTCGATGGGAAGTTTTTGATCACCCACAATACAGCCCGTAATTGCTACCCCTGAGGTTCATCTCTGCTCAAATGAACCGCTGGCTACGAAGACAATATTTTGACACAGTCAACGAGCTGCAGTCCAGAGTAGAAAATTGTCGAAAAGCACTGGCGGCTGTCTTCCATAACGAGGGATTTGAAAACTTGGTAAAACGCTACGAAAGATGTCTAAGTCTGCGCGGCGACTGTGTAGAGAAGTAACTGGAAGGTGTAGCTAACTGTTGCAAATACAAAAGTTCTGATTTTCACTGTGGATTCCATTTCGCGACCTAGCGTTCCTTACTTTCCGAACAGCCCTCGTACTATATAAGACAAAAAAAAAAAAAAAAAAAAGAAAGTACACATCACGGAAAACTTATCCAAATGAGGTGGAAATCGGCATTTCTGATGTACATGTACTGAAAAACGAATAACTACAATTTCAGAAAAAATAGATCTATTCAAGAGAAAGATCTTCACAAATTGAGTAGGTCAATAACGCTTTGGACTACCTCTGGCCATTATGTAACCAGTTATTCGCCTTGGCATTGACTGCCTAAGTTTTTGGATGTTCTTCTGAGGGATATCGTGACAAATTCTGTCCAAATGGCGTGACAGTCCGTCAAAATCCCGAGATGGTTAAAGATCCTGCTCATAATGCTACAAAAGGTCTCAGTTCGGAAGAAATCTATGACCTTGATGGCGAACGTATATTTTGGAAGTCACGAAGCCCTACCACTGGAAACTCTCACCATGTGTGCGGACCTGATCTTGCTGGTATGTAAGCACAGGATGACTTGCCAAAAACGGGGCATAAATACTATCGACCACTGTGCAGTAAGAGTGCCACAGATGACAACCAGTGGTTTCCTGCTATGAAAATGATTGGCACCCGGACCATTACTCCTGGTTGTCACGCCATACGACTGACAACAGTCATTTTGGTATTCCACTACTGTCCAGGTTGTCTCCAGACTCGCCTTCACTTTTCATCGGGGCTCACTTCGATGTGGGAATCATGACTGAAAATTCTACTCCTGTCAATAAGATTCCGGGCTAAAGATATGTATTGCGATACCCAGGGCAGTGGTGGGATAACGAACTGGCTGGCGACCACCATACGACACAACTACCATAACTGATTGTATGGCGTGATATTTCTTTTCATACCAGGACCTCTTCCGGTGTGCCCGCATCTCGTGGTCGTGCGGTAGCGTTCTCGCTTCCCACGCCCGGGTTCCCGGGTTCGATTCCCGGCGGGGTCAGGGATTTTCTCTGCCTCGTGATGGCTGGGTGTTGTGTGCTGTCCTTAGGTTAGTTAGGTTTAAGTAGTTCTAAGTTCTAGGGGACTGATGACCGTAGATGTTAAGTCCCATAGTGCTCAGAGCCGCCAGCCCCCTCTTCCGGTGTGATCCACAGAACCCTTGCAGCACAGCAATACGTCGAAGATATTCTGTGCCCCTTTTTGTTGCCCTTCATAGCAAGTCATCTTGGTCTTACATTTCTGAAATATAATGTCCGCCGCCACACAGCGAGAGTGTCTACGCTTTGTCTTTGTGCTTGCCTAACCCTCCCTCGACCAGCAAGGTCAATGCATCTCTGCGCAGTTGAGAACATTTGGAGCATTATGGGCTGAGCTCTCCAACCAACTCGATATTTTGACGATCTAAAGCGCCAATAGGACCGAATTTGGCACGATATCCTCAAGGGAACATCGAAAAACTTTATCAAACAAAGCCAAGTAAAATAGCTGCTTGTTTAAGAGCCAGGGATGGACCAAAGCGTTATTGACTTGCTCAATTGGTGAAGCTCTTTCTCTTGAATAAATCAATCAATTTTCTGAAACTGTAATAACTTGTTTGTCTGTACACGTACATCATACCTATCAATTTCCATCACGTTTGGACAACATCTACAGTGGGAAATGAAGTATTTACATGTTTATTGTTCTTGATAGTATTTGGCCCCCATGAACCATGAATCTTGCCGTTGGTGGGAAGGCTTGTGCGCCTCAGTGATACAGATGGCCGTACCGTAGGTGCAACCATAACTGAGGGGTATCTGTTGAGAGGCCAGACAAACGTGTGGTTCCTGAAGAGGGGCAGCAGCCTTTTCAGTAGTTACAGGGGCAACGGTCTGGATGAATGACTGATCTGGCCTTGTAACACTAACCAAAACGGCGTTGCTGTGCTGGTACTGCGAATGGCTGAAAGCAAGGGGAAACTACAGCCGTAATTTTTCCCGAGGGCATGCAGATTTACTGTGTGTTTAAATGATGATGTCGTCCTCTTGGGTAAAATATTCCGGAGGTAAAATAGTCCCCCATTCGAATCTCCGGGCGGGTACTACTCAAGAGGACGTCGTCATCAGGAGAAAGAAAACTGGCATTCTACGGAGCGGAGCGTTGAATGTCAGATCCCTTAATCGTGCAGGTAGCTTAGAAAAATAAAAAGGGAAATGCATAGGTTAATGTTAGATATAGTGGAAATTAGTGAAGTTCGCTGGCAGGAGGAAAAAGACTTTTGCTCAGGTGAATACAGAGTTATAAATACAAAATCAAATAGGGGTAATGCAGGAGTAGGTTTAATAATGAATAAAAACATAGGAGTTCGGGTAAGCTACTACAAACAGCATAGTGAACGCATTATTGTGGCCAATATAGACACGAAGCCCATGCCTACTACAGCAGTACAAGTTTATATGCCAACTAGCTCCGCAGATGATGAAGAAATTGATGAACTCTCTGATGACATAAAAGAAATTATTCAGGTAGTGAAGGGAGACGAAAATTTAATAGTCATGGGTGACTGGAATTCGAGAGTAGGAAAAGGGAGAGAAGGAAACATAGTAGGTAAATATGGATTGGGGGTAAGAAATGGTAGAATTTTGCACAGAGCATAACTTAAACATAGCTAACACTTAGTTCAAGAATCATAAAAGAAGGTTGTATACATGGGAGAATCCTGGAGATACTAGAAGGTATCAGATAGATTATATAATGGTAAGACAGCGATTTAGGAAATAGATTTTGAATTGTAAGACATTTCCAGGGGCAGATGTGGACTCTGACCACAATGTATTGGTATGAACTGTAGATTAAAACTGAAGAAACTGCAAAAAGGAGGGAATTTAAGGAGATGAGACCTGGATAAACTGACTAAACCAGAGGTTGTACATAGTTTCAGGGAGAGCATAAGAAAACAATTGACAGGAATGGGGGAAAGAAATACAGCAAAAGAAAAATAGGTAACTTTGAGGAATGAAATAGTGACGGTAGCAGAGGATCAAGTAGGTAAACAGACGAGAGCTAGTAGAAATCCTTGGGTAACAGAAGAAATATTGAATTTAATTGATGAAAGGAGAAAATATAAAAAAAAGCAGTAACTGAAGTAGGCAAAAAGTAATACAAACGTCTCAAAAATGAGATCGACAGGAAGTGCAAAATGGCTAAGCAGGGATGGCTAGAGGACAAATGTAAGGATGTAGAGGCGTATATCGCTAGGCGAAGTTAAATACTACCTACAGAAAATTAAAGAGACCTTTGGAGAAAAGAGAACCACTTGTATGAAAATCAAGAGCTCAGATGGAAACCCAGTTCTAAGAAAAGAAGGGAAAGCAGAAAGGTGGAAGGAGTATATAGAGGGTCTATACAAGGGCGATGTACTTGAGGACAATTTTATGGAAAAGGAAGAGGATGTACATGAAGATGAAATGGGAGATACGATACTGCGTGAAGAGTTTGACAGAGCACTGAAAGACCTGAGTCGAAACAAGGCCCCGGGAGTAGACAACATTCCAGTAGAACTACTGACGGCCTTGGGCGAGCCAGACCTAACAAAACTCTACCATCTGGTGAGCATGATGTATGAGACAGGCGAAATACCCTCTGACTTCGAGAAGAATATAATAATTCCAACCCCAAAGAAAGCAGGTGTTGACAGATGTTAAAATTACCGCACTATCAGTTTAATAAGCCACAGCTGCAAAATACTAACACGAATTCTTTACAGACGAATGGAAAAACGGGTAGAAGCCGACTTCTGGGGAAGATCAGTTTGGATTCCGTAGAAATACTGGAACACGTAAGGCAATACTGACTCTACGACTTACCTTAGAAGAAAGATTAAGGAAAGGCAAACCTACGTTTCTAGCATTTGTAGACTTAGAGAAAGCTTTTGACAATGTTGATTGGAACACTCTCATTCAAATTCTGAAGGTGGCAGGGGTAAAATACAGGGAGCGAAAGGCTATTTACAATTTGTACAGAAACCAGATGGCAGTTATAAGAGTCGAGGGGCATGAAAGGGAAGCAGTGGTTGGGACGGGAGTGAGACAGGGTTGTAGCCTCTCCCCGATGTTATTCACTCGGTATATTGAGCAAGCAGTAAAGGAAACAAAAGAAAAATTCGGAGTTGGTATTAAAATCCATGGAGAAGAAATAAAAACTTTGAGGTTCGCCGATGACATTGTAATTCCGTCAGAGACAGCAAAGGACTTGGAAGAGCAGTTGAACGGAATGGACAGTGTCTTGAAAGGAGGACATAAGATGAACATCAACAAAAGCAAAACGAGGATAATGGAATGTGGTCGAATTAAGTCGGGTGATGCTGAGGGGAGTTTTGCTTTTTGGGGAGCAAAATAACTAATAATGGTCGAAGTTGAGAGGATATAAAATGTAGACTGGCAATGACAAAGAAAACGTTTCTGAAGAAGAGAAATTTGTTAACATCGAGTATAGACTTAAGTGTCAGGAAGTCGTTTCTGAAAGTATTTGTATGGAGTGTTTCCATATATGGAAGTCAAACATGGAATATAAATAGTTTGGACAAGAAGAGAATAGAAGCTTTTGAAATGTGGTGCTACAGAAGAATGCTGAAAATTAGATGGGTAGATCACATAACTAATGAGGAGGTGCTGACTACAATTGGGGATAAAAGGAGATTGTGCACAACTTGACAAGAAGAAGGGACCGATTGGTAGCACATGTTTTGAGGCAACAAGGGATCACAAATTCAGCATTGGTGGGCAGCGTGGAGGGTAAAAATTGTAGAGGGAGACCAAGAGATGAATACATTAAGCAGATTCAGAAGGATGTATGTTGCAGTAAGTACTGGGAGGTGAAGAAGCTTGCACAGGATAGAGTAGCATGGAGAGCTGCATCAAACCAGTCTCAGGACTGAAGACCACAACAACAACAATATATGTAAGTGTATAAAACACCAGAAAAGGCTTTGTAACTAAACCAATGTATGTATGTCATAAAAATAGCTTTACATATTATTGAATTTAAGAAACAATTAGTTTTGTAATAAAAAGACAAGAACTAATAGAAATTACTCTGCTGATTAATGGTTTTTAAATAAAACAACAGAAAAACTATGAATAAACCGCAGAATATATGTCATCAGGAATAAATAGCTTCCTAAATAAACCAATAAATGAGCGAAACAAGACTTAACTAATTTAACTGCTAAATGTGTTAATAATAAATCATTAGTTAAATTGCTGTTATTATTTCCAAATTTTCACAGTATAGAATTATTGTTAATTTTAATTTATTTGTAACATACCTGAATCTTACCCTATAGTTCATAGACGTTGAATGAAGAGACCAATGTAACTGAATCGGGTATGAAGTACGATAAGGTGATGGGGGAGCTCGAATCTCTTTGGTCCACTGGGAGACAGGATTTTCCATCATTTTAATTTGCTCCCATAATCTGAGGAGACTGCGGGGCGAGGGAGGTGTAGCGGGGCGGAGGGGGGGGGGAATCCCACAAATTTTATATCACACAAGAACATTCGGTCGGTGTTGTGAAACATTATGACCTTGAATATATCTCTTACAACTGTCTCATGAGTGTGAATAGGGCGGAGATTGCCCTGGATGAACTTGGAAAATTGCCGCTGTTTCCCCAGGTGGACTGGGGTGGGGGTGCCTTGAATATAACTGGAACAAGTGTGTAATGTCATAGCAGAAAACATTATCAGTGACCTTGGAATAAATTCGTTATCTCGTCCAGGACACACACTACACAAATATTTAAGTATCGTCGTAGGAGACTGTTGATTGTGGAACTACACTACTTAGTCCTAGATCTTACAGTGTTTCTAATATTGTGAAGAAACACAGACAGTGACAACAGAAAAATATGCTATGGGATTCGAAACTGATCCTAAAAAATCAAAAGAGCCCAGTAACATATTGACACAAAATACCTTCACATATCCCTGAGTTTGAACACTCTAAATTCGACTAACTCGTTCAGCTAAACGTCTCTTTAAATTCGTAGAACCTGTTAACACCAAGGGATAAGGCCATTAATTTTTGGGATATGTCTCTCGTCCCTGAAATTTGCTTATGGTGTTTTCCGCCAAAGATGTGAACAATTTTATAGAAATTACCAGAGCCATACGCCAACGTTTCGGCGGCTAATGTGTTCTGAAGCACCTCATGGGAAATAGGCATGAAGCTATAAAAGCTCTGCTCGATTTCTCGTGGCATCGTAGGAGACGTTTCGCATCTGGAACTTCACAGAAACTCGTAAAGTACTTAATACCTCTCAGTCTAACTTGGACTACAAGATTTGGGTACCAGGGCAGCGGCAAGGGAACTTCTACGCAACTCAGAATTAGTGTGTGTGTGTGTGTATGCGCGCGCGTGTGTGTGTGTGTGTGTGTGTGTGTGTGTGTGTGTGTGTGTGTGTGTGTGTGCGTGTGTCTGTGTGTGTAGGTGTGGTGTGGGTGGGTGAGTGGGTGGGTGGGTGCGTGAATGTTTGTGTGAGTTATACCTTAATAAATAACCGGCCACATGAGGCCGTCCACATGTTCCCAAGGTTCTTTCGAGTAAGTAACAAAAGTTTCGCTGGGAAGCCCTTACACATCGTCCACACAGTCTCCATCTCTCCCCACGCGATTTCCATATTTTTGGAGCCTTGAAGCAAGAGACTCATAGCCATCGATTTGTTGCAGATGGCGAGATGCACGCCCGGGTACAATCATGGTCCCGTGGGCAACTGAAAAGATTTTTCCAGGAAGGCATTGCCCGTCTTGTCTCACAATGGGATAAATTTATCAACAGTCGGTGTAATTGGTCTTGAAATAATAAGCAGTTTACTTACTTTTTTCCACCCGCCTCGTTTTCATTTGTTTTCCCCTTATACATAGCGTGCACCTGAACTTCAACGACAAATTTTCGGAGGTATTTCAGATATGTTCCCTTAGTATTTTGGTTTAAAGTTAAAATTGTCTGCATCTCCTGTTACATTAAATGAAATCAGAGATGTGTTTCCCGGCGCAGGCTATTGACAGTGTACTCAGAACTACGGCAGACAAAGTGCACCGAATATATATAACTGGAGTTTTGCCCTTAAAGAGCGCAGTTGGACTAAACTACATGGCCAATTCCTTTTGCTGCCTTCCTTGCTGCCCTAAATTCCCTCATTCGCTCGCTGTGTTTCTGTTTCAGGTCCTCTGTCCATGCTTCTTATCGCCGTTTATCATACTGTCGTTTTTCACTGCGAATCATTTTGCTTGATTGTTTCTGTGTTTTCAGGAAGTTCATCCAATTCTCTTGGGATTTATGGCTACTAAATTTTTTCCATGCACTGATTCGTTGGTCAATAGCTTGGTCACATGTGTGGTTCCACCAACGGTGTTTCCTTGTGCGTGGTGCTTGTGATAGTTTCATGGGCTCTCGGATTCTTCCTGAAAGTTTTGTCCAGTCTGTCGTTTTCTCCATTTTGATTTTGTCTAATATTTGTGTCTGGTTTAAAGTAAGGTATTCTGGATCTGGTCTAACAATTTTATTCTTCTGGAACTTTTTCTTGGGCATAAGACGAATCCTGATCTGTAGTAAGCGGTGGCTTGAGGCGAAGTAGCCTTTACGTGTGTCTATGTTCAAAATTTCTTTTTGTGAGACTTTTTAGACTATTACGTTGTCGGTTTGTAGTAGTTCTTGCTTTCCGCTGGGGAATTTCCATGCGATAAGTTTCCGTGTTGGTTTCTTGAATTTTGTTTACATAATGGCGAGATCGTGGCATATATATATATATATATATATATATATATATATATATATATATATATATATATATATATACAGGGTATTACAAAAAGGTATGGCCAAACTTTCAGGAAAAATTCCTCACACACAAAGAAAGAAAATATATTATGTGGACATGTGTCCGGAAACGCTTACTTTCCATGTTAGAGCTCATTTTATTACTTCTCTTCAAATCACGTTAATCATGGAATGGAAACACACAGCAACAGAACGTAACAGCGTGACTTCAAACACTTTGTTACAGGAAATGTTCAAAATGTCCTCCGTTACCGAGGATACATGCATCCACCCTCCGTCGCATGGAATCCCTGATGCGCTGATGCAGCCCTGGAGAATGGCGTACTGTATCACAGCCGTCCACAATACGAGCACGAAGAGTCTCTACATTTGGTACCGGGGTTGCGTAGACAAGAGCTTTCAAATGCCCCCATAAATGAAAGTCAAGAGGGTTGAGGTCAGGAGAGCGTGGAGGCCATACAATTGGTCCGCCTCTACCAATCCATCGGTCACCGAATCTGTTGTTGAGAAGCGTACGAACACTTCGACTGAAATGTGCAGGAGCTCCATCGTGCATGAACCACATGTTGTGTCGTACTTGTAAAGGCACATGTTCTAGCAGCACAGGTAGAGTATCCCGTATGAAATCATGATAACGTGCTCCATTGAGCGTAGGTGGAAGAACATGGGGCCCAATCAAGTCATCACCAACAATGCCTGCCCAAACGTTCACAGAAAATCTGCGTTGATGACGTGATTGCACAATTGCGTGCGGATTCTTGTCAGCCCATAGATGTTGATTGTGAAAATTTAGAATTTGATCACGATGGAATGAAGCCTCATCCGTAAAGAGATCATTTGCACTGAAATGAGGATTGACACATTGCTGGATGAACCATTCGCAGAAGTGTACCCGTGGAGGCCAATCAGCTGCTGATAGTGCCTGCACACGCTGTACATGGTACGGAAACAACTGGTTCTCCCGTAGCACTCTCCATACAGTGACGTGGTCAACGTTACCTAGTACAGCAGCAACTTCTCTGACGCTGACATCAGGGTTATAGTCAACAGCACGAAGAATTGCCTCGTCCATTGCAAGTGTCCTCGTCGTTCTAGGTCTTCCCCAGTCGCGAGTCATAGGCTGGAATGTTCCGTGCTCCCTAAGACGCCGATCAATTGCTTCGAACGTTTTCCTGTTGGGACACCTTCGTTCTGGAAATCTGTCTCGATACAAACGTACCGCGCCACGGCTATTGCCCCGTGCTAATCAATACATCAAATGGGCATCTGTCAACTCCGCATTTGTAAAAATTGCACTGACTGCAAAACCAAGTTCGTGATGAACACTAACATGTTGATGCTACGTACTGATGTGCTTGATGCTAGTACTGTAGAGCAATGAGTCGCATGTCAACACAAGCACCAAAGTCAACATTACTTCCTTCAACTGGGCCAACTGGCGGTGAATCGAGGAAGTACAGTACATACTGACGAAACTAAAATGAGCTCTAACATGGAAATATCGCGTTTCCGGACACATGTCCACATAACATCTTTTCTTTATTTGTGTGCGAGGAACGTTTCCTGAAAGTATAGCCGTACCTTTTTGTAACACCCTGTATATATATATACATGAAGACGCACTTGGTATTCTGGACACAGGCAGAATTTTCAGATAGAACCTTTCATTTCATCCACGCGCTCTCGGTTAGAGGCGAATGAAGGCGAGAACTCGGACAAAGGAAGGGGAACGGGATTCGTAGTTCTATCTCGCAGCTCTACGCCGAGTTACTGTGACGAGATTTATAATTCGGTAGCGCTCGAGCTTTGCCCGCATTCTGAACAAAGGAAATGGGAGGTTTTTAAATATGAACGCTACCAACGGAGACGGAAAAATATATTTCCTCGTACTCGCCGTAATAATGAGCGTGTACCGTGTGGAACTTGGTCGCTACATCAAAAGCGGCAGGGAAGGAAGGACGGAAGTGGTGGGAGACTGAGGTAATGGTGCGAGAGTCACCGCCAGACCGTGTACTGAACGCTGAGCGCGTCAGCGAGAGGGCAGACGTTATTTTGGCAAGGCAGTCTGAGGGCGAGTGGGCAGGGCGAGGAAACACCAACGAGTCTCCGCACGGCCAGCGCATCGCTCAAAAGATCCGTAGCTGCTGCTTCGCGTATAAGGAGGCTAACCCTCTGAAACACGGAGAGCGTGCACAGAGGCGCTACCAGTGCTGATGTAGCCGGCAGAGTGTCGTATCATTACACGTTGACACATTTACATTTAAAAAACGTTTTATTACATTCTATATAATTTTGAAATGTAAAATACGAGGTGCATTCAAGTTCTAAGGCCTCCGATTTTTTTTCTAATTAACTACTCACCAGAAATCGATGAAACTGGCGTAACTTCTCGACGTAATCGCCCTGCAGACGTACACATTTTTCACAACGCTGACGCCATGATTCCATGGCAGCGGCGAAGGCTTCTTTAGGAGTCTGTTTTGACCACTGGAAAATCGCTGAGGCTATAGCAGCACGGTTGGTGAATGTGCGACCACGGAGAGTGTCTTTGATTGTTGGAAAAAGCCAAAAGTCACTAGGAGCCAGGTCAGGTAGGTAGGGAGCATGAGGAATCACTTCAAAGTTGTTATCACGAAGAAACTGTTGCGTAACGTTAGCTCGATGTGCGCGTGCGTTGTCTTGGTGAAACAGCACACGCGCAGCCCTTCCCGGACGTTTTTGTTGCAGTGCAGGAAGGAATTTGTTCTTCAAAACATTTTCGTAAGATGCACCTGTTACCGTAGTGCCCTTTGGAACGCAATGGGTAAGGATTACGCCCTCGCTGTCCCAGAACATGGACACCATCATTTTTTCAGCACTGGCGGTTACCCGAAATTTTTTTGGTGGCGGTGAATCTGTGTGCTTCCATTGAGCTGACTGGCGCTTTGTTTCTGGATTGTCACAACCGACGAAAAGAAAGTCCCATTGATGCTGTCGTTGCGCGTCAACATTGCTTGGCAACATACCACATGGGCAGCCATGTGGTCGTCCGTCAGCATTCGTGGCACCCACCTGGATGACACTTTTCGCATTTTCAGGTCATCATGCAGGATTGTGTGCACAGAACCCACAGAAATGCCACCTCTGGAGGCGATCTGTTCAACAGTCAATCGGCGATCCTCCAAAACAATTCTGTCCACTTTCTCGATCATGTCGTCAGACCGGCTTGTGCGAGCCCGAGGTTGTTTTGGTTTGTTGTCACACTATGTTCTGCCTTCATTAAACTGTCGCACCCACGAACGCACTTTCGACACATCCATAACTCCATCACCACATGTCTCGTTCAACTGTCGATGAATTTCAATTGGTTCCACACCACGCAAATTCAGAAAACGAATGATTGCACGCTGTTCAAGTAAGGAAAACGTCGCCATTTTAAGTATTTAAAACAGTTCTCATTCTCGCCGCTGGCGGTAAAATTCCATCTGCCGTACGGTGCTGCCATCTCTGGGACGTATTGACAATGAAAGCTGCCTCATTTTAAAACAATGCACATGTTTCTATCTCTTTCCAGTCTGGAGAAAAAAAATCGGAGGCCTTAGAACTTGAATGCACCTTGTGTATAATTTTGAAATGTAAAATAATTTCGTAACATTTCAGAGTATGGTGCACTTTCCTTAAGGTAATAAATCGCATACCCTGAGATCAGAATAGGAACAAAGGTCATCCTAATGTAGGTGGAAACGTAACATTCAGTTGACGCAGGGTAGTATCGAAAGGTTTGATTGATCTATAAACTCCTAGATCTTGGTTTGTTAGAAGTGATTCACAACTGGAATCAGTTAGCTCATGCAAATACCTGGGTGTAGAATTAGTAGGGATATAAAATGGAATGATGCCACCGGATCAGTCGTAGGAAGGAGACGCTGCGAAAATGCAGTGAAGTACAAAGGAGGCTGCTTATAAATCACTTAGAAACGTCCCCTTTGAAAAATTATGAATGACTATGCTGGTAAACCTCTTACATTATTTGATTTTCAAACAGATGAGCAAAACTGAACGTACTCAGACATTTCTTTCTTTACTTATTCTGACCATCACTAAACTGACAATATTTTTAGCACAACGTAACCTGACTTTCAATAATCCCTACAAAAGAATCGCCCTGACTAACAATAACCTATACCTTTCATGAATCACTTACCTCACAAAAATCTTCGTTACTCAAACTACTGCAATACGGCGTGTGCCAATACTGCCAGCTAAATAAAAGATTCTAACTACTGAAGGCACTAACTACTGATAGGCATAGTTAGCAAATGAAAGATTTTGATGGAGAACAAACAATGTATTTACTTTAATAGTGTTCAAAAGTCATAATATATGTATATATCAGTTCATGACATCCAGTCATACAAATTTCCTATTTCTGACGGACACATGTCCAGATCGTCCGCTCCTAAAACTCGGCCATCTCTCTCCTCGCATCCACCACTGATAGCGGCTCACTTCGAACTGCACGACGCTACGTGCCGCAGGGTTGTGATATCCAGACAGCGCGATTCTCGTACCAACCTCATGAACTTCTCGTATTTTAGTAAAAATTCATGTAAGTTTTGAAAGTTTTTTATTTGTATATATATATATATATATATATATATATATAGTTTTGAAAATTTTTTATTTGTATATATATATATATATATATATATATATATATATATATATATATATATATATATATACACATACAAATAAAAAGTTTTGAAATTTTTTATATATATATATATATATATATATATATATATACAAATAAAAAATTTTCAAAACTATATATATATATATATATATACAAATAAGGACGGAAGTGGTGGGAGACTGAGGTAATGGTGCGAGAGTCACCGCCAGACCGTGTACTGAACGCTGAGCGCGTCAGCGAGAGGGGAGACGTTATTTTGGCACGGCAGTCTGAGGGCGAGTGGGCAGGGCGAGGAAACACCAACGAGTCTCCGCACGGCCAGCGCATCGCTCAAAAGATCCGTAGCTGCTGCTTCGCGTATAAGGAGGCTAACCCTCTGAAACACGGATACGAATAAAAAATTTTCAATATATATATACAGATCTTTACAAAACTTTATTTACAAATGAATAAAACTACGAACAAGAATTTGTAATGATGAAACAAATTCGATGTCTACATCTTCTTCTTCCTGTTTCGTTTTATAAAGAGTGTCCGACGTCATTTTCTCGTACATTTCGTGTGTTGGCTCAAAAGTTACACATGTTCTGTTGTTTCCTGGTCGTTCTTTAATGCATTCAGAGGCAAGAAGTGCTCCATTCAGTGTACTGGTTTGGAGTCTGTTCCTAATTTTGGTTTTCGTCAGGTTTACCTGAAGTTGAACATGAAACTTCAATAACCTAACAAGTATGAAATCATATTATTAACTAGTTATTAGCTTCACTGCTTTACATACCTTAGAAAAAACTCTTTCGCTGTCTGCATTTGAATGAGGTAAACTCAAAATTGAGAGAGCGAAAACGCTCAATTCCTTAAATTCTTCAGATTCGTTATTTAATATATTCCACATTTTATCCGGTGATTGTTCCTTTTGTAGTGAGTCTGGGAGACAAGCCAAAACCAGAGGGATATGCCGCCACTGGTCATCTGTAGTTTGTGCTAAATCGAGATCTGAGGGAGGAATTATACGTGGCAACAGTTCCATTAAAGGCATGAGTGAAGGTGTTGTATCTTGGAAACTTTGTGACAGGGCATTTGTAGATTTGAGTGCCGCTTGTTTGGACAGCACTTTATCTTCTATATCATACCGTAATTTAATCTGGCACGAAGCTGTCTGTAATATTTGAGAATTAATAGCTCTCATTAGGTATGCCACACATAAACACACAAATGTATAGAAAACAATAAAACACAAATTATATATGATTTCAGGCAAACGAGGTGTACTCACCACAAGAAAGTTCCTGCATCGATGATAAAAATGCTTGATAAGATGCGGGTGATTCTTTATCTCTGGCGTGCCAACGTTCTTCAGAATTTTCACACCCAAATACAGTTGTGAACCTTCCAGTTGATGAGCTGCATTTTTTGGGTCAACATCACTGAGATTTTTTCCCATGACACAAGTGCGATTCATGAAATACAAAAGTATTTTTGTATAGAGAGCACTAATCTTGTCATGAAGGTCAACATTTACTACTGCTCTAGACTGGAAATACTCGTTGAAAGTAGTAAATTTTAGTAGAATCCACTCTAAGAACATATAATACATTTTTGCAAAGGAGTCATGTAAACTTTTAAAAACTTGTTCAGCACTTAGAACTCGCTCAGAAAGCCATTTTTGGTTAAAAAACAGCATTAGAGCATCCCAGTTTTCCAGCACTGTCCTAACAACCGCAATCATTGACAGCCAACGTGTCTGTGAAGGATGTAGTAATTTGTGTGGTTCCAAGTTTAAAAATACCTGGAATAAAACATAATGTTTAGCCTATTTCCACACGATCGGACGTGAAATAAAGTCTATGAGATATAAAATGCTACAATACCTGAAATTCCTTGAACTCTGCCTGCCTCTTCGCACTGAGTTTGAAAAAACCATAAATATTCCTCGCGAGGTCCTCACAAGCTCTTGGAAGGTTCTTGCACGCCTCTCTGGCGCATATATGCACCGAATGACAAACACACTTCATTACACAAGTTCCCGGGCAGCTATCTCGGAATCTGCTTCCTACAGAATTACGAACTCTCATCATAGTATTGCAACCATCTGCTCCAAAGCCTATAATATTGGCAAATTGAATGTTATGGTGTTGAAACGTTTTTACTAAACCATTGTAGAGATTTTCTGCATTAGAAGCTTTCTGAACATTTAAGTCTCTATCTTCATAAACTTTACATAGCTCCCAAAACTTACTTTCAGTACAACCTGTAAAAGGAGAAGTGATACAAAGTGGTAACTTAACATGAAAATTTATTTTAGAATTAATTTGGTTGTTATTTCAAAACTAGCTCTTATTATTACTCACCTGAATCTTTGTCATAAAAGCGGATCGCCATGCAGGAATTTTTCACAGTTCCGATATCGGCGGACTCGTCCGTCATTATGCTAAATTTGGCGTGTTGTAGTTTTTTCGCCGACACTTCTTTATGTGACGTCCCAATAACATTAGAAACAATGGCACGTGCTTTGTGCCGTTTAAGAGTCATTGCCCTTGCAATATCCGAGTCTGCAAAAATATCTTTTAACAAACCGGATAAATGGTCAGCAGCTAAAAATGCCACGTTGTGTTCTGCTAAGAATGCCGATAATTTGATTTCAGCTTTAGCAACCTTCCTCTTAACTGGTTGTGTGTTTGTGACAAATTGAGCAACTGAAGGCTGTCGCACGGTAGCAGACTGCACCATGTTTAGATACTTCTTACTTCTGGAATGGTTTTTAATATTCTGGATTTCCGAAACAATGCTGGTATTGCAATATCTGCATCGCGCCCTGAGCGGATCACTATCGCGCACCAGCGAATTACGTAAACCTGGCATATGAGGCCACTCATCACGAAATTTTTGTTGTCGATGGACAGGCCGTTCTGTCTTCGAGATTACACCTACACTACACAGTAAATGAATTCAGCTAAACGTACTCGCAATGACTATACGCGAAATACGCATTGTTAAAGAGTATCGTTTGTTGAAGACGAAACAATAGCGTCTGATGAAATGTCTTTCGTTTGTACTTAACAATTCCACAGTATTGTAGGGTAGTTAGATCTACTGTTAGTTGCTTTCCAATAATATTCGATTAAAGTTCCATTTAGTGCTTTGAGATTCATTGACCGCTCTATTTCTGAAACTGAACAATTCGGACTGACTGAAATACACTCCTGGAAATTGAAATAAGAACACCGCGAATTCATTGTCCCAGGAAGGGGAAACCTTATTGACACATTCCTGGGGTCAGATACATCACATGATCACACTGACAGAACCACAGGCACATAGACACAGGCAACAGAGCATGCACAATGTCGGCACTAGTACAGTGTATATCCACCTTTCGCAGCAATGCAGGCTGCTATTCTCCCATGGAGACGATCGTAGAGATGCTGGATGTAGTCCTGTGGAACGGCTTGCCATGCCATTTCCACCTGGCGCCTCAGTTGGACCAGCGTTCGTGCTGGACGTGCAGACCGCGTGAGACGACGCTTCATCCAGTCCCAAACATGCTCAATGGGGGACAGATCCGGAGATCTTGCTGGCCAGGGTAGTTGACTTACACCTTCTAGAGCACGTTGGGTGGCACGGGATACATGCGGACGTGCATTGTCCTGTTGGAACAGCAAGTTCCCTTGCCGGTCTAGGAATGGTAGAACGATGGGTTCGATGACGGTTTGGATGTACCGTGCACTATTCAGTGTCCCCTCGACGATCACCAGTGGTGTACGGCCAGTGTAGGAGATCGCTCCCCACATCATGATGCCGGGTGTTGGCCCTGTATGCCTCGGTCGTATGCAGTCCTGATTGTGGCGCTCACCTGCACGGCGCCAAACACGCATACAACCATCATTGGCACCAAGGCAGAAGCGACTCTCATCGCTGAAGTCGACACGTCTCCATTCGTCCCTCCATTCACGCCTGTCGCGACACTAGTGGAGGCGGGCTGCACGATGTTGGGGCGTGAGCGGAAGACGGCCTAACGGTGTGCGGGACCGTAGCCCAGCTTCATGGAGACGGTTGCGAATTGTCCTCGCCGATACCCCAGGAGCAACAGTGTCCCTAATTTGCTGGGAAGTGGCGGTGCGGTCCCCTATGGCACTGCGTAGGATCCTACGGTCTTGGCGTGCATCCGTGCGTCGCTGCGGTCCGGTCCCAGGTCGACGGGCACGTGCACCTTCCGCCGACCACTGGCGACAACATCGATGTACTGTGGAGACCTCACGCCCCACGTGTTGAGCAATTCGGCGGTACGTCCACCCGGCCTCCCGCATGCCCACTATGCGCCCTCGCTCAAAGTCCGTCAACTGCACATACAGTTCACGTCCACGCTGTCGCGGCATGCTACCAGTGTTAAAGACTGCGATGGAGCTCCGTATGCCACGGCAAACTGGCTGACACTGACGGCGGCGGTGCACAAATGCTGCGCAGCTAGCGCCATTCGACGGCCAACACCGCGGTTCCTGGTGTGTCTGCTGTGCCGTGCGTGTGATCATTGCTTGTACAGCCCTCTCGCAGTGTCTGGAGCAAGTATGGTGGGTCTGACACACCGGTGTCAATGTGTTCTTTTTTCCATTTCCAGTAGTGTATGTTATGCAAAGCAGAGTGATTCGTTATTGTTAGCTTATTTAATTTTTTTTCCAGGGCCAGGCTTTGAACTATTCTTCATTCTTATTCTCGACTTCAATCGTTTTGTCATGTCGGTAGTTTGGCGCTCTCTCTCCTGCCTGAAATTTGTTGATTGACAGAGACTGCATGGATTCGTAACAATTTCTAATCATTTTTAAAATATAACAGATGAATTGATTATTTTCCAAACAAATGTGTATAATGTATATTTGGTAAAAAATTTGGACCCGCCTCCATAGCCACACGACTTGGTGTGGTGTCACGAGCCACGAACCCTCAACTACTAAGGTTCGAGTTCCCCCGTGGACATGTATGTTTCTGTGATGTCTGTAGACTAAGGATAAAAAAAAGGGTTTTAGGCAAAATTCTCGTATGTTCGTGTACGATATTTACTTTTGCCTCGTACATCGTACAAATGACGAAATTCTCGTATGCGTATGAGAATTCTCGTACATATCACAGCCCTGCGCGCTGTTCACATCCAACTGCCCAACACAACAGTAGCGAATATTCCAACAATGCCAGCCACCCACAGATTGCACACAGCACAGTCACTGATTTTCATACAGAGCGCTACGTGACGTTACCAACATAAAAACCTAAATAGCCTACTTACAACTTATGCGCCCCATTTCAGAAAATACACAAGTGTGTGGTACCTATACCAGACAGGACTAAGAGGAGATACTAAAAATACGCAAAGGTAACAGGAATGGTGACAGATTTGTATCTCATGGGAGAACGTATCAGCAGACGTTAGAAGATAGACGCAATTTAGCCCACGAAAGCCTACTTACAAGGTTTCAAGGTCCAATATTAAGTAAAGGCTGCGATGACAAGCGCAGACGAATTACGTCACGTACACAGGAATTTAACATGTCATTGTTTCCACTCTCCGCACACCTTTAGAAAGAGACGTTACCCAGCATGTGGTAGCGTGCTAACTACACTCTGCCATGCACTTAAGGGATGTTCAGTGTGTGCCTGCATACGTAGACGTATCGCACACATTAATGGGACGATTGTGAAAATAATGTTGCCTTACTCGAAAACAAATGGAAAAAAACAAAATATGTTAATAACAAACGTAAGCCCTTCTGGTGCTCTGCAGCCTTTACTTACTAAAACTCTCTTGTTCACGCTTTGATACTGTTCGACGATTACATTGTTCAGACATTTAAGGTACCAAGATAGTATTTCATTCTCAACGGAACTGGGAAGCTTCACTATAAATACCTGAGATCTTAGACATTAGTACAAACAAACACATATAGCTGAACGGCTACTGATACTGTAATCTCTGCGAACTACCATAATACAAAAATGCTTCTGTTTCAGCTGAAACTGCGAATTACTATAATCGGTCAATTTACTAATATTTCCACTAGGCGACTCGAAGGATTACATCGCCGTCGACAGATGAATTTATACCAGTTAGTAAGTCTTTAATGTACTGTGCGTAGGCTACTACTTTTGAGTAACATATGTTGGCAACTTTAAGTGTTAACGGTCTCCTGTCCGCTCCTCCTTACTTTACATGCGCTTTCTGTGTAAGCACGACAGCAGAGCAGACCCATTCACTGTACAACCGTAATAGAGCCAGAGTCGTACAAAACCATCATAAAGTTTAAGGCAACGGTTTCTGTTCGTTCCTAGGCTCTTTAGGCTTACACGTGAAAGTACTGAATATTTTGATGGACATTCCTTTCCATCTCTCAGGAGAGTTAATCACCTACGTTCCCCATTCAACATAAGGGTTATGAAACTCGGTGAATGTTTAAAATTTCATATGGTGTATTTCATATCAATTCTTAATATGTCAAAATATCAACCTGAATCGTTAAAACGAATACACAAATGTTTTGCAGTAGAAAATATAAAATCTACATTGTCTGTCTATTTCTCCAGCCTCTTAACGGGTATATACAGAGAAAGGCTAGAAGAAGAGGAGAAAATTGATAGGGAAATCGTGCGGGAGTAATGAATATCAAAGCGGATCATTTATCATCATCGCAATGTCATTAGGGACTATTCACAAAAGGGACGCATTTAAAACAACGTCTGAGGGACACCATTCTCTTGTATCAATTTTATCGGCTCCAAAATAACCTGTAGACAGGAACGACAGTAGTAAAACTGTAGGACATTCTAAAAAAAGTTGTCTTGTTTGTTGGGGATGTTATGTCTCAATTTAGTATCATATGTACACATAAGGTCGAATAAAATACCATCGAAGTGGGGCCCGCGCAGTGGATCTGGTGTATAGCAACATTTAGCAGAGTTAGGTTCCTGATCAAATGTAATGCGGAATTGACCACCAGATGTCGCGACAGGGTAACCAGCAAGCGTAAGAGCGGGCAGCATTATGTTGTTGTTTCGTCAGTATAGAATTGGTAACGGTGAAATGGAGCGATCAGGAGAGCTCGTTGACTTCGAACGTGGACGAGTCGCTGCCTGTTACCTGAGCAACAAATCAATCAGGGACATTTCAACCTATCTAAGGCTGCCCAAGCCAATTGTTGGTGATGTGACTGTGAAGTAGAAACGCGAAGGAACAACCACAGTTAAACCAAGACCAGGCTCAGGTTATGTAGTGACGGGAAGGGACCGTCGACAATTGAGCGGGATCGTTGTGAAAAATTCCATTAAACAGTGGAAAGTATCAATCTTCAGTTCCAAAGTACGAGGTGCATTCAAGTTCTAAGGCCTCCGATTTCTTTTCTAATTAACTACTCACCCGAAATCGATGAAACTGGCGTTACTTCTCGACGTAATCGCCCTGCAGACGTACACATTTTTCACAACGCTGACGCCATGATTCCATGGCAGCGGCGAAGGCTTCTTTAGGAGTCTGTTTTGACCACTGGAAAATCGCTGAGGCAATAGCAGCACGGCTGGTGAATGTGCGGCCACGGAGAGTGTCTTTCATTGTTGGAAAAAGCCAAAAGTCACTAGGAGCCATGTCAGGTGAGTAGGGAGTATGAGGAATCACTTCAATGTTGTTATCACGAAGAAACTGTTGCGTAACGTTAGCTCGATGTGCGGGTGCGTTGTCTTGGTGAAACAGCACACGCGCAGCCCTTCCCGGACGTTTTTGTTGCAGTGCAGGAAGGAATTTGTCCCCCCTGCGGGTCCGGGGATTAGAATAGGCCCGAGGTATTCCTGCCTGTCGTAAGAGGCGACTAAAAGGAGTCCATCCCCCTCACGGGGGTAGTTAGCGCCTGCGTCCGGAGACGGACGGTTCCACGACCTATAATCGTGGTCTTTTTGGTTTTTCACTTCTCGTTTCTTCCTTCCTTTTGTTGGTTCCTTTCTTTGCTCCTCTCCACCTCGCTGTCTTCCTTACTCTTTCCCTTGACTTCTCCTTGCCTTCTCTTTGCTTTTTCTCCTTGCCTTCTCATTGCCTTTTTCTCCTTGCCTTCTCTGGTCTCCGCCTTGGCGTTTGAGACAGTCTGTCCTCCTTCTCCCTCTCTCTCTTCTTTTTCCTCTTCTTCCTTCCTCCCTGTGCGTGCCTGAAGGCCGACCCACGCGTTCGCACGCGTAGCCGGTGACGGGGTAACGCGTAAGTCCCCGCCCTGGGTAGACATGTAAGGCACGCGCGTACCCCCTGGTAAAGGCCAGGCCCGGGGAGGGGTGATTGCCTGAGCTGATACCTTCTGACCATGCCGATTGGTCCCTCCGTCTGTTTCTCGGGAGGTGTGACCTGAGGTGTAAACATTCACCTAAGGCGGGAGTGCCCTCTGAGAGGGTCCCCACAAGGAAGGAGCGCGCCATCGGAGACGCTGGCAATCATGGGGGATTCCTCCGCAATGGATTCTACTCCATCTCACTCGACTTCGACCCAAAAACGGAAACGTGACCAGCTAACAGTGATAAAAGTACTACCGCCTGCCCCACAGTTCCTCGTAGTTTCTCGCACTGAGGACGGAAAGGATTTTTCCTCTGTCAACCCTTTTGTTATTCAGAAGGGCGTTGATGCCATAGCCGGATCTGTCAAATCTTGTACCAGGTTGCGTAACGGCACCTTATTACTAGAAACTGAGAGTGCCTTTCAGGCACAAAAACTGCTTCGGGCCACCCTCCTGTACACGTTCCCTGTCCGGGTGGAGGCCCACCGAACTTTGAATTCGTCTCGTGGTGTAGTCTATACTAGCTCCCTCGACGGATTGACTGACGAGGAGCTTCAATCTTTCCTCGCTGAGCAGGGCGTGACGGCTGTCCACCGGGTCATGAAAAAGGTCAACAACGACCTTGTACCGACCCGGACACTTTTCTTGACCTTCGATAGTGTTAAGCTGCCATCGCGCATCAAGGCAGGCTACGAGGTCGTCGTAACTGCCGCCTGCTTCACGTCTGCTGTGCAGCGAGCTACCTTAATTTAAGTATTAACTGTATTTTTCTTACTTGTCACTTCTTCTTCCGTGTGTATTTGCTTTTAGGAAGCTTTAATTTTCGAGTGCTCTTAATAGTGTTCCATAGATTTCGTGTTTGTTTTGAATACAGTAAGAGAGAGTCCCTGTAGTCAACCATAGTGCCAGTAGTGCTAGAGTTTGTTTTCAATACAGTCCAGAGACAGGTAGTGCTATTTTCATTGTTTTCTACAAGAAGTGGCTAGCAACCACAGTTTAGTGAATAAGCAGCCGCCTTTAGTGAATTAGCAGTCTAGTTAAAGGTTGATTAACTCCCTTCAGTAAATTGTTTCCTTAGGATGGATAGGATGTGTGACTGCTGTGTACGGACGCAGGAGGAGCTGGCCACTGTTCGCGAACAGCTGAGCGTGTTGATGGCCGCGGTCAGCCGTCTTCAGGCTGCTGCCTCGGAGTGTAGCGGCAGTGGGGAGTCTGGTGCGTCGCAAGGTACACCCCAGGTGTTACATGCTTCACCCACTGTCCCTGCTGTCGAGACATCTTCGCGGGTACCGGGCGCGGTTGGGCCACCCTCTCCCCAAGGGGAGTGGCGGGTTCAGCGGCGTTCGCGGCGCACGAGGCGGAAGGTCAATGTGGAGGCTGGCCGTGTGGCATCGCCCGCTCTGCCTGTGAGGGGACATGTGGCTGCTCCTTCAGCAAGGTCCGAGCAGGCACACGGGGGGAGGGGTTTATTAGTTATTGGGAGCTCCAACGTTAGGCGGGTGATGGAGCCCCTTAGGGAAATAGCGAGAAGGTCGGGGAAGAAGGCCAGTGTTCACTCTGTCTGCTTGCCGGGGGGTCTCATCCGAGATGTGGAGGAGGCCCTACCGGCGGCGATAGAGAGCACTGGGTGCACCCGACTGCAAATTATTGCTCATGTCGGCACCAATGACTCCTGCCGTCTGGGTTCAGAGGTCATCCTCAGTTCGTACAGGCGGTTGGCGGAATTGGTGAAGGCGGAAAGCCTCGCTCGCGGGGTGGAATCAGAGCTAACTATTTGTAGTATCGTTCCCAGAACCGATCGCGGTCCTCTGGTTTGGAGCCGAGTGGAAGGCTTAAACCAGAGGCTCAGACGATTCTGCGGAGATCTGGGGTGCAAATTTCTCGACCTCCGCTATCGGGTGGAGAAATGTAGGGTCCCCCTGAATAGGTCAAGCGTGCACTACACGCCGGAAGCGGCTACAAGGGTAGCGGAGTACGTGTGGAGTGCATATGGGGGTTTTTTAGGTTAGAGAATCCCCTCCCTAGGCCCGACAAGACGCCTCCTGAGACGCGGCAAGATAGGAGTAGGCAAAATGCAACAGGGAATAACAATATTAATGTGCTAATAGTAAACTGCAGGAGCGTCTATAGAAAGGTCCCAGAACTGCTCTCATTAATAAACGATCACAACGCCCATATAGTACTAGGGACAGAAAGTTGGCTGAAACCAGACGTAAACAGTAACGAAATCCTAAACTCAGATTGGAATGTGTACCGCAGAGACAGGCTGAACAGTGAAGGGGGAGGCGTGTTTATAGCGGTAAGAAGTGCAATAGTATCGAAAGAAATTGACGGAGATCCGAAATGTGAAATGATTTGGGTGAAGGTCGCGGTTAAAGCAGGCTCAGACATGGTAATTGGATGTGTCTATAGGCCCCCTGGCTCAGCAGCTGTTGTGGCTGAGCACCTGAAGGATAATTTGGAAAATATTTCGAGTAGATTTCCCCACCATGTTATAGTTCTGGGTGGAGATTTTAATTTGCCGGATATAGACTGGGAGACTCAGACGTTCATAACGGGTGGCAAGGACAAAGAATCCAGTGAAATTTTTTTAAGTGCTTTATCTGAAAACTACCTTGAGCAGTTAAACAGAGAACCGACTCGTGGCGATAACATATTAGACCTTCTGGTGACAAACAGACCCGAACTATTTGAAAAAGTTAACGCAGAACAGGGAATCAGTGATCATAAAGCGGTTACGGCATCGATGATTTCAGCCGTAAATAGGAATATTAAAAAGGGTAGGAAGATTTTTCTGTTTAGAAAAAGTGACAAAAAGCAGATTTCAGAGTACCTGTTGGCTCAACACAAAAGTTTTGTCTCAAGTACTGATAGTGTTGAGGATCAGTGGACAAAGTTCAAAACCATCGTACAATATGCGTTAGATGAGTATGTGCCAAGCAAGATCGTAAGAGATGGAAAAGAGCCACCGTGGTTCAACAACCGAGTTAGAAAACTGCTGCGGAAGCAAAGGGAACTTCACAGCAAACATAAACATAGCCAAAGCCTTGCAGATAAACAAAAATTACGCGAAGCGAAATGTAGTGTGAGGAGGGCTATGCGAGAGGCGTTCAATGAATTCGAAAGTAAAGTTCTATGTACTGACTTGGTAGAAAATCCTAAGAAATTTTGGTCTTATGTCAAAGCGGTAGGTGGATCAAAACAAAATGTCCAGACACTCTGTGACCAAAATGGTACTGAAACAGAGGATGACAGACTAAAGGCCGAAATACTAAATGTCTTTTTCCAAAGTTTTTTCACAGAGGAAGATTGCACTGTAGTTCCTTCTCTAGATTGTCGCACAGATGACAAAATGGTAGATATCGAAATAGACGACAGAGGGATAGAGAAACAATTAAAATCGCTCAAAAGAGGAAAGGCCTCTGGACCTGATGGGATACCAGTTCAATTTTACACAGAGTACGCGAAGGAACTTGCCCCCCTTCTTGCAGCGGTGTACCGTAGGTCTCTAGAAGAGCGTAGCGTTCCAAAGGATTGGAAAAGGGCACAGGTCATCCCCGTTTTCAAGAAGGGACGTCGAACAGATGTGCAGAACTATAGACCTATATCTCTAACGTCGATCAGTTGTAGAATTTTGGAACACGTATTGTGTTCGAGTATAATGACTTTTCTGGAGACTAGAAATCTACTCTGTAGGAATCAGCATGGGTTTCGAAAAAGACGGTCATGTGAAACCCAGCTCGCGCTATTCGTCCACGAGACTCAGAGGGCCATAGACACGGGTTCACAGGTAGATGCCGTGTTTCTTGACTTCCGCAAGGCGTTCGATACAGTTCCCCACAGTCGTTTATTGAACAAAGTAAGAGCATATGGACTATCAGACCAATTGTGTGATTGGATTGAGGAGTTCCTAGATAACAGGACGCAGCATGTTATTCTCAATGGAGAGAAGTCTTCCGAAATAAGAGTAATTTCAGGTGTGCCGCAGGGGAGTGTCATAGGACCGTTGCTGTTCACAATATACATAAATGACCTGGTGGATGACATCGGAAGTTCACTGAGGCTTTTTGCAGATGATGCTGTGGTGTATCGAGAGGTTGTAACAATGGAAAATTGTACTGAAATGCAGGAGGATCTGCAGCGAATTGACGCATGGTGCAGGGAATGGCAACTGAATCTCAATGTAGACAAGTGTAATGTGCTGCGGATACACAGAAAGATAGATCCTTTATCATTTAGCTACAAAATAGCAGGTCAGCAACTGGAAGCAGTTAATACGATAAATTATCTGGGAGTACGCATTAGGAGTGATTTAAAATGGAATGATCATATAATGTTGATTGTCGGTAAAGCAGATGCCAGACTGAGATTCATTGGAAGAATCCTAAGGAAATGCAATCCGAAAACAAAGGAAGTAGGTTACAGTACGCTTGTTCGCCCACTGCTTGAATACTGCTCAGCAGTGTGGGATCCGTACCAGATAGGGTTGATACAAGACATAGAGAAGATCCAACGGAGAGCAGCGCGCTTCGTTACAGGATCATTTAGTAATCGCGAAAGCGTTACGGAGATGATAGATAAACTCCAGTGGAAGACTCTGCAGGAGAGACGCTCAGTAGCTCGGTACGGGCTTTTGTCAAAGTTTCGAGAACATACCTTCACCGAAGAGTCAAGCAGTATATTGCTCCCTCCTACGTATATCTCTCGAAGAGACCATGAGGATAAAATCAGAGAGATTAGAGCCCACACAGAGCCATACCGACAATCCTTCTTTCCACGAACAATACGAGACTGGAATAGAAGGGAGAACCGATAGAGGTACTGAAGGTACCCTCCGCCACTCACCGTCAGGTGGCTTGCGGAGTATGGATGTAGATAGATGTAGATGTAGAGGTTATTTCTGTTCGCCCCTATGTCCCGACACCTACGCGCTGCTACCAGTGTCAGCGTTTCAATCACACTCGACAGTCTTGTTCCAATGCGGCTAAATGTGTCACTTGTGGCAGGGATGCCCATGAGGGTGACTGTCCACCTCCGTCTCCTCGTTGTGTGAACTGTCAGGGTGACCATGCCGCATCCTCCCGCGACTGTCCTGTCTATAAGGACGAACGTTGCATCCAAGAAATTCGGGTCAAAGAGAAAGTGTCCACCTCGGCTGCTCGCAAACTATTGGCTAGTAGGAAGCCCACGCTGCTCCCAGCGGGGAAATATAGTACTGTCCTCGCCTCTCCTCGGACTACCCGGGAGGTAGCAACCCAGACATGCGATCTGACCTTCAGCACCACGGTCGTCCGTTCGGCCAGTGCTAAGATCGCGCGGTCGACGTCTCCTCTTCCTCCCATCACACCACAGACACCAGCCACTTCCTCAGCTTCTGCTAAGTCGAAGACCCCGAAGTCAGATGCACGGTCCTTCAAGAAGGAACCATCCCGTGCAGACTTCCTCCGTCCCTCGACCTCCCAGCCTTCGACCGGTACTTCCACCAAACGTCCTTCCAAAAAGGCGCATAGGAAGCACAGTTCTCCTTCTCCGCCACGGCGCATTTCTTCTCCTGCGCCACCCAGCGGTTGCCGCCCCAGGCCGTCATCCGTTTCGCCTGGCCGCACCGCCGGTAGCCGTACATCTGGCCGTTCACCGGCGGAGGAAGCTCCCCCTCCCGGCCATCCTCCCGAGATGGCCGATGACCCTATAGACCCCATGGACGATGACTGTCCGCCTACTGATAGCGGCGGCAGTGCTCGCTCGAAGCCAGGCCCTAAGCGGCCTTCGAGGTGACCCCTTCTCTCATCTTCCTTTTCTTACGATGGCACTTATTAACTGGAATATTCGCAGCATTCGCTCCAACCGAGAGGACTTGAAGTTGCTGCTCCGCTTGCATCGTCCGCTCGTCGTAGCCCTCCAGGAAACGAAGCTACGCCCATGCGATCACATTGCCTTGGCACACTACACCTCTGTGCGTTTTGACCTACCCCCTGTGGTAGGTATCCCAGCTCATGGAGGGGTTATGTTGCTGGTCCGGGATGATATTTACTACGATCCCATCACGTTGCACACCGGCCTGCAGGCAGTTGCCATCCGCATTACTCTCCCCACTTTTACGTTTTCCTTTTGTGCCGTTTACACTCCATCGTCATCTGCCGTTACCAGGGCAGACATGATGCAACTTATTGCTCAGCTACCTGCACCGTTTTTGTTAACAGGAGACTTCAATGCCCACCATCCCCTTTGGGGTTCTCCAGCCTCCTGCCCGAGGGGCTCCTTGTTAGCAGACCTTTTCAACCAGCTCAATCTTGTCTGCCTCAATACTGGCGCCCCTACTTTTCTTTCGGACACATCTCATACCTATTCCCATTTACACCTCTCTATATGTACTCCCCAACTTGCACGCCGGTTTGAGTGGTATGCACTTGCTGATACATATTCGAGCGACCACTTCCCGTGTGTTATCCATCTCCTGCAGCATACTCCCTCCCCGTGCTCCTCTAGTTGGACCATCTCCAAGGCAGACTGGGGGCTCTTTTCTTCCAGGGTGACCTTTCAGGATCAAACCTTCACAAGCTGCGATCGTCAGGTCGCACACCTCACGGAAGTCATTCTCGCTGCTGCTGAATATTCCATCCCTCACCCTACTTCTTCTCCACGTCGCGTACCGGTCCCCTGGTGGACCGCAGCATGTAGAGACGCTTTACGTGCTCGTCGACGTGCTTTACGCACCTTTAAACGCCACCCTACAGTGGCGAATTGTATTAATTATAAACGATTACGTGCTCAGTGTCGTCGTATTATTAAAGAAAGCAAGAAAGCCAGCTGGGCTGCTTTCACAAGCACCTTCAACAGTTTTACTCCTTCTTCTGTTGTCTGGGGTAGCCTGCGCCGGCTATCTGGCACTAAGGTCCACTCCCCAGTTTCTGGCTTGAAGGTCGCGAATGAAGTCCTTGTGGCCCCTGAGGCTGTCTCCAATGCCTTCGGCCGCTTTTTCGCCGAGGTTTCGAGCTCCGCTCATTACCACCCTGCCTTCCTCCCCCGCAAACAGGCAGAGGAGGCTAGGCCACCTGACTTTTGCTCCTCGAATTGTGAAAGTTATAATAACCCATTCACCATGCGGGAACTCGAAACCGCACTTGGCCGATCACGGTCCTCCGCTCCAGGGCCTGATTCTATTCATATTCAGATGCTGAAGAACCTTTCTCCTGCGGGTAAAGGTTTTCTTCTTCGTACATACAATCGCATCTGGATTGAGGGACATGTTCCCGCATGCTGGCGCGAGTCTATTGTTGTCCCGATTCCTAAGCCGGGGAAGGACAAGCACTTGCCTTCCAGTTATCGACCTATCTCACTTACCAGCTGTGTCTGTAAAGTGATGGAGCGAATGGTTAACTCTCGATTGGTTTGGCTGCTTGAGTCTCGACGCCTACTTACCAATGTCCAATGTGGATTTCGTAGGCGCCGCTCTGCTGTTGACCATCTGGTTACCTTGTCGACCTTCATTATGAATAACTTCTTGCGGAAGCGCCCGACCGCGGCTGTGTTCTTTGATTTGGAGAAGGCTTACGACACCTGTTGGAGGGCGGGCATTCTCCGCACCATGCATACATGGGGCCTTCGCGGTCGCCTCCCTCTTTTTATTCGTTCCTTTTTAATGGATCGACAGTTCAGGGTACGTGTGGGTTCTGTCCTGTCCGACACCTTTCGCCAGGAGAATGGGGTGCCACAGGGCTCAGTTTTGAGCGTCGCTCTGTTCGCCATCGCGATCAATCCAATAATGGATTGCCTCCCAGCTGATGTATCAGGCTCCCTTTTTGTGGACGATTTTACCATCTATTGCAGCGCGCAGCGTACACGTGTCCTGGAGCGCTGTCTTCAGCGTTCTCTTGACCGTCTTTACTCCTGGAGTGTCGCCAATGGCTTCCGTTTTTCTGCCGAGAAGACGGTCTGTATTAACTTCTGGCGCTACAAAGAGTTTCTCCCACCGTCCTTACGACTCGGTCCCGTTGCTCTCCCAATCGTGGAGACAACCAAATTTTTAGGCCTTACCTTTGACAGGAAACTTAGCTGGTCTCCACATGTGTTATATTTGGCCGCCCGTTGTACCCGTTCTTTAAATGTCCTCCGTGTTCTCAGTGGTATGTCGTGGGGAGCGGATCGAACCGTCCTACTTCGTCTATATCGGTCGATCGTCCGCTCCAAGCTGGATTATGGGAGCTTCGTATACTCCTCTGCACGGCCATCCATCTTACGCCGCCTCAACTCCATACAACATCGGGGTTTACGACTTGCGATCGGAGCATTTTATACCAGTCCCGTCGAGAGTCTTCATGCTGACGCTGGCGAACTGCCACTCACTTACCGGCGCGATATACTGCTTTGTCGGTATGCCTGTCGGCTACTGTCAATGCCCGACCATCCGTCTTATCGTTCCTTTTTTGACGACTCTCTTGACCTTCAATACGGGTTGTATGTCTCTGCCCTGCTACCCCCTGGAGTTCGCTTTCGTCGCCTCCTTCAACACCTTCATTTTTCACTCCCTGCAACCTTTCGAGTGGGCGAGAGCCGCACGCCACCTTGGCTCCAGGCTCAGGTCCGCGTTCACCTTGACCTCAGCTCACTCCCAAAAGAGGTCACCCCCGGTTCGGTCTACCACTCCCGTTTTTTGGAACTTCGTTCGAAGTTCATCAACATGACTTTCATTTATACAGATGGCTCTAAGACCAATGACGGGGTTGGGTGTTCCTTTATTGTCGGGGCACAAAGTTTCAAATACCGGCTCCATGACCATTGTTCGGTCTTCACAGCTGAGCTCTTTGCCCTCTACCAGGCTGTTCTTTACATCTGCCGCCACCGACATTCTGCTTATGTCATCTGCTCAGATGCCCTGAGCGCCATCCAGAGCCTCAGTGATCCGTACCCGGTTCACCCTTTCGTACACCGGATCCAACGCTCTCTTCAGCGGCTGGTGGACGTCGGTACGTCGGTTAGCTTTATGTGGGTTCCTGGCCATGTCGGTATCCCTGGGAACGAAGCTGCTGATGCCGCGGCCAAGGCTGCGGTCCTCCAGCCTCGGACAGCTTCTTGTTGTGTCCCTTCGTCCGATTTTAGCAGGGTCATTTGTCGGCGCGTTGTGTCGCTGTGGCATGCCGATTGGGCTGCACTTACCGACAACAAGCTTCGGGCCTTCAAACCTCTTCACGTGGCTTGGACGTCCTCCTCACGCCCTTCTCGGCGGGAGGAGGTCGTTTTAGCAAGGTTAAGAATTGGACACTGCCGGTTCAGCCATCGCCATCTGCTGACGGCTGCGCCGGCGCCGTTCTGCCCATGTGGGCACTTGCTGACGGTTAGACACATTTTAATGTCCTGTCCAGATCTTAACCAACTGCGCCTCGATCTTAACCTGCCTAATACTTTCGATGCCATTTTAGCGGATGACCCACGAGCAGCTGCTCGTGTTCTTTGTTTTATCAATTTGACGAACCTCGCTAAGGACATTTGATGATGTTGTTTTTTAATCCTATGCCTGTCAGTCTCTTTTATCGTGTTTTCCCTTTTAGTTGTTGTTGTCAACTTGTGCCTCGCGGTGCATTCTTAGAGTAGTCAGGGCGCTAATGACCATTGAAGTTGTGCGCCCTAAAACCACAAAAAAAAAGAAGGAATTTGTTCTTCAAAACATTTTCGGGATGCACCTGTTACCGTAGTGCTCTTTGGAACGCAATGGGTAAGAATTACGCCCTCGCTGTCCCAGAACATGGACACCATCATTTTTTCAACACTGGCGGTTACCCAGAAATTTTTTTGGTGGCTGTGAATCTGTGTGCTTCCATTGAGCTGACTCGCGCTTTGTTTCTGGATTGAAAAATGGCATCCACGTCTCATCCATTGTACAACCGACGAAAAGAAAGTCCCATTCATGCTGTCGTTGCGCGTCGACATTGCTTGGCAACATGCCACACGGGCAGCCGTGTGGTCGTCCGTCAGCATTCGTGGCACCCACCTGGATGACACTTTTCGCATTTTGAGGTCCTCATGCAGGATTGTGTGCACAGAACCCACAGAAATGCCACCTCTGGAGACGATCTGTTCAACAGTCATTCGGCGATCCCCCAAAACAATTCTCTCCACTTTCTCGATCATGTCGTCAGACCGGCTTGTGCGAGCCCGAGGTTGTTTCGGTTTGTTGTCACACGATGTTCTGCCTTCATTAAACTGTCACACCCACGAACGCACTTTCGACACATCCGTAACTCCATCACCACATGTCTCGTTCAACTGTCGATGAATTTCAATTGGTTTCACACCACGCAAATTCAGAAAACGAATGATTGCACTCTGTTCAAGTAAGGAAAACGTCGCCATTTTAAGTATTTAAAACAGTTCTCATTCTCGCCGCTGGCGGTAAAATTCCATCTGCCGTACGGTGCTGCCATCTCTGGGACGTATTGACAATGAACGCGGCCTCATTTTAAAACAAGGCACATGTTTCTATCTCTTTCCAGTCCGGAGAAAAAAAATCGGAGGCCTTAGAACTTGAATGCACCTCATACTGCCAGAAGTGCAACTAGCAGAATGAGTGTCCGCAGCGAGTTTGAAAGTGTGGGGTACATTGTGAGCACTCCTGATAAAACACACATTTCTGTACATCATGCTAAAGGATGCCTGACGTGGTGTAAAGAATGTAGACACTGAATAGGGCGTGAATGGAAACGAGTTATTTTGAGTGATGATTCACGCTATACCCTGTTGAGATCCGATAGAAGGCTTTGGGTTTAGCGAATGGCTGGTGAACGTCACCTGCCATTGTGTGTAAAACCAACAGTGAAGTACGGATGGGGAGATGTTGCGTTATGATGTTGCTTTTCGTGGTCAGGGTGAGGTCCCCTTATTGTGATTAAGAAAACGCTATTTGTTGAAGGATATGAACGCATTGTGTAGACTTCCGAAATAAATTGTCTTGTTTGATGGGGATCTTATGTCTCAAATTAGTATCGTATGTCCACACAAGATCGAAGAAAATACCATCGAAGTGGGGCCCGCACAGCGGCTTCGGTGTATAGAAACGTTTAGCAGAGTTAGGTTCCTGATCAAATGTAATGCGGAATTGACCACCAGATGTCACGACAGGAGGAGCAGTTGATGATTGTTCGCATCAGCATAACAACACATCGTGCTATAAAACCGCATCTGTGAGACAGTGGTTTGTGGCCAAAAGCGTTCCTGAAATTTTCTGCTTGGACCCAATAAATCGGCTTTCGGATGAGTTAGATCATCGACTGCGCTCCAGACCTCAGCGTTCGGCGTCATTACCTTCATTGGTTTCATCTTTTGAGGGAGAATGGACTGGCATGCCTCCAACGGTGTTCAGACACTTTATTTAAAGGATCCCCAGCAGAGTTGAAGCGGTAGCTGAACACATCTCATATTAATATTCACTAGTAGGTGTCTGGATACTTTTTATCAGATACTGTATGACTTGAACGCACACTGAAAGCTAGTAAAGAGCGACAGTGTGGAAGTTAAGCACGCCGTACAATGTTTTTTCCGTGTTACTGGTGGGGTAACACTACAATAACTCTTGGGGTATGTATGAACCATCACAAGTCTGTGGATCAGAATTAAAGCAGCTTCCTTCAACAAGTCGGGGAATTATTCTGTTTCAACAATATCATAAAGGTCTAGGAAGTCATTGCCTGCTCCAGCTCTTATGCTGAAAAGGCGCTAAGCACTGTTGCGAATTCCGTCATTGATAGAATTCAGCACCTCGCTTTTAACCGACCGCTTTGTGTTACGGAAAGGTCCCCCGGCAGGTGGTTGTGAAAAAAGTACACCGCCCTGTCTGGGAAGTATCTGCTTTGCTCTGAAAACAGTTGGTTTACCCACAGAATTTCACAGAATTTCTGTAAGAAACTACTTTCATAATGTGCATTTCTCAGTGGTTTGAGTGAAGTACTGCGTCAGACTTATGACCTGCATACGGCATATGACGGCCGGAGCCGGAATTTTGTTACTGAGATTGAGTGTGGCTGTGCCGAAAAATAAACTGTTTTCAAAATAAACATATGAATAATCACTGAAGACTCCAGTACGACGAAATAACGTTCTTTCCAAAAGTCTACACTTTTGGTCTAGTGAATATGATTCTTCATTACACCAGTACCGAAATACGCAGCACCTTTGCCTGGATTCATGGTATCCCATACAACTGACAGCATGTTCTGTTCAAAATCTTCTTGGTTTTCGAGCCACTTCAGTTCGAATAAAATTCTCGAGATTTCGATGGCCATTCCGGCATCGTCATCAGTTGAACCACTGACTGCCGGGACTAGCACAGGTTTCCGCTTGTATAGCCACTATTGCCGTTCCTGGCATCAATCAGAGAGGGCCGGAACGACGCTGACTGGGCAACTCGTGGCAACTCCATTAGTCCGCCGCTCGTGGTCTCGCGGTAGCGTTCTCGCTTCCTGAGCACGGGGTCCCGGGTTCGATTCCCGGCGGGGTCAGGGATTTTCACCTGCCTCGAGATGACTGGGTGTTTGTGTTGTCCTCATCATTTCATCATCATCCAGGACAGTGGCGAAATTGGACTGAGCAACGATTGGGTGATTGTACGGGCGCTGATAACCACGCAGTTGAGCGCCCCACAAACCAAACATCATCATCATCATCATCGTGGCAACTCCGGCCCGCCGAGTGGCGTCAGGGAGCCCGAGGATCCGGCGCCACGTTTAAAACTGCCGCTCCCGCCTCGCTACAAGCGTTAAGCATTCGTCGTTACCTTCTCTCGACAACCAATGCCCGCCCGCTTCTGTCCTCTGTTAAAATCGTCGTTGTTCATTTTAATCTCAGCCGCCTCTTTTGCAACGGAATCTCAGCATGCTGACAAATCAGCCAATATTCTGTGTTTTCAAAATTTATTTTGTGTCTGTTTTCCAGGTGATGCTCAGGTATGGACGACTTGTACATTATATCGCTTGTGCTCGGTGCAACACTCTTCAACTGTGCGAACTGCCTCACTTATATAGATGCTTCCGCATTCGCAAGGGATTCCACACATGCCAGGCACATGAAGAGTTTCCAGAATGAGATTTTCACTCTGCAGCGGAGCTGTGAGTACCGGGCGTGAGTCGTGCTTCGGTAGCTCAGTTGGTAGAGCGCTTGCCCGCGAAAGGCAAAGGTCCCGAGTTCGAGTCTCGGTCGGGCACACAGTTTTAATCTGCCAGGAAGTTTCATATCAGCGCACACTCCGCTGCAGAGTGAAAATCTCATTCTGGAAACATCCCCCAGGCTGTGGCTAAGCCATGTCTCCGCTATATCCTTTCTTTCAGGAGTGCTAGTTCTGCAAGGTTCGCAGGAGAGCTTCTGTAAAGTTTGGAAGATAGGAGGCGAGATACTGGCAGAAGTAGAGCTGTGAGTACCGGGCGTGAGTCGTGCTTCGGTAGCTCAGTTGGTAGAGCGCTTGCCCGCGAAAGGCAAACGTCCCGAGTTCGAGTCTCGGTCGGGCACACAGTTTTAATCTGCCAGGAAGTTTCACATGAAGAGTTTTTTTTTTTCTTTTGGTCATCAGTCTACTGACTGGTTTGATGCGGCCCGCCACGAATTCCTTTCCTGAGCTAACCTCTTCGTCTCAGAGTAGCACTTGCAACCTACGTCCTCAATTATTTGCTTGACCTATTCCAATCTCTGTCTTCCTCTACAGTTTTTGCCCTCTACAGCTCCCTCTAGTACCATGGAAGTCATTCCCTCATGCCTTAACAGATGTCCTATCATCCTGTCCCTTCTCCTTATCAGTGTTTTCCACATATTCCTTTCCTCTCCGATTCTGCGTAGAACCTCCTCATTCCTTACCTTATCAGTCCACCTAATTTTCAACATTCGTCTATAGCACCACATCTCAAATGCTTCGATTCTCTTCTGTTCCGGTTTTCCCACAGTCCATGTTTCACTACCATACAATGCTGTACTCCAGACGTACACCCTCAGAAATTTCTTCCTCAAGTTAAGGCCGGTATTTGATATTAGTAGACTTGCCAGAAATGCCTTTTTTGCCATAGCGAGTCTGCTTTCGATGTCCTCCTTGCTCCGTCCGTCATTGGTTATTTTACTGCCTAGGTAGCAGAATTCCTTAACTTCATTGACTTCGTGACCATCAATCCTGATGCTAAGTTTCTCGCTGTTCTCCTTTCTACTACTTCTCATTACCTTCGTCTTTCTCCGATTTCCTCTCAAACCATACTGTGTACTCATTAGACTGTTAATTCCGTTCAGCAGATCATTTAATTCTTCTTCACTTTCACTCAGGATAGCAATGTCATCAGCGAATCGTATCATTGATATCCTTTCACCTTGTATTTTAATTCCACTCCTGAACCTTTCTTTTATTTCCATCATTACTTCCTCGATGTACAGATTGAAGAATAGGGGCGAAAGGCCACAGCCTTGTCTTACACCCTTCTTAATACGAGCACTTCGTTCTTGATCGTCCACTCTTATTATTCCCTCTTGGTTGTTGTACATATTGTATATGACCCGTCTCTCCCTGTAGCTTACCCCTACTTTTTTCAGAATCTCGAACAGCTTGCACCATTTTATATTGTCGAACGCTTTTTCCAGGTCGACAAATCCTATGAAAGTGTCTTGATTTTTCTTTAGCCTTGCTTCCATTATTAGCCGTAACGTCAGAATTGCCTCTCTCGTCCCTTTACTTTCCCTAAAGCCAAACTGATCGTCACCTAGCGCATTCTCAATTTTCTTTTCCATTCTTCTGTATATTATTCTTGTAAGCAGCTTCGATGCATGACCTGTTAAGCTGATTGTCCGATAACTCTCGCACTTGTCAGCTCTTGCCGTCTTCGGAATTGTGTGGATGATGCTTTTCCGAAAGTCAGATGGTATATCGCCAGACTCATATATTCTACACACCAACGTGAATAGTCCTTTTGTTGCCACTTCCCCCGATGATGAAGAGCTACGTCGTCTTTAAAATGGCGCAGCGTATCTCGTACCTTGGGGCCTACAAGAGCACTGGTCTCACTCCATGTCTCTGCAGCATATGTCCTGAATACGCTAACACGAAAAAAAAATTGTTTCTGATGACGACCACCTACAATCAGAATTGCAGTACTTGAGACACGAGTTTAGAGAAAATGGTTGTAGCAAGAAAGACACTGCAAACGCGTTCAGGTGCCAGCGAAGAAAAAACCCTTGTGAATCGGTAGGAGAGGCCAAGCCGGCAGAAGAGGCCGAGCCAGCCGCTTTCCTGCCATACTGTGGGACAACGAGCAGTAAGTTAGCAGCAGCAATCAGCGTCGTTTCGGCCCTCTTTGATTGGTGCCTGGGACTGAAATAGTGGCTGTATACCGTAAGGGGAAAACCTTGCCAGTCCCGTCAGTCAGTAGCCTTACTCCTGACGACGATGGCGGAGATGTACATCGAGAATTTCGTTAGAACTGATAAAATCTTCTCTGGTTGTCTGCCGAGTCAATGTGTTGTTCTCCAGCAACGTTCCAGCAAGTTTCTTACTTGCCATCTTCAGGCGAAGTGTCGGGTTCACGTCTCGTCTGGATGTTTAAGGCCGTTGGACCACGGGCTTCTCTGCATCCTCAGCGCCAGTCGGTCCAATCAGGCGCCAGCGGAATCGGCACGGCGGCGCGTGCAGGAGGGGAGCCGCACGCGTCGGGTCCTGGCGTCTTGTCTCGGTGCGGCCTGTTTATTCCATCCGCCGCGACCGACCTGCCTCCATCGGCGCGCTCGCGTCTCATTCTTGATAATGTTGTGTTCCATGCGCTGCTGAGTTGGAAGCCACCATCACGATTGATCAAGTTATCACCGACCTAATCTCCACTGCCTCTTTAATAAGAGTCCCAGAAACCTTTCGCTCTAACACTCTCTTGGTTTCTTCATATTGAAACGTGTGTTCTTCACTGAGGCTGTGCTCCGCTACTGCGGATTTTTCTTTTTGTCCGAGACGGCCGCTTCTCACATGTTCAGAGATGCGTTGTGTTATGCAACGCTGCGTCTGTCCGATATATTGTTTCCCACATTCACAGGAAATTCTGTAGACACCCAGTGTTCTTAGACCCAAGATGTCCTTCATTGAGCACAGAATATTTCTGATTTTTGCTGGAGATTGGAAAATGGTTTTTATCTTGTTCAAGAGCAAGATAAAAACCATTGAGGCCAGCATATTTCTGATTTTCGCTAGAGGATGGAAGATGGTTTTTATCTTGTTCTGGGTGTGACTATTCGAAATGATCTCAAATGGAACGATCTGATTACACAAGTAATGGGTAAGGCGAACTCTAGATTGAGGTTTATTGGTAGAATCCTGAAGCGATGCAGTCCTTCAAAAAAGGAAATTGGTTACAATACCTTAGTTCGTCCAGTCTTAGAGTATTGTTCGTCTGTACGGGACGCTTACTAGTTGGGTCTGATTCAAGAGATTGAGAAGGTCCAAAGAAGAGTGGCAAGATTTGTCACTGGTACATTTAGCCATCGCGAGAGCTTTACAAATCTAATAGAATGAAATGGGACACACTTGCAGATAGACGATGCACTAAACGGAAGGGGCTGCTCACTAAATTCCAAAATCCGATCTTCGTCGAGGATGTAGAGCATATATTATTACTACCAACTTAAAAATGGCGCAATGAGCACCATTCAAGGATAAGGGAAATTAGAACTCTTACTGAGGCGTTCAGTCGTTTTTCTCTCGCGTCATCCGCGAGTGGCACAGAGGGGGGGGGGGGGGGTGGAATATGACTTTGGCGCGAATAGTGCCCTCCGCCACACACCGCTTGGTGTCTAGCGGAGTATATGATTTATACCTTAACACACAAATTAGCAAATGAATGCAATAACCATCGACCCAGAATCGAACTCTAGACGTCGTGCATGCACCACCTGCACAGCGTTACTTCTACCTGCTGAAAGAGATAGTTACCATGTACGTGATAACAGTGTTGCCAGACTGTCAATCTTTAACTTCGATTTAACGCCGGATTACGAGCAGGACGAAACTTTGTGAGAGACATATTTGTACTGCTAATATATGAGTATTGCTGTGAAGTCCGTCTGCGCGACTTTTTCTTCGCCCTGTATATCCTCACTCAGTCTGTAAACTGTTCACAGCTTCCGTTTTAAAGTAATTTTGTAAGACGCTGATTGCATACGTAAGGAAAACGATCGTTTGAGGTAAGGCCCGATAGATATGCGACACATCTAACGCATAGATAACGCGAGTATGAACTCAACTGACACAAGCTACTAGGAAAACTGCTGTAGTACACACTTACTTATGATAGTCTACGGTGACCCAGAGTAGTTCTAAATCCGTCGATTTGAATGTGGGACGGCGGGAACCGATGACCGTCTCATGTCTGTCTTCCCGTGACATTTTCCCACTCAGTCTAATACACTGGCTTTATGGTCTCATCGCCGAAAGATTGCCAGCTGGCCGTCGCCAAGTGAACCTGTTGTATATCGGGCACCTCCTGATCGTAAAACTGTACTTTACCACTGTACAGACTGTCTTAGTTGTCTCGATTATGAGGTATGGATAAATCTGCTACAGTCACAGACTGGAGAGTCATGCTATCCCCAACTGTCTGTAAGTAGTGACAGGTGTCCTGCAGGTCTCACATCGGATACGATTCAATTTGCGCCTCGTGACAGGTGTAAGACCGAAGCCTGGGAGTTCCATATTTAGATTCTCGGCTCACAAGAAGCCATGCTGACGTGAAGATAAGCACTCAGATATCGAGGAAATCACGAGATTGGAACTACACTACTGGCCATTAAAATTGCTACACCTCGAAGATGACGTGCTAAAGCCGCGAAATTTAACCGACAGGAAGAGGATGCTGTGATATGAAAATGCTTAGCTTTTAAGAGCATTCACACAAGGTTGGCGCCGGTGGCGACACCTACAACGTGCTGACATGAAAATTTCTAACCGATTTCTCATACACAAGCAGTAGTTGACCGGCGTTGCCTGGTGAAACGTTGTTGTGATGCCTCTTGTAAGAAGGGGAAATGCGTACCATCACGTTTCCGACTTTGATAAAGGTCGGATTGTAGCCTATCGTGATTGCGGTTTATCGTATCGCGACATTGCTGCTCGCGTTGGTCGAGATCCAATGCCTGTCAGCAGAATATGGAATCGGTGAGTTCAGGAGCGTAATATGGAACGCCGTGCTGGATTCCAACGGCCTCGTATCACTAGCAGTCGAGATGCCACGCATCTTATCCGCATGGCTGTAACGGATCGTGCAGCCACGTCTCGTTCCCTGAGTCAACAGATGGGGACGTTTGCAAGACAACAACCATCTGCACGAACAGTTCAACGACGTTTGCGGCAGCATGGACTGTCAGCTCGGAGACCATGGCTGCGGTTACCCTTGACGCTGCATCACAGACAGGAGCGCCTGCGATGGTGTACTCAACGACGAACCTGGGTGCACGAATGGCAAAACGTAATTTTTTAGGATGAATCCAGGTTCTGTTTACAACGTGATGGTCGCATCCCTGTTTGTCGACATCGCGGTGAACGCACATTGGAAGTGTGTATTCGTCATCGCCATACTGGCGTGTCACCCGGCGTGATGGTATGGGGTGCTATTGGTGACACGTCTCGGTCACTTCTTGTTCGCATTGACGGCACTTTGTACAGTGGACGTTAAGTTTCAGATGTGTTACGACCCGTGTCTCTACCCTTCATTCGATCCCTGCGAAATCCTTCATTTCAGTAGGATAATGCACGACCGCATGTTGCAGGTCCTGTATGGGACTTTCTGGCTCGTCACAATACGCCAGTCACTACTCTTGATGAACTGTGGTATCGCGTTGAAGCTGCATGGGCAGCTGTACATTCCATCCAAGCTCTGTTTGACTCAATGTCCAGGCGTATCAAGGCCGTTATTACGGCCAGAGGTGGTTGTTCTGGGTACTGATCTCTCAGGATATATGCACCCAAACTGCGCGAAAATGTAATCACATGTCAGTTGTATTATAATATATCTGGCCAATGAATACCCGTTTACCGAGTGAGGTGGCGCAGTGGTTAGACACTGGACTCGCATTCGGGAGGACGACGGTTCAATCCCGCGTCCGGCCATCCTGATTTAGGTTTTCCGTGATTTCCCTAAATCACTCCAGGCAAATGCCGGGATGGTTCCTTTGAAAGGGCACGGCCGACTTCCTTCCCCATCCTTCCCTAATTCGATGAGACCGATGACTACGCTGTCTGGTCTCCTTCCCCAAAAACAACCAACCAACAATACCCGTTTATCATCTGCTTTTCTTCTTGGTGTAGCAATTTTAATGGCCAGTAGTGTACTAGGTAACAGACTTACGGCGTTTGTTCTGGCTGGTCGTGGAGATCTCAGTAGGATAGTAGGAGATACAATGACGTCCGACTGTAAGGTGGTCCACGCCCGCCTGGCGTGACTGTGGCTGCCGTGTGGTGTAGCGTGCTGCCGGCGGCACGGAGGCGCGCTAATCACGGCAGATGACGTCAGAGAGCCGCGGGGTGAGCCGCTTCTGTTGCTGGCCGGTGAAATTGCGCGAGGGCCGCGCCCTCATTAAAAAGCGCCCTCAGCCGCCACTGTGAGCCCGCCGCACCCGCCGGCAGCGCAGACAGCGGACCGCGCTTAGGTTACTCCACGAGGCCGCCACCCGCCTTGTGTAGCTGGAAGTTTCACGCTCTCTGGAAATCGCTGATATATGTTGTACTTCATAGCAGGACAAGTCGATAGCTTTTGTTTATTCCAATCGTCATCCATACAGCTGTGATTTCTGAATACTTATTAGTTCACATGCAATCCATTTCGGGATATTTAAATCCAGTCATCAGGCTCCTTTTTTCCATTAGTCATCTCGTTGCTAGCTGTCCGACTTTAGCCTGACAAGTTCAGATTTTTACGGGCGTATCTGGCTAAAAGTCCGGCTTTTCCATCTTGTGTTAGTCTTCTTAACAATGAGCTTTTGTATGTCCTTCCTTTTAGCAGGAAGTCTGCCGTCCTTATGATTTCATTTTATTTTGTTGTCACCAGTGCATCATCTTCAGGCTGTTTTTGATGCGATACAGGTTGGTATGCTGCCCAACTCATTGTCAGTTGATGATTGGAGTGCTGACACATTATCTGCGTATCCATAAATTCTGACAACTGATGTATTATGCATGGGGAGCATACCAACCTTACCGGGCGGGATGGCGCAGTGGTTAGACACTGGACTCGCATTCGGGAGGACGACGGTTCAATCCCGCGTCCGGCCATCCTGATTTAGGTTTTCCGTGATTTCCCTAAATCACTCCAGGCAAATGCCGGGATGGTTCCTCTGAAAGGGCACGGCCGACTTCCTTCCCAATCCTTCCCTAATCCGATGAGACCGATGACCACGCTGTCTGGTCTCCTTCCTCTAACCAACCAACCATACCAACCTTGACGCACTGAAGCGTTGACACTGGTAGCGACAAAATAAAATAAAATCATCAGAACGACTGTAGGTGTTTTTATTTATTTGTCACGATCTTAACAATGAAGTTGAGAATCCACAAGTAACGCCCGTTCAAAGCTAATGACATAACTGCGACGTACAGGCTGGGGCAAGTAAAAGTTGCCCAGAGAAAAGAGTTCCAGTGTGTAAAGGGGAAAGGAAATCCAGTACTAAACTGACTGTAGCAGAGATTGAAAGTGACCACCATTCATCTCTTGGCGCATGTGCGTCCCGATGAGCAAGTTGATAGAGGCGCATGAAAGCTGGACTGCTGGAATTGCTCCAGTCTCATGTGAAATGTTCTGATGTAGTTGTTCAAGACTATGAGAGTTGTTGCAACACACTCTAGATCTGAGGGGTTCCACACAAAGTAATCGAAGAGTGACACATCAGGCAGTCTGGTGGGCTAGCTAGTGCCGCGACCAGATTAACCTCTGCTAACAACTCTTTTAAGTGTGAAGATCGTGTAAATGTGCTCCAACGTTCGGCCTAATATATGGGTTATTGCTCCATCCTGTTGCAAATAACTGTAGGTCTTTTCATTCTCCGTTAATGCTGCCGCAAATGGTTTCAAAATGTTTGCAATTTAACATGTAAATCAGTGTCTGATGAAAGATGTAACTAATAATGCGGCGTGCAGACACTGTACACCAAACCCCAATCTTTTGATGATGCAGTGGTATTCCGTGGAAGTTATACGGATTCTCCGTTGCCAAGAACCTGTGATTCTGTGAGTTGACTTAACCGTTTAGGTGAAACCAGGTTTCATCAGACATTAACAACATATCCATGTCCAGTGTTATCGCAATGAACAACTACTCACAGAACTGCAGGCGCTGAGGAGCATCTGCTGGTTATAATGCATGAACAACAGACACTCGGTAGGATTGCACGTGCAGGTCCAGGTGGAGTGCGCGTCCGCATGATAGGCGTGATATGCCGCTCCTTTGCGAGAGGCATAGGGTTATGTGATAGGTACCTGAAGGATTTTCTGGTGAAATGCAGCCAAATTTTCTGGTGTGCGGACCCGTTTCCGAATGTTTTTTGACTTATTCAAAACAAATCCAAGGTCCAGGTCGCGTATTCATCCGCATGATCGACGTGATACGAGCTGCATTCAAGTTCTAAGGCCTCCGATTTTTTTTCTCCGGACTGGAAAGAGATAGAAACATGCGCATTGTTTTAAAATGAGACCGCGTTCATTGTCAATACGTCCCAGAGATGGCAGCACCGTACGGCAGATGGAATTTTACCTCCAGTGGCGAGAATGAGAACTGTTTTAAATACTTAAAATGGCGACGTTTTCCTTACTTGAACAGCGTGCAATCATTCGTTTTCTGAATTTGCGTGGCGTGAAACCAACTGAAAATCATCGACAGTTGAAGGAGACATGTGGTGATGGAGTTATGGATGGTTCGAAAGTGCGTTCGTGGGTGCGACAGTTTAATGAAGGCAGAACATCGTGTGACAACAAACCGAAACAAACTCGGGCTCGCACAAGCTGGTCTGACGACATGATCGAGAAAGTGGAGAGAATTGTTTTGGGGGATCGCCGAATGACTGTTGAACAGATCGCCTCCAGAGTTGGCATTTCTGTGGGTTCTGTGCACACAATCCTGCATGACGACCTGAAAATGCGAAAAGTGTCATCCAGGTGGGTGCCACGAATGCTGACGGACGACCACATGGCTGCCCGTGTGGCATGTTGCCAAGCAATGTTGACGCGCAACGGCAGCATGAATGGGACTTTCTTTTCGTCGGTTGTACAATGGATGAGACGTGGATGCCATATTCCAATCCAGAAACAAAGCGCCAGTCAGCTCAATGGAAGCACACAGATTCACCGTCACCAAAAAAATTTCGGGTAACCGCCAGTGCTGAAAAAATGATGGTGTCCATGTTCTGGGACAGCGAGGACGTAATCCTTACCCATTGCGTTCCAAAGGGCACTACGGTAACAGGTGCATCGTACGAAAATGTTTTGAAGAACAAATTCCTTCCTGCACTGCAACAGAAACTTCCGGGAAGGGCTGCGCGTGTGCTGTTTCACCAAGACAACGCACCCGCACATCGAGCTAACGTTACGCAACAGTTTCTTCGTGATAACAACTTTGAAGTGATTCCTCACGCTCCCTACTCACCTGACTTGGCTCCTAGTGACTTTTTGCTTTTTGCAACAATGAAAGACACTCTCCGTGGCCGCACATTCACTAGCCGTACTGCTATTGCCTCGTCGATTTTCCAGTGGTCAAAACAGACTCCTAAAGAAGCCTTCGCCGCTGCCGTGGAATCATGGCGTCAGCGTTGTGAAAAATGTGTACGTCTGCAGGGCGATTACGTCGAGAAGTAACGCCAGTTTCATCGATTTCGGGTGAGTAGTTAATTAGAAAAAAAAAATTCGGAGGCCTTAGAACTTGAATGCACCTCGTACGCCGCTGCCTTAAGCCAAAAAAAAAAAAGGTTCAAATTTCTCTGAGCACTATGGGACTTAACTTCTGAGGTCATTAGTCCCCTAGAACTTAGAACCACTTAAACCTAACTAACCTAAGGACAGAACACACATCCATCCCCGAGGCATGATTCGAACCTGCGACCGTAGCTGTCGCAAGGTTCCAGACTGTAGCGCCTAGAACCGCTCGGCCGCTCCGGCCGGCTCCCATACGACAGGCGTCGGATGTACATCTACATGGATACCCTGCAAATCACATTTAAGTGCCTAGAAGAGGGTTCATCGAGCCACCTTCACAATTCTCTTTTATTCCAAACTCACATAGCACGCAGAACGAATGAACACCTATATCTTTCCGTACGAGCTCTGATTTCCCTTATTTTACCGTGGTGATCGTTCCTCCCTATGTAGGTCGGTGTCAACAAAATATTTTCGCATTTGGAGGAGAAAGCTGGTGATTGGAGTTTCGTGAGAAGATTCCGTCGCAACGAAAAACGCCTATCTTTTAATGATGTCCATCCGAAATCCTGTATCATTTCTGTGACACTCTCTCTCATATTTCGCGATAATACAAAACGTGCTGCCTTTCTTTGAACTTTTTCGATGTACTCCGTCAAGTCGTACCTGGTAAGGATCCCACACTGCGCAGCAGTAATTTAAAAGAGGACGGACAAGCGTAGTGTAGGCAGTCTCCTTAGTAGGTCTGTTATATTTTCTAAGTGTCATGCCAATAAAACAAAGTCTTTGGTTAGCCTTCCCCACAACATTTTATATGTTCAAATGGTTCAAGTGGCTCTGAGCACTGTGGGACTTAACATCTATGGACATCAGTCCCCTAGAACTTAGAACTACTTAAACCTAACTAACCTAAGGACAGCACACAACACCCAGCCAGCACGAGGCAGAGAAAATCCCTGACCCCGCCGGGAATCGAACCCGGGAACCCGGGCGTGGGAAGCGAGAACGCTACCGCATGACCACGAGATGCGGGCCATTTTATATGTGTTCCTTCCAGTTTAAGTTGTTCGTAATTGCAATACCAAGGTATTTAGTTGAATTTACGACTTTTATATTAGACTGATTTATCGTCTAACCGCAGTTAACGAGTTCCTTTTAGCACTCATGTGGATGTGATTTAGTAGGACTCTGGACATTTTCTGGTGAAACGCAGGCAAATTTTCTAGCGTACGGGTATGCTTCGGAATGTTTTTTGACTTGTTCAAAACAGATCCTGTCTGACGTCATTTTCGGGGTAAGCGATGTGTGGTACTCTTTGCTATCACTTTGACACCATTTAACTTCTCAGTAAACAACTGACTACACCGTTTCCATGACTTTGTTGCCACATAACTTTCGACCGCTAACACCCGCTGCCCCACTGTGAGTACCACCGTCCCCTTCGCACTGGTCCATTGACACTGACACAGTTCGCATTACTCCCTGAACCGGTGTGGAGCACATGGCGGACGTACACGTGGTGTACACGTAACAGAGTCTGGTTGTATCCCTTTGTCCGGATCGTTTTCATTTGCCCCACCCTGTATAAGAAGATATATCCTAAGGATGTACAGAATGTCCACAAATGTGTAAGTAGGCTGTTTATGTTTTCTTTATGTAAGTAGGCTGTTTATGTTTTCTTATTGGCAACGTTACGTAGCGCTCTATATGAAAATCACTGGCTGTGCTGTGTGCAGTCTGTGGCTAGTTTGCATTGTTGTCTGCCATTGTAGTGTTGGGCAGCGGCTGCTGGATGTGAACAGCGCGTAGCGTTGCGCAGTTGGAGGTGAGCCGCCAGCAGTGGTGGATGTGGGGAGAGAAATGGCGGAGATTTGATATTTGTAAGAATGGATGTTATGAACTGCTATATATATTATGACTATTAAGGTAAATACAGTGTTTGTTCTCTATTAAAATCTTTCATTTGCTAACTATGCCTACTAGTAGTTAGTGCCTTCCGTAGTTTGAATCTGTTATTTAGCTGGCAGTAGTGGCGCTCGCTGTATTGCAGTAGTTCGAGTAACGAAGATTTTTGGTGAGGTAAGTGACTTGTGAAAGGTATAGGTTAATGTTAGTCAGGGCCATTCTTTTGTAGGGATTTTTGAAAGTCAGATTGCGTTGCGCTAAAAAAAATATTGTGTGTCAGTTTAAGCACAGTCTTCTATAATTTTTCTAAGGGGACGTTTCAAATGTTGCGACAGACTGCGAGGGGTTGTAGAGGGTGTCTTGACGAACAGCTCGAGGACACGGCCTACGTCCGGAAACGCCATCCAACGACTCTACAGAGCGTCGACATTATCAGTGCCGTCGCCTGCCACTAGGTCAACCCTTCGGCATCAGACATGATTTTGGGCGCTGATGAGACATAGATGGAACGGCTCGAAATATTACTTGTTATTCTGTGATCGCGACTGACCGCCACGATCGCCAGTGGAGGGGATGGCGCTGCGTAGAAGCACTTTGTATTTTATGCATACGTTGCTCTGTTGCCTTGGTGGATGACGGTTTTGGTCACGGGTTTGCATCGGCAGTTTATTTCTCTCCTGTATATCGGAAAATATAGGCGATGTTAAAGGGTTTCAGGAGCAAAATAAACTGCGAATACAGGACCGTGTCCGGAACCGTCAACCAATGAGACGACAGAGAATGGTACTGATACGAGACAAGGCGTGTCTATGCATCAACTAGCTGGCGATCGTGGCAATCAGTTGCCATCAGCGAATAACAGACAGCACTGCGAGACGTTCCGCCAGCGTTCCGTCAGCGTACAAAGGCACATTTGCTACCGAACTGTTGACCTATTAGCAGCCACCGGTGCCTATAATGTCAATGTTCTGTAGTGTCGATAGATGGCATTTCCGGACATGGGATACTATCCCTAGATTTTTCCTTAACACACCCTCAACAACTGCTCTATTTCTGTCGCAACTTCAGTGATATCCTGTGTAATTATACCAAGCAGTGCTGGCCTAGAGAAAATATTAAGTGGGATGACAGTAAATTATTTCATCAAAATTAAAATTTAACTAAATTCATGGAATGAAAAAAGGCGACCATCTCTTTAAAAAGCTTTCGGCTCTTGGAAAGTGCTCAGCTTATTTCTAACCAAGTCGTTAAGAATTTTATCCTGAATTACTCAACCTGGCAGAACATTAATTTGAAATTCCAGGCCATAGTACCAACATCTAAAGGATGTTTTAATTTATAAAAGGCCCATAGACAAAGGTGTTATGATGACGACGAACGAGTCGTCGCCAGTGTTGACTGGTTTGTCAGTAACGTCGATAAGATGCTGGCTGCATGGTCTGCATCTGCAACGACTAAAATAATTAAAAGTCGTTGGTAAAAAAATAATATATACCGTACTTAACTGGTTGTACAGGATTCTTCTTGGCTGCATACATATAATTATAAACAGATAGCTATTGAGATAAGATGAACATCAACAAAAGCAAAACGAGGATAATGGAATGTAGTCGAATTAAGTCAGGTGATGCTGAGGGAATTAGATTAGGAAATGAGACACTTAAAGTAGTAAAGGAGTTTTGCTATTTGGGGAGCAAAATAACTGATGATGGTCGAAGTAGAGAGGATATAAAATGTAGACTGGCAATGGCAAGGAAAGCGTTTCTGAAGACGAGAAATTTGTTAACATCGAGTATAGATTTAAGTGTCAGGAAGTCATTTCTGAAAGTATTTGTATGGAGTGTAGCCATGTATGGAAGTGAAACATGGACGATAAATAGTTTGGACAAGAAGAGAATAGAAGCTTTCGAAATGTGGTGCTACAGAAGAATGTTGAAGATTAGATGGGTAGATCACATAACTAATGAGGAAGTATTGAATAGGATTGGGGAGAAGAGAAGTTTGTGGCACAACTTGACCAGAAGAAGGGATCGGTTGGTAGGACATGTTCTGAGGCATCAAGGGATCACCAATTTAGTATTGGAGGGCAGCGTGGAGGGTAAAAATCGTAGAGGGAGACCAAGAGATGAATACACTAAGCAGATTCAGAAGGATGTAGGTTGCAGTAGGTACTGGGAGATGAAGAAGCTTGCACAGGATAGAGTAGCATGGAGAACTGCATCAAACCAGTCTCAGGACTGAAGACCACAACAACAACAACAACAACAACAGCTATTGAGGTCTTACTAGGCCAAACTAAGCACCTTGTTAGAGGTTGCTTCCTATCAACTGAAAGGTATGCTACTTTAGTACTTGACGCCCCGAGCAAGAGTGGACGAGAGCTCGCTAGAAACTTGATACAAGCCGCGGAGCGGCGCTGGTCGCGACTAGCGGGTCCAACGATACTAATACGGATCGACCGCTGATGCCACAAAAGGAACGCAGTAAATTTCAAAACCACACAAACACAATTATAATGTTGTTGTTCTGATATTTTAAATTATTCTTAAAGAGTATTTAAAAAAAGGAAAAGGAATTAACTTTCTCCATTAAGTTGGTTCAGTTGGGAAGTATGAATACTTAACTACCGATTACTGTCATTTCTTTACAAAGTTGAAATGTCCAAGGTCATTGAATATCTTTTCATATCCTGTACCAAAACAAATGAAAATTTTCTACATTTTTTTAACTAAGAACTTTTAGTTTATTTTGACACAGGACTGTCTCAGGAAGAAGACTAAATAAGTAAGAAAAATGTGCACCTAGTTGATATTATAATTCAGAAGTATATGGCAGTTTACTACCTGTTATTTTAGTGTAGATAACTCTTCTTTTATTCTAAGTACGTCTAAGGCTAATCAGGCAAAAATTGACTGTAACTGATAATTAATAAACGGTTGAAGTTACATAACCCACTACAGCTCCCTCTTACAGCATGAAAGTTACTCTGTGAAGTCTAAGCACATGTCCTGTCTTTTCTACTAGACATACAATAGGGACGTCCATGGCGCGGTCCGCCTGCTTAGCTGGCTGCCGGCACGGTAGCTCAGCGTGTTCGGTCAGAGGGCTGCTTGCCCTATGCAATAAAAAAAAAAGGAAAAAAAAATACTGAGTAAGGGAATCAACGATCAACGGACGGATGTCTTGTGACGACCGCCCAGACCAAATGCAACGAACTATATCGGAAAAAAAGCTATGTGGTAACGTGCTTGACTCCCATGCACTGGGCCCGAGTTCGATTCCCCGCCGGGTCGGAACAGGTGTTGTGTTGTGTTATCCTTACCATCGGTCGAAAGTTGCCCAGTGTGGCACCGTATGAAATAAGGCTTGCACTTAGTGGCCGATCCTAATGGGACATCCCGGCCGACAATGCCAGACGATCGCCTACATCACATGATAAATTTCAGGTCACTTCTGGTATGACGCTATTAGTTTACATTTTGCAATAACTCCGAAACTTTGACATTACACGCATTTAAATTCTTTTTACGCCTTTCTTTATTAGTAACAGCATCGTCGAATAAATATGGTTGCTGATGATGTAAATAGAAATACGCCAAAGGAGGAGCTAATCATTCATTCTTTAGTGAACTGCTGGCGGCAACAAAACTTCTGCTCTGCACATCTGAACGCTCACTCCACAGATACCCTTGCTAGCCTGCTTTTCATGTCCTCATTGCTTCGTCCGTCGAGAATAATTCTGGTTCCAATGCACCAGAATGCCTTCTCTTGGTTTAAAAAGTAGCCTACAGCCATCCACGAGCACAATAACACTGCGCGACATTGCTCTGAAATGAGAATACATAACTGTTTGAGTTACCCTTCACAGCATTACGGTATCGTGTTAGGTCGGTAGCGTTTACAGGACTTCATAGGATTCCGTACTAGTGCAGCAAATGTAATACACGCAAATTAAACGCGCTGCTCACCAGCATAGTGTGGTGCATCAACGACAAACTTGTCTCCTCCAAGGTAGAAAGCTACACTGAAGAGCCAAAAAAACTGCTATACCTGCCTAATATCGTGTAGGGACACCGCGACTACACAGAAGTGCTACAACACGACGTGGTATCGACTCTGTTAATATCTAGAGTAGTACTCGAGGGAATTGACACGATGAATCCTGCAGGGCTGTCCATAAATCCGCAAGAACACGAGCGGCATCCGAGGAGCACGTTGCAAGGCATCCCAGATATGCACAATAGTGTTCATACCTGTCGAGTTTGATGGCCAGCGGGAATGTTTAAACTCAGAAGAGAGTTCCTGGAACCACTTTGCAGCAAATCTGGACGTGTGGGTTCTCGCTGGAATTTCCCAAGTCCGTCGGAACGGGTAATGGACCTGAATGGATGCAGGTGATCAGACAGGATGCTTACATAAGTATCACCTGTCATCGTCGTATGTAGGCATATTAGGGGTCCCATATAACTCCAACTGCACACGCCCCACACCGTTACTGAGCCACCACCAGCTTGAACAGTCCCCTGCTGATGTTAAACATGGTTCAAATGGGTCTGAGCACTATGGGACTTAACATCTGAGGTCATCAGTCCCCTAGAACTTAGAACTACTTAAACCTAATTAACCTAAGGACATCACACACATCCATGTCCGAGGCTGGATTCGAAACTGCGACAGTAGCTGATATGCAGGATTCATGGATTCCTGAGGTTGTCTCCATACCCGTACACGCCCATCCGCTAGGTACAATTTGAAACGAGATTCGTCCGATCAGGCAAATTGTTTCCAGTCATCAACAGTCAAATGTCGGTGTCGACGAGTTCAGGCGAGGCATAGTGTCGTGCAGTCATCAAGGGTACGCGATTGAGCCTTTGGCTCCGAAAGCCCATATCGACTATGTTCCTTTGAATGTTCGCACGCTGACACTTGTTGATGCCCCAGCGCTGAAATCTGCAGCAATTTGCGGAAGTGTTCCACTTCTGTCACGATGAACGATTCTCTTCAGTCGTCGTTGGTTCCGTTCTTGCTGGATCTTTTTCCGGTCGCGGCAATGTCGGATATATGATGTTTTACGGGATTTCTGATGTTCACGCAACACTCGTGAAATGGTTGTACGGAAAAAGCCCCACTTCATCGATATCTCGGAGATGCTGTGACCCATCGCTCGGGCGTCGACTATAACGACACGTTCAAACTCACTTAAATCTTGATAACCTGCCATTGTAGTAGCAGTAACCCATCTAACAACTGTGACAGACACTTTGTTATATATATTTAAGGCTCACCGGCCATTTGACCATCTTCTTCGTCCGCAGCTCGTGGTCGTGCGGTAGCGCTCTCGCTTCCCGCGCCCGGGTTCCCGGGTTCGATTCCCGGCGGGGTCAGGGATTTTCTCTGCCTCGTGATGACTGGGTGTTGTGTGATGTCCTTAGGTTAGTTAGGTTTAAGCAGTTCTAAGTTCTAGGGGACTGATGACCATAGATGTTAAGTCCCATAGTGCTCAGAGCCATTTTTGAACCATTTTCTTCTCATCGCATGCACAAACAGTGCCCGAACTGGGTGTTGTGTGATGTCCTTAGGTTAGTTAGGTTTAAGCAGTTCTAAGTTCTAGGGGACTGATGACCATAGATGTTAAGTCCCATAGTGCTCAGAGCCATTTTTGAACCATCTTCTTCTCATCGGATGCACAAACAGTGCCCGAACTCCTACGAAAAGCGGCAGTAAAGCCGCGAGTAACGAGAATAATGGGCAGGGGCACTAAGAATGTAGTGCGAGACAATAAGTTGCGAATGTGGGTCTCACGGGAGGCGTGCCAGTCGCACTGTCCTCTGTAGCTCAGATGAATAGAGCGTTGGCCATGTAAGCAGGAGATCCCGGTTTCGAGTCCCTCATTTCTACTGTCCCCGTTGACTTATATCAACGCCTGTATACAACTAGGGGTATTCATTTCATTGTAAAGACACTTTGTTGACTTATATAGGCGTTACCGACCGTAGTGCCATATTCTGCCTGTTTACATATCACTGTGTTTAAACACGCATGCCTATACCAGTTTCTTTGGCGCTTCAGTGTATAAGAGTCCAGGCAGCGAGAAAGAGAAGCAGTGGTCGAGAAGGCAGTTTGACGGCGTTGTAGCCTCACCCCGATGTTATTCTATCTGCACACAGAGCGCACAGTAATGGAAACCAAAGCAAAATTTCGTGTTTGAGCTTTGTCGACGACATTATAATTCTGCCAGAGTCAGCAAAGGACTTGGGACAGTAGTTGAACACAGTGGACAGTGTCTTGAAAAGAATATAAGATGTACATCAGCGAAAGCTAAACAAGGATGTAGTCGAATTAAATCAGCTGATTCTTGGAGGATTGTATTAGGAAAGGTTGCACTAGAAGACGTGGATGTATTTTGCTACTTTCGCAATATAACAACTGATGATGGTTCAAATGGCTCTGAGCACTATGGGACTTAACATCTGAGGTCGTCAGTCCCCTAGAACTTAGAACTACTTAAACCTAACTAACCTAAGGACATCACACACATCCATGCCCGAGGCATTACGTTGGTGGCAGGTCCTGAAAAACAAAGCCAGAGGCTCTGCCTTCCAAGAAGACGTCTGCTCTGCTCCAAGTCTGGATAAAAAGCGAGAGACGCAACTGTGTTCTGCACCGCAGACCACTCCAGCGTCCACACACGTGATCGGTATAACGCCCACGCTATTGTCTAAAATATATGGCGTGAATTCGCCAGCAGTTTCAGCAGAGGGCTCAGGGCGTCTCCTGTCAGCAGCTTTAAGTGGACAGAACCGCCTCGTTTCTGAAAGGCAAGAGACTTGTGTCACGTAGACACAGGTTGAATTACTCTGGGAGAAAACTTGTAAAGATTCCACGGGGCCTTTGAAATAAATTTCTTAAACCAATTCCCTAAAATATTCGTTGACTGGCTCACATCCTTTACATAAGGCTTGAAATTCAAGATCCCCAAGCACTTCTTCTACTCTTCCAGACGTCCCAGGGAAACATATGGAGCATGTTGGTGCGTATGCTCTTGTGATAATTTGTCTTGTGCTGTGCAAAAGTAAGTTCTGAGCAAAACATAATCAGCTACTTCAGTGTTCTCCTTACGTTTTTATCCGACCCTAGAATCGCATTACGCTTCAAATTGCCTTTATGCCAAACGGCTTTAGGGTTTACCGTGGTTTCCCTGAAGAAGACGCGTCCTGGGATGCTTCTTCTGAAAGTGCTCAGCGGATTTCTTCTCCCATCCTTCACCCTTCACTAATCGCAGCTTGAACTCTTCTCTGATGATCTCGTTGTCACAAATCGTTGTACAACAATCTTCCTTCTTTCTCAGAATAATTTATTTTCTCTTGGGTTACCATTTTTGTATTCGTAGCTGCGCAGGGTGGTGTAGACGCAGCAGTTTTGCTAAATACTTATTATTTAACTTCAAAGACCCCATTTTTTATCGCACATACATCGATTTCCTAACTACACGACTTGTGTGCGTAATATGAATGTTAAAGTTTTGCGATCGGTAAGTTTTATCAATTGGCTAGCATCCATAAAACGTAAAACACTATTCAGTAGTATAAGGCATAAAGTAATGTGGGTCTCAAGGCAATATGGGTTAATAAAATATTCCGGAACTTCTAGTTGCGTCAGGTGGTTACATTCCCACGAGCTCTCGACCGAGATTTTTCCGGCCATGGTCAAAAGTTACATCACTGCCTTCCCTTCTATGCGCCTCGTCCTTTACTCAGCCGTACTACTGGCTGCTGTGTCATTGGTTCTTAGTCCATCATTAAACAGAGAATTATTAATACACTGAGGTGATACGATTCGCTGATGACATTGCTATCCTGAGTGAAAGTGAAGAAGAATTAAATGATCTGTTGAACGGAATGAACAGTCTAATGAGTACACAGTATCGTTTGAGAGTAAATCGGAGAAAGACGAAGGTAATGAGAAGTAGTAGAAATGAGAACAGCGACAAGCTTACCATCAGGATTGATGGTCACGAAGTCAATGAAGTTAAGGAATTCTGCTACCTAGGCAGTAAAATAACAATGACGGTCGGAGCAAGGAGGACATCAAAAGCAGACTCGCTATGGCAAAAAAGGCATTACTGGTCAAGAGAAGTCTACTAATTTCAAATACCGACCTTAATTTGAGGAAGAAATTTCGAAGGATGTACGTCTGGAGTACAGCATTGTATGGTAGTGAAACATGGACTGTGGGAAAACCGGAACAGAAGAGAATCGAAGCATTTGAGATGTTGTGCTATAGACGAATGTTGAAAATTAGGTGGACTGATAAGGTAAGGAATGAGGAGGTTCTACGCAGAATCGGAGAGGAAAGGAATATGTGGGAAACACTGATAAGGAGAAGGGACAGGACGATAGGACATCTGCTAAGACATGAGGGAATGACTTCCATGGTACTAGAGGGAGCTGTAGAGGGCAAAAACTGTAGAGGAAGACAGAGCTTGGAATACGTCAAGCAAATGATTGAGGATGTAGGTTGCAAGTGCTACTCTGAGATGAAGAGGTTAGCACAGGAAAGGAATTCGTGGCGGGCCGCATCAAACCAGTCAGTAGACTAAAAAAAAAAAAAAGGTGACAATCGTCGTGGGATAGCAACATGCTCCTATACAATTAGTAGTTTTATCTCGTACACGAAGTATAAAATGGCGGTGCATTGGCGGAACTGTCATTCATATTCAGGAGATTCATAAGAAAAGGTTTGCAGCGTGATTATGGCCGTACGCGGGAATTAACACACTATAAACGCGGAATGGTATTTGGAGATATACGCATGGGACATTCCAACACCACGTAGAACGCAGTGGGTGGTGCTTTCACTTAACGACCGGGAACAGCGACATTTACATAGAGTTGTCAGTGCTAACAGACAAGTAGCACAGCATTGAATAACCGCAAAAATCTATGTGCCACGTACGACGATCGTATCGGTTAGGACAGTGCGGCAGAATATGCCATTAATGGTCTATGGCAGCAGACGACCAACATGAGTGCCCTTGTCAGTAGGACGACGTCGCCTGAAGTGCCTCTCCTGAGCTCGAGACCCTTCTGTTGGACCCTAGGCGACTGGAAAACCGTGCGTCGTCAAGTGAACCCGGAGTCAAGTTAGAAAAAGCTGATGGTAGGGTTGGAGCGTTGCACAGAGCGCACGTAGCCGCAAGCACAGGATATCAACAAGGCTATGTGCAAGCTGCTGGTGGCTCCACAATGGTGTGGGTTCTATTTACCTAGAACTGACTAGGTCTTCTGGACCAGCTGAATCGATCATTGATGGGAAATGGTTCTGTTCGGTCATTCATGGATGTTATGTTCCCATTGACAGTGCGCCATTTCACCGCACCACAGTTGTTTGCGATTGGTTTGAAGAACGTTCTGGCCACGCAGATCGCCCGACGTAATCCGATAGAACATTTGTGGAACATAACCGAGAGGACAGTTCGTGCAAAAAAGTTCTTGCGCCGCCAACACTTCCACAGTTATGGGCGGCTTTAGAGGCATTGAGACTCAGTTTTTCTGCAGGGGGCTTCCAACGACATATTGAGTGCATGCCACATCGAGTCGCTGCACTAATCTGGGCAAAAAGAGTTCCGACACGATATTAAGACTTCTGTCACCTCAGTGTGATAATCAGCTCTGAGGACATAACCACCCGACTGATATCGCGAGAACATCTTGTCACTATCATTAGTGGACAATACGTAGGCAAAATTGCTAGCCCCAGTAACCAGCCATCCCAAGACATGATTTACCGAGTGGGCAAGGATTTGCTTTAAGGAACAGAAGAAGTATTATGCCATAAATCCTGTATGAGAACAACAGTTTCACCTCATGAGAGGCTGACAGTTACAGTAAGATTCCTTGAAAACAGGAAAGTCATAAAAACTGAGAAATTTTGACTGCACTGTCGAAACAAGCATCCACGGAAATTGTACTGAACTCTTGCAGTATTTATACACAACTGACGTTCTCGGAGATCGTAACGCCTGCCCCGTTCACCATCACTGCCACCCAACATGGGATGAGGCCTGAAGACGGTCAGTAACGGACCGTAATCGGCAGTCCCAAAGTGAAGGTTTCTTGCTGTGTAGACTGTTTATATTCATTTTAAAGTACTAAAAAAAACCGCTGTTTCTCCATGAGAAATGCTCTCAAAAATTACTGTATAGTCACGTATGACGAATGGTCTCATCATGATAGCGAGTTAAGTTCTAGGGGACTGATGACCACAGATGTTAAGTCCCATAGTGCTCAGAGCCATTTGAACCATTTTTGATAGCGAGTTAAGTACATTTTTGCTCATAAATCAAGGATAATGCTGATACGTGGTGAAACAACGCTCTATTGGGCGGTTTGCGGGTTTAAATAACCTCGGGATATGACGATGCGGTGCATTTGACCTGCGGTCGTTGGACAGTGGCGCTGGCAGCAGTCCACATACTCAGAGGTGTGTTGGTGCATGTCAGAGTAGGTGCAGCGAGTAAGTATGCAGACGCTTTCAGACGTGTGTTGAAAATGGCTCAAAGGACACATATTGATGACGTTATCAGGGGTAGAATACTAAGGTGACTGGAAGCTGGTCGAATATAGCAGGTCGTAGCACGGGCCCTCCGTGTGCCACAAAGTGTGATCTCAAGATTATGGCAACGATTCCAACAGACAGGAAACGTGTCCATGCCCTCCAGTACGGGACTTCCACAGTGTAAAACACCACGAGAAGACCGGTATCTCACCATCAGCGCCCGCAAACGGTCACGGAGTACTGCAAATAGCCTTGCTCGGGAACTTACCGCAGCCACTGGAACAGTTGTCTCCAGACACAGTCTACAGACGACTGAAAAGACATGGTTTATTCGCCCGGAGACCTGCAAGGTGTATTCCACTGACCCCTGGTCACAGGAGAGACCATAAAGCCTGATGTCAAGAACACAGTACATGGTCATTGGAACAGTGGTCCCAGGCTATGTTCACGGACGAGTCCAGGTATAGTCTGAACGGTGATTCTCGCCGGGTTATCATCTGGCGTGAACCAGGAACCAGATACCAACCCCTTAATGTCCTTGAAAGAGACCTGTATGGTTTGATGGTGGGATTATGATTGGTGCACGTACACCCTTGCATGTCTTTGACAGAGGAACTGTAACAGGTCAGGTGTATCGGGACGTCATTTTGCACCAATATGTCCGCCTTTTCAGGGGTGCAGTGGTCCCACCTTCCTCTTGATGGATGATAACGCACGATCCCACCGAGCTGCCATCGTGGAGGAGTACGTGGAAACAGAAGTTATCAGGCGAATGGTGTGGCCTGCCTGCTCTCCAGACCTAAACCCCGTCGAGCACGTCTGGGATTCTCTCGGTCTATGTATCGTTGCACGTCTTCAAACCCCTATGACACTTCAGGAGATCCTACAGGCACTGGTGCAAGAATGGGAGGCTATACTCCAGCAGCTGCTCGACCACCTGATCCAGAGTATGCCGACCCGTTGTGTGGCCTGTGTATGTGTGCATGGTGATCGTATCCCGTACTCATGTCTGGGTGCATGCACAGGAAACAGATGCGTTTTGTAGCACACGTGTTTCGGGACGGTTTTCTCAACTTATCACCAATACCGTGAACTTACAGATCTGTGTTGTGTGTGTTCCCTATGAGCCTATGCTATTAGCGCCAGTTTTGTGTAGTGCCACGTTGTGTGGCATCACATTCTGCCATTATCCTTAATTTATGAGCATGCGTGTAGATCAGGTCGAATAGATTCCGTTACTTTACTTAAGTTCTTTAGGTAAACGGTCAGCTTTGAAATTAGCTTTCATTACCGTTTCCTTGTTTGTGGCAGATTCAACTCTTCGATAATTCTCTCTTAAATGATTATAATTAGCTGCCTTCTTATCTTGATCGATTGTTCTTAACCGTCCGTAAGGACACGTGGCCGGGAGATGCGGGGAAGATTTCAGTTAGATTACATCGTGGTCAGACAGAGATTCTGAAACAAGATTCCTGACCGTAAGAAGTACCCAGGAGCAGATATATCACAATGAGGCAGTGATGAAGAGTAGGCTGAAGTTTAAGAGATTAGCCAGGAAGAATCAATTCGCAAAGAAGTGGGGGAATTACTAAAGAATGACGTTCTCTAAGGCTGCAGATACAGAAATAAAGAGTAGTCCAGTAGGGAGTACAGTTGAAGAGAATGGACATCTATGAAAAGGGCATTCACAGAAGCTAGAAAGAAAAACATAGGTACAAATAAAACTACAAAGAAACCATGGGCAACAGAAGAATTACTTCAGCTGATCGATGAAAGAAGGAATTACAAAAATATTCAGGGAAATTCAGGAATACAGAAATACAAGTCGCTGAGGAACGAAATAAATACGAATGCTGTGAAGCTAAGATGAAATAGCTGCATGAAAAACGTGAAGAAATCGAAAAAGAAATGATTGTCGGAAGGACTGACTCAGCATATAGGGAAGTCAAAACAACCTTCCGTGAAATTAAAAGCAAGTGAGGTAACATCAAGACTGCAACCGGAATTCCATTGTTAAATGCAGAGGCCTCTATGAGCCGGAAGATTTATCTGATGTGATAGTAGAAGAAACAGAAGTGAATTCAAAAGAGATAGGGGATCCAGTATTACAATCAGAATTTAAGAGATCTTTGCAGGACTTAAGATCAAATAAGAGAGAAGGGATCGGTAACATTCCATCAGAATTTCTAAAATCGTTAGGGGAAGTGGCGAGTGGCAACAAAACGATTATTCACGTTGGTGTGTGGAATGTACGAGTCTGGCAATATACCGTCGGACGTTCAGAAAAATATCAATTCTGAAGACTGCAAGAGCTGACAAGTGTAAGAATTGTCGCACAATCAACTTAACAGCTCATGCATCCAAGTTGCTGACAAGAATAATATACAGAAGAATGGAAAAGAAAATCGAGAATGTGTTACATGATGATCAGTTTGGCTTTAGAAAAAGTAAAGGCACGAGAGAAATATTCTGACGTTGCAGTTAATAATGGAAGCAAGACTAAAGAAAGATCAAGACACGTTTATAGGATTTGCCGACCTGGAAAAAGCGTTCGACTATGTAAAATGGTGCAAGATGTACAAAATTCTGAGAAAAATAGGGGTAAGTTATAAAGAGAGGCGCTACATACACAATATGTAAAAAGGCCCAGAGGGAATAACAACAGTTGACGACCAAGAACGAACTGTTCCGATTAAAAACGGTGTAAGACAGGGATGTAGACTTTCAACTCTACTATTTAATCTATACATCGAAGAAGCAAAGATAGAAATAAAGAAATGTTCTGGAGTGGATTTGAAATTCAAGGTGAAAGAGTGTCAATGATACAATTTTCCGATGACATTGCTATCCTGAGTGAAAGTGAAGAAGAATTACATGACCTGCTGAATGTAATGCACAGTCCAATTAGTACATAATATGGATTGACAGTAAATCGAAGAAAGACGAAAGTAATGAGACGTAGCAAAAATCAGACCAGCAAGAAACATAACATCAGGGTCGACGGTCACAAATTAGATGAAGTTAAGGAGTTCTGCTACCTAGGCAGCAAAATACCCAATGACGGATGGAGGAAGGAGGACATAAAAAGGTGACTATCACTAGCAAAAATGGCATTCCTGGGCAAGATAAGTCTACCAGTATGAAACATGGGCCTTAACTTGAGGAAGAAATTGCTGAGAATCTAAGTGTGGAGCGCCGCTTTGCATGCTAGTGAAATATGGATTGTGGGAAAACCGGAACAGAAGAGAATTGAAGCATTTGAGATGCGGTGTTACAGACGATTATTGAAAATTAGGTGGACTTATAAGGTAAGGCATGAGGTTCTGCGCAGAATCTGAGAGGAAAAAAAAAATGTGGAAAACACTGACAAGGAGAAGGGTCAGGACGATAGGACATATATTAAGACATCGGGGACTGATTTCCATGGTACTAGAGGGAAGAAATCCGCTTCAGATCTGGGTCATTTTTAGACCACACGCTATGATTAGTCTCTGCAGATGTGACCTGACCATTTGCAAAAATGTACCACTTCAACTTCCAGTTGTGGCAGTGTGTACTACCTCCGCGAATTTCCTGCCCACATGCTACGATATGCCTGCGTGCGATGTGCACAGACATTAACTCCGATGAATCGCTGCGAGCGTGCGGACAATGAGATCACGCGGTCGGTCTATCGCGAGGTTGGATCGGGAACATCAGACGCAGGACATGATAGCTGACTTTATAAATGGTGGACTGAGCGCTAATGTCGTTTCAGCTCCCTATAGCACTAGGCCATCGACGACACGACAGTCAATTATTTCTTGACAAAGGTGAGGAGGAGCTTGTGGAAAGCTCACGGAAGTTTCGTGACTTTATGCTGTTGAAAGAACGGACACCGCAAAAATATGAGTCGATATCATAAGAGGAAGAGCACAAGTCTGAAGCAGAAAAGAATGGCTGGGGAAAGGCCCTTGTTCTTTCAGCAGGAAGTATCTTGCCACTTGTATCGTGGATTTAGGAAAACCGCAGAATATCTGAATCTAGATAGGCAAATTGAGATTTTCAAATCCATCGTCCAAAATTCGACTCCAGCAATTTTGTTAGCTGGAGAGGAATTTACTAAAGGTACGAAGATTCTGATAAAGAAAATAACACTATATAATCACTAAGAACGTCACCGTTGTCGCATGGCTTGTGCGAGCGGCAAAGCAAATTATCGAATTCAGTCATTTTATACACAAACAAGAACACTTAAAAAAACACTATGATTTCACTTTTTTGTTTGGTACTTATTGCTCCAGAATTAAGTTAGTTGTTTCCACCACTAACGGTTACGAGTAAAGTGTTTAGGAGGTTTCTCATGATTCTAAGACGAATACTGCAACTGGATATACCGTGCCAAATATAACCAACTCGGACTCCCTCTATCCCTTTACCAACTTCCTTGCCATTTATCTGACAAGCCCGTGACTAAAGAGTGGGTCAGAAATCAAAGAAACCAATCTACCTTTAGGGGCGGAGAATGTAAAGTATATAAAAAGATACTAAGGAAGAGAAGAATTACGTATCAGTCTTGCCCGGATGGGTCCTGTAGATCCATGGAATTGAAATACTGTTCCACACGAAACTGAAATATCGGTTTTAAGTGATACCCGACGAAAGCATCAATACAAAAGTTCTCCGCGCTACATTGTAGGCAAGTTACCAGTAAAGCTTCTATGAAGTTACGTGATATCCTTGTAATTCTTTTCGTAGCCTATCGCCGCCAACATCGAAACGCTGTTCGATTTTTGCAGTCACTAGACTAATCTGAAAATTAAGCGCAGGAAATCTCCTTTTTGTTCCCACAAAGTTCAGTCGTGAAATGTTTGAAAAACATGCAAAGATTTGATAAGGCTCTGCAGTAATTATCTTTCTTGTGACTGAGGGAGCTTTCAGTTTAGCCACTTTGGTATTTCCTGTTGCTCTTTTTATCACTGCATTCGCATGCGATCGTGTACTGAACGATATCAAATTCCCTCACTGGGCAGTAATAGGGTTCATGGAGGATACTTCGTCTTTTCTCGTGATCGTAATAATAAATTTTTAGCTTGAAGGGTTGATATTATAGTGAACAGCCTTGGCATAAAGTCGATCTCTTTTAGCTAGTTCTAATGGACCGTTGTATAGCTTCCGCTTTTAACATTAATATTACGGTAGTACGAATAACAATTGAAATGTATACGTACAAAACGAAGTTTGAAAGCTGCGAAAAATCGAGACTAACGACAATGTTGCGTTTACGTACATTTCCAGTCGTGGATTAGGGATTTGTAGAATTCACGTCGCATTGTTTCGTCTAACAGACGTCAGTATCTTCTAACTAATGAATGAGTATTCACATGAGGCGTAATATCGAGAATATCACGTAAGTAAACGAAATTACGGTTACTGGGACGTTAATACAAGGCTGATAACGTTTCGTAAGGAGTAGAATCAGAACAGGGTATATTTCTTCTTGTTCTGGTTTTACTTGTCACTGCACTCGACTGCTGATACTTTCGCTCTTTTTTCATGATGACCTAAATTTTCGTGTATAAAATGTCGGCTGCCGGTCGCGGTGGCCGAGCGGTTCTAGGCCCTCCAGTCTGGAGCCGCGCGACCGCTACGGTCGCAGGTTCGAATCCTGCCTCGGGCATGGATGTGTGCGGTGTCCTTAGGTTAGTTAGGTTTACGTAGTTCTAAGTTCAAGTGGACTGATGACCTCAGATGTTAAGTCCCATAGTACTCAGAGCCATTTGAACCACAAAATGTCGGCCCTGAAACAACATAATAGACATTTTGGGCAACAACATAAAATTGCATGAACTTATCCGGTCTCTGTTCATACACTGCTCTACAAAACTTAAGGATGCGATAGAGGAAGTATCATGATATAAAGTAACTACTCACCGGATATGAATAAAAGTGTCAGATGCCTCCCAGTCGCTCACAGAAAGCTGGACGTCATATGGCGTAAGATCATCGTGACTGCAACGCCAGATGGGACTGACCCCGCAACATGAGGCAGTAGAAGGAACGGGAAAAGACGCAGTATGGGTGTCAATCACCAAGCAGTTACGGCGCACTGTGATGGTGGTCTTTGTTGTGTCTAGACAAGACAGTCTAGACACAAGGCGAGGAAGCAGAAAGGGCACGCGTCAACTCACGCAGGCTTGCTTATGTCTGAAACAGGATACGTAATGTATGCTACAAAGAAAAGTACATAGCTCCATGAATACTTAACTTTACTCCATCATTTGTACACAGCATTCTTGATGATACAAGTGAGACTCTCTATAGAAATGGTTAATGGCGCCTTGCTAGGTCGTAGCCATGGACTTAGCTGAAGGCTATTCCAACTATCTCTCGGCAAATGAGAGAAAGGCTTCGTCAGTGCAGTCGCTAGCAAAGTCGTCGTACAACTGGGGCGAGTGCTAGTCCATCTCTCTAGACCTGCCGTGTGGTGGCGCTCGGTCTGCAATTACTGACAGTGGCGACACGCGGGTCCGACATGTACTAATGGACCGCGGCCGATTTAAAGCTACCACCTAGCAAGTGTGGTGTCTGGCGGTGACACCACAGTCTTCATTACAACATGGTTCAGAGACACGGAGGATAATCATCGGGAAACTGGGAGGATGAAGCGCGATGAGTGTAGCCCAGAAGTTTGGTACTGCTCGCAACAGTGTTCCATGTGCATGAGGGGCGTTCCCGATCACTTGCGCTGCAACCCAAAGGAGAGATGGAGATAGGATCACAGTCATCTACAGCAGCAGATGATCGCTACATTGCCCAACAGGCAAGAAATTACCAACGTCACATCAGTATACATAGAAGCTGCAGCATTAGAAAATTGTAGCGAAATGCAGGAAGATCTGCAGCGGATAGGCACTTGGTGCAGGGAGTGGCAACTGCCTCTTAACATAGATAAATGTAATGTATTGCGAATACATACAAAGAAGCATTCTTTATTGTATGATTATATGATAGCGGAACAAACACTGGTAGCAGTTACTTCTGTAAAATATCTGGAAGTATGCGAGCGGAACGATTTGAAGTGGAATGATCACATCAAATTAATTGTTGGTAAGGCGGGTACCAGGTTGAGATTCATTGGGAGAGTCCTTAGAAAATGTAGCCCATCAACAAAGGAGGTGGCTTACAAAACACTCGTTCGACCTATACTTGAGTATTGCTCATCAGTGTGGGATCCGTACCAGATCGGGTTGACGGTGGAGATAGAGAAAAATTCAGAGAAGAGCGGCGCGTTTCGTCACAGGGTTAATTGGTAACCGTGATAGCGTTACGGAGATGTTTAGCAAACTCAAGTGGCAGATTCTGCAAGAGAGGCGCTCTGCATCGCGGTGTAGCTTGCTCGCCAGGTTTCGAGAGGGTGCGTTTCTGGATGAGGTATCGAATATATTGCTTCCCCCTACTTATACCTCCCGAGGAGATCACGATTGTAAAATCAGAGAGATTCGAGCGCGCACGGAGGCTTTCAGACAGTCGTTCTTCCCGCGAACCATACGCGACTGGAACAGAAAAGGGAGGTACTGACAGTGGCACGTTAAGTGCTCTCCGCCACACACCGTTGGGTGGCTTGCGGAGTATAAATGTAGATGTAGATGTAGACTGGTGCAATTGCAACCACGTTTTACAAGACTGCAAGGCACCCTGTCTCACTCTCCACAGGGGCAATATCTTTGTCCGATGGTCAGAACGTTGTGTTTCGCTGACTCCCGCATGTCGGTGGCACGGATTGCTAAGGTGTCGAGAGCTTAGGGACTGGACCAACGAGGAATGGAGTCGCATGCCTTCTTGAATGAGAGCAGATTCAGTCAAGTAGTGATTCTGGACGTACTATAACACGTAATGCACCTGGGAACATAGCGAACATGATAGTTTTGGTGGTTGAAGGATTCGGTGTAGAGAGGTATAATATTGCATGGGCTCAGTGACCTCCGAATCTTTGAACATGGTACAATCACCGCTCACCGTTACCGTGACGCCGTACTTGTTCCCTAGTGCCTTTTTAGGGGTGCATTCGGCCCTGATTTCATACTTATAGATCACAAGGCGTGAACACATCGAACACCGTTGGTGAAGAAGCTCTTCGACCCAGAGGATATTTGGTGGATGGACTGGGCTGCTCTTCCCTCCGACTTAACTCCTAACGAGATCGTGAGGGATGTATTGGGGAAACGAACTGCAGCATGACCACTTGCACCGACGACCGAACATCAGTTGTCAACCGCGCTGTTCGAGCAACGTAACACCCTACCGTAAGAAGTCCTTACCGATGTTGTGGCCAACACGGAAACACATTGCATAGCATGCACTGCTGTCTGGTGATCATACGCCCTATTAAGAATAACGCTCCGACTTTTGTAACGTCTACGTGACCACTATAAATACCGGTAGCTTTAATGTACACCACTGGCCATTAAAATTGCTACACCAAGAAGAAATGCAGATGATAAACGGGTATTCAATGGACAAATATATCAAATATATTATACTAGAACCGACATGAGATTACATTTTTAAACAATTTGGGTGCACAGATCAGGAGAAATCAGTACCCAGAACAACCACCTCTGGCCGTAATAACAGCCTTGATACGCCTGGGCATTGAGTCAAACAGAGCTTGGATGGCGTGTACAGGTACAGCTGCCCATGCAGCTTCAACACGATACCACAGTTCATCAAGAGTAGTGACTGGCATATTGTGACGAGCCAGTTGCTGGGCCACCATTCACCAGACGTTTTCAGTTGGTGAGAGATCTGGAGAATGTGCTGGCCAGGTCTGCAGTCGAAGATTTTCTGTATCCAGAAAGGCCCGTACAGGACCTGCAACATGCGGTCGTGCATTATCCTGCTGAAATGCAGGGTTTCGCAGGGATCGAATGAAGGGTAGAGTGACGGGTCATAACACATCTGAAATGTAACGTCCACTGTTCGAAGTGCCGTCAATGCGTACCAGAGGTGACCGAGACGTGTAACCAATGGCACCCCATATCATCACTCCGGGTGATACGCCAGTATGGCGATGACGGATACAAGCTTCCAATGTGCGTTCACCGCGATGTCGCCAAACTCGGGTGCGACCATCATGATGCTGTAAACAGAACCTGGATTTATCCAAAAAAATGACGTTTTGCCGTTCGTGCACCCAGGTTCGTCGTTGAGTACACCATCGCAGGGGCTCCTGTCTGTGATGCAGCGTCAAGGGTAACCGCAGCCACGGTCTCCGAGCTGATAGTCCATGCTGCTGCAAACGTCGTCGAACTGTTCGTGCAGATGGTTGTTGTCTTGCAAACGTCCCCATCTATTGAATCAGGGATCTAGACGTGGTTGCACGATCCGTAACAGCCATGCGGATAAGATGCCTGTCATCTCGACTGCTAGTGATTCGAGGTCGTTGGGATCCAGAGCGGCGTTCCGTATTTCCCTCCTGAACCCACCGATTCCATATTTTGCTAACAGTCATTGGATCTCGACCAACGCGAGCAGTAATGTCGCGATACGATAAACCGCAATCGCGATAGGCTACATTCCGACTTTTATCAAAGTCGGAAAAGCGATGGTACGCATTTCTCCTCCTTACACGAGGCATCACCACAACGTTTCACCAGGCAACGCCGGTCAACTGCTGTTTGTGTATGAGAAATTGGTCGCAAACTTCCCTCATGTTAGCACGTTGTAGGTGTCGCCACCTGCGCCGAACTTGTGTGAATGCTCTGAGAAGCTAATCATTTCATATCACAGCATCTTCTTCCCGTCGGTTAAATTTCGCGTCTGTAGCACGTCATCTTCGTGGTGTAGCTATTTTAATGGCCAGTAGTGTAATTACGATGTGTTATACAAAAATTTCCTGAGTTTGTGTGATACACGCTTGCAAGCGTAATAAAATTAGACTTGTGCTCTACTAAAACTACGGTTCGGTAGTTTTCGTACACTACATAAATGACGTTGTAAATGGTAGTATTGGTAGCACTGGTAGGGAAAGAAACATAATGAATTTGTAAGGGAAAAACTGGGAGTCACGATCTGTCTATGTTTTTCTACCTGGTTTGCACATAATTAGAGCTGCACATCGCATCAGTGTTACTTCATTGTGTATTTTTTATCTTCACAGAATGTAAATTTTATAAGTAATTTAAATTAGTTGATCGCGTAATTTCTGCGGCTTTACGTAACTAGAGCAATTACTTTCGATGGAAGTATAGTTTACATCCACAGTCATGAAGAATCTATTTAGTTATTGTTGTTTTATACGCAATACAGCGTTCTTCATGGTGATGGAAGGCAAGAGATTCCTGTGATTATTAAAAACGTCAAAGTTGAGTACGAATAACAGAAACACGTTTCAAGTAAATTCGACGAAGTTTTGAAGCGATGTGTGATATGTTTGATATATTTTTATTATTCAGTTCTTTGTAATTTTATCTTCGTTTTGTGGAAATTGCGTTTTCTAGTGCTACGTGATGAATCTGTACTGTTTTTTTTTTCCTAGTTTTACTACGTTCCTCTGTTTCACGTAACACATCGAAAACTTTCAAATAAAACCTGAATTAAGTATTGCCAATTTAAATTTTGCTATAAATACTATCTACTTCTCATTTACAGACAGAGGATAACTATCTAGAAAAATGATCGCATACGTTATCAGGTTACGCTCTATGTATACGCAACATAACTAACGTAGAGGTGTTGCGGGTGCGACATTAACTGACCAAAGCTACTAGCAAAACTACCGTAGTCTGCGCTTACATACGGTAGTTTTACAGCCCCAAGCACAATCAAACACCACTAGGAGCATTGTAACACAAACTTCGTGCGTCAGCATGCCTAACAGCTTCGATCTGGGTAGAAGTGTTTATTATTGGGGGGCAGATTTCCATTGTGACGTTTGTTGGCGTTTTCTTGGTTTTGCAGTGATCTAGCTGAGAGAACAAAATGGTTCAAATGGCTCTGATCACTATGGGACTTAACATCTGAGGTCATTAGTCCCCTAGAACATAGGACTACTTAAAGCTAACTAACATAAGGACATCACACACATCCATGCCCGAGGCAGGATCCGAACCTGCGACCGTAGTGGTCTCGCTGTTCCAGACTGAAGCACCTAGAACCGCTCGGCCAACCGGCCGGCAGCTGAGAGAACAGCATTACTTGGTAAGTTCTGTTTCAACTTGGCAAAACAGCCGGAGAAGCGCACAAAATGTTAGTGCAAACATTCGCTAAATGACACTTTAGGACAAACACGAACGTATGACGGATTTAAACGTTTCAAACATATTGACAATGACGAATGTTTGAGACGACAATCTACCGGCATTAGAACAGAAAATGTCAGTGCTGTTCTGGGTGCGTTTGTGAAAGATCGTAGGTAAACCATCCACGACATCAGGTTATGCCCTAAGACGGCTAAGGGAGGTTGTGAGAAGAAAACGTCCAGAAGCGCAGGAATGACTGTGTTCTTTACCAATGCGAGGCTTCATACAGGCTTTCTCATCGATTTGCCTCCGTATGATTTCTTCTCTTTCCCAAGTTGAAAATGAAGTTGAAGGGACGAAAATTTGAAACAGTATGGGAGATTCAACCGGAATGGCAAATGGTCCTGAACACACTGGCTAAAAGAACTTTCAGAATGCCTTCCGTTCGTGGCAGAAGGGCTGTCAGTGGTGTCTGAACTCCCAAGGGGACTTCTTTGAACCTGATGGTGACGAATAAAAATATTGTGTAATATAAATTTTTTAGTGTTAGATTTCGAGAACTTTCGGACAGCACCTCGTACTGTCTTTGAGTAAGTGTCATGCAATTCATCTGGGTGCGTATTTCTTTCAGTTACCTTTCATAGTATACTGTAGCAATCCTTTTTAATGTGTAGTCCAATTTCATACTGACATGTTAAGTGGCAGTGACACTTCATGAGCAAATTACTTTCGTCCTTAAGTTTTGGACACTTATTTTATCAGGTCTCGTAGTGTGATTAATAAATTGACTTTTTTTTTAGAACTTATAACTAATATTTGTTAAAAGTCAGAAGCAACTTTCGTTCGCAGTGTATTAAATTGCCAATAAATTACTTTTTACAGCGATTTTTTCTTACTTGTGGACTTTCTAACAAGCAACAGAACCTAAAACTCCCACAACGACGTACTGCGCAATTTTCTTTAGAAAATGGTACCAAGGTTGACTACTTCAAGCTTCTCCGTTTCATAAGCCTCAGTCACTTTTTGAAGTTTCTGAGCAGCGAATAATAATTACAGGGCCTCCTAGGAGCAGCCTTTATATAACAGTACCAAAGAGCGCGCAGCGTCTGAGAGCAACATTGCCCTATTGGCTAAACAGCAAGAAGTAACGGTAATCAGCAATCATAGATCATTAAAGGAAGCAGGGGAATGCTGCGTTAAAGAAGGGGGCAGTACCCACTATACAGCGAAATCTTTGAATTTTTGACTGCCCAAAAAATCTGTGCGGTCTTAAGACGGATGAAATGAATTAGATCTAAGCAGAGGAAAGGAAGAGTGGGCTTAACGTCCCTTTGTCGTCAAGGTCATTAGAGACGGTGTAAGCATATGTTTTATGGCTTTGCGTAGTGCAGGATTGTCCGTCAAGCTTGATGTCTCGTCGCTTAATGCATTCATCATACGGTCACTTGCAAAGAAAAGGGTCGGTTTTGATCGTATTTAGTACGACATTTTTAATTACGCCACTGGTTTAGATCCACAAGCTACAGGAATGGAAACAAATAACACATGATATTATGCCACAGTAATCTGATATAGGTATGTAATATTCATGTGTCTCTCGTATACCGTGATTAGAAAAGGAATAATTTTTAGTATAAACTACGTGTCGAAAAAGTTCTGAGACTGATTTTTATTCCTGGCATGTCTGCGACGTCGGCGCATTAACTATGGGGGCAGTTTAAACAAACAACTCATGTGCATTCCACCAGAGAGTTGTGAGCAGGCAGTGTTAGGTAGGGGACGCGAGAAGGTGATGTGTCGACGTTGTTTCGTCACAAATTGCAGTGGAGCAACATCTCTAAATCAAGTGTTCATGACTTTGTCTTGGATTTTTTGAGGAAAAGAGAATAGTGTGCAAAGTTTGTCCACACAACGATGCGTGAACGTGTGCGGATTTCATTCGAAAGAAAAATGCGGAGAGTTCGTTTCTGGTAGAAATCGTTATACGTGACAAGACCTGGTATTATCAATACGAACCTACCACAAAAAAAAAAAAAAAAAAAGAAAAAGAAATCACAGGAAGGATAGACGCTTTGCCGACATAACCGACATTCAAGCCAGCGTGAGAGGATATGTTGAACAACATACAAAAGAATGGCATTTCTGACGGTTTCATTAGGTTCTAAGACTGTCCTGTCCGTTGTAGTCAAGTGGGAGAAGATTATGTAGAATGTCTGAACTATTAAAAGCACCACCTTAACTTGTCTATTCTTTTTTAATCCTTTTCCAAAACTCCTTGGATGACGAGGCATATTAACGGGACATACTAGTTATCCACTGGAGAGTACAACATAAATATTACATACGAATTAAATACACCAAAATATAAAACTGAAGGACAAAACCGAAAGTGTGTGGTAGACAGGAGGCTGAAAAAGTAACCACTCTCAGGGTGAAAGAAAAGAAGCTAATATGACAGAGGAAGATAAAGTCATGAGGCGATGCAGATGTAGATATGTAATTTCGCAATCGGGGAAATGTCTTTCCAGACCTCGATCCCACCACAGACATTTAAACTTTTGCTAAAGGAACTAGGTAATTCCCCTCAAAATAACAGTTCCAAAGCTACAATGTTTCATCTTTCATTTTTTTTGTTCGCTGCTACTTTCGGGGTCGCAGCCTTCTAAATCTTCATCAACATGTCTCCAAGCCACAATACACTGCGTGGCGTAGTGTATCTTGTAAAATTGCTGGTCATTTCCTCTCCTGCTTCACTCGCAAATGGAGTGAGTCGTGATTTCTCTTGTCTTCGCAATCCTTACACGATATATACGTTGACGGCAATAAAAACGTTCTGCAAATTTCGGTTCTCGAAACTTCCTCCTTTGCGTCTCCCTTCAAAGGATTCCAATTTGAGTTCGTGTAGCATTTCCGTAATACTCGTTGATCGAATTTATCGCTGACAAATGCTTTGATGGCTGCCTTCAACCCAACGTGATTGATATCCCAAGCAATTGGGAATTATTCAAGAAAGGAGCGCGCAAGTGTTCTGCACACGCTCTCTTTCATATATAAGCTACATCTTCCTAGAAATCTTCCAATAAAGCGAAATCGACGTTTTGCCTTATCTTCTAAGAGAGCTTACGCGCTTGTACCATTTTTTTTTTCGCCTGGCTTCTGACTGTGCCAACCTCTTCATCTCAGAGTACCACTTGATACCTACATCCTCATTTATTTTGTGGATGTATTCTAATATCTGTATTCCTCTACAGCTTTTGTGTTTCTGACCGTTTATGTACATCAATAACAAGAGCGGTTCAGTCACACTGCTAACGATAATGTGTTGCCTCCGATGAACACTCGCTGTGCATCACAACGTACCAAGTTCTATTACTTAAAGAAGCTTTGAGGCACTCACATATCTGAGAAGCTATTCATTATTCTCGCACCTTCATTAATAGTCTGCAGTTTGGCACTGTTTCAAACACTTTCTCCAAATCTAGGAATATCAGCGTGCTGCTTATGGGACTTAACATCTGAGATCATCAGTCCCTAGACTTAGAACTACTTAAACCTAACTAACCTAAGGACATCACACACATCCATGCCCCAGGCAGGATTCGAACCTGCGACCGTACCAGCAGCGCTGTTCCGGACTGAAGCGCCTAGAACCACACGGCCACAGCGGCCGGCTCGTGCGTTATAAGTGCAAGCTGGGTATGTTTCTTAATCCGTCATGATTTGTGGACAGGTACATCCTCAACCGCTCACATTCATTAAGACCAGCCAATCTATCGCGCTGGAAATTGATACTGAGCGAAGGGAAAATTACTGCCTACATACCTCTCTGTGCTCGTTAATCATAATTAGATTACTTTCACTATATTCGTAGGAGACATACGTGGTGGCAACTGAACTGTCGCACACTATTTCTCTAAATTTATTCGAAAGTGTTTAGAGAGAACACCTTCGTCTTTGTACTGACAGATTCCCTCTAATGAAACGATAATTAAATTAAGATACTATGCTGCCGACAAGCGTTGATATACACCAACGGGGACAGTTGTGTGCCCCGACTGGGACTCGAACCCAGGATCTCTTGCTTACATGGCAGACGCTCTATCCATCTTTTTTTTTTTTTTAAATCTCATTTTCTTCGCTTTCGTTCGTTGCATATGCTCGGGGCGGACGTCATAAGATGCTCGTTTAAGTTCGTTGTTGGTTGATTAATTCAGTTTTTTTTATTATAGAAGGCAGCTGCCCCTCTGACCTAACACGCTGAGCTACCGTGCCGGCAATCCATGTGAGCCGCCGAGGGCACAGAAGATTATGCGACTGCAGGGACTTATCCCTTGCACGCTCCCTGTGAGACCCACATTCCCAAATTAATGTCGATGCACTACATTCGTAGTGCCCCTGCCCATTACACTCATTACTCGCGGCAGACAATCTTACCTAATCCCGTAAGAGTTCGGCAATACGTTTGCATCCGCACAGAAGAAGGAGGTCAATGGCGGCTTAGCCTTAACTGTATGAAGATGGTATCTGTTCTTTCGAACATGTCCGAAATAACAAAAACCATTTTCATATAGATTCCATTTAAGTTAGCCGAGTATCTTTTGCTCTTTTTTTATGACAGATACCGCCTTGTTACGATCGCAGTAGCGTATACCTGAATTGGTTGATACATGCTTGATAAGGATATCCATCACTGGAACACCATTCTAAAATCGGTCGCACTTTACGAATTCTCGGCTCTTTCGCACATACTATCTGTTGTGTACACCGTCACACACAGTACACTGCTATAACCGCAGAAGATGCTACCAGCCAGTCATTTTCCGTAGTGGTACCACATAGTTCCGATCTGTCGTCACATATGTGGTCAACACAACAGGAATCTCATTATGCTCCCACCACAAGACTTACAAACAGTTCTCTCTAACCGCCGATTATTAAGTCCTGACAACAGAGAGAACGCTCGTACCAGTGGCTACTGGTTTCATTCGCCAAATATACTGATGGAAAAAAATCGCAATACCAAAAACTAATGTATGCAGAGTAATGAAATTTCGAAAATACTTTTGTCTAGGAAACATATTAAAGTGATTGCAAGATCACACGTATTTCAAGCACAAGATATGCCATTACAAATGTGAAATGCTGGTTCATTAATAACCGGTGTAATTACCATAATGTTCAATACAAACAAGAAGACGTGTATGCATTGTGTTGTACAGGTGCCGGATGTTAGTTTGTGGGAGTCCCATGCCTGTTGCCCTTGATCGGTCAATACAGGGACGGTTAATGCGATTTGTGGATGACGTTGGAGTTATCAAAAATAGTTGAAATGACTGTGAGCACTATGGGACTTAACTGCTGTGGTCATCAGTCCCCTAGAACTTAGAACTACTTAAACCTAACTAACTTAAGGACATCACACACATCCATGCCCGAGGCAGGATTCGAACTTGCGACCGTAGCGGTCGCGCGGTTCCAGACTGTAGCGCCTAGAACCGCTCGGCTACTCCGGGCGGCATGGTTGGTCGTTGCAATGATGCGATCACCATCCCCGAATTTCTCTTCAACAGTGGGAAGCGAGAAGGTGCTTAAAACATCAATGTAGGCTGTGCTGTGATAGTTCTACACAAAACGACATGAGGTGCCTACCCCCTCCATGAAAAACACGACCACAGCATAACACCACCACCTCCAAATTTTACTGTTGGAACTACACACGCTGGCAGATGACGTTCACCGGGCATTCGCCACACCCACACCCTACCATCTGATCGCCACATTGTGTACCGTGATTCGTCACTCCACACAACGTTTTTCCACTGTTCAATAATCCAATGTTTATGCTCCTTACACCAAGCAAGGCGTCGTTTGGCATTTATCGGCGTGATGTGTGACTTATGAGCAGCCGCTCGACCATGAAACCCAAATTTCTCAGCTGCCGCATAACCATCACAGTACCTGTAGTGGATCCTGATGCAGTTTGGAATTCCTGTGTGATGGTCTGTATAGATGTCTAAACATTACACATTACGACCCTCTTGAACTGTCGGCCTGTACGCTTTTGTGCTGTACTTCTTCCTTCACGTTTCCACTTCACTGTCACATCGAAAGCAGTGGATCTAGGGTTGTGGAAATCTCGCGCACAGACGTATGACACAAGTGACACCCAATCAAAAGACCATGTTCGAAGTCTGTGAGTAGCACGTAGCGCCTCGTTCTGCTCTGTCACGATGTCTAATGATTACTGAGGTCGCTTATATGGAGTACCTGGCAGTAGGTAGCACAATGCACCTAAAATGAAAAACGTATGTTTTTTGGGTTGTCCAAATACATTTGATCACATAGTGTATGTGCTCGACTGGAGATAGATTGGAGATCGAGCAGGCCAATGCAGCATGTCGACACTCTATAGAGCATATTGGGTTACAACAGCAGTACGTGACCGAGCTTTATCCTCTTGGGTAACACCCCACCGAATACTCTTCACTAATCGCAACACAAGATGCCGAATCACTGGGTTGACGTACAAGTTTGTAGTCAAGGTGCGTGGGATAACCACGAGAGTGCTCCCACTGTCATACGTAATCGGGCCCCACGCCATAACTCCAGGTGAGGTCCAGTGTGTTTGGAACGCCGACTGGTTGGTTGCATGCCCGCGACTGGCCTCTTACTAACCAACACTCGGCCATCACTGGCACAGAAATAGAACCAGCTTTAATCATAAAACACAACAGACCTCCAACCCACCCACCAACGAGCTCACGCTTGACACCACTAAATGGTTCAAATGGCTCTGAGCACTATGTGACAACATCTGAGGTCATCAGTCCCCTAGAACTTAGAACTACTTAAACCTAACTCAAAAAATGGTTCAAATCGCTCTGAGCACTATGGGACTTAACATCTATGGTCATCAGTCCCCTAGAACTTAGAACTACTTAAACCTAACTAACCTAAGGACAGCACACAACACCCAGCCATCACGAGGCAGAGAAAATCCCTGACGCCGCCGGGAATCGATCCCGGGAACCCGGGCGTGGGAAGCGAGAACGCTACCGCACGACCACGAGATGCGGGCACTTAAACCTAACTAACCTAAGGACATCACACACATCCATGCCCGAGGCAGGATTCGAACCTGCGACCGTAGGAGCAGCGGGGTTCCGGACTGAAGGGCCGGTTCCAGACTTTAGCGCCTAGAACCGCTCGGCCAAAGCGACCGGCTTGACACCACTGAAGTCGCAAATAGCGGTGGTTTTGGGTCGGTGGAATGCCAGCAACAGGCCTTCTGGCACGCAGCTGTCCTTGAAGCAACCGATATGTAACAGTTTGGTGCGTCACTGTGGTGTCACGTGGTACTCAAACTGTGCTACAGAGGCAGTACGATGCGCCAGAACCAAATGCCGAATATGACGATCTCACACCTCGGTAAGGTCTTCTTGCGATCGTGCATTCTCGTGACCACCCTTTGCCAGCAGTCTGTGTACAATGGCTACAACATCCCTGCCAAGTCTTTCTGCATAATAGCAAAAGGAACATCCATCTTTTCGTAGCCCTATTACACTGCCTTGTTAAAGCTTAGTGGGGTTTGATAATGGCGTTTTTTGTCGCTTTAAAGGCATTCTTGACTAACATCAACTCACAACGTCCAGTCTCATAGCTGACTAACGCTGGCGACCGTTATAGCGTGTATTTAAAGCAAACCTGATTTGCATGGTCACAGTGACGCTGTTAGCACCACTCTTAAGTGACTGGCGCCGAATTTGAATACACACCGTCTTTAAGGAGAGGTTTACTATCTTTGGTCCGAAAAAAGCATGTTCTTGGAGAAATTTTTTTCTCAGAATGTGTTATAGATATCAATGTCAAATTTGGTCAAAATGTTTATTGATATTTCCTCTACAAACTGGAAATTTTTCTACCGGAAATGTCGAAGAGCAAATGCGGAAGTTCCGCCGGGACGAAATAAAATTTCGTTGTAGACCTCCACGCACGGTATGTCACAGGTCAGCCGGCTTGACTGAAATCAAAACTGAGTTGACGTTAGCGAAGTATATAAGATTCTTTTGGAGTTGTACATCGCTTGAGTTATTTGGACCGTAGGAAACAAAATGGCGGCCATTTGAAGAAAAATTTCGAGAAAAACGCATTTGAAGTTTTGACTACATATAAATGCAATATTATGCAACTTACGTTCAATCTGCTATTACGGGTCCATAAACTAGTCCTTCCTCAAAGAAGGCGTTCTGCTCGATGTGGGCCATAGAGCGCTGCTCCAGAACCGCTCGTACGGCCGGTGACAAGTGGTTTTCGGCAGCTTGAATCCGGTGGGAGTCCGAAAGCTTGGCGAACTGCGTCGAACAGAGTCCCAGGGTGACGTCAATCGTTGTCATGGTCTTCAGAATTTCTGAATACCCTTCGTTGAAGCTGCTCACTGCGAGGAAAATCGCAATCACCGCACAATGCAAATGCGTTGGGGCTAACTTCCAAACGCATGCGTTCAAACTTTCATTTGAATTTTGTGATTTCCTCCCAAGCACCGATACAATAACTCGTCCTCTGAAACGGCCTCGTAGATCGGATGAATCACTTTTTTGAACTTCTTTCGACAGCGGCTGCTTGTGTTGATATTCGACCAGATATCCGGTAGCCTCTGCAATGCGTCACTTGCACCAACTAGTTTCCCCAGCCGGATAATTTTGGTGTTGTGGGTGGTCATCCGTTGAACACTTTTGGAAACTGCCTTCTTCATCTGTTCCACGGAACTGGAATGCCGTCGGGTTGCCAAGCGGTAGTACATCGTAAGCTCCTTGATAAATTTATCAGTTTCAGTCATGGGCAAGCACATAGAATAATTTTTCGCGGCTACAGAGTCGAAATTGTCGAAAGAAACTGGTGCATGCAAAAGGCCCATTTCAGGCAGGTGCATTTTTTTGTTTAACCGCGAACAACAAACATTTCCGTTCCGTATTCGGAAAAACCGTTTCAGGGATGGATTCTAAACACTTTTATGGATCCAAACATGCAATTTAAAAATCTATTTTTTGAAGCAAAACATAGTAAACCTCCCCTTAAGATATAGAAACACGCCCACCAACTTTCGTATATGTCGTACAACTCCTACTTAGTGATTTTCTCCGTAAGTGTAGTTCGCAGATGGAGAGAATTCTATCGTTCGGCGATGAAAGCGGCTGCACACCGTCAGTCCCCCTGTTGCCGACGTGTTGCCAACCAGTTCTAGTTACAGACTAGCTGTCACAGTTACTGATCGTTTGGGGAACAATTACAGATATCTGCAGAAGCCGCAGCTATAGCCAGAAACTATTACCTAGTCGTTATCGGATAGTTAACACCAAGTGTCAAAGAGATTATTCTTACTCGAGCCTAAACTACAAGTTGTCTACAGCAGTCTAGATTTAATTATTATGGGGTTGCCACGTTATTCGTGTTTTAATTACGATAGCCCTGTGGTGGGTGTCATTTCAGGGGTGCAGGCATGCCAGCTACATACGCCAGCTACTTTTCTGTGGTAGCGGCTACGCTTCCTTTTATGTTAGTTGCCAAAACTAGTTGGTAAATACAACACTGTCCCAAAAAACTAAGACTAACATCGCCTCCCCTACAACAGATTGTACGTGATTGTCTCATTTCATAACGCTTCTTAGTGCAGTACTACCCCCAGATACGTTGAATCCTGTTCCAAGTTGCCTCCCCTAATCCTGTATTTGGGTGCTTTCCCTTCGCTTTAAGAATTATCTTGCATTTAATCACATTTAAACAGAGCTGCAATTATCTTCACTGACTGGAAATGATGTTCAAGTGCTGCTGCATTTACGTGCGATCCTCCAACGACGATTCTTTCTTGTAGACGACACTATCGTTCAAAGCTTTGCCTTTGAGTGAAGACTGTCGCCATTTTAGTTTATTTTATTGGTTGTAGTTTATTATAGTTCGTGGTACAGCACTGATGAATACTTTGTTGCTACGCGGAGTGCCCGCGCGGTTAGAGGCGCCATGTAACGGATTGCGCGGCCCCTCCCGCCGGAGGTTCGAGTCCTCCCTCGGGCATGGGTGTGTGTGTGTCGTTCTAAGCATCAGTTAGTTTAGTGTGTAAGTCTAGGGACCGATAGCCTCAGCAGTTTGGTTCCTTAGGAATTCGCACACATTTGAATACGTTGTCCGGGTATGTGTTTATACCAATCTTATATTAGCCCTGCTCGTCCTCACCCTTCTCTCTGTCCATCTGCTCCTCTCCCGTCTGTCTGTCCATCTGCTCCTCTTCCCTCTATCCATCTTCTCCTTTGCGCTCTGTTCATCTCATCCTCCCTCTGACCCCCCGTCCTCGTCTCCCTGTTCGTTTCTTCTCCTCCCATTTCTATCTCCTCCTCAACTCTTTACGCACATCTCATCCTTCCCCCTCTCTTGACATCTCTTCGCCCTCCCCTCCACCCTTAGTCTATCTGCTTCTTCCCCCTCTTTCTGCCCATATCCTTTCCCTCTGTACCTTCCATCCCCTATTCTGTGCTTCTCCTTCTCTCCCCTTTCTCTATTTCTCTCTCTCTTCCTCTCTGTCTATTCCTTGTCCTACCTATGTCCAACAATCTCCTCCTACCCTCTCTCTTTCTCTCTCTATCCACGTCCTCCCCTTAACTCTCCAAATTATCACCATCACCCCCATAGCAAATTGCTGGGTCTTACAACCACAGTATTTATTTCCAGTTAGTAAGTAATATGTATTCCAAGTTCGGTTGAAATTGATTCAGGAGTTTAGCAATAACTTTTTACCCATGACTTTGCCCACGTACACCCTTGTCACATATATTAAACATATTTCACTCATATTTGTACACGTATTACTACCTTATCTCTTGCGAATTCCGTTATGCAGATCCGTTTTCACTCAGCTAAGTGTTTATGGCATCATATCTCCTGACGTACGTGCCGTGAATTCAAATAATTTTGCAGGTACATTTAGTGTTATATGTGGATACTGTCTGCGAAATGTGTTGCGAATCTTGTAAATAGTAAAGAAGTAACAAGTTTAAACGTCATGGCAAAATTTAAACGTCATACATAACGCAGCAGTTTCTCATACATCCTATGATGTCACATCGACTGAACTACATGTCACACAATGATATAATTTTGCACGTATATTCAGTGGTATATGTGAATATTGTCTGCAAAATATGCCGCAAGTTCATTTAGTAGTAATGAAGTGATAAATTAATATGTCATGCCTGATGCGGCAGTTTCACTTCAAGCGCAGCGAAATTGTAGAAAGAGATAAACTTTTTTCATTTCATCGTTTTCTGTGACTTGTCAGCAAGAAAAGTTTGGTAAAGGTTTTAAATTATTAGTAAAAATTTGTTGCAAGTTCTCTCTAAGAGCTCTCATTCTCAAAGGCTGGATGAATAATATCCGGGTATCCGGGTATCGTGGGCTACTCTACTTTTTCGCCCCAATCTGCACACCTTTGAGAGGTGGTTCTTACCCCCACAACGATCCTTTCCAGAAGGTAGGTAAAGAATTTGTGGTAAGCTCCTATGGGACCAAATTACTGAGGTCATCGCTCCCTACGCCTACACACTACTTAATCTAACTTAAACTAACTAACGCTAAGGACAACACACATCCATGCCCGAGGGAGGACTCGAACCTCCGATGGGGGGAGCCGCACGGACTGTGACAAGACGCCTGAGACCGCCAGACAGTAAGTGACACATATAGTGAGTCTGGTTTAAATCGGTCCAGTGGTTTAGAAGGAGATGCGGAACATACACAGATATTTATCGGATGTATAGAGTTCGCATAATACAATCAATGAATTTAAAAAAGAAAATTGAATTCAGTATCCCTTGATTGAACAATTACTCTAATTTCAGAAATACGAACGTTATCTTCGGCAGGCATCGGTGTTTTCAGGATACTTTGCAGCGTCATTTAATCAAAAATCCCTTATAAATGTGAAGCTGTGTAACATCTATCTGAAATTAAAATGTGCTGACTTCTTTATCATTAGACACATCAGCTAACTGACAACTGAGAAAATACGAGTTTTATGAAGTTTCAGTAATACTGTGGTAATCATTATAAGAACCTCCTGCATTATTAAAACAAATAGTTATCAACTAAAACTTGAGAAAGGCGACATAAGATATGTTAACCTCATGTTATATGCCACAGCTCTACATCGACATCTGTACTCAGCAACTCCGAGTCTCTGCACCAGGCATCGATCCTGCACAGATTTTTCTGCGTGTTGCTAAAGTCTTCCGGCTGAAGCATCGTCTGTGAGTGGTCTTACGTATTCTCCAACGTTATCTACTACATCATTTACTTGAGTTGTAAACAGTAATGGGACTGTTAAGGTTCTCCTGGAGTTTTGTTTTCTGTCAATGTTGTTCTCTTAAGAACGACGTTCAGACATGAAAAGAACAGGAGATTTTATAATATGTTGCTGTAGAAGAATTCTTAAGATTGCATAAAGAACAAATAATAAGCGAATAATATAACTCGGAGAAAAAATACCACAATTGGACTAAAATAAGGGTGAGGTTCATAGGACAAATTCTGAGGTACTAAGGAACTGTCAGTTAGGAAACGGAAGGAAGTGTGCGGGAGGTAAATATTACAGAAGGAGACCAACTGTCGAATACAGTAGGTTCAAACGAACGTAAGATGCTGTAGTTAGGGAGCTATGAAGAGACTTGCAAAGAACAGAGTAGCATGTAGGGCTGCGCCAAATCAGTCTTCAGAATTTAAACCATAAAAATCTGCTCGGAAGACTTGAATCCAGTCACAGATCCTGCCCAATACACGCTAAGCTGGTATTTTGTTCTCTGCGCAACAGCGCGAAACAGCATCGAACGCCTTCCAGAAGTCAAGAAACACGTTGTAACAGCGGTTTCATTGCCAACCACGCTCATATCTCACGGACGAACAGAGACGGCTGAGTTTAGAGTTTCGTGAGATATCTATTTCCAGAACCCTTGCGGATTTTTGAAGAGATGATTCCTCTTCCCCAAAAGCTTTAAAACTTAAAACGTACTACATACTTCTACAACGGATTGACGTCAGCGATATATAGACTTATATTGTGAAACAGTCCGAAGACCCATTTTGAAAGCACACATGACGGGCGATTTTATCTATTCGCTAGGTATTCCGAAATAACTCCTGAAAGACCAATAGTAGTACATTGATACTCTACATCAGTAATTCCCAACCTTGGGGTAATTACCCCTGAGGGCTAAAATGAAATTTTCTAAGCGATAAAAACTAAATCGTTCGATTCTATTTCAGTCACGAAACTAAACTATTTTCTAAACATCATTACTCTTATCACTATTACTATTGTTAGTGGCTGTGGTCAGACACAAAGCATTAACAGCCTGAACTCTTTCAATTTATGCCAGTTCAGAAGTAAGGAGCAGCAGGCAAGTGATTTACGAATAGTAAGTGTAGTGCACACATGGACACATGGGGTTGCAGTGTTCAGGCCAATCAAGTGCCGCAATAGGGGGTAGTAATGCAGGGAAAGTATATTTTGTAACAAGTGTCTACCATCACTGTGTGTAGTTATTTAGTTTTATAATTACCGAACAATCAGTTTAATAAGTCACGGATGCAAAATACTAACGCGAATTCTTTACAGACGAATGGAAAAACTAATAGAAGCTGATCTTGGGGAAGATCAGTTTGGATTCGGTAGAAATATTGGAACACGTGAGGCAATACTGACCCTACGACTTATCTTAGAAGCTAGATTAAGGAAAGGTAAACCTACGTTTCTAGCATTTGCAGACTTAGAGAAAGCTTTCGACAATGTTGACTGGAATACTCTCTTTCAAATTCTGAAGGTGGCAGGGGTAAAATACAGGGAGCGAAAGGCTATTTACAATTCGTGCAGAAACCAGATGGCAGTTATAAGAGTCGAGGGGCATGAAAGGGAAGGGAGTGAGACAGGGTTGTAGCCTATCCCCGATGTTATTCAATCTGTATATTGAGCAAGCAGTGAAGGAAACAAAAGAAAAATTCGGAGTAGGTACTAAATCCATGGAGAAGAAATAAAAACTTTGAGGTTCGCTGATGACATTGTAATTCTGTCAGAGACAGCAAAGGACTTGGAAGAGCAGTTGAACGGTATTGACAGTGTCATGGAAGGAGGGTATAAGATGAACATCAACAAAAGCAAAAGGAGGATTATGGATCGTAGCTGAATTAAGTCGGGTTATGCTGAGGGAATTAGATTAGGAAATGAGACACTTAAAGTAATAAAGGAGTTTTCCTATCTGGGGAGCAAAATAACTGATGATGGTCAAAGTAGAGAGGATATCAAATGTAGACTGGCAATGGCAAGGAAAGGGTTTCTGGTGAAGAGAAATTTGTTAACATCGAGTATAGATTTAAGTGTCAGGAAGTCGTTTCTGAAAGTATTTGTATGGAGCGTAGCCATTTATGGAAGTGAAACATGGACGATAACTAGTTTGGACAAGAAGAGAATAGAATCTTTCGAAATGTGGTGCTACAGAAGAATGCTGAAGATTAGATGGGTAGATCATATAACTAATGGGGAGGTACTGAATAGGATTGGGGAGAAAGGAAGTTTGTGGCATAACTTGACTAGAAGAAGGGATCGGTTGGTAGGACATGTTCTGAGGCATCACGGGATCACCAATTTAGTATTGGAGGGCAGCGTGGAGGGTAAAAATCGTAGAGGGAGACCAACAGATTCAGAAGGGTGTAGGCTGCAGTAGGTACTGGGAGATGAACAAGCTTGCACAGGATAGAGTAGCATGGAGAGCTGCATCAAACCAGTCTCAGGAATGAAGACCACAACAACAACAACAACATCTGAGAAGGAGTTGTGGGAAGCACTTGGGATGCACCACGAATTCTTTCGTTATTTATTCCAACACACACACACACACACACACACACACACACACACACACAAATTATGTATCATTTATCTTTCATTATCATAAAATATAAAAATATTCTAAGAAAACCCTTTCATTTTGCCGTTCAGTCAGATGCTTCAAAATGTTCAAATGTGTGTGAAATCTTATGGGACTTAACTGCTAAGGTCATCAGTCACTAGCCTTACACACTACTTAACCTAAACTATTCTAAGGACAAACACACACACCTATGCCGGAGGGAGGGCTCGGACCTCCGCCAGGACCAGCCACACAGTCCATGACTGCAGCGCCATCAGACCGCTCGGCTAATCCCGCGCGGCTGTCAGGTGCTAAAGTAGGTGATAATGTGGTGGAGGAGCAGGGCAATAGGCAGACGGAAGGGGGGAAGAGGGCGGGTGTACCATCTAATGTCTAACTGCATTAATAGTCTATGACAGGTTGGGAACAGCTGCTACAGAATTTGCAGAGGCCTCTGTGTGGACGGCGACGTGGCCAACTCGGCAGCTGTGCTGTCTGTAGGCCAGGCAGGCAGGTGAGAAACTGCAGCTGGTGCAGGTGGAACTCGCACTGTTCCGCTCTGTTGCGTGCGGGCGTTCTTCGTAACCTGCATAGTCAGTGCTTGCGCGGCAGTTCTGTCAAATCCGTCGAAGTGGGATACAAAAGTGAATGAAGCATCCTCTACCACCGCGAAATATTAGCGTTCAAATGGAATAACTCAAAATGATGCGCCTCATAAACCACCGACGAACAATAGAACACTCTTATTTTATAAGCAGCGTTTTTTGGAATATAGGTGTTTGGTTTTATGCGTCCAGCCATCATTTCCTCTCCTTTTATCAGCTACAGTACTGATGACAGAAATTTTATAGCCGCTGAGAAAACGAGAAAATTCCTTGCAGACACAGCAAATGAGACCTTCAAGGAAGTTCACAATTGCTCAATAATCTACACTACTGGCCATTAAAATTGCTACACCACGAAGATGACGTACTACAGACGCGAAATTTAACCGACAGAAAGAAGATGCTGTGATATGCAAATAATTAGCTTTTCAGAGCATTCACACTAGGTTGGCGCCGGTGGTGACTCCTACAACATGCTGACATGAGGAAAGTTTGCAACCGATTTCTCATACACAAACAGCAGTTGATCGGCGTTGCCTGGTGAAACGTTGTTGTGATGCCTCGTGTAAGGAGGAGAAATGCGTACCATCACGTTTCCGACTTTGATAAAGGTCGGACTGTAGCCTATCGCGATTGCGCTTAATCGTATCACGACATTGCTCCTGGCGTTGGTCGAGATCCAATGACTGTTAGCAAAATATGGAATCGGTGGGTTCAGAGGGGAAATACGGAACGCCGTGCTGGATCCCAACGGCCTCGTATCACTAGCAGTCGAGATGATAGGCATCTTATCCGCATGGCTGTAACGGATCGTGCAACCACGTCTCGATCCCTGAGTCAACAGATGGGGACATTTGCAAGACAACAATCATCTGCACGAACAGTTCGACGACGCTTGCAGCAGCAGGGACTATCAGCTCGGAGACCATGGCTGCGGTTACCCTTGACGCTGCATCACAGACAGGAGCGCCTGTGATTGTGTACTCAACGACGAACCTGGGTGCACGAATGGCAAAACGTCATTTTTTCGGATAAATCCAGGTCCTGTTTACAGCATCATGATGGTCGCACCCGAGTTTGGCGACATCGCGGTGAACGCACATTGGAAGCTTGTATCCGTCATCGCCATACTGGCGTATCACCCTGAGTGATGATATGGTGTGCCATTGGTTACACGTCTCGATCGCCTCTGGTTCGCATTGACGGCACTTTGAACAGTGGACGTTACATTTCAGATGTGTTATGACCCGTCGCTCTACCCTTCATTCGATCCCTGCGAAACCCTACATTTCAGCAGGATAATGCACGACCGCATGTTGCAGGTCCTGTACAGGCCTTTCTGGATACAGAAAATGTTCGACTGCTGCCCTGGCCAGCACATTCTCCAGATCTCTCACCAATTGAAAACATTTGGTCAATGATGGCCGAGCAACTGGCTCATCACAATACGCCAGTCACTACTCTTGATGAACTGTGGTATCGTGTTGAAGCTGCATGGGCAGCTGTACCTGCGCACGCCATCCACTCTGTTTGACTCAATGCCCAGGCGTATCAATGCCGTTACTGCGGCCAGAGGTGGTTGTTATGGGTACTGATTTTTCAGGATCTATGCACCCAATTTGCGTAAAAATGTAATCACATGTCAGTTCTAGTAAAATATATTCGTCCAATGAATGCCCGTTCATCATCTGCATTTCTTCTTGGTGTAGCAATTTTAATGGCCAGTCGTGTATAAAAAAATGAAATGAATTTCAGTTTTAAGAAGAAAAATGACATTGTTAAATGTAGATGGCACCTCTATAGTCTGTGTAACAAATGCAAAATATCTGAAAATGAATACTGATTCTCAGTTGAAGTGTTGTGAACACAGGAAGATAGTTGCCAGAAGACCTGCATCAGCATGTTAATGCCGTTAGAGTCCTTTCGTAAGTGTGTAACAGCCAGTGACTTTTAATAAGACACTATTCATACATACATCAGTTCACAGCTCTCACATTTTCTTCTGGGGAATAAATGCACAAAATATGAATACAGTTTTGAAACTTCAGGAAAGGAATAATAACCAAAAACTGTAGTCGAGCTCATTATAATGGTCTGTTTAAAACACTTGGCATTTTAGTTGCACCATGTGACTAAATTCACCAATCAATTCTAAACATTAAAAATAATACTGGTAACTACCGCACAGACAGCTCTGTCCAAGGCCATGAAACGAGATGTGGACTCAACTTATATTTACCAAGAAGGAATAAACATAAAAGTCAAAACAGCATTTTTTGCCAAGGAATAAAGCTGTTCAATAAATTATCAAAGAAGATTAAAGAATTTGCTTATACAGAATTATTTGAAAAGGCAGATGAAAATTATCTGTTAACCTAAAGGATCTATATATTGAAGACTTAGTTAGGGAACAGTGAGTAAGACAAATTATAATCATGACAATAAAACAACATTCCATATAACACTTCTGTACTATATTCCCTGCTTATTTCTCTTTTCTGGAAGAATGTAAATCCAACGCTAGACAAAGTATAATATAATAACTTACCCTCATTCTGCGCTCAACATGTCACTTATTTTTTTCCAGGCTAGCAGATGGGAAGTTGAGCTGCACAAATGGTTCAAATGGCTCTAAGCACTATGGGACTTAACGTCTGAGTCCCCTAGACTTAGAACTACTCAAACCTAACTAACCTATGGACATCACACACATCCATGCCCGAGGCAGGATTCGAACCTGCGACCGTAGCAGCAGCGTGGTTTCGCACTGAGGCGCCTAGAACCGTTCTACCACAGCGGCCGGCCACAAAATGATCCTGCATCAGTTGACAGTGTGTGCAGTGTTATCAAACAATGCCTGTATAGTCTGTGCAGTGACTGATAGTGAGAAATGAATGAACAGTGTAGCATCAGACGCTTTCATTATTAAATAACTTATTCGTAAAACAGTACTGTACACTAGGGTAAACCGAATGAGACAGCACTGTGTTAAACACAATGGCGTTGTATTCGTGAGGGCGGAGGCTCCGACTTCAAGACAGCCATTTGGGTTTAGCTCTTCTGTGGTTTCCCTAAACTATTTCAGGCGAATGCTAGGATGGTTCCTAGTATAAGTACGCAACCGAGTACCTGCCACATTTTTGTCATTACAGACCTGTTTTTTTGTTGTTATCGTAATACCAAGAAATGTCAAATATTGTTATAATTGATCTAGGAGCGAATAAAGCAACTACTACTACTACTACTACTACTACTGCTGCTGCTGCTGCTGCTGCTACTACTAAACTCTGACCTAAGAGGCCTGGAAGGTCCAACTGCACCATCCTACCCCCCTGTCTTCCACAGCCAATAGGTTTCACTGGATGTAGATATGCAGAGGCCTGTTGTCAGCGCACAAATCTCCCGGCCGCTGTCAGTTTTCGTGACCGAGGCCTCTAAATGAAGTAGCTATTCAATTGCCCTCCAAAGGAATCAGCGCACCCCGCTTGCCAACAGCGCTCGTCAGACGCGGAATGTAACTTGTCAATCGGCAGCAATGAAGCTAAACAAGAAAGGGAATCAAATGGCAAAGGAGAAATATGCCATGACCTGCGAGAAACTCTAGATTCGACGAAAGGCTGAAATACGACTGCGGTGAGGCCGTTGGCGCCATCACAACTACTGCTGCCACTACTGCAGTATCCGAAATGAATTTCACTCAAATAAAGCTTCTCTTTTGTAATCAATAAAAGACCTAGCTTGTAATAGGAAAATTTTGATCTTTCATCACAGTGGATAATATTGTTAAGGAAATACCTTTGTTGGGAGTGAAACCATTCACAGTGCGTTGTTCGCGAAATAGGGAAAATTTTAATTAGACAGGAGCTGGAATACTGATTTACCACAAAAGTTCCCATCACTGCTGATTCTCAGGTTGATTTAGTAATAGTCAGACTTTAAGACGCATTTTCTTGAGGAAAACCATGTCCTGCAAAAAGCTCTGATGGTGAGATAAACTGTACTGTCTCTGTGCATTATTTGACAAGCGTTTAGTTCAGCTGCTCTTTGTAGACTTTGTATCATTTTCCACGAATTATTATCATATCTAGCAATACTTCTTTACTAAGGTCGACATAACAGCGTGAAAGAACAGTAAGTAGAAGAGAAAGAAGCAGACGAAAAATAGGATGAAGAGATGGTTAGAGTCCACTAAAACGGTGCCGTGCTGGAGATGCATAACAGGAAATGTTGTGCAGACTTCGCCTTTTTTGAGCAGTAGCTCCATTTATTGGGTACACAGATCCTCATTTCTTGTTTTTGGGTACGACGTCGTATCGCTCTCACTATGCCAAGTGCGAAAACGCAACGAAAGCGTAAAGAGCTGATTTTACATCTGCTGTTGTGTTTGTTAAAGATTTGCATTGGTCAGCAACGAAACTATGTAAAAGGAACCGCGTTATTGTTTCAGGTAGTTTCCGTGTGTGTTGTCCTAAATGTTTACTTGCGTCATACAAAAGGAAATGACTGAACTGCAAAGCTGTATTGATGTCAACACACAAAGAAACAGGATAAGCAGCAATGAAGCTAAAGAAGAAAGGGGACCAAATGGCAAAGCCAAAATATGCCATGACATGCGACAACTTCTAGATTCGACCCAAAGCTGAGACGTAGTCTGAACTCATCGTACCTTTCCTACTGACGCTAGAAACACCTACTTACGAAACTTATGTTAGCTTCAGTGACACCCATTCAACATGACTAGCCTTAATGTGTTTTACGCACTAACATAGATAAATAAAGAACTGTTCCAAGTATATATATATATATATATATATATATATATATATATATATATATATATATGGTGTCCCAGCTATCTTGTCCACCCAAAATATCTCTGGAACAATAACAGCTATTGGAAAACGACTTTCTCCGGTATCAATGTGGGGCTGGGGCCCATGAAAGTACATATTTGGAAACATTCTAAAACGAAAGCATATGTGATTTTTAACACAAACTTATGTTTTTTAAATGGACCTCCTATATTTTTTCTTCAGCAATCCATAGCATGACAAAGCACATACACAATGGCGTTGATTGCATCGCAATATTCCCATTACATCCCGAGATATTGAGACGCGAAGCTGACGCTTGCAACACCCGACATGCGCTGCTAGCGCACGTCCTGAGGCTCAGGCGTGAACCCCATGCTACCCGTAATCGCGATGTGATCGACATGTGTAATCACACTTCCATACTTATCAAGAGGTCCGAAACAACGGTAAGACTTTTAGTCCACATGCTCGTTTCACTAAAACAATCAACATGAATTTTACTATTACGAGTGAATGATTAACTGTCACTTGCGCTAGGTCTACAGTAAAGTAAAGTTTTAACATTGAACGGCATTACCTTTTTAGTAACGAATTAACGATAAGCGAAGTTAACTTTGTGACTAACGTTGCGGTACACAGATATGTTACAGAACCGCATCACCCCTAGCCTATGGGATAAATACCTGCTGGAATGTACGACGTTAATGGAGGATGGCAGGTGTGATTACGCATGTCAATCACATCGCGACTACGGGCAGCATCGGGTTCACGCCTGAGCCTCAGGACGTGCGCTAGCATCGCATGTCGGGTGTTTCAAGCGTCAATTTCGCGTCTTAATATCTCGGGATGTAATGGGAATATTGCGATGCAATCAACGCCATTGTGTATGTGCTTTGTCATGGTATGGACTGCTGAAGAAAAAATATAGGAGGTCCATTTAAAAAAACATAAGTTTGTGTTAAAAAACACATATGCTTTCGTTTTAGAATGTTTCCAAATACACTCCTGGAAATTGAAATAAGAACACCGTGAATTCATTGTCCCAGGAAGGGGAAACTTTATTGACACATTCCTGGGGTCAGATACATCACATGATCACACTGACAGAACCACAGGCACATAGACACAGGCAACAGAGCATGCACAATGTCGGCATTAGTACAGTGTATATCCACCTTTCGCAGCAATGCAGGCTGCTATTCTCCCATGGAGACGATCGTAGAGATGCTGGATGTAGTCCTGTGGAACGGCTTGCCATGCCATTTCCACCTGGCGCCTCAGTTGGACCAGCGTTCGTGCTGGACGTGCAGACCGCGTGAGACGACGCTTCATCCAGTCCCAAACATGCTCAATGGGGGACAGATCCGGAGATCTTGCTGGCCAGGGTAGTTGACTTACACCTTCTAGAGCACGTTGGGTGGCACGGGATACATGCGGACGTGCATTGTCCTGTTGGAACAGCAAGTTCCCTTGCCGGTCTAGGAATGGTAGAACGATGGGTTCGATGACGGTTTGGATGTACCGTGCACTATTCAGTGTCCCCTCGACGATCACCAGTGGTGTACGGCCAGTGTAGGAGATCGCTCCCCACACCATGATGCCGGGTGTTGGCCCTGTGTGCCTCGGTCGTATGCAGTCCTGATTGTGGCGCTCACCTGCACGGCGCCAAACACGCATACGACCATCATTGGCACCAAGGCAGAAGCGACTCTCATCGCTGAAGACGACAAGTCTCCATTCGTCCCTCCATTCACGCCTGTCGGGACACCACTGGAGGCGGGCTGCACGATGTTGGGGCGTGAGCGGAAGACGGCCTAACGGTGTGCGGGACCGTAGCCCAGCTTCATTGAGACGGTTGCGAATGGTCCTCGCCGATACCCCAGGAGCAACAGTGTCCCTAATTTGCTGGGAAGTGGCGGTGCGGTCCCCTACGGCACTGCGTAGGATCCTACGGTCTTGGCGTGCATCCGTGCGTCGCTGCGGTCCGGTCCCAGGTCGACGGGCACGTGCACCTTCCGCCGACCACTGGCGACAACATCGATGTACTGTGGAGACCTCACGCCCCACGTGTTGAGCAATTCGGCGGTACGTCCACCCGGCCTCCCGCATGCCCACTATACGCCCTCGCTCAAAGTCCGTCAACTGCACATACGGTTCACGTCCACGCTGTCGCGGCTTGCTACCAGTGTTAAAGACTGCGATGGAGCTCCGTATGCCACGGCAAACTGGCTTACACTGACGGCGGCGGTGCACAAATGCTGCGCAGCTAGCGCCATTCGACGGCCAACACCGCGGTTCCTGGTGTGTCCGCTGTGCCGTGCGTGTGATCATTGCTTGTACAGCCCTCTCGCAGTGTCCGGAGCAAGTATGGTGTGTCTGACACACCGGTGTCAATGTGTTCTTTTTTCCATTTCCAGGAGTGTATGTACATTCATGGGCCTCAGCCCTACATTGACACCGGTGGAAGTCGTTTTCCAATAGCTGTTATTGTTCCAGAGATATTTTGGGTGGACAAGATAGCTGGGACACCCTATATATATATATATATATATATATATATATATATATATATATATATATATATATATACAGGGTGTTTCAAAAATGACCGGTATATTTGAAACGGCAATAAAAACTAAACGAACAGCGATAGAAATACACCGTTTGTTGCAATATGCTTGGGACAACAGTACATTTTCAGGCGGACAAACTTTCGAAATTACAGTAGTTACAATTTTCAACAACAGATGGCGCTTCAAGTGACGTGAAAGATATAGAAGACAACGCAGTCTGTGGGTGCGCCATTCTGTACGTCGTCTTTCTGCTGTAAGCGTGTGCTGTTCACAATGTGCAAGTGTGCTGTAGACAACATGGTTTATTCCTTAGAACAGAGGATTTTTCTGGTGTTGGAATTCCACCGCGTAGAACACAGTGTTGTTGCAACAAGACGAAGTTTTCAACGGAGGTTTAATGTAACCAAAGGACTGTAAGGCGATACAATAAAGGATCTGTTTGAAACATTTCAACGGACTGGGAACGTGACGGATGAACGTGCTGGAAAGGTAGGGCGACCGCGTACGGCAACCACAGAGGGCAACGCGCAGCTAGTGCAGCAGGTGATCCAACAGCGGCCTCGGGTTTCCGTTCGCTGTGTTGCAGCTGCGGTCCAAAAGACGCCAACGTCCACGTATCGTCTCATGCGCCAGAGTTTACACCTCTATCCATACAAAATTAAAACGCGGCAACCCCTCAGCGCCGCTACCATTGCTGCACGAGAGACATTCTCTAACGATATAGTGCACAGGATTGATGACGGCGATATGCATGTGGGCAGCATTTGGTTTACTGACGAAGCTTATTTTTACGTGGACGGCTTCGTCAATAAACAGAACTGGCGCATATGGGGAACCGAAAAGCCCCATGTTGCAGTCCCATCGTCCCTGCATCCTCAAAAAGTACTGGTCTGGGCCGCCATTTCTTCCAAAGGAATCATTGGCCCATTTTTCAGATCCGAAACGATTACTGCATCACGCTATCTGGACATTCTTCGTGAATTTGTGGTGGTACAAACTGCCTTAGACGACACTGCGAACACCTCGTGGTTTATGCAAGATGGTGCCCGGCCACATCGCACGGCCGACGTCTTTAATTTCCTGAATGAATATTTCGATGATCGTGTGATTGCTTTGGGCTATCCGAAACATACAGGAGGCGGCGTGGATTGGCCTCCCTATTCGCCAGACATGAACCCCTGTGACTTCTTTCTGTGGGGACACTTGAAAGACCAGGTGTACAGCCAGAATCCAGAAACAATTGAACAGCTGAAGCAGTACATCTCATCTGCAAGTGAAGCCATTCCGCCTGACACGTTGTCAAAGGTTTCGGGTAATTTCATTCAGAGACTACGCCATATTATTGCTACGCATGGTGGATATGTGGAAAATATCGTACTATAGAGTTTCCCAGACCGCAGCGCCATCTGTTGTTGAAAATTGTAACTACTATAATTTCGAAAGTTTGTCTGCCTGAAAATGTACTGTTGTCCCAAGCATATTGCAACAAACGGTGTATTTCTATCGCTGCTCGTTTAGTTTTTATTGCCGTTTCAAATATACCGGTCATTTTTGAAACACCCTGTATATATATATATATATATAATTATATATATATATATATATATATATATATATATATATATATATATATATATATATATATATATATACTGTAAACGTCTTTATTATCATTCAAATTCAAGACGCCTTTGCACTACCAGAGAGCGTACTTTTCTATAAGATCCTACTTCTCCAAACTACGCTACGCGGTATTTCCTTAAAATTCTGGGACTCCGCTCTGGCACCACTTATCACTTTCCGTCCTTTTCCATACAAATCCTTTCATCTGCGTATTGATTTCTTTCCACTGTCTTCTACTCGCATTTCCACCATGTATGCCACCAGTCCAGTCGATGGTGATCCTTCCCCATTATCAACTGACGCTCCTGAAAACTTGTAATTTCTGTGTTAAGTGATGTCGTTGCTCCAGGTCCGGTCCTTGTTCCTGCACTCCATCAGTCTTCAACTGGGATGGTGGAACCTTTGTATGCGTCATCCGATGCTTTCACTGGGGCAGCAGCACAGGACCACACACTTTCTCTTGCTCTGTCCATTTCTCCCTACCAGAGTGGTCATGGACACTGTGTCTCCGAATAACCACCTTGGGTGGTCCGCCTTTCTACGGACGTCCCACTGCGGGCGCCAGGTCTGGCTTCCACCGACGGTTCTCTATGCCCAACAAGTGAGATCTCTGTGGCAAGTAATGACCGCTATGCATTTCATCACTCGTGAGTCCTAAAAAACAAATGCCAGCCACCGATTGCCGCTGTGTGATGCCACATGCGGAGTCACCAGATTTTGATGCAGCTTGGTCTCTATACCAGTGCCTTGTGTGGTCTGTGGTGTTAGCCAGTGTCATCCCTCATACCCTTTCCTCTTCCTTCGCAGTTTGCAGGTACTTCTGGGACAATCATCTCCTATTGCAATCTATTTCGCTGACTACAATCAGTCCACTTATTTCAGACAGAAGTTTGGGAATGATGCAAATCCGTCGTTCTGTAGTCCGAATAATTTGGTCTGTATGACATGGGTCACCAGCTGGATGATAATATGGTCACCAGAGTGGTCTTGGTTCCCTCACGTCACCCACTGGATGATAACATGATCATCAGTGTTATCTTGGTTCCCTAAGGTCAGGCACAGCTCTTCCTTTGGACAATCTACACAGTCCACGAGTCCACCAGTCCACCAGTCCACCAGTCCACCAGTCAGAGCACCCTCGCTCCATAGTTGTTCTCTCTCGGAAATTTACATGAAAAAAATCCGCTTTGAAGAATGGGTCTAGAATCATCAGGACAGAGAGGCCCTATTTCACACTTACGCTGAAGAAGAGGGGGAATCTTTACCCAAAATATTATTGTCCTCCGAGGTGACTTGCAGCGCGTTCGCCGGCCGCTGTGGCCGAGCGGTTATAGGCTCTTCAGTCCTGAGTCGCGCTGCTGCTGCGGTCGCAGGTTCGACTCCTGCCTCGGGCATGGATGTGTGTGATGTCCCTAGGTTAGTTAGTTTTAAGTAGCCGCTGTGGCCGAGCGGTTATAGGCTCTTCAGTCCTGAGTCGCGCTGCTGCTGCGGTCGCAGGTTCGACTCCTGCCTCGGGCATGGATGTGTGTGATGTCCCTAGGTTAGTTAGGTTTAAGTAGCGCCAAGTCTGGGGGACTGATGACCTCAGATGTTAAATCCCATAGACCTCAGAGTCGTTTGAACCATTTTCAGCAGCGTGTTGTTTGTATTTCTCGCACACCGCGGCCACAAATTCGCTTCCTTGATGGCGGGGAGCCACGATACTGGAAGCCTATAGCCGTCCTCTCTGTTGAAATTACATACATTCTTGGAAATTTCAACCGCCTGGGACCTGTCTCCTATAAATGTTGGTTTCTTTAGCCAGCACAAGTACGTTATTAAAATCACTGTCAGAGCTACATTTCTCATGATGTTCCGCTACTGCCCATTTTACACTTTGTCTTAGCTGCGAGTGCCTTTCGTGTTCCTTAATGCGTTCTTTAACAGTTCTTCCCATTTCACCTACATACATGGAAAAAATATTTTATTTTGTTTTGACTAAAGAAAGATGTCTGGATACCATTTTCTTTAAAATTCTGCTTACGCCGTCAGTGATCACAGAAACGACGACGGTTCCTCGTCATTCTTAGTAGTGTGATTAATATTCCGCCTAAAATACCTGTCAACTGAACAACTATCATACCCATTTGCCTTCTTTTCCTCATTAAAAAATACATTTCTGATTTCAGGTTGTCGTTATCGCTGATTCGGTAGGCACGTGAACGAAGACAGAGTGTTGAGCACTGCTTGCTTCTGAGCTGGGTGGTGGTGCGAAGTGGCATCTAAATACTTGTTTGTATTGGTCGGCTTCATATACACTCCTGGAAATGGAAAAAAGAACACATTGACACCGGTGAGTCAGACCCACCATACTTGCTCCGGACACTGCGAGAGGGCTGTACAAGCAATGATCACACGCACGGCACAGCGGACACACCAGGAACCGCGGTGTTGGCCGTCGAATGGCGCTAGCTGCGCAGCATTTGTGCACCGCCGCCGTCAGTGTCAGCCAGTTTACCGTGGCATACGGAGCTCCATCGCAGTCTTTAACACTGGTAGCATGCCGCGACAGCGTGGACGTGAACCGTATGTGCAGTTGACGGACTTTGAGCGAGGGCGTATAGTGGGCATACGGGAGGCCGGGTGGACGTATCGCCGAATTGCTCAACACGTGGGGCGTGAGGTCTCCACAGTACATCGATGTTGTCGCCAGTGGTCGGCGGAAGGTGCACGTGCCCTCGACCTGGGACCGGACCGCAGCGACGCACGGATGCACGCCAAGACCGTAGGATCCTACGCAGTGCCGTAGGGGACCGCACCGCCACTTCCCAGCAAATTAGGGACACTATTGCTCCTGTGGTATCGGCGAGGACCATTCGCAACCGTCTCCATGAAGCTGGGCTACGGTCCCGCACACCGTTAGGCCGTCTTCCGCTCACGCCCCAACATCGTGCAGCCCGCCTCCAGTGGTGTCCCGACAGGCGTGAATGGAGGGACGAATGGAGACGTGTCGTCTTCAGCGATGAGAGTCGCTTCTGCCTTGGTGCCAATGATGGTCGTATGCGTGTTTGGCGCCGTGCAGGTGAGCGCCACAATCAGGACTGCATACGACCGAGGCACACAGGGCCAACACCCGGCATCATGGTGTGGGGAGCGATCTCCTACACTGGCCGTACACCACTGGTGATCGTCGAGGGGACACTGAATAGTGCACGGTACATCCAAACCGTCATCGAACCCATCGTTCTACCATTCCTAGACCGGCAAGGGAACTTGCTGTTCCAACAGGACAATGCACGTCCGCATGTATCCCGTGCCACCCAACGTGCTCTAGAAGGTGTAAGTCAACTACCCTGGCCAGCAAGATCTCCGGATCTGTCCCCCATTGAGCATGTTTGGGACTGGATGAAGCGTCGTCTCACGCGGTCTGCACGTCCAGCACGAACGCTGGTCCAACTGAGGCGCCAGGTGGAAATGGCATGGCAAGCCGTTCCACAGGACTACATCCAGCATCTCTACGATCGTCTCCATGGGAGAATAGCAGCCTGCATTGCTGCGAAAGGTGGATATACACTGTACTAGTGCCGACATTGTGCATGCTCTGTTGCCTGTGTCTATGTGCCTGTGGTTCTGTCAGTGTGATCATGTGATGTATCTGACACCAGGAATGTGTCAATAAAGTTTCCCCTTCCTGGGACAATGAATTCACGGTGTTCTTATTTCAATTTCCAGGAGTGTACATTCTGTGACCTAGAGAGTGATCAGATCTTCTGTATACCAATACATCTAACAATGGGAGACCAACCTCACTGACGACCTACCTGGTAAATTTGGTTTTCTGGTGAATACCATTTAAGAAATTGTGGAAGGCATTAAGTTCTGCCGCGCACGATTAGCCTAGCGGTCTAGGGCGCTGCAGTCATGGACTGTGCGACTGGTCCCGGCGGGGGTTCGAGTCCTCCCTCGGTCATGGGTGTGTGTGTTTGTCCTTAGGATAATTTAGGTTAAGTAGTGTGTAAGATTAGGGACTGATGATCTTAGCAGTTAAGTCCCAAAAGATTTCAAACACATTTGGACTTTTGGACATGAAGTTCTTCTCTGTGTGGCTTTACAACAAGTGTACAGTCCAACAAGAAGGCTTCATTGGAGCACTACTTAATGCCTGTTCCTGAAAATATTCCAGAAAAATGTCAGCCACAACTGGCGATTTGGGGGATCCCATAGCAAGACCGTCAGCATATTAATAGAATTCGCCATTGTATTTAAAATAGCTCGAAAGAAGACATAATTCAGTTAAGTCACAAACTTCTGGAGCAACTTTCTCCCTTACAATCTCCATTGTATCTGATACTGGGACGCCAGTAGGGAATGATGTCACATCTAAGCTGACAAGAACGTCACCTGCAGATACCTTCACTGTGCATATAATTTCTGAAAGATGTTTCGAATTTTTGACAAAAATATTTGTTTTACCAACTAGATGCCTCAGTTTACCAGATAAATGACGTGCTGAAAAATAAGTTGGCGAGTTAATCACACGGTAGCCCTCAAAGGAACATTCTTTATGTGTCATGAGTAGTCCATTCTAGGTGAGACAGGTATTGGAGTTGTTACATTCTTTGTAATAGAGCTGTCCGATCTGGTGTCTGATATCAAGTTTTTCACTTTCCGAACGATTCTGTTCGTCGGATCGCTTTTTAACTTGCGATACACAGTATCAGCTAGTAATTGTTCCATCTTCCTGTGATAATCCACAGCGTCCAAAACAACAGTAGCATTCCCCTTATCCGATTTCCTTACAACGATGCTTCCGTTTCTCATGAGTTCACGAAGAGATTTCCTTCCCTTCGCCGATATGTTGCTTTTGGGACGTTTTGATTTCCGTAGAACTCTCGACACATCTTGTCTTACGTCTTCGGCCTGCATCTTCGGAAGACAAAACGACGGCACTCACAATATCTTCAAAAGGTATTCTCTTCGATGTAGCTGCGAAGTATGAAGCGGCCTAAGAACCCAGAAGATTTTTACTTTCGTGCTAGGGTATTTCATGCCGTTACGATGACCACTTCGTCAGGATGGGTTAGTGGTCTGAACGTCTGCCTAGTGAGCAGGAGATGCGGGTTCGAATCCCAGTTCAGCATAAATTTCAACTTGACGTAAACCAGTGCCCACTAGCAGCTAAATGTTAATAATCCCACTGTTTCTTGTCTTATGCAAATAACATTTAGCTTTCACTTCACCACAAATATCCAGAATACAACTATATTGCCTTTTTTAATGGAATACGTAAATTCACTACAGATTACTACTACCATAACGACTTATAAACCGTATGATTAGTTTCTGTTTATGTAGAAACACATGAACTTTAATAATTACCATTGAAGGAATCTCGAAGGACGGAGTCACTGAACTAGTTATGATTTTTCGGAATAATAAAGATCAATTATAAGTCAAAGTCTGTTAGGTGACAAACTGACGATGAAACTGAACACTGTTAACAAAATGGTTCAAATGGCTCTGAGTACTATGGGACTTAACATCTGTGGTCATCAGTCCCCTAGAACTTAGAACTACTTAAACCTAACTAACCTAAGGACATCACACACATCCATGCCCGAGGCAGGATTCGAACCTGCGACTGTAGCGGTCACGCAGTTCCAGACTGAAGCGTCTTTAACCGCACGGCCACACCGGCCGGCCACTGTTAACAGTCTTAGTGCCATCCAGGAACATCATTCATGCAGCATTGGCTCCACAGTAGGTGAAGTCAGAGGTGGCAAAGTACCCTAGCGGACGTCTGCTTACTCGTAATGCCTGCGGTGAGGATTCTTCTACATCGGACGGCTCCTGGAACTACATGCTGTAGACCTTGTAGGTTATTCAGCATTGGCACTTTTTCAGTGGCTCAGTGAACTGAACTCACAGAGAGCGCCTGAGTGCCGTCCTATATACACGCCCGGCAGAAAGACAGCGAAGTCTTGAGAGTACTTGATTGGCGTAGGTAAATCGTGCTCCTCATTGTGGCGCTATTGTTCGGTATTGCGCCACTAATCTTGAGGCTGGTGCTTCTCGTCGTGAAGTTAACGCTATTTGGCTTCGTGGTGCTGGCTGGAGTCCCATTTCAAAACAGTCTGACGTGTTTTGAACACGATGCAGCTTCCTATGTTTTATATGCCGTGCCTGTCGACATCGTGATCAGTTGCAGGAGTGTCCCCTGCAGCGCTGGAATGCAGGCAACTTGCCGACCATGTCTGTAACGCAGGTAGCAGTGGTCACGGTCGAATGACGCCCCCCCCCCCCCTTTCCCTCACCATCCCTAGGGAAAACATGTTGAAGCCAGTTTGATGTCAGATAAGAGATCCTAGGCCTCTACACCAAGAGGGAAGGGAAGGCAGTGCCCTCTCGAAAACGGCAAACAGATGTGGCACCTCAAAGAGAGTGCCTCTGCTCATGGGTTCAAATGGCTCTGAGCACTACGGGACTTAACATCTGTGGTCATCAGTCCCCTAGAACTTAGAACTACTTCAACCTAACTAACCTAAGGACATCACACAACACCCAGTCATCACGAGGCAGAGAAAATCCCTGACCCCGCCGGGAATCGAACCCGGGAACCCGGGCGTGGGGCTGCCCATGGGTGGGGGTGTCGATGTAGGCTTAGTGCCAATGAGTGCCAGTTCCTGAAACTTATGAGAACTGAGGGCATGAAGAAGCACCTCAATACTGGTATGGACAACCTGAATCTGGCTGAGAAACGTGGAGCTGGCTCGGATTAGAACCATCCAGGGTAGATCTGGAAACAGAAAGATTACAGTGTCTTTGACGAGCACAGTATCCTCGCTGGTGATTGTAGGTCTGTGATTCAGAGCGGAATTTTTTCCTGTAGACTTATAAGAGAAAGCATAAGAGAGAGAGAGAGCAACTATAGAGGCAGGAAACTCTTGCTGATGTTCTGCTGTGATCGACCCAAGGGAAGCAAGGCGACTCTGGAGGTTACCATGTTTCATCCAGCAAACGACCCATATCATTTGGATCAAACTTATGTTGACCACAGACCGACGGATTGCAGCCTTTTCAATCTTCTGTCTGGAAGTATGAGACTGGTAACCGTAAGGAAAAAGGACCGACTGCATGGTATAAAAGACGAGAGATCCAGAAGTGCCCGTGAGTTGAGAAGGAAAAGATAAGGACACCAAGCATGACAGCAAAAAACACTAAAGGCCACACAAGGCCCTAGTACAGAGGCCAAACGGCAGGCAAGCGTGGTGACCCTGCTTGTGGCATCACATAGCGAAGGTCGGTATCTAGCCTTCGGCTCTGAAGGTCTCGATGGAGGCCTCACGAGTTTCTGAGTGATGAACTGCATAGAGGCCATTGCATGACCCAGAGAGCTCGCTTGTTACGCATTGAGAGTCGTCAGTGAAAGCCAGTCCTCGAGCCTGCAGAAGGTTGTCCAACGAAGGGCGGGTCACTTCTTGATGAACTGTCTAAATTTACTACAAGTTACATCTATGAGAAATTAATGATTAATAAACTGTAAGATTATTTAGTGTTTATATACAAACACATGAAAGATAATAGGTTCCACCAAAGTAATATCAAAGATTTGAATCACTGAACTAGTTGCTAACGGAATAGTAAATGCTAAGTTCAGTTCGCTCTGGCGCTTAAAGAAAAAATCAAAGTCCGTTAGTTTGCACACTGATAGTGAATACTGAACACAGTTAACACTCTAAGCACCACACAGAAATACCAGTCGTGAAGTACTGAGTCCACGGCACGTCATGTCAGAGGAGGCAAAGTATCCCGGCCGATGTATGGCTGGTCGTAATGGCTGTGGTGAGATGTCGTCCCGATCACACATCTGTTGGATCAACGTGGTGTAGATCTTGGTGGTTGTTCGGGGTCGGAAGTTCTTGCAGTAGCTCAGCGAACTGGAGATGTGCGTGCCGCTGGTTTCATGCCGAGTGCCTCCCATGGTGAAGCTAGCGCCACAGTTTTTGTGGTTCTACTTCAAAGTAGACTGGCCTGGTTACAAACACAACCCACATTGTTGTTGATTGTATGCTGAATCTGCGGTAATGTTGACAACGGTATCTTCCACGGAAACGCAAGAAACGAGTAGACTGTGACGCCGATAGCTGTTTCGTAGTCGAAAGATAAACCAATCTGTGATAGTAGTAGTCACCAAGTCATCTGTGGACTGGCACAGTAACAAACACAAGAGGTCTCTCATTTCGTACCACGACATTCTGAAGGCTCTGACTGCTGCCCCGAGAGTTTCATAGCGTGCTGAATTCTCAGCTGAGCTTATGTGCAACTTCTTTTCCTTATATTACCGTGGTGGAAAGGTTTGTTGCTCCTCCAGAAATACACTGCTGGCCATTAAAATTCCAAAAACAGGACGAATACCAAACGATGAAATGTTGCGAGTAGTTACCGTGGATGTACTGGGTGGTAGGGGGAAAACATTTGTTAATTTGTTGGAGGTTTGGAGATATAGAGTGTGCGGCATTTCATACCCTGAGCTGTCACCTCTGGCAGCAACAATGGCCCTGTCCCATGGCCAGATGATTCTAAAGGGGGAACGTGGTGATCCGGAATAACAGTCTAACACACTTTGCATCGAGTAAGGTCAGGACACAACGGAAACATACGGCGTCGTGTTATCTTGTTGAACGATAACGTCACGAAGATGTCGAAGAAAGACATGGCCCCCGTCATTAAGTCGTCAGCACTGTAATACCTGCTGTCAAAATTAGCGGCTCTGCGGGTGATAGTTTTGTGTACCCAATAGCTCCCAGGCACTGAGCCCGTGTGATTGTGTCAAAGTCTGGTCTTCTCGAACATCCATCGTGATGCTGTATCCACAAAAGTACTCATCTGAAAAGAGGACTAGGTACCCCGATCCTACCGCTGTACGGTTATAACACGTGCTATTGGACGTTTATTCAATTGGACATATATTATCAGGGGCAGATAATCTCCAATAACGATTTATGGATGAAAAGTCATCTGCGTAATCTTGACTTACGTACTAGATGTACAGGGCGTTGCTCGCGCCTACTTTGTGTAACTGCGCTGAATTGCTAACCATTTCCATAATTAAGCATACAGTACATTTGATGTTATTCTGACTTTTGTTGCCTGCCGCCTCAATGGTGTTGCAATTTTAGTTGTAGGAAAAAAAAATCTAGATTTTAGTTTCAATTTACAATGAAATGAACACCCTTAGCTGCTTACAGGCGTTCACATACGTCAACGGGGACAGATGAAAATGTGTGCTCCAACCGGGACTCGAACCCTGGATCTCCTGCTTACATGGCAGACGCTCTATCCATCTGAGCCACCGAGGGCACATAGGATATCAAGACTGCAGGGATTTATCTCTGGCACGCCTCCCGCGAAACCCACATTCTCAACGTATTGACCCGCACTACATTCGTAGTGCCCCCGCCCATTATACTTATTACTCGCGGCGCGTTGCCGATTCCCGTAAGAGTTCGGTCACTGTTCATGCGTTCGCACAGAAGAAGATAGTCAAGTGGCCGGTGAGCCTTAACTATATATACACTCCTGGAAATTGAAATAAGAACACCGTGAATTCATTGTCCCAGGAAGGGGAAACTTTATTGACACATTCCTGGGGTCAGATACATCACATGATCACACTGACAGAGCCACAGGCACATAGACACAGGCAACAGAGCATGCACAATGTCGGCACTAGTACAGTGTATATCCACCTTTCGCAGCAATGCAGGCTGCTATTCTCCCATGGAGACGATCGTAGAGATGCTGGATGTAGTCCTGTGGAACGGCTTGCCATGCCATTTCCACCTGGCGCCTCAGTTGGACCAGCGTTCGTGCTGGACGTGCAGACCGCGTGAGACGACGCTTCATCCAGTCCCAAACATGCTCAATGGGGGACAGATCCGGAGATCTTGCTGGCCAGGGTAGTTGACTTACACCTTCTAGAGCACGTTGGGTGGCACGGGATACATGCGGACGTGCATTGTCCTGTTGGAACAGCACGTTCCCTTGCCGGTCTAGGAATGGTAGAACGATGGGTTCGATGACGGTTTGGATGTACCGTGCACTATTCAGTGTCCCCTCGACGATCACCAGTGGTGTACGGCCAGTGTAGGAGATCGCTCCCCACACCATGATGCCGGGTGTTGGCCCTGTGTGCCTCGGTCGTATGCAGTCCTGATTGTGGCGCTCACCTGCACGGCGTCAAACACGCATACGACCATCATTGGCACCAAGGCAGAAGCGACTCTCATCGCTGAAGACGACACGTCTCCATTCGTCCCTCCATTCACGCCTGTCGCGACACCACTGGAGGCGGGCTACACGATGTTGGGGTGTGAGCGGAAGACGGCCTAATGGTGTGCGGGACCGTAGCCCAGCTTCATGGAGACGGTTGCGAATGGTCCTCGCCGATGCCCCAGGAGCAACAGTGTCCCTAATTTGCTGGGAAGTGGCGGTGCGGTCCCCTACGGCACTGAGTAGGATCCTACGGTCTTGGCGTGCATCCGTGCGTCGCTGCGGTCCGGTCCCAGGTCGACGGGCACGTGCACCTTCCGCCGACCACTGGCGACAACATCGATGTACTGTGGAGACCTCACGCCCCACGTGTTGAGCAATTCGGCGGTACGTCCACCCGGCCTCCCGCATGCCCACTATACGCCCTCGGTCAAAGTCCGTCAACTGCACATACGGTTCACGTCCACGCTGTCGCGGCATGCTACCAGTGTTAAAGACTGCGATGGAGCTCCGTATGCCACGGCAAACTGGCTGACACTGACGGCGGCGGTGCACAAATGCTGCGCAGCTAGCGCCATTCGACGGCCAACACCGCGGTTCCTGGTGTGTCCGCTGTGCCGTGCGTGTGATCATTGCTTGTACAGCCCTCTCGCAGTGTCCGGAGCAAGTATGGTCTGACACACCGGTGTCAATGTGTTCTTTTTTCCATTTCCAGGAGTGTATACTAAGATTGTATCTGTCCGAAAGAAATATGTATATATTTGAGTTTGCCATTTTTGCCGCCCCACTGTCTCGTGCCCAGCTGGACAGACGGGCAGACGGAATCTCGACAAGCAAGGAGGGGTTGGGTTGGTGGAGGGGGTAATTGTAGCGACCAGCTGTTGTGAGAGCCTCGCAGCAGCACCTGCTCCCTGCGCCCTGTCCGGCCGCTCGCTACAACTTCGTTGCCAGCCTTCCTACCCCCTTCCGCACCCCCCTTCCTTCACCCCCTCGCCCATACACTCCCTTCCCCCCCACCCCCCACCCCCCGTCCGCCAACTACAGCAGTGGACTTCGTTAGCGCAGAGCTGGTTTAGGCGGGAGCCCTGATAGAGGGGCAAGACACACTACCACTGGCTCAAAGGTACTTCACTGCAACGGGCGGTAGTCTGTAACAACTGCTGACGTATTACTGATCGACTGACGGTACAAACCACCGCCTTCTGCGGTGTAACTTCCATTCGATATGATAAAAGTGCAAAACGATAAATAGTACATACATTATTGCAATTTTGTCATATGATGACATGATGGAGACCGTGGCTGTTGTTTGAAGACAAATGTTGATAATGTTAGGACAGCAAGCAGCCACAAATTTACTTTTAGTTCCTGTATTCGAAGGGTACCGTTACCGGTTTCGAATCGCTGTGATTCATCCTCATACGGTTTACAAGCTTTCTTTATGACATGTGGTGTAGTTTTTGCAGATTAAGTGTCCTAAAATGTAAATAATATATAATTATAAACACGCCACACATAGATGGTTGCGTTACAGATTTTCGTTGCATGTGAATTACGTGAAACGTCGGTTTGGAGTGTTTGTTTTCGTAACATTCGTCCAACAGATGTAAACACTGAATTCTTATTGTTGCACACGTAAATTATTCTCACTAAACACTTTAGATTTGTCAATGAGAAGATTTCTACTACGCACCACATGTTTGATACATATAAACAGCTTACAAACATATGAGTATCACAGATACTATGATATATCGTAACATTTGACGATGATGTCCTATGTTTGGAAAGGATCATATATTCATTTATGTAACTGTAATGCCTTTTACACTAGTACAGAGACATTGAGTTGATATTGTTAAATTAATAGTTAAGGTTTTCTAGTATAGAACTGTATAGGTACAATATTGTATTATTATTTTTTTATTTTTTTATTACATTTAGCATCATGAGAATTATAGTAACATATAAATTTGCTTCTTGATCTGCAGATAGATGTACTAATATTATTTGCTATGGAGGCTGGAAAGTAATTTTTGGAAATTTTTCAGGAAAGGGGTGTTAGCTAACTCTTTCGTTGCTTAAGGATATAGTCTCGGGTGCTGTTTTGTGTGTGTGTATTTCAATAAAATACACACCACATGTCATAAAGAAAGCGTGTAAACCGTCTGAGGATGAATCACAACGATTCGAAACCGGTAACGGTACCCTCTGAATAAAGGAACTAAAAGTAAATTTGTTGCTGGTTGCTGTCCTAAACCAGTACATACATTGTCCGATAAAAACTATGCGTATGTGTCCACTCTTCGCATTTATGCCGGCTGGAACACTGCTCAGAACACTTTCAGTGAGATATCTGAATATCTGACGAGGAAGTCTTCCTGAAAAGCCACAGGCAGAGAAAGTAATTTTATAAGACGTTTGTGTGTGGAGCGAAGCCACGTTGTAAGTCACCCCGATGTTGTTCCATTAGGTTCAGCCGGCCGGTGTGGCGAGCGGTTCTAGGCGCTTCGTCCTGGAACCACTGCGGCGGCGCGGTTCTTTCCGTCCCTTTACGACGTACCTGCACCTACCTGTGAACATTGTCTCAGCATATCATCAGCAGGGAAGCCAAGCGAGACCTACTGTACTCGACGTGAACCAGGCTGCAATTAAAGTCACTAATCTACCTTTCGGGAGAAAGTTTTCGCACGAAATGAAAGGATGGAAATTTTGTCCTCAATTAATATATTGTAAAACGTGGTGAACAAGTATCACTGCCAAGCCCGTGTTACTCTTAACACACTCACTCACAATCCCTTTCACTCACGTTAGCAAGTTTGTGGTGTTGCATTTCCCGAAAACGTAATAGCTACAAAAATACTGATTGTTTTTGATTGAGAATGCTCGCCAAATATTAAGTCTGTCGGTACCAAATGCAGTCACAGTTTTTAACCACCGACCTGCTCAATACGCCACGCGGAATATGTCTTTCCTAGTCACAAAATTCACTTAATAGTTCCGAAATTTCTACACACCCATTGGAATAATTGTGCCGTCACTTTGCCACACTTTTGATGCATGAAACACTGCTAGGTCCGGCAACTTAGCATTTCCATAGGAACTACTACTAAAGACGTCCGAACTGTTTCATAGCTAGGCTCCGACTCTTCTCTAGAATACTCAAAGTCTTCTCTACCGCCGGCCCGAGTGGCCGAGTGGTTCTAGGCGCTACAGTCTGGAATCGCGCTACCGCGACGGTCCCAGGTTCGAATCCTGCCTCGGGCATGGATCTGTGTGATGTCCTTAGGTTAGTTAGGTTTAAGTAGTTCTATGTTCTAGGGAACTGATGACCTCAGAGGTTAAGTCCCATAGTGCGCTGAGCCATTTGAACCATTTTCTTCTCTGCCAGCAGAGAAGGCGCGCGAAGAATATTGCTTTACCATTGGTCATTTTACTCAACAGCCAATAGCAAAACAACATTATCCCGCATCAGTCCGCGCTTTTCATCAATAACCAATGGCAAAATAGTAAACCTAACGACTGCACTGTTTACCGACGTAATTATCTAACATGCTGTAGTTTTGCATATGCATAAAGTTATTTACTATTGTTATTTATACCTAACTTTCCCTTTACCATAAACTTACTTTACAAATCTATTCTACAAAAATCCCCTTTGTCCACATCCATACTTCTTCGAAATGTTCCCACACTAAATCCCACTACATAACCCACCTTAAACTACACTCACACATCATTCATTCTGCTAAAACACATTTATAACATTTTACACACACAAAAAGACATAATAACACTTTGTGAAAATACTCAAAGAGTTTATGAAAAACATTCTATTACTTTAGTGCACTCTAGTGGGCACAATCGAAAATAAAATCACAGTCCCCCTAACCAATATTGTCCTCTATCGGCTGATACATAAACTACGTGCGCGTCCAGTCTCGCGTCACCATCTGTCACTATCCAGCTCTGAGACACATCTCCTACTTATCCGCCTCCAAGGCAGGATCGTTATATGGCGCTTCGCCTCACCACGCGACCGATACTGTCGCAGGTTCGAATCCTGCCTCGGGCATGGATGTGTGTGATGTCCTTAGGTTAGTTAGGTTTAAGTACTTCTAAGTTCTAGGGGCCATTTGAATCATTAGTATCACTGTATCATTGTGTCTCATGCACACTTATATTTGCACCCAATGTGGTGAAACCGCCACCACCACCACCACCGATACCACCACCGCCAGTGTAACACAGATGGGTGGGGGGAGGGTGATACAACACCAATTCCATGTTCTTTGGGGAGGACAGTCCCTTTTTCTACGGTTTTTGTGTTATTTTGTTGCTCCACGTAATACAAAATGCTGTAAGTACAATATGTTAACATCTTTCAGCATTTGGCAGTTTCGTGAACGCAGTAAGACAGCACGATACCCATGAGAAATAGCCTGAAACATCTTCCTCTGTACCCGGCCGGTGTGGCCGAGCGGTTCTAGGCGCTTCAGTCTAGAACCACGCCACCGCTATGGTCGCAGGTTCGAATCCTGCCTCGGGCATGGATGTGTGTGATGTCCTTAGGTTAGTTAGGTTTGAGTAGTTCTAAGTTCTAGGGGACTGATGACCTCAGATGTTAAGTCCCATAGTGCTCAGAGGCATTTGAACCATTTTTACTTCCTCTGTACTTCACTGTTGACACTGAACACGATAGCAGGTAATATTCTTCAGCCATTTGCAGACGCCAAACCTTTCCATCAGATTGCTATGGCGAATAGTATGATTCACTACTCCAAAGCACTCATTTCCAGTCATCCACTGTCTAGAAGCGTCACTATTTAGATAGATTCTAGAGTCGCCTACTGTTGGCTACAGAAATGTGTGGCTTATGGAGAGCCGATCGATAAACTTTCGAACTCCTTAAACCCAGGCTGTGTGCTAGTTGGATTGTTGGTAGCATTTTGGAACTTAACAACGTTTTCATGCGATTATTTACAACCATATCTGCATTCACCGATGGCCTCTGTCCGTCATTATATGAGGTCAGCCTGGGTTTGGTTTAGCTTTGGTTGTTACTTCGCATTTCCACTTCACAATCTTGTCGCGAACAGATGAGTTCGGCAGCTTGCGAGGGGTTAAAATGTCCCTGCTGGATCTGTTACTCAGATGACAGCCAATGACTAGTTCGCATACGAAGTCACTGAGATCTCCCGACCAACCAATCTTGTTGTTAGTGCTGAAAAACCAGTAGGGCTGACCCCCTTCTACACTGTCGTGTCCACCTTTCGTGAGAGTTACCGATCAGCTGCGCATCATATAGGAGCGTTCAGACACTTTTGATCAGATACCTCTAAACGTACCTCTAAATGGAATTTCACCGTTATGGAACATACACTACGCTCGTGGATGTCATCTTCTGTGGAGACCGAGTAGCTCCTGCGTGGGAATTAATATGGTTCACTGAAGTATTGATCGCTTGAAACCCAGCTTGCTCTGTTCGTTCACTAGATTCGGAAGGCAGCAATAGTCGGCACATGTTGATACCTCGTTTCTTGACTTCGTAATACGACATATTATGGGGACCCGTATACGAAGTACTCGGTACCACATTTTTACGTATTGTTCGATGCACATTTCACATTACAGGAAATGTTAAAAATCAACTGTTGGTGCTCTTTATTGTATCAAGTAGCATCTTAAACAGACGTATAAAATGAAACACACCCATTTAGTCAACTTCAGCTCATTTAAATAAAATTAACAGGAATCTTTAATTAGTGGAAAAGTATATTATGCTAATCATCAATTTTGCGAAATTTACAGAAAAACTAATTATTTCATTTGTGTAACTATCAGACAATAATCACGTAGAAATGTTAGTGTTAATATCAGTTCACTCAGTAAATGGAAAAAAATTGTCAAAATTCGATTATTTAATAAAACGTGAAAATTAATGTTTTGGATGGATTTCTGGCTAACTGATACATTGAAAGCTATGTCCACTCTCAGGAATTTATATTTCTATAAAAACCAAATCAGATTTATTGCAATTAAATCTGTATTACGAGTTCTAGAACTTTCTGTCATAAACAAACTATTATTTTGATAATTTGTTCAAAACAAGATTATTACGAACAATTACAACCTCAAAATATATTCACGCATTATGTAAAGTACTCAAAAATATGTTAGCATCAAAGATCCTGTTGTAATTAACGAGATATTACTTTGTATCAAGTATTGTTAGTCATATTTCTCAAGCAGAATTTCGATGTTAAATTTGAAAACCAATTTCAGGAATAACATTTGTTATAATTAGTCATTTATTGTCTTCAGAATTGGAACTATAGTTACTTATGAAACTATCGATTTTAATTGTAACTCCATTAATGTGACTTTGTTGAACAGTACTTCAAAGGAACTTGTGTTGTTAAGGAACGAAATAGGCAGTGAGCACCAGCGACCTAGCAGTTGCAGGGTCAAAACTGCGTGGTGAAGCTAAACGTTGCAGATTCTGTTGGTGGCGCCGAGCGCCGATTACGTCAGCATTTCTCCTCATACGTCTCCGACAACAGTAACGATCAGTGTTGTCAATCAGATTTTTGTTCATCATTTTCAGCAGCTTTTTCTGAAGAATGTCTATGTGAAGTAGTAGCACACTAGTTGCGTTAAAAATTATTTTTAACGCAACTGGTGTGCTGTTTCTTTACATTGAAAGTCTTGTTATTCCGTTAAATCGCCACCCCCTAGTGCAATCGGAGTTCTGATTTTGTGCACATGTACTTGCTTCACACAGTCAGAGAGAAAGATTGGACTTGATAAAAGCTCAAAAAGTAGTAGGACTCCTTCACACAATGAAAGCAAAATTATGTCCTGATACAGTTTCAAAAGAACAATTTCAAATATTTTTCGAAAATTAGGAAAAGAATATAATGTAAAATAAAAATATCTGGACTCGATATTGCTGTTTTGACATTGATGTGTCGGGAAAAAATATTTCAATATTTTGTATAATAAATATCGATGTATCGGTATTTAATCAAAACCCCTGCCATTGACAGGCCGAAGTCTGATGACACAGCAGTGGCGGCTTCTGCTGAGCTGCTGAACTGGCAGTCGGGTTTACTGGCAGCGGCCAAAGCTCTGGTCCTGGGGCACGGCCTTCAGCACTACTGTAATTTGTCCCGCTACTGAAAGACAAACAACACAACTGTGTAAGAGGTCGTTTACAGCTGCTAGATGTTCGAACAACCTCAATTTGCTTGCTTATTGTTCATCAACTCATTTGGGATTATACAAATATAAAAAAAAGTTTTGCATCACCCCGGCTCCGAGAGTTCCGCAACCTGTACAGAAAATTGGAATAGAGATCAACATAAACATCATTTCCGCCCTTTTTATTGTTCATCAAAACTAGACATTGTATGTTGTACCACCATACAGCGAGACCTTCAGAGGTGGTGGTCCGGATTACTGTACACACCGATACCTCTAATACCCAGTAACACGTCCCCTTGCATTGATGCATGCCTATCCACAAGTTCCACATTGGTCCACATTGTCCCACTCCTCAACGGCGATTCGGCATAGATCCCTCAGAGTGGATGGTGAGTCACGTCGTCCATAAACAGCCCATTACAATCAATCCCAGGCATATTAGGTAGGGTTCATGTCTGGAGAACATGCTGGCCACTCTAGTCGAGCGATTTCGTTATGCTGAAGGAAGTCATTCACAAGATGTGCACGATGGGGGTGCGAATTGTAGTCCATGAAGGCAAATGCTTCGCCAGTATGCTGCCGATATGGTTGCACTATCGATCGGAGGATGGCATTCACGTATCGTGCGCCTTCCATGACCACTATCGGCGTACGTCGGCCCCACGTAATGCCACACCAAAACATCGGGGGACCTCTACCTTGCTGCACTCCCTGGACAGTGTGTCTAAGGCGTTCAGCCTGACCAGGTTGCCTTCAGACACAACACTCATCGGTGAAGAGAACGTGATGCCAATCCTGAGCGGTCCATTCGGCATGTTGTTGGGCCCATTTGTACTGCACTGCATGGTGTCGTAGTTGCAAAGATGGACCTCACCGTGGACGTCGGGAGTGAAGTTGCGCATCGTACAGCCTACTGCGCACCGTTTGAGTTGTAACACGACGTCCTGGATGCCCAGGTGTATGTTCCCCAGAACATAATGGAGCCACCGCCATATTGTCTCTGTCCTGCAGTACAGGTGTCAGGAGACTGTTTCCCTGGAAGACGACGGATTCACGCCCTCCCACCGGCATGGTGAAGAAGGTATCGGGATTCATCAGACCACGCAACGCTCTTCCACTGCCCTACGTTCATTGGCGATGGTCAGGTGCCCATTTCAGTCGTAGTTGCCGAAGTTGTGGAAACATGCTTACATGCGTGGGTCGTCGGATGCGGAGGCACATCGTTAGAAGTGTTCGGTGCACCATGTATTCAGACACACTTGTACTCTGCCCAGAGTTAGTCTGATCAGTTTGCTGCGTGTCCTGTTTTACCAGTCTGTCCAGCCTACGACGTGCGACATCTGTAATGAGGGGTGGCCGCTTAAACTAACGAAGTCTGTTCATCGAACCACTCCATCACGCTTCTGACCTCGTAGCATGGTGCATTATCTTGTTGAAAAATATCACTTGGTTCAAAGGGCTCTGAGCACTATGGGACTTAACATCTATGGTCATCAGTCCCCTAGAACTTAGAACTACTTAAACCTAACTAACCTAAGGACATCACACAACACCCAGTCATCACGAGGCAGAGAAAATCCCTGACCCCGCCGGGAATCGAACCCGGGAACCCGGCGCGGGAAGCGAGAACGCTACCGCACGACCACGAGCAAAAATATCACTGCCGTCGGGAAACTGATCGTCATGAATGGGCGCACGTCGTCTGGAACCAGCGTACGATACTCCTTGGCCGTCATGGTGCTTTGCACGAGCTCCCCTGGTCTCGGTACATGTTGAAGAGACTCACCACTGTTGCACTCGAACACCCGACGATTTGTGCCGTTTCTGGAATGTTTGTACCGAGCCTCGGGGCCATCAGAATCCGCCCTCGGTCAAAATCAGATCGTACGCCTTCCCCATTCTACACATGTACAGCACCATTCATGTGTCCGACCAAATGGATCAAATGGTTCCAAGGTCTATCGGACTTAACATCAAAGGTGATCAGTCCCCCTACACTTGGAACTACTTAAACCTAACTAACGTAAAGACATCACACACATCCATGCCCGAGGCAGGATTCGAACCTGCGACCGCAGCAGAAGCGTGGTTATGGACTGAAGCGTCTACAACCGCTCGACCACAGCGTCCGGCTGTGTCTGACCAGCCAGTCATTTCTCGCCAGGTGACGCTGCTATCACCTGGACTGCTTTATGTCGATAGTAGGTCCGTCGTTATAATGTTCTGGCTGAGCAGCGTACATCTTACAGCAGAATCGTTTTTCCTTAGTAAATGAGGTTTCGTGATTGTAGTTATCCATTGATATATACAGGGCTATTACAAATGATTGAAGCGATTTCATAAATTCACTGTAGCTCCATTCATTGACATATGGCCACGACACTCTACAGATACGTAGAAAAACTCATAAAGTTTTGTTCGGCTGAAGCCGCACTTGAGGTTTCTGCCGCCACAGCGCTCGAGAGCGCAGTGAGACAATATGGCGACAGGAGACGAGAAAGCGTATGTCGTGCTTGAAATGCACTCACATCAGTCAGTCATAACAGTGCAACGACACTTCAGGAAGAAGTTCAACAAAGATCCACCAACTGCTAACCCCATTCGGCGATGGTATGCGCAGTTTAAAGCTTCTGGATGCCTCTGTAAGGGGAAATCAACGGGTCGGCCTGCAGTGAGCGAAGAAACGGTTGAACGCGTGCGGGCAAGTTTCACGCATAGCCCGCGGAAGTCGACGAATAAATTGTCTCATGCCACAATTGGAGACCGACAGCGCCGACTTCATCTTTCAAAAGGATGGTGCTCCACCGCACTTCCAGCATGATGTTCGGCATTTCTTAAACAGGAGATTGGAAAACCGATGTATCGGTCGTGGTGGAGATCATGATTAGCAATTCATGTCCTGGCCTCCACGCTCTCCCGACTTAACCCCATGCGATTTCTTTCTGTGGGGTTATGTGAAAGATTCAGTGTTTAAACCTCCTCTACCAAGAAACGTGCCAGAACTGCGAGCCCGCATCAACGATGCTTTCGAACTCATTGATGGGGACATGCTGCGCCGAGTGTGGAAGGAACTTGATTGTCGGCTTGATGTCTGCCGAATCACTAAAGGGGCACATACCGAACATTTGTGAATGCCTAAAAAAACTTTTTGAGTTTTTGTATGTGTGTGCAAAGCATTGTGAAAATATCTCAAATAATAAAGTTATTGTAGAGCTGTGAAATCGCTTCAATCATTTGTAATAACCCTGTATTTATTATACAATGTGATGGCATTCACAAGCAATTGATCCTGCCAGTGCTGAAATTATTTCTTTGTGGGATCTGTGCCGTAATGCCTATGTGCCAAGCTACCTATCGAAAGGTCTGGGGTACGATCCCCGGCCAGACCTAGGATTTTTATGCGTTACTATTTCATGATATGAATCCATGTTTCGGAATCCACGTTAAGATGTCGGTACTCCTATACCAGCACGGGTAAGTCAGTTCAAAGATTGGAGAAAGGCAAGCCCATACCACCTCCAATAGCACCCGGCCTTGTACAGATATGTGGTGTTCCAGCTAACCTCATGGTTGATCAGCGAGTTACCATTGTTTATGTAAATCGTTTTAAATATAACTTGTACATGTTTTTTTCAAAGTGGACGGATGAAAATGATGAAAAAGTCTCCTCTCACTACAGATATATTTTTCAACCTTTATTTTATTTTATTTTTTGTGCCGTCTAGGAGTTCGCATTTCCCGTACAACCTCTCATATACTCATCACCTAGTGCCAAAATACCAAATAACCAGAGTGCTGCTTTTAGCTAATGGCTGACTGTAATCAAAACTGACCGTTAAAATGAATTACGACTAATAGTACTAGTACAGTAGTTACTGGAAATCAGTATTGCTGGAGAGCAACACAGTAAATTAAAGGGTGAGGAAGAGGGGAAGCAGGTTGTCACATTTACTGTGGCGTCACTCTAAAGGCAACACTCCTACCCGTGCCAGCACAGATGGCGCCGACTGCTGTTGCAGACTCTGTATTCAGCTTTCCGCAGTTGTAACTTCAATACAGCCTCAAGTAAAATACGACCTGCGATCATAAATGTCATGTTACACGTTTTAGCGCCGGATCTTAGAGAAATATAAAACGGCGGGAAAGGAACGTAAAGTACAGTGACACATTTTCATGTTTTTCTCTCCGGTTTCCTATTCCGACTGCATTGATCCCATTAGAAACGTGTCTCACCCAAACACATGCAAAAAAACGCTAATTATTCTGTGGTCAAACTATACTAGTGCTATAAAACTACAGTGCATGAGCTAGACCTTTAAAGGATTGTTCTTATTACTGTCACACCTGTATATACGTGTTCTGTGGTCAAACTATACTAGTGCTATAAAACTACAATGCATGAGCTAGACCTTTAAAGGATTGTTCTTATTACTGTCACACCTGTATATACGTGTTACCGATACTGGTGTGAGATAAGTAACATCAATTATCTAAACCATGAAGACGGCCAACAAAACAAGAGACAAGTCTACGTCAGTTGAAACGTATCTATTCAGGACTACCTGAAGATAACTGTTAAAAATTTAAATTTGCTATAGCTATTCATATATAGAGTCCGAATGAGACTGTTATCGATCAATTGTTGGTCTAGTGGAATACCTTTTGCAACTAGTTATAGTGCTGGTTTGGGGGGAACATTGTAAATAGTCGCATGTGAAATCATCCTTATTCCCTACGTTTCACATATTTTATTTTATATCAGTCGACCTAAATTTACACTTACAGCCTCATTTTGTAATGTTAAAGTTTCATACGTGGTATTCACATCTTCTGGTGTAGGTGAGAGTGATGCAGCTTATGACACTTTCACACATTCGTCTCTAGGCAGCTCTGCAGTGGAAGTTTAGTATATTGTCGTGTTCACTATTTATGTGTTATACTCTTCTTCTGGAGGTATAAAAATGCTTCGGAAAATTAAGGTTTTTCCAGATGTGAGAACAGTCTGCTAGGTACAACATGGTCATCTACCTAGGATAAAATTTTTCAATGAAATTGAAAAGCATTTCATTCGACAAAATCTTGTTAATATCGTATTTAATAGTCTATCTGTTACACTGTTACTCTACTACACACTAAAATCAGTAAGTGAAATCAAATTAAGCTGTAATACTATGAAAAACTCGTAACAATTTAAATACAGTTTTAAATATAAGATATTGAAATTTAACACAAATTTTCATTTGCAAGATATTAAGGAAACCAAGTTAATTTGAAAGCATCACATGTTCTATGGTAAAAGTTTTTTTTTCAAGGTGCAATATGGTTCACGGCTGATGAAATACGGTTTACTGTCAACATGTGACGTCAATAGTTCTAAAAATACATAATATTTTATTCTCCACAAATCTCTGTAGCTGAAGAATTAACAATATATTCCAAATAGCTTTGGTATACATCACTTAAATGTGTAGAATGCATAATATTAAAAAAAAAGTTGCACGAAACAAAACCCCGTGTCGACCAACAAGAAAAGCTGTCTAAAATGACGGAAACTGTTTATGGCTATCTCTGGTGCACATTTCTTCATTACTACACCTCAGTACCGACCAGGTACCGTCGTATATTTCCAGGTAAACTATACTGTAAGTACAACACCCTCACCTACTATGGAGCGAGAAATCTACAACTACAAAAAATTTAGTATTATTTTCCAAATACGTTAAGAGCTCACAATATACAACAACGGGATTAAGTGACGATTACGACACATTGGAGTACTACAAAAGAGATCATAGGATTACTTGTTAAATATGTACTTTTTCACCATACAGTTCGTGTGGTAGCGTTCTCGCTTCCCACGCCCGTGTTCCCGGGTTCGATTCCCGGCGGGGTCAGGGATTTTCTCTGCCTCGTGATGGCTGGGTGTTGTGTGCTGTCCTTAGGTTAGTTAGGTTTAAGTAGTTCTAAGTTCTAGGGGACTGATGACCATAGATGTTAAGTCCCATAGTGCTCAGAGCCATTTGAACCATTTGAACCACCACACAGTACCGACTATAGGCGAAATAGATTACAGGTTGAATAGAGATTTTCTCGCAACGCAATATTGATGCTGTACTGCACGACAAAGGATCACGGCTAATTCATTAATTTCAACAATATTTAATGACGGAGGTTCTAGCACAAATTAGGTAGCTGAACTACAACAGTTTAGTGAGGACAAGGGGAGGAATCAATGTGGTTCATCTCGGCTAGTTTTTCAGGTATCTCAGTGTTTATCACGTCATATCTTCCGAACTGTGTGTCGTACAATAATATAATTTTGCAGGTACATTCAGTGGTATGTGAAGATACTGTCTGCGAAATATATTCCGAATAGAGTTCGTACTAAAGAAGTAATAACTTAAATGTCATGCCTATGTGGCAGTTTTACAGCATTAAACATTAAAAGTGAAAATGTGGTAAGCGATTACCTATTTTCCTTTCACACACACACACACACACACACACACCAAATCCATAGCTCTCACACTCTCGACACTGAACGCACCTCTCGGCGTTTCCCACCCAGCAAGGTCATACGGCTATTTTTTGTTACTGATATAACGTTTATTTTCTTTATGTCTTGTAACTGGACGAAATCCAAAATCTTTTTATGCAAGATTATGATAATTAATAGAACGGAGAGGGTGGAAATTGATATCGCAACCGTCATAAATAACCCACCATCCGAAGGATGGATCACCAGAATCACCGTCAACACCGTGCTGTTAGGGTTGAAATTTTGTCTAGGATATTGGATGACAATTCGGTGATCAACAAACCTGCACCATGACTCTCTCGTATTTACAATCCAAATTCTTATGATGAAAAAAATCCATCAACAGGAACTTAGCTTTCGATAAAACGACATTCCGTTTGCAGAGACAATGTTTGACTCATTGTGAGGTACTAATTCGTTTTTAATTTTTACTCAGTCGCTTTTTATGAGACAATCGTAATCGGTTTCCGACTTCAAACGCGTCTTCAGATGCTATGGGTGGCATCTGACGAATGAATGTTCATGCGTCGTCAGTATAACTGTCTAGCATTGGAGAATGTCGGCTGGTAATCCCGAATGTAGGGAGAAAAATTTGGTAATTACAGGTCATCAGACAAGATATCACAAAGTTAGAACGAACCGCTATTCGTGCCGGAATGTGTGGAATGACGTACAACAAGTTGTAACACCTCCGATTTATTCTTTGCCGACCTGACCTGATCGATCAAATATCAGCCCAATAATTATTAATTAATGTGACCGTGTACCTAATGGGGCTGGCAATCGGAATGGACTGCTACGGAGTTGTTACATCCCATTTTGTCCTTCTCAAATGCTGTAATAATGAAATGTCTGGTAACAAGAAGAACACCAACACAATTTCACCAATCAAGAACCTATATTCGTCTCAAAAGCACAAAAACAAGGAGACAGCCACTGCCTTCGTCATGCACTTCTAATAACGGCTAATCTCAGCACAGGCTTCTTCGTTATTCATTATCGTCACACGCTAATCCAATCACTGCAATCCAACACTGCAATCTAAATGATGCCGGCGCGGTAGACGCGAAACCAAAATATCGGCCCTGAAATATCACTGATCACTCTCGTAATTATACTTCTTCACTTTCTCCGTATTATTCTCGCACAAAGTGGTTAAACCGCGGCGATGGCCACTCCCTTTGTCGGTAAAACCTCGCATTACAATAACTGCTGGCTTCTGCACAGCTCGGCCCGCCACACGGGACTGACTCAACTCTACACTTGCTCTCGCGACACGACACAATCGATTGTTTGCCCTATCGACCTGTGCCAAGTGCAAACTTATAGTAAGGGCCTACGGACCCCTTACAAAGTGCATAAGGACGTCGCCCATAAATTGAGAAAGCCAAGTTCCACAAGATTGGAAATTAAGAATTTGGCTAACAAATTAAGTCGTACACGAGACGAAACGTTCTGGTGGCCGTCTGAACTCAAGAAATAGTGGGACTTATAGAAGATGCGCTCACATGAAGCACTTCTGCAACTACCAGGAGACTAAGTAGGGAGTTAGGTATTCTACAGTCAACAGGTGGTAACGACCTGCGCCATTCACTCAGGAAACGTGCACACCACGTCCAGATTCTACAAAAGCTTGAAGTTAATGTTAGTACAGCCTAAGAGGCTATGTACTATCATCTCTTACAGACTGTGAAAAATGAGAATCTCCTAGCACATCTCTGTTCAGCGATGAAGCAACGCTCTAGCCTTGTGAGCACATGAGGGGAGAGAGTTGCAGAATTTTAGGCAAATAAAGGACTACACGCAGGACACTCCCAAAGTGAATATGTTGTCAGGAACAAGAATTGGTCTATAGACTCTTTCAGTTCTCAGAGAAAACCATTCCTGGAGACGCTTTCCTCAATAGGTTGGTAACTTTTCTGGAGCCAAACTTGATACAAGACAGGATTAACGACTGAGCAGTTTTCCAGCAGGATGGGGAACCATCCCATTATGTCTCATTTGTCCATAATTACCTGAAAGCTGATTTTTCCCGATAGATATGTCGGACTTGGTTCAAGGCTTTGGGCTCGCTCTATTGTTCGCAAGTATCAGTATCGGAAACGTAAGCGTAAGGTTACAGATAACTGTTCTGGAATTATATGTAATATGACATCACACACTACGATTTTATGTTCTTCAGATGATGAAACTAACGAAGTTCAGTTTACTGCTATTATAGTCCTTAAATTAATTGCATGACTCAACTATTTCTCAAATTTTGGAACGAATGACTTTGAAATGCTGTATTTCTCTGAAATACAAATTCTTGAAAGTTATATTAAAGAAGTCATATAATAAGTTTTTAGTAAATATATGTTGGCCTACTAAGGACGCCACATGAAATAACTTGTGTCTTCTTTATTTTCCCCTTACTTTCTTCCAATTAGTTTTTAATTCTTTCCCTTTATTTTTCTCTTCCTTCTTGTGACCATACTGCGCCTGTATTTTTCTTTGTTTATTCTGGAAGTCCTTGAAACTTTCACTTTTGCTTTCGACTTTCCTCCTCCTCCTACACCTTCCTCCGTTATTTCCATTTCTCTCAGGTCTGCTTGAACTTCTGTGATCCATATCGATGATGTTTTTGGGTTTGTGTCAAAAAAGTTAAAAATTGTTTTTGTTATTCTCTTTTTCATCTACCCTCTTTAGGTGTCCATAAAATACTACTCTCCCAATCTCGTTGTGTCTGATATTGGTTCCACTTATTCATAAATTTCTTTATAATTTGTCAATTTACTTTCCTCCTTCTTATAATTTTCTTCCAACACTTTCGTCATTGTTTTATTTCCTTCTTTGCAATTTCACGTAACTGTTCAGCTGTATTTAACGAAAGACGCTCTGAAGATGTAATAAGGAATCAAAGAGATTGTTCCTCGCATAAGAAACGCGAACATTATCATTGTACTATCTCTGATTTTTACTGCTTTTGTTGTTGAATGTAATTTTGTCGATGTTCTAATAAAGACGAAGGGAACTTTTAATTGTGAATATTATGTATTACAATTCGATAGTAATAATATAATTTGAACAATAAACGAGTGCCGGCAGGGGTGGCCGAGCGGTTCTAGGCGCTACAGTCTGGAACCGCGCGACCGCTACGGTTGCAGGTTCGAATCCTGCTTCGGGAGTGGATGTGTGTGATGTCTTTAGGTTGGTTAGGTTTAAGTAGTTCTACGTTCTAGGGGACTGATGACCCCAGAAATTAAGTCCTATAGTGCTCAGAGCCATTTGAACCATTTTAAATAAACGAATGCTCATCTCTGATAAATAATTAGGTGAGACTCGAAGGTAAATATTACTCTTTCTAGTCGTTCTAATTACTACAGAAAGTTTCAGCTACACTGCGTCGACGTGGAATTGGAGAGACGCTGGGGAGATTGGCGAACGAATCTGCAAATAAACCTGGTGACTTTCACTAGAGACAAGAGCACGCAAAAAAGAAATCTGCGACAGCTCTTTACCAGCAAATTACCACATAACACGCAGAATGCGAGTTTAATTTCTGTATACTATTTAAAAACCAAGATTACAAGCTAATCTTGTCTGTAAAACCATAAAATACAATAAAATTAACAATGTGAAGCATAAAGGCATTCTGATTTATCGAAAGTGTTGCAGTGCCAGAGTTAGGATTTATGGAAGCAGATTTCTTTTTATACAGGTCGTTTGTTAGTTAAGGTAATTATTATTTACTTTAATCTGTGAGGCGTTATAAGTGGAGATGACAGTACGTTATATTGGCCGAGAGGGCAAAGGGGGGGGGGGGGGGGGGGAATGGGAGAGATAGCAGACTGACACCTCCCAAAGCTCTCGCTACCCCCTCCTCCGTACCTTGGATATACACCTAAGTGTGACTTCGCTGGTGAATTTGGGATTGGGACGGGTTGTGGAGGGGAGGGGGGGGGCGTGTCTCCACGGCGGGAGGCGCGACCGCTCCTTTCCCGTGTCGTGTGAAGGCCGAGCCCTTAACGACGCGAGTCACCGCGGCCCCTGGTGGCTGGCGGATCGGGCCTCCGTCAGCTGGCAGCAATCAGCGCAGCGGCAGCGCCAGTGGCTCCCCTTTGAGGGCGACTAACAAGGGCCGTCTCAGCTCGGCTCGCCCGTCGCCGCCGCATCGGCTATCGATTTTTACGGCCGTAGCGTCATTAGCGAAACATCAGCGCACTTGGTTCGGCCTAAGCCGCTTAGCAATCGCAAAGCCGCCATAGGGAAATTCCCTCGGCGCCTCTCCCATACCGGCGGTTTATCGCGAACAAGGAACTAATGAAGAATTTCTACACCCAGTTTCGGTCGTTTCTCGCACGTTCTGTGACGTCTTCTGTCAGGGGAAAAAAAAGCCGCCACATCCGACTGAAATTACGAGGTGCATTCATGTTCTAAGGCCTCCGATTTTTTTTTCTCAGGACTGGAAAGAGATAGAAACATGCGCATTGTTTTAAAATGAGGTACCGTTCATTGTCAATACGTCCCAGAGATGGCAGCACCGTACGGCAGATGGAATTTTACTGCCAGCGGCGAGAATGATAACTGTTTTAAATACTTAAAATGGCGACGTTTTCCTTACTTGAACAGCGTGCAATCATTCGTTTTCTGCATTTGCGTGGTGTGAAACCAACTGAAATTCATCGACAGTCGAAGGAGACATGTGGTGATGCAGTTATGGATGTGTCGAAAGTGTGTTCGTGGGTGCAACAGTTTAATGAAGGCAGAACATCGTGTGACAACAAACCAAAACAACCTCAGGCTTGCACAAGCCGGTCTGACAACATGCTCGAGAAAGTGGAGAGAATTGTTTTGGGGGATCGCCGAATGACTGTTGAACAGATCGCCTCCAGAGTTGGCATTTCTGTGGGTTCTGTGCACACAATCCTGCATGACGACCTGAAAACGCAAAAAGTGTTATCCAGGTGGGTGACACGAATGCTGACGGACGACCACATGGCTGCCCGTGTGGCATGTTGCCAAGCAATGTTGACGCGCAACGACAGCATGAATGGGACTTTCTTTTCGTCGGTTGTGACAATGGATGAGACGTGGATGCCATTTTTCAATCCAGAAACAAAGTGCCAGTCAGCTCAATGGAAGCACACAGATTCACCGCCACCACCAACAAAAAAATTTCGGGTAACCGCCAGTGCTGAAAAAATGATGGTGTCCATGTTCTGGGACAGCGAGGGCGTAATCCTTACCCATTGCGTTTCAAAGGGCACTACGGTAACAGGTGCATCCTACGAAAATGTTTTGAAGAACAAATTCCTTCCTGCACTGCAACAAGAACGTCCGAGAAGGGCTGCGCGTGTGCTGTTTCACCAAGACAACGCACGCGCACATCGAGCTAACGTTACGCAACAGTTTCTTCGTGATAACAACTTTGAAGTGATTCCTCATGCTCCCTACTCACCTGACCTGGCTCCTAGTGACTTTTGGCTTTTTCCAACAATGAGAGACACTCTCCGTGGCCGCACATCCACCAGCCGTGCTGCTATTGCCTCAGCGATTTTCCAGTGGTCAAAACAGACTCCTAAAGAAGCCTTCGCCGCTGCCATGGAATCATGGCGTCAGCGTTGTGAAAAATGTGTACGTCTGCAGGGCGACTACGTCGAGAAGTAACGCCAGTTTCATCGATTTCGGGTGACTAGTTAATTAGAAAAAAAAATCGGAGGCCTTAGAACTTGAATGCACCTCGTAGGTCCACTGGGTACAGTTGTTCATGAAAGTCGGTGCCGCACTGCCTCTGAACGCTGTCCTGTCACAGCGAGTACTCTTGGATTCACCGTTAGAAACGCTCTTTTTCACCCTCAAACCAAAACAACCTCAGGCTTGTACAAGCCGGTCTGACGACATGCTCGAGAAAGTGGAGAGAATTGTTTTGGGGGATCGCCGAGACTCACAGAATGCGTCTGCAAAATGAGGTCTATGACTGCAGTTCACACGTGATCACTACTATGTATCCCTGTGCTGAATTCGATCTACATTGAGCTATCGGTGGTATTAACGTTTCTGTTATAATAACGCTCAATTCAGCTGAGTTGCTAGTATGGGTTAACGTGCAGACTGCTAGCTAGTGAGTGAGACATATGGACCTGAGTCAGACCACTATTGAGTCTGCGAGGTAGACTAGGTATACTAACGATCGTTGGTCTGGTGCATCAGTCTGCATTAGTATGGTCATTAGGTGGTTTTCCACGTCCATGTAGGCAAATGCTAGACCGGTTACTGATCCATACTGCAGAAAGTACGATACGCCAACATTTAAAATGCGACGACACATAGAACAGCGTTACACGGTCCATAGACAAGTGGATGACAATACTTCGCTCCCTCAAGTTAACTGACAACTGAGTGAGAGGAAGAGTATCCCGACACAATGTTAAAACAATGGCGTGAGCAGCAATTTGATCATGATGCTGTGTTGTACAGGAAGGTGTCGTCTTTGGGTAACTGTACGGCTATATATAAGATGTCTTAGAAATTCTTGTTGATGTGATTAATAGCAGCTTGCTCTAACTTTAGAAAAATAAAAGTTAATGCTGATGAGTAGGAAAAACAATTATGCAACGTCGAATGCAGAATCAGTAGGAAACTGCTTGACACAGTCACATCGATTAAATATCTATGGTAACGTTGCAAAGCTATATGAAACGGAAGTATCACGACAGGTTGGTACAAGGGAAGGTGAATGACCGATTTAGTTTTATTGGGAGAATTTTGAGAAAGTGTTGTCCATCCATATAGGAGACAGCATTCACGATACTACTGCGGCCTATTCTTGAGTACAGTTAGAGTGTCTTTGATCCCCACCATGTCTGATGACAGACAGAGGGGTGATATTACACTCCTGGAAATGGAAAAAAGAACACATTGACACCGGTGTGTCAGACCCACCATACCTGCTCTGGACACTGCGAGAGGGCTGTACAAGCAATGATCACACGCACGGCACAGCGGACAGACCAGGAACCGCGGTGTTGGCCGTCGAATGGCGCTAGCTGCGCAGCATTTGTGCACCGCCCCGTCAGTGTCAGCCAGTTTGCCGTGGCATACGGAGCTCCATCGCAGTCTTTAACACTGGTAGCATGCCGCGACAGCGTGGACGTGAACCGTATGTGCAGTTGACGGACTTTGAGCGAGGGCGTATAGTGGGCATGCGGGAGGCCGGGTGGACGTACCGCCGAATTGCTCAACACGTGGGGCGTGAGGTCTCCACAGTACATCGATGTTGTCGCCAGTGGTCGGCGGAAGGTGCACGTGCCCGTCGACCTGGGACCGGACCGCAGTGACGCACGGATGCACGCCAAGACCGTAGGATCCTACACAGTGCCGTAGGGGACCGCACCGCCACTTCCCAGCAAATTAGGGACACTGTTGCTCCTGGGGTATCGGCGAGGACCATTCGCAACCGTCTCCATGAAGCTGGGCTACGGTCCCGCACACCGTTAGGCCGTCTTCCGCTCACGCCCCAACATCGTGCAGCCCGCCTCCAGTGGTGTCGCGAGAGGTGTGAATGGAGGGACGAATGGAGACGTGTCGTCTTCAGCGATGAGAGTCGCTTCTGCCTTGGTGCCAATGATGGTCGTATGCGTGTTTGGCGCCGTGCAGGTGAGCGCCACAATCAGGACTGCATACGACCGAGGCACACAGGGCCAACACCCGGCATCATGGTGTGGGGAGCGATCTCCTACACTGGCCGTACACCACTGGTGATCGTCGAGGGGACACTGAATAGTGCACGGTACATCCAAACCGTCATCGAACCCATCGTTCTACCATTCCTAGACCGGCAAGGGAACTTGCTTTTCCAACAGGACAATGCACGTCCGCGTGTATCCCGTGCCACCCAACGTGCTCTAGAAGGTGTAAGTCAACTACCCTGGCCAGCAAGATCTCCGGATCTGTCCCCCATTGAGCATGTTTGGGACTGGATGAAGCGTCGTCTCACGCAGTCTGCACGTCCAGCACGAACGCTGGTCCAACTGAGGCGCCAGGTGGAAATGGCATGGCAAGCCGTTCCACAGGACTACATCCAGCATCTCTACGATCGTCTCCATGGGAGAATAGCAGCCTGCATTGCTGCGAAAGGTGGATATACACTGTACTAATGCCGACATTGTGCATGCTCTGTTGCCTGTGTCTATGTGCCTGTGGTTCTGTCAGTGTGATCATGTGATGTATCTGACCCCAGGAATGTGTCAATAAAGTTTCCCCTTCCTGGGACAATGAATTCACGGTGTTCTTATTTCAATTTCCAGGAGTGTAGATTAGTTACCGGTAGATTCGATTAGCAAACAAGTATTACGAAGTTGCTTCGTGAACTCAAATGGGAGTTCGTTGAGGGATGACGACGATCTTTTCGCAAGACACTATTCCTGAAATTTAAAGAACCAACATTTCAGGCCGAGTGCAGTGCGATTCTACTGCCGCCAACATGCATTTCGCTTAAGAACCATGAGAGTAAGATGCGAGAAATTAGGGCTGGTACAGAGGAAAGTCGCTTTCCCGTCGCTCTATTGGCGACTGGAACGGAAAAGGAAATGCCTAGTAGTGGAGCCGGGTACGCTCCGCCATGTCCCACACGGTGGCTTGTGGAGTGTCTACGTAGCTGAAGATGTACACTTTAGTTTTAGTTTTTTAGTTTTAGTTATGTCATGTTCCGTAGATCATTTTCCCGATTATTTTAGCGATATGGTGTGGAACAAATCAGATTACAAGATATATCTACACACATGAATACTGCTAATATTAATATTACTGAAACCTTTACTTCTACACATGCAACTAAATTTAGAGGTACATTTTTTTTACCTGTTCTGCAACAGAAACTCGTCCATGGAATGGAAGGAGTTGTCCAAAAGAAATGATTCTAACCTAGATTTAAAACTTGATCTACTACCTGCCAGACACTTTATGATGTTGGGCAAATGATCAAAGATTTTTGTTGCTGAATAATGTACTCCTTTTTGAGCAACTGACAGTTTCAATAACGGATACGAAAGGTCATTTTTACCTCTAGTGTTGTACGTATGAACATCACTGTTCTTCGCAAACTGAGATGGATTATTTGTAACGAATTTCATTAGCGAATATATGTACTCGACGATGCAGTTAAAATTCCTAACTCCTTGAAAAAATGTGCCGACATGACATCCTTTGCTGAACACCACAAATTATTCTCACTGCTCTCTTTTGTGCAATCAATACTTTATGTCTAAGTGGTGAGTCATCCCAGAAAACTATACCATAAGACATTATTGAGTAAAAATATGCAAACTACGTTACGTACAATTCTTTCGCGCGACAATACCCAAGGGTCGCACAATAAATAATGGCGTACAAATTTTTTTTCTCAGCTCATGCTTATTCTTAAGATTTAGAATTTCGTGACGGTATCAGTGAACATTTCATTTATACGTACGATTTTGCTACATGATCTTTGCGTTCTATGTCCACTGGCCAGCATTGTGTAAGAGCGTGTATTCCCCACTTATAAAACTTCTTGTCCCGTGTTAGCAGCTATGTCCCACTGACGAATTGCGCTCTCAGGATCTGTCCTACGTACAGAAAGTGATTCAGACAGATGGAAGGCTACAGGGTTGAAAAGGCAGTGATGTCCAGTCCTGTTCGGTAATCTAGCCACACGGTTAGAGGCGCCATGTCACGAACTGCGCGGCACCTCCCGTGGTAGGTTCGAGTCCTCCCTCGGGCATGGGTGTGTGTGTGCTGTCCTTAGCTTAAGTTAGTGTAAGTAGTGTGTAAGTCTAGGGACGATGACCCCTGCAGACACTTAGGACTTAACACACATTTAAACATCTGTTTCATTCCTGGATTGTGTGAAATCGTGCATTGTCGTTTAGGAGCAAGGTTCCTTTTGGCGTCTTGTCTGAACGAACACATCGCACATGGATCTTCAGTTTGTTTAGAGCCTTCACACATGCTCTGAATTAATGGTTGATATTTTCGATGTTATACCCACGAGAATGACACCATCAGTATCTCAGAAAACTAAGACTTCGCCCGCTAAAGCAGCTACCTTGAATGTCTTCTTTCTTGGTGATTGTTCGTTGTGCCACTATAGTGACTGTCTTTTTTCTATACTACTCAATGTGATGCAGTCGCGTTCCGTCGCATGTATCAACCCATGAGAGAAAAGCTTTTTCCATAGGCCTCATAATGCCACAACAGTTCAGATGAAATGGCTGTCGTTTACTCTTGCGATCGCACTACTAATAGCACAGTCAAGATTCACCATGGCGCAAGAAGTGGCTGTGACAGGATATCTTCAAACGTGGCCTATCATTGAGCTCAGTTTCTGCACTTCTTGATGCTTTCACACTGTTAACTCATTACAGCACTCGTAGCAAGTACTTCACAACTTGCATACAGACGTGTATGAATGTTCACAACATTTTCTTTTTCCGCAATCAAGATTTCAATTACAGCATGCTGCTTGAAATGAGTGCCTTGCGAAGACATCATCTTGATGGTTGTCAACGGCTCCGTCACCTCTCGGAATTGTTCTAAACTTCGCACATGTACAAAAGTCCCAAAAGGACTAACACTAACAGGTAGTGAAAAAGGTTTGGGGCATTATTAATTGATTTTCGTGGTCTGAATGACATTTCCTTTCGCGTGCTTGACGTGGCGTTCAACGAGTAACTTTGAGAAAGAAACTAATCCAACGGAAACACCAGTTAGCCACTAACATCACCACTTTCTTCGCATGAGGAACTGGAAAATAACTTCCAATGTAATGTTGGACATTTTTTAAAGATTTTCAGTTGCAGTCATGTAGAATTGGGTGTCCGTTCCCACGTAGAACTTCTGTACTGGTTGTACGGTGATTCTGCGACATGTACTTATTGTCTAATTTTTACTTTTAGAAGCTATGGCATCACCTTAATATCGGAGTTGTATCACAGCGCTTTTAAGAGAACAATGTTTAAGGAACCTATATCGTATACAGAGAGAGTGATGTATTAACACCTAATTCCTGGCTAAAATCAATCACATAGCAGCGATCCAGCTAAACAGAAGTAATCGAAGGTGCTGTGGTTTTGGAGGATGCATATTTTCAAAATACCGTTCATCGCTACACTGACGCTTTGTCACGTAAGGGACTAGGGCTGCGAAATTCCCGCACATACAGTACTGCCGTTTATCTCTAAAGGACTTTCAAGAATATTTCAGACAGACATTTTTTCATTTCCACCAGCTCAAGGATACCAGAGCATCGATTGACGTCAACCCGTGGAGAGCATCATCAGATTACAGAGACTTCTTTTACCGAGGATATTGAGTCGTGTATCGACTCGTCCTACACCTTGTGTTTAGATTGCATTGGTTTTCCTTCTCTTCCCCTGACATGTTTGTTTGATACGTTGTCTGTCATTAAGTGGCTGTTTGGTTATCTTTTCCCTCTCCTATCGATATCTGCGTTTTTGCTTCTGGAAAACTGCTATGGAGGAAGTGAGATCTTTGACCGGTTGTAGCCTCGTTTGGTGGCGCAGAAGTAGGGTGTTGCGCGGAGAGTGTGGTGGACACGGGAGGGCAGTGTGGCTCTCCAGGGCGAAGCAGGCGTGGTCGGTTGTACCGAGTCGCCACGTGATGTATGTCGGTTGTGTGTAACGAGCGGGTCGAGTTGACGGAAGAGCTCCCCGCGTGTTGGTTGTATACAGAATCGCCCACGAGTAAAAAAAAAAAAAAAAAAAATGGCTCTGAGCACTATGCGACTTAACGTCTGAGGTCATCGGTCGCCTAGAACTTATTAAACCTAACTAACCTAAGGACATCACACACATCCATGCCCGAGGCAGGATTCTAACCTGCGACCGTAGCGGCCCCACCAGTAGTTGCTGTGCATTTCGCCTTGGTGGGATTTTAACAAGCTTCTTTAAATCATCCATTTCAACACTGGAGTTTAAAAGGAGACACCTAACATGAAGGAGCGGTCACTACCCGTCAACGTTGCAGAGAAGACGTGAACTCCGGTGACAGAGCGTGTTGTCGCGTGACCGTGGCGTGTTTGGTACGCTGGCGACGCGTGCGCGGTCGGATGTGTGGATCATTGCCATCAGAGATCGTGTACTGCCTGTTCGAGCATAATTACAAGTTAAGTTCGTGGAAGGTTTACTCATTAAGTAACAATTTTGTGTAACCAACGTCTCTTCTGCCTTGTGGCCTCCGGCGACCGGGTTTCCTGTCCCTGGCACCGGTGAAATTGAAGACGGTGATCTTACCTTCTCTTCTCGTTACTGTCCGATGGGAGGTGTAGTTTTGTCAGTTTAATTGTTTCGCTGTTCTGTCGTGGGTTATGAGTAAATTCATGCTTCTTGTTGGTTGATCATGTGGTCGCTCATTCAGGACTGTGTGGTGTAATGTTTCCTTGCACGAGGTTAGCTCTAATTCTGTCAGCAAGTTAAGCCATCTTATAACAACAACTGACTAAAAGTCGGTGCAGTGACCAGTCTGAGAGTGGCAATTGTGTTTACGGACGTATTTAAATTGGTCAGTATTCTGTCTAGCCTGAGCATCCCTGAGTGGGTGACTTGTGGCCGCCTTAGACAGGTCCGTCATATCTGTTATGTTCTAATTACATTCCAGGCCAATTTTGTTTAAAAAACTTTTTTTAAATTCCTCCAAGTTTTTAAATTCCTTTTATTGCCATTAATCGTGTGTTTGCTGAGACCTGTTTAATTTTTTTAATGGCGGTGTTGGTAGCTTCACTACCTCACCGTACTTTATTAACAAAGTTCTGTATGTACTTTAGTTGGTTGGTTTGGTTGTTTGGGGTTTAAGGGACCAAACAGCAAGGTCATCGGTCCCTTGTTTCAAATGTAGTCCATTCCGCTAATGTGACATCTCAGGAAAGTCAGAACAATAAAAGGGAAAAGGCTAAAAACGTAAAAGGGCAGTAATGTTGTCAATGGTAAAAACAAAATGAGGGAAGTCAGCAAGAGAACGAACCCAACGTTATGCAGAAGCAGTATAGGCAAGACCACCTGTGACTTAAAAGGTGCAACCGCTAGAATGTAGAATTACGTATGGGAAAAGGAGACTAACCAATCCTTAAAAAAAGGGTAAAAACAGAGTAAAAGGGGAAGAAAAGAGGATCTCGGTCAGGGAGGTGAGTCGGGAATCTCCAAACACGGCTTACAGTGGGAGACACCCAAACACTCACCGCCCTGCCCCAACACCAGAGAGAGATTAAAAACCTTAAAACTGAGAATAAAAACCACTTTCCCAGAGGAAACCGAGAACCAGAGAGACCATCCGGGAATCGTCAGCCAACTTCAAAGGTAAAGTGTGGGGGAGTCTGTACTTAGCACGCAGAGCCAAAAGAAGGGGCCAGTCAACCAAAATGTGGGCGACTGACTGGAAGGCCCCACAACCACAAAGTGGGGGTGGCTCATCACGTAAAAGAAAACCATGGATCAGCCTGGTATGGCCAATGCGGAGACGACACAGTGTGGTCGAGTCCTTTCGGGAGAGGCGAAAGGAAGAACGCCACGGGCCTGGTATCACCTTAATCGCACGAAGTTTATTAGACAGGGAGGTAGCCTCCCAAGAATTGGCCCATGACTGTGCGAAGTGGGATTTGATGTGAAGCCGTAAATCCACTGCAGGAGGGGTTACAGAAAACGGGGGGTAAGTGACTGCTCCCCCTGCCAAACTGCTAAACGATCAGCGAGCTCATTACCCGGGATACCCACATGGCCAGGGACCCAAAGGAAGTTAATGGAACAAGCAGCACGGTGAATATCAGCGAGATGGTCATGGATAGCAGAGACCAAGCGATGGCGCGAAAAACACCGGTCAATAGCAAGAAGGCCACTCATGAGTCCGTACATAACAAAACGCGGTTGTATTGGGACTGTTTAATAAAGATAAGGGCCTGGGAAATTGCCAGCAATGCCGTAGTAAACACCGCACATGTAGGTGGCAGCAGATGATTTTCCGTTCCAACAGAGGACGTGAAGGCATACCCCACATAATCAGCAGATTTAGAGCCATCAGTATAAAAAACAACAGCATCCCGAAACTCCCATAAAATTTGGCGGAAAAAGGAACGGAACACCATCGGGGGGATGGAATCTTTCGGACCTCGGCGGAGATCCATCCGAATTCGAGGCCGTGGAACTATCCAAGGGGGGGGGGGGGGGTGGAGGGGAGGGAGCGAGGAAGACAGGACTAAGAAGGAAGCTGCAAATCACGGCAAAGAGACGCAAGGCGGAGCCCAACCGGTAAACCCGCCCGAGGGCGGGAGTCGGGTGGGTGACGACCATGGTCTGGGAACAGGATAGAATAGGAAGGATGAGTGGGAGAGGAACGGATAGCGAGTGCATAAGACAGCAGAAGCTGGGACCGCCGAACAGAAAGGAGGGGGGGGGGGGGGATCCCAGCTTCAACTGGGAGACTATTAACAGGGCTAGTAGGGAAGGCACCAGTGGCCAAACGGATACCACGATGGTGGACTGGATCCAGCACATGCAGTGTGGAAGGAGCAGCTGAACCATAATCTTGACAACCATAGTCCAAGGGAGACAGAACTAGAGCACGATAAAGACGGAAAGGAGGGTACGGTCCGCACCCCAAGAGGGGTGGGCAAGGAAGTGAAGGACATTGAGTTTACGGAAACATCCTACCTTCAGAAGTCTACATCTACATCCATAATCCGCAAGCCACCTGACGGTGTGTGGCGGAGGGTACCTTGAGTACCTCTATCGGTTCTCCCTTCTATTCCAGTCTCGTATTGTTCGTGGAAAGAAGGATTGTCGGTATGCCTCTGTGTGGGCTCTAATCTCTCTGATTTTATTCTCATGGTCTCTTCGCGAGATATACAACTCTTCGGTGAAAGTATGTTCTCGAAACTTTGACAAAAGCCCGTACTGAGCTACTGAGCGTCTCTCCTGCAGAGTCTTCCACTGGAGTTTATCTATCATCTCCGTAACACTTTCGCGATTACTAAATGATCCTGTAACGAAGCGCGCTGCTCTCCGTTGGATCTTCTCTATATCTTCTATCAACCCTATCTGGTACGGATCCCACACTGCTGAGCAGTATTCAAGCAGTGGGCGAACAAGCGTACTGTAACCTACTTCCTTTGTTTTCGGATTGCATTTCCTTAGGATTCTTCCAATGAATCTCAGTCTGGCATCTGCTTTACCGACGATCAACATTATATGATCATTCCATTTTAAACACTCCTAGTGCGTACTCCCAGATAATTTATGGTATTAACTGCTTCCAGTTGCTGACCTGCTATTTTGTAGCTAACTGATAATGGATCTATTGTCTGATGTGGGACAGCCAAGTGAGCTTGTTGGCGAAACGAAGACCCAGGAAACGATACTGTGGGACCACAGGCAATCGTTGTGCATCGAGATAGAGCTCTGGATTAGGGTGGATCGTAGTACGGCGACAGAAGTGGACCACCCGCGATTTTGAAGGAGAGAACTGAAACCTGTGTGAGAGGGTCCATGCAGAGGCACGCCGTATAGCTCCCTGGAGTTGCCGTTCTGCAGATGCCATCGAGGAGGAACTAACCCAAATGCAGAAATAATCCACATACAGGGCAGGGGTGACCAAAGGACCGACAGAGGCCACAAGTCCATCGATAGCAATGAGGAAAAGAAGGACACTCAAGACAGAACCCTGTGGGATGCCCGTCTCCTGGGTCCGTGGAGAACTAAAAACAGTACCAACTCGAACTCTGAATGACCGATGGAACAGGAACTGGCGGATAAAAATCGGGAGTGGGCCCCGAAGATCCCACTGATGAAGGGTAAGTAAGATGTGATGGCGCCAGGCCGTGTCATAGGCCTTGTGAAGTTAAAAAAAAAAAAATCTTAAAAAAAAACACTGCAACCAAATGGCGGCGCTGGGAAAAAGACTGCCGAACTGCGGATTCCAAGCGAAGTAAATGATCGATTGGAGACCGTCCCTCTCGAAAGCCACACTGGTAACGGGACAATAGATCCCGAGATTCGAGGATCCAATTGAGCCAACGGGCTACCATCCGTTCAAGTAACTTACAAACAACATTGGTCAAACTAATTGGCCGATAGCTGTCAACAGATAGTGGGTTCTTACCAGGCTTAAGGACAGGAACCACGATGCTATCCCTCCACTGAGAAGGGAAGTCACCCTGGAGCCAGATACGGTTAAACACCCGAAGAAGATGTTGCCGTTGTGGAGCACTGAGATGTTGAAGCAGTTGGTTATGAATGGAATCTGGGCCAGGGGACGTATCATGAGAAGAAGATAGAGCAGAAAGAAATTCCCATTCAGTAAAAGGTTCGTTGTAAAATTCTGACTCACAAGGGGTAAAACATAAGGTGGAAGCTTCAGCCCGCTGTTTCTGGTGAAGGAAAGCAGCTGGATAGGAGACTGATGCTGAAGCCACTGCTAAATGGGTCGCAAGATGGTCTGCAAGAACTAATGGGTCCGTACAAAGGCCATCTGGGAGGTGAAGGCCTAAGAGGGTGGACTGCCGATGGCAACCTTGGAGAGAGCTAAGTGTAGCCCATACCCGTGACAGAGGGACAGTAGAACCAAGGGAAGAAACGAATCGTTCCCAACATATCCGATTGCTCTGTTTGATTAAATAACGGGCTTTAGCGCGGAGGCGTTTAAAGGTAGTAAGGCTGGCTACAGATGGGTACCTCTTAAAGTGTTGCAAAGCTCGATGGGGATCACAGGTGGCAATGGCAATGGCCGTACTCCACCATGGGACTTCCCGGCGACTAAATGGTCCAGATGAGCGCGGGACAGCAAGGCTAGCAGCGCGAACAATCGCGTCAGACACGTCACGTAGGACGTCATCAATACAACCCGACAAAGAGGGAGAAAACACGACCTGTGCAGTGTATAGAGGCCAATTGGCGCGTTGGAAAGACCAACGAGATAACCTGTCCATCGGGGAGCGGGAAGGGAGCGAGATAATCAACGGGAAATGGTCACTATCACAAAGGTCGTCGTGTGGCGACCAGTGTAATGAAGGGAGGAGAGAGGGAGAAGACAGAGAAAGATCAATGGCAGAAAAGGAATCATGACCGGCACTGAAATGAGTAGGGGAGCCATCATTAAGAAGGCACAAGTCGTGGTCTGCAATAAACTGGTCTATGAGAAGACCTCGTCTAGATGGAAAGGCACTGCCCCACAAGGGATGACGAGCATTAAAATCCCCAAGGAGGAGGAAGGGAGGAGGAAGGGAGGAGGAAGTTGCTGAAGAAGGGCAGTTAAGGCAGCAGGTGTAAGAGTCCTGTCAGGAGGGAGATAAAGATTGTAAACCGTGACCACAGAGTCTAGGTGGACCCTAACAGCAACCGCTTCCAATGTAGTTTGAAGAGGAATCCACGTGCTAGCAATGTATGTACAGACAAAGGTACAAACGCCACCAGAAGCCCGCAGGGGTCCGACCCGATTTCGACAGAAAACACGGAACCCACAGAGGGTTGGTGAGTGAGCATCAGTAAAATGAGATTCCTGGAGAACCACACAAGCTGCAGAGTAAGACGAAAGAAGGGATTTCAATTCCGGAAGGTGACGATAGTATCCATTACAATTCCATTGGAGAACCACAGAACGATGATTTAAATGGGGACTGAACACGCTAAAGCCAGTCATACCACCGGGTCTCCACCTGTCACCGACAAGGAGGGGGCGACATCCATGAACGACAGTTCAGAATCCGGTTGTGAAGTCGGGGATGGGACCTCCGGTGACACCAGAGGCTCTTTGTCCCGGGACTTATGTTTCTTCTTCTTTTCAGGCTGAGATCGAGGAGTGCTGTGTGGCATAAAGGAGCCAGCTGCAGCAAGATCAGGAAGAGAAAGAGACCGGGCGACCTGGGGGCCGACAGACCGCGGCTCTTGCGGTCGTCGCGCGGCAGCAGACCTTTCGCCTGGAAGGTGCTGGGAAGGGGCATCCCGGAAGAGGCGCCCTTGACCGGCAGACGCTGAAGGAGTGGGACACTTCTCCGGCTGGGGAGGGGGAGCAGCGGCCAGAGGAGAAGGTGTGGGAGCCGCAGGGGAGGGGGGGAGGAGAGAGGTCCGGGATGGGGGTAAGGAAGGAGGAGGAAGGGGTGAAGATGTAACCAAGGCGTAACTAGAAGTCATGGACACAGGGTGAAGACGTGTATTCTTCTTACGGGCCTCTGTGTAGGTTAAACGATCGAGGGACTTCTGTATCTTCTTTTCCTTCTTATATACTGGGCAATCTGGTGAACGTGGAGAATGACTACCATGACAATTTACACACACAGGAGGGAGAACACAGGGACTCCCCTCATGGAGTGGACATCCACAGTCACCACAGAGAGGGGCCTGTGAACAGCGGGAAGACGTGTCCAAAACGCAAGCACTTAAAACACCTCATAGGAAGTGGGATGTAAGGCTTCACATCACATCGATAAACCATAATCTTAACTTTCTCAGGGAGGGTATCACCTTCAAAGGCCAGGATAAAGGCACCAGTATCAATGCAATTGTCTTTAGGATCCTTCTGAACACGCCGAACAAAGTGAACACCCCGCCGTCCGAGATTGTCCCGAAGTTCCTCATCAGTTTGAAGAATGAGGTCCCTGTGAAAAATCACACCTTGTACCATATTTAGAGACTGGTGGGGGGTAATGGGCACAGGAATTGTGCCAAGATGGGTACAGGCACGAAGGGCCGCAGATTGGGCAGCGGAAGCAGATTTGATCAGCAACGAACCCGACCGCATCTTGCTCAGGGAGTCCACTTCGCCAAACTTGTCTTCAATGTGTTCCACAAAGAATAAAGGTTTGGTATTGGTGAAAGTATCTCCATCAGTCCTGGTGCAAACTAAATAATGGGGGAAAGGTTTCGCCCCTAGCCGACGGGCCTGACTCTCTTCCCACGAGGTAGCCATGGAAGGGAAGGCCAAAGAGGCAAGAGAAGCAGCACTCGAAGAATCAGTTCCACGCAGAGTTCTGGACCCGTATGCGTTTCATTTGCATAGCGTCCGCCCTGATACCACCCACTCTGATCAGGGGCTCTCCTCACGGGCGCCACCCAGCCACAGCAAGGGCCGTCTGGCACAGCGGCCGGGAGTTCCGATGCTCCGGGATGACGAGCAACCACTCCGAAGCATGCATGAGGAGGTCACAGCTCAGGTATCAGAAGTGTGATCCCTGTGTGTTCAGGGGGCTCAACCAAAAGGGTACATAGCGACCCCACTACACGGGCTGGTTACCATGCTGGCTATGCACCCTAGCATCAGACAACGACGTGAAAGAAAAGGTGGAATGTACTAGGAGGGCACACGTCGGAGACGCTAGGTAAGGTGCGCTTCCCCAAATGGCTCACACTACGGGGGAGAAATTTAGTAATGGAGGTCAAACCCCAGAGGGGGACCAGGGAATGCCAAAAGGAGGAGATGATTACGCAACAAAGCCGAATTGTAATACCAACAGAACCAGGAGGATAGCGGGGGCCAGCATAAGCAAGGACACCAAGAGAGGGAGAGGAGAGGGCGACGGGAAAGGAGCAAGGAGGGGAAAGGAGGGGAAGGGGAAGGAAATGCAGCCCTGGAAAGAAGGAAGGCTGCAATAGCTCGGGGCCCCGTGCTCGCCACGCTCGTATCCACAAAAGAGTTGTGGACCCCCTGGGGGGTGTACTTTATTAGCTTGTTTACTAATGTTCTTTAAATTTTTTTAAATGGTTGTATTGCTATAAATTATTTGATTGCCGTTAGCAGCGTGTTTTAAAAGGTAGTTTATTGCCGTACTGCTAGCTTCTGTGTTTTTTTAATTTTTTAAAAATTTTTGTATTGCTATAAATTACTTGATTCCGTTAGCGGCGTGTTTAAAAGGCTGTTTATTGCAGTACTGTTAGTTTCTGTAAGATGCGAATAAAACATTTGTGAAAATCTCAGCTCGGCAGTAAACTACTAGAAATTTGGCCCCGTTTCCCAACTTGTGGTGTCGCTTGTAGTAACCGTAACCACTGTGTATGTCACATATATTCAAGGAATCCCGATGCTGACAACAGCAATGATTTATCATATCTAGATACAGAATATTCCATACCCGATATGATGTGCACCGCAGTCTCTGCTACACTGAGCCCGTTGCCCACTGCTTTTTAGGGAAGTGCCCCACTAGCATCTAAGATTGGATGGAGAGAAAACTAGCAATAGTCATCATGGCTGTGCTGAAAGAAATGGCCACTAATTACGTTGTGAAAAACACTCAGACAGCAATGAGAGGTCTCAAAGGTTCAAATGGTTCAAATGGCTCTGAGCACTATGGGACTTAACATCTATGGTCATCAGTCCCCTAGAACTTAGAACTACTTAAACCTAACTAACCTAAGGACAGCACACAACACCCAGCCATCACGAGGCAGAGAAAATCCCTGACCCCGCCGGGAATCGAACCCGGGAACCCGGGCGTGGGAACCGAGAACGCTACCGCATGACCACGAGATGCAGGCGAGGTCTCAAAGATTACCTTTTTTGGAAACTTGTGATAAGTTCCTATGGTACCAAACTGCTTAGGTCATCGGTCCGTAGTCTTAAACACTACTTAATCTATCTTAAACTAACTTACGCTAAGGACATAACACATACCCATGCCCGAGGGAGGACTCGAACCTTTTTCATGCCACATTTTAAGAGAGATGACTGACACATCCTAGTACGGTGTTGTTCGATCGGAGGTGCACAGTACAAACTACCTTATCCACCATTATTTGATTGGTAATAAGAGTAGGGATGACAGCGGTTAGATCCTAATGAACGGGATTTGCGCCATTGTCCAACATTGTATTACAAACATCTCCACGGTGTCTCATGAAGTAAGGGAATGCGACATTGTTGATGGTGATCCGTCTGTCAGATGGGGACGTTAAACTCGGCGGCCCCTTTGACACTATTCGACAGGAGCAAGCACTGGGTTTCGACCTGTCCCCTCTCTCATCATCATGCATAACAAACACGACTCCACACTATACAGACATATCATTACAGTCAGCTACACTCAAAAATATGCTCAACACGCTTTTCACACAAGGCGAGGTAGAAGGCCATTTTTCGCGGAAGAAACTAAACATTATCTCATTAGGCGGTTGAGTTCTGCCTATTCCTTGCTACACATCCTTTTATTTGTTCTGAAAAAGTTTAACAAACCGCACAATCTAAAGGATCATTTTGAACTTCTTTCTTCTGCAGATAGGTATGATAAATTCGAATACAAAGATGAAAAAGAAAACGCAGTGATAAACAAAATGCTATAAAAGTCCTAACCTTAAATCACTTATCCTGAAATTACAAAATTACTTGATTTCCTGGAGGTGGCTCTTATTCGCAACTATTTTAAATGCGCTACGAAAAGTGGGGAAGCAGTACTCACAAAGGCAAATGTTATTATTTTGACGCAATCATAACACACTTAAGAGCTAAAGAAACTGGTACACCTGCATAAGAAATCGGAATTTTGTGGTAAGGTCTCATGGGACCAAACTGCTGAGGTCATCGGTCCTTAAGCCTACACACTACTTAACCTAACTTACGCTATGGATAACACACACACCCATGGCCGAGGGAAGACTCGAACCTCCAATGGGGGGAGCCGACACCTGCCTAATATCGTGTAGGGTGCCCACGAGCACACAGACGGGCCACAATACGATGTGTTATGCACTCGACTAGTGTCTGAAGTAGTACTGGAGGGAAATGGCACCATGAATCCTGCAGGGCTGTCCATAAATCGGTAAGAGCACGAGGGCTGGAGATCTCTTCCGAACACCACATTGCAAACCACCCCAAATATGGTCAATAATGTTCATGTGAGGGAAGTCTGGTGGCCCGTGGAAGTACTTGAAAAGAGTGTTCCTGGAGCCATTCTGTAGCAATTCTGAACGTGTAGGGTGTCACACTATCCTGTTAGAATTGCCCATGTCCGTCGGAATACGCAATGGACATGAATGGATGTAGGTGATCACACAAGATGCTTACATACGTGTCACCTATCAGAGTTGTATCCAGACATATCAGGGGTCCCATATAATCCAACTGCAGAAGCCCTACACCATTACGCCGGCCGGTGTGGCCGAGCGGTTCTAGGCGCTACAGTATGCAACCACCCGACCGCTACGGTCGCAGGTTCGAATCCTGTCTCGGGCATGGGTGTGTGTCATGTCCTTAGGTTATTTAGGTTTAAGTAGTTCTAAGTTCTAGGGGACTGATGACCTCAGAAGTTAAGTCCCGTAGTGCTCAGAGCCATTTGAACCAACCCACACCATTACATAGCCTCCACCAACTTGAACAGTCGCCTGCTGACGTGCAGGATCCATGGATTCATGAGGTCTCCATCAGCTCGATACAATATGAAACGAGATTCGTCCGACTAGACAATATGTTTCCAGTCGTCAACAGTCCAATGTCGGTGTTGACGGGCCATGGCGAGGCGCAAGGCGTTGTGTCGTGCAGTCATCAAGGATACACGAGTGAGCCTTCGGGTCCGAAAGCTCATATCGATGATGTTTCGTTGAATGGTTCGCAAACTGACATTTGTTGATGGCATTGAAATCTGCAGCAATTTGCGGAAGGGTTGCACTTCTGTCACGCTGAACGATTCTCTTCTGTCGTCGTTGGTCCAGTTCTTGCAGGGTCTTTATCCGACCATAGCGATGTCGCAGTTTTGATTTTTTACCGGATTCCTGATACTCACGGTACACTCGTGAAATGGTCATGCGGGAAAATCCCCACTTCATCGGCACCTCGGAGATGCTGTGTCCCATCGCTCGTGCGTCGGCTATAACAACACGTTCAAACTCACTTAAATCTTGATAGCCTGTCATTGTAGCAGCATTAAGCCATGTAAAAACTCCGGTAGACACTTGATGTCTTATATAGACGTTGCCGACGGCAGTTGTATTTGAATACGCATGCCTATACGTTTCTCTGTCGCTTCAGTGTAAGTAACCTATGAATCAGCTGTGTGTAATACTGCCGTAGTTTTCCTGCTTTTCCATACGAAATTATTTTAAATATAAAATACGGTACAACAAACTTGAAGTGAAAATAGCATAAAACTGCGACGACCCTCCATTCCACACCCCTTGTGGTAATTGTGGAATAGTGCGCTAGACACGGGAAACATATATCAAATATACACGAAAGAAAGTAATCGACACTATCTGGAAATTGCCAGAGGAAATTAAATATTAAAATGTAATTAAACAGTAACACAAAATATGTAATCACGTTCATTTTCGCATTCAGCCATTTTTAGAATGTTAATTTCTTGAAACAACAGTCGTTAGAAACACAGTCTTGGGGTGTCTTTCCCTTTACGTGTAGCATGAGTTTAAGGAGATCACCCAACACACCTGTTCCAAAGTTCTTACTTCTCCACAGATGCAACGTAACTAAACGTAGGTTGTGAATTCAATGTGCCAGTAAACTGCCTATAGCGATCATCGTCATCATAAAAAATGTCGGAAACATCCGATGCCACTGATGGTTCTGATGTCTGCTCCTTACTTCTGGTTCACTTTTTTTTTCGAAGGCTGTTAAGTAAAGTACCCACATAAAGGATTCCCTTTCTTATTCTTCACTCCACTCTGTTATTTCTTTTCATTCCTTAGTTTCTTATTCATTACAGCTTCTCCCAGTATCTTTTTCAACGGGGTGTACACTTGTTCTCTTTGATGCACCATAACCCAGTGTGTCATTACATAATAACGCGGTCCATTTTAATCTGTTATATATTCATGTTCAGAAGAAAACAGAACACCTTGAACGACTAGAGATAGTGCGTTCATATTCACAAGAAATGTACATTAGTACGTTCTGCAGAAGTGATTAGCACTTCAGTCACCTCGGTTCAGCATGTGTCCTGTTGCCTAATAGGCACGGGGGTCCACCATGGGCCCTGATAACTTGATCCACGCGTGATGGCTTCGTCGCGAATAAGTCGGGAATGACGTCCTGTGATATAGCTATTCCATGCTGCATTCACCTCGTTCCAAAGCTCATCTGTGGTGGTTGGCATTGGGTCACTGCGCTGCACCCGTCGTTTCGCCATATCTCACACATTTTCGGTTTGCGACAAGCCTGGTGATCTGGCGGGCCAGGGCAATAGGCTGACATCCTGCGACACAAAGAAGGCACGTATTCGTGCAGCAACATTTGGTCGTGCATTGTCTTGGTAAAACGGCACCTTGGGTGTTGTGCAGAAACGATGTGGTGACAAGGTCGCAGGATGTCATTCACGTACGCTAGGTCACACTGGTCACAGTGTCCTGGACACACATCAACTGCGATTAGTGGTTGCACCCAATAGCACCTGGACTCCTTGAGATGGCGCTGTATGTCTTGTGCGAATGCAGTTACTATGATGCCGCTCCCCCTGTCTGCGGCGAACCAAAATGTGGCCATCATTTTCAAACAATCAGAACCTGGATTCATTCTAAAACACTATCTGACGCCATTACTGCCCACAGTGATGCCGTTCCATATACCACTACCATCTAGCATGTTTCTGCGTATTCGTCGATGGTACACGGAGAAGTGGAGGACACGCACGTAACATCTGCCGTAATAAATAGCGACGGACTATCAGCCGTGATAGTGTACGATGTGTTACACTATTCCATTGTTGTTCCAGAGTCGAATAGGACTCAGATCCGTCCTGCAATGACATTCGGATGAGTTGTCCATATTCTCGAGGGTTGGTCTGGGTGGTGCGGCCTGTCCCATCTCGTTGTGTTGTATGGCTTTCCTTGAACCGTTCTGCACACACCCGCTGCGCTATCGAAACACTTCCTCCCACACGAGCAGCAGTTTCTCGAATGGATGCATCACATTCTCTCATGCCAATAATGCTCCTTCTCTCGAAATCGCAGATCTGACGGTACGGTTTGTGGGTACGTCTGCGAGGCATCTTGCACGTCTGCTCAAGTCTCACCTTCGGTCTAGAGCGACAACGAGGGCCGCAGGCACATTTTGCCGTTAGGTTCTGTAGCGCCGCGATATCTATGTTGACACTTCAAAAATGGTTCAAATGGCTCTAAGCACTATGGGACTTAACGTCTGAGGTCATAAGTCCCCTAGACTTAGAACTACTTAAACTAACCTAAGGACATCACACACGTCCAAGCCCGATGCAGGATTCGAAACTTCTACCGTAGCAGCAGCGCGGTTCCGGACTGAAGCGCCTAGAATCGCTCGTCCACAGCGATCGGCTGAACCTGCAGGCCTACGTAGTTCAGACGCTAATTCAAAAAATGGTTCAAATGGCTCTGAGCACTATGGGACTTAACTTCTAAGGTCATCAGTTCCGCTTGGCCACCACGGCCGGCCAGACGCTAATTATTTCTACAGAACATACTAATGTACATGCCCTGGGAACCTGAAGGTCGTACCTCTAGTCGTTCAGGCGTTCTGTTTCTTCTGAACGTGAGTGTATTTGGAAAACAGTGATACAGTCAAAGTTTCAAAAACATACTCAAATGAAAGTAAATCAGTAATAACTGTAAGCTTACTCTTTTATTTTCTGACCACTGAAAATAACAAGAAACTGGCCTATTTTATTTGCCTCAACTTAGGCATTCCGCTGCTGAAACGTCGTCTGGCTTGTTCCTAGTTATCACTTGTAGCGATTAGAAGGGGACAGCAGTAGTTTGACGACATGTTTACCGTTAGCTTCAAATACTGAATGCCTACAATTACCTGCTACACACTAATACCAATGCTTTTAACAGCTTGTAGTGTAGGCATCACCATTCTCAGGTTACATTAATGAAATAACTTGCAAAGTGCTTGTAAATTATAATTCAAAATTACGAAGGTTTCCCAGACTTCGCTGCATGTTAAAAACAAGTGGAAAATTTGTTCGCGAGGGGGCCTTTTGAAATGTGACTGCACCGAAAATACTAAGAAAAGCACTGCTATTTTCAAGAGTTTGTGCAGCACCCGGAAGAAGCTGATCGAAAATGAAATGAAAATATCCAGTGAGTTGACTTCGACAAATTATCTAGCTCGGTCCACTTTGTACGAAACTCAGTACAAAAACGATAACAAATATGCACAGAATGTGCTAAATATTGATGAATGTTGGATTATTAGCCGTATGACTGCGTTATATTGTAGCAACGTTTCGAATTTACAGCTCGCCATCAGGCGAAATTGATGAGTGGGAAACTGGTTGAAACGTTGCTGCGAGACGACGCCGTCACATGGCTCGTTACGCGAGAAAATTCCATCGGTATAACCTTGAATTATAACGTAAGCTGAATAATTACATTAGAAAAGGAGTCTGTCGCATTCTGGTTGTGATCGTTATTTCCTTATAAATTGCGGGTTGTACACAGTATATGTGGTGAAATTGCTGATGCTCTCATAGGACTACCTTCTCCTGTGGAAGATACGTTCGTCATGTGGTGATCGGAAAGCAGAGTGAAACTGAATCAAGAACGCCTGGAACCTGTTTCTGATTTACGTGCCGGAGCATACAAACAACGGAATCTCTGCCCGAACTGTGCGTCACGCATTGCGTTCATATGAATTATTACTGTCCACCTCGTTGTGAATGGAAGCATTTTCTATGCGTGTTTTAACTGTCAATAACATTCACACGATCTTATTAATGTTGTTTCGCAACTTCTAATTCTTCCTCGTCGTGGTTGCAGGTAGTATCGCGGGCATGAGGAAAGCAAGAAAAGTGTTTTGTGGGTTTATAAAAAATTTTTTTTAAAGACCAAATTAAAGCATATACTTGTCTGGCACGTGCTTGTACAGAGCAAGCAAAGGGTTACAATTTATAGACCTTGACGTTAATTCTGTGATTTTCAGCGTAAAGAACGTGGTCGTTAAAACTCACTGGAGAATAAAACTCTTAAAGGTAATGTTACCGGAAACACCTTTCTATCCTCACTCCTCAGCCCTTCCTACCACCCCGGACCAAGATCTGAGGCTGTTTGTACTATTGTGGCCATTTGAATAAAGGATATAACAGTCAGATATTTGAACAACCGATAGAAATCGTACAGGTCCAGTGTAATCTAAATTGTAAGTTTTGAAATTTCGCTGAAAAGCCGATGACGAAGTACAGTGGACAGCTGACGGAATTTAAGATGGTTCAAATGGCTCTGAGCACCATGGGGCATAACTTCTGAGGTCATCAGCCCCTAGAACTTAGGACTACTTAAACCTAACTAAGGACATCACACACACCCATGCCCGAGGCAGGATTCGAACCTGCGACCGTAGCGCTCACGCGGTTCCAGACTGTAGCTCCTAGAACCGCTCGGCAACCCCGGACGGCGGAATTTAAGAGGAAATGCATTTACTCCAGAGAATTAACAAAAATTATGCATTTGTGACGGATACGACAAACTGTCGCTAGCTATGTGAAATCTGAATACTTACGAAATGGATGATAGTAATGTGTTTTAGTACGTGAGAAGATCCTCCTTTGTTTCGGTTCCTTCCTTTGAAGTGCGCGGTTGATGCATTTTCACTGGATATTTTTCGTATTATAATGCATATATTCGGTATTTTTGTCAATACTTCTGCCATTTCCATTGCATAAATGCCTGCATGCATTTGGTCACGTTCTAGACAACTGAAGCATTTTACCTGGCGTACAGGTCGCTTATCGATGCAAATCTGCAGCGTACACTCTACACAAAAGGATGAAGAATAGAAGCCGTTTTTGACCGTGTACTAAGATTAAAAAAACTGTGATGCCATATTGCGAACATTGTTTTACACGCTGTCGTAAATAGCATTACGACACCTGAGGATGATCAGATCATTGAAACCTGTAGTCAACAGAGAATTAATACATGACGTTCATTTTAGATACTACTGAAAAACTGCACTTTTCGGCGCCTTCCAGAAATTGAAATTGGTAATCTGTATTAAAAAAGTTGTTCTTGTTTATTTCTGATAGTAAGTAACTAATCACACAAAACGATTGTAAAGAAATTAAGTAGAATATGACGGTAAGAGTAAATGTGATCTCACAGAATTACCATAGCTCGTGAATAAAGAGGTTCAAAAAGACGTATTGGCACTGAACGTGCAAAAGAATCAAAATAACTAAACTGGGTGATTTCCGTCGTATGTTGTTAGCTACGTTAAAATCGCGCAGTGTCAATACTCGCTGCAATTATGCCCAATAGAAGAGAAGAAATGCCAGTGCCTTCGTATGGTTCAAATGACTCTGAACGCTATGGGACTTAACATCTGAGGTCATCACTCCCCTAGAGGTTAGAATTACTTAAACCTAACTAACCTGGGACATCACACACATCCATGCCAGAGGCAGGATTCGAACTTGCGACCATAGCAGTCGCGCGGATCCGGACTGAAGCGCCTAGAACCACTCGGCCACAGAAACCGGCGCCAGTACCTTCAGAAAGCTGTGTCGTAATTAGGCAGATAAAAGTGCGTGATTACACATAACGGTGAAATAATTATACACTCTACAACAGAAACAATAATTGTGATCATGACTAATGGATATAACATGGTTAAGAAAAAGTATTGTCGTTTAAACTGTAAAATAACTAAAAGCGATTGGAGTGGATGGTTTCAGTTGTGTGTCGTTAACAGATTAAATTTTGATTATCTATCACTTACTGTTATATCTGTCAAATGAAGGGGAAACTATGTGAAACCACTGTCATCTGTTCTCTAGTAAATGTGCATAATTGTTTTATTCTGCTTTGTTTATATATACTTTTTGGAACTGTTTTGATTTTTTTACGCTTCAATTTTAATTTTGTATTTAAGTTTAGTCTTTACTTGTAATGACTGTGATCTCACAATAAATGTGCACTGAAGAGCCAAAACAATATGACGATCTGCTTAATAGTTTGTTTCTCCGTCTTTGCTACGAAACACATCACTGATTCCGCGTATCAGGAACCTGACAGTTGGCTGATAAGATTGTGGAGCTATATGGTATTAGATGTCTACGCACAGGTCATGTAATTCACGAAAATAATGAGCCACTGATTTGCGTACGCTATGATGGCGTCCGATAGCGACTCAAATTGGTTCCGTAGGATTTACATCAGGAGAATTTGGTCGCCAAAACGTAAACGTGAGATCATTATAATGCGCGTCATACAACTCTAGCAACGTTCTGGCTCCGAGACACGGACAATTATACTGCTTAACTGATGGTATGGCTGTCGGGGAAGATATCAAGCATGAAGCTGTGCAGGTGGTTCGCAGCTGTGAGGGTGTCTTCGGTTATTACCCCAAGACCCATGCAAGCACATGAGGTAGCAGAATACTGCTCGCACCAGCCTGCGTCCATGGCGCGCTGCACGTTTCGATTCGCCGGTCTTGTCGATGATGGCGTTTGTGGAGACGACAATAGATCTAGAACAGTAAATATGTGATTCACCCTAAGACCCAACACGTTTCCATTGCCCGTTGGTCGAATCCGGATGGTTCCGTGCCCACTGCAATCGTAATTGACGATGTCGTTGGGTCAACATGTGAACACGCAGGGGAGGTCTGATGCGGAGTTCCATGTTAACAATGTACGATGAACGGTGGGCTTCAATCCGTTCAGATAGGTGACTTTGACAAATGGCAGATTACTACTAAGCACCACCGGCCGCGGTGGCCGAGCGGTGGCCGAGCGGTTCTAGGCACTTCAGTCTGGAACCGCGCGACCACTACGGTCGCAGGTTCGAATCCTGCCTCGGGCATGGACGTGTGTGATGTCCTTAGGTTAGTTAGGTTTAAGTAGTTCTAAGTTCTAGGGACTGATGACCTCAGATGTCCCTTAGTGCTCAGAGCCATTTGAACCATTTTTGGTGTGGTCCAAAACACTTGTGCGTGCACCAGCATTGTGCTCTTTCGAAAGAGATACCACAGGTCACCACTTCTCCTTCTTTACAGAGCAGTCAAGCCTCCGAACCCCATGTTCTGTGAAGAGTCGTGGACGTCCAACCATTTAGCGCCTAATGGTAGTTTCACTGTCCTTCTACCTCTCTTCGTAGAGGCTCACTACAGTAGCATGTGAACATCTGACCATCTTGACCGTTTACGAGGTGCGTAATATGGTTCAAATGGCTCTGAGCACTAAGGGACTTCAGTTTGGAACCGCGTGACCGCTACGGTCGCAGGTTCGAATCCTGCCGCGGGCATGGATGTGTGTGATGTCCTTAGGTTAGTTAGGTTTAAGTAGTTCTAAGTTCTAGGGGACTGATGAACTCAGTAGTTAAGTCCCATAGTGCCCAGAGCCATTTTTCTGAAGTCATCAGTCCCCTACAACTTAGAACTACTTAAACCTAACTAACCTAAGGACATCACACACATCCATGCCCGATGCAGGATTTGAACCTGCGACCGTTGTAGCCGCGTGGTTCCGGACTGAAGCGCCTAGAACCGCTCGACCACGGCGGCCGGCGGCGCTTAATAGTAATCTGCCATTTGTCAAAGTCATTTATCTCAACGGATTTCCCCATATATTCGTGTCTGCTTTGCTTACATACTTTTGTTACCGCGTCACCTGCCCGCAGCCCCTGCAAGCGGTATCCAATGGAGTGGTGGGCAGTGATCGTAATGTTTAGGCTTAACTGTGTATAATACTCGACAGAGGCCAAGTAGTACGTTCAAGTGTTTACCTCTCTCGTGAAGCGACCCGTCTGGACAGTCCTGTACACACAATGCGCTGCGTCGCATGCCCTCACGCTTCTATCAGGCCCTTAGTGGAGTGTTTGTACGATCTTCATTTCCACTCGGTGAGGCTTTATTATAAGAGCATTGAGAGTTTCAGTAGCCTATTTTATTCGTTAATATACTGTAGCTTGCAGACTAATTTCTTGTTTTGTTTAATTGCAAACGAAACCAGTCGTGACACACTAACTCTGTTTGAACACAGTTGTCGTCGTCCTCATTAATCATCAATATTGGTGTCAACGAGTTGCGGAACTCAAAATCAGAAACCGTACAGAACAAGTGAAGATATGAGGGAACCTCCTTTCAATGAGCCCCAGCTCATCTGAGCCTGGATTACAATGACAATGTGCGACCAACTGGCGATAAAGACCATTGTTGCTGTCCCTACAGTCAACATAATAATGAGGCCCAATATCCATCATGTTCTGTCACCATTGTTTATCTGTAGGAATTGCTTTCTTGTCTACTGAAAATTGGCCCAAGGATGATGACATTTTTATCAGCATATACGGAAATCTGGAGTTTCGGAATTTAGCGTTCGTAATGTAACACATTCCATTTCCAGCAGTTAATAAGGCACTTAGTGTCTGTTTTCTACGGGACGGCGTGTCTTTAGAACTGGTCTTCTATTACCGATTTGATCTGGCGCGTTATGTTTTACAAACTCTGGTCTAGTTAGACGTGCTGGAATGCCAAGATTGTATGACTGTACATTATGCATCCATGTGGCTACTATAAAATATTCCGATCCAATTCAAGCCGTTAAAATAGAGAATCTACAGAAGAGCTGTGGGCGTTGTTAACCAGTAAACTTTTTGATCGTCTACCCCCTTCGTATTTCTGCGAACTGTGCCAGATTAGTTATGGCTGCTTCTCCTCCTCTATTAGGGTAACGTCGGGTAACAGTAGGCGTCTGTTTAGAGTTCACAGTGGCATTTTTTCTACATTGGCAACACTGATCGACAAAGAAAAACTACAACGTTCAATTATTGCTTCTACAGCGAAACCATCATCCTTAATCTTGAAGAGCTCCACCAGATTTATTGGTTATAGTAGGTAAAAACAGGTTTTTGTTTCAAATTATGTAACATTTAAGTTGTATATCGTAAGCCTTAAACACTGTCTAGATAGTAAAAAATATATATATATATATATATATTTGCCCAAAGAATCACCGTTCTGCGAGCAGCAAACTACGGCACGACAAACAGCGGAACCAAGCAGTGATTGTCATTTGCGTGATTTTTTTAAAATGTGTGGCTTGTCGGTTAACAGAACGCTGTAAGATAGTTGGAAGACTGTGCGCGAATCCCCCCGACGCCTATTTTTCTAACGGTTACTAATACCGGAAGACCCGTTAGACAGATGTGATTCTACAGTAGCCGCTATCGAAACCGCTCAGAAATCCTTCTAGTCAATGAGAATATTCCCGTTCAATCCGGATGTCTTCACGGCAGAAGACTTTACTTCATCAGAAATCACTGAGAGAGCTGAATTTCCAACTGAAGAAGGGAACTGAATTCAACAGGAGCCAACGAACAAATGGTGCTCCTCAGTGACAAATGATTTGTCTGTACAGTCACCAGGAATAACCCAACAAGAGACACAAATAAAGCTCAGAGTGCCGACGTACGAACAGGTGTAGGCCTAACTATTACTTATCCACTGCCAAAATATGATCGGTCCACAATAAATAAGAAAACGGTAAGAAAATTCGAGATTTTGTCTGGTGCCCAGTAGAAAAATGCATAGTTAGAAAAACAAGCTAATCCAGACAAAACCAAGAAGAGACAAAATAACAGTAACGAACAACGCAGACTCTCTAGGGCTGATGTGGATTTAACCGATCCATGATCTACAGGAACAACCAGGTCCAAATCCAAGGAGAGATACGATGTTTTGAATTGCCAGTGGTGTGGTGAAGCGTACAAGGAGCTTATCAAGGAAGACTGGATTAAGTGTGATAATTGCTTCGAGTAGTGGCGTGAAGAATAAACAGTATATGAAGGACATGGTGAATTTTCTTGAGATTTATGTTAGTGCGTACTCTTTGACTACATGCCGCGTACTTTTACCAGACAATGTGACTAAGAGTACGAACGAGCAATGTCTCATATATTTTGAGATTTAGTGTTCGCGTTAAAAGTTAGGAGCTATAAATGATGTATTTTGTTCCTAAACAAACCAACAGTGATTTGTTAAAAGTAAAGTTTGTTTTAACCTTGTCATCTACTAGAATTGAGCTGTTAGATGCTAAGTGCGTACTCTTTCCCAACTTTCCCCTACATTTACAAGCGATGTCTCTTTCTCTGTCTTATTAAGCTGTATCGTTTCATGTAGATTAATTCTTGCCTTTCATAGACATAATATCCCGTTTCAATAGTAGAAACATGCACAGATTCTCGATTTACTTGGAAACAAAGAAATTAGGAAGAGTAGAATGAGGCTGAGGCAGTAGTTAAAACTGCCGCCACCGTATTTTAGTCACAATAGCAATTATGAGGCAAATTCCGGCAGGGCGAGGAATAACGGAGTATGAATTATGTAGAGAAATTTAAATAACAATAATTAATAAGAAATATAGAGCTCCGGAATCCGCGGTTCGCGTTTTTTGTTCGCTGAAAGAAGACACATAAGGGGAACCGTTAGGGGGCCATATCCGTTATTAATGCGGCCCACAGGGCCGTATTTATGTCCAGCGGGTCACGGGTCGCGGACGCCCTAGGCGGCAGCAACGGCTGCGCGAGCCCTTCTGCAGTATCTCCCTGTGAATCGCGTACTGCGATTTCTCTCAGTGAGTGCAGGGACTTCCTCACGTCTGTTCCATTTCAGTAAAAACATAAATAGAAGGCAACTAGTGACTTAAAATATCCCATTAACGTTACCCTAAGACCCACGATAGTATTTTCTGTGTATGAAACGAATACGATCATGGGATGCGAAGATTAGTAAAAGTAATAGTAATGGAATATCTATAGAGTGAACGCTCAGCCGCGCAGAACGTGAAGGACGTGTTCCTAAGGTCTCTCCGCATTTTGAATATCATTACGTCGCTATTACTGACAGATCCCTTCCAAAAGTGTCATAGAATTTGTACAGACACAAGGTAAGACATCTTAACAATTCGCAGTCGATATCACAAATGAATGGGCTTCATGGTCTGAAGAGATAATTGCAAGCATAGTTCACTTGTTTGCGACAAGTGTCACAATTCTTATATCGTTATTTCTTGTGGAATAAGAAAATTTCTTTTTTCCTTTATTGTATTTGCAATTCCCCATTCGGGGCGGGCTGGCAGCAGCATAGGCGCTACTCTTCAACCAAGAACATTACAAGTAGGAAGAAAGGCATTTAAAACAATATAAACAAGAAAACATGGCGGAACACAGGAAAAATAGGTGGAAAGTAAGTGAAGAAAGCATACAAAAAGCGGTAACTTTAAAACTGACGTAAAAATCTAGAAAAGTTCTTTACACAAGAAAACACACACTGTAAGGATTAAAAGGCACTAGGGAAAGTATGGCCAGAGCATAAAAAATCGCAGAACGATTAAAACAGTTACGCGATGGACGGTGTAGCACAGAACAATCAAGGACAGCAACTATATACCGGTCGAACACACAGTTAAAACGACATAACTTGATCACACTGTATAATGGCACTGAACACAACACGAATGCAGCACACTTGATAATGAATAGAAACGTGGGAGGATCTGCCAGGGATGGGGGACAAGGGAGAAGGGAAAAGGAGGCAAGAAGGAACGGAGAGGAAGGGGGACGAGGTGGGGCGGGGGGGCGCCGAAGGGGGCTGAGGAGGGAAGGACGGGAGAGGAAAACAGCTGAAGATGGGGTGGAGAGACTCAGGGGGGTGGGGGAGGAAGAACATCCACTCTGGAAGAAGGAGGGACGCAATGCTTGGAAAGGCATCACTGATGAGGGTTGGTGTACTGTAATCATCATCACTATCGATAGAACAACAAGGAAAATTCTTTCTTCCTCGCAGTCCTAACGTGGCATGCCATCCGTCACGTATCACCATTCCTGCTTTCAGGCTACACAAACGCTCTCGCCACTATGAAGAGACTCCTATATCCCAACACAAAGGATGTCTTGTGAATGACTAGGGATTATGACTGGCTCTTATAGAATTACTGATGCTGCAGGTGTGGAAGCATCACCCGTCTTTTTTTTTCTTTCTGCAGACGAGACTTTCAGCCGCAAAAAACTATTTTACACTGATCGCCATATTGCACCGATAATTAAACCCTGCAACGTGCTCTACAGATCGTCAAATACGGAAATACTCTTAATTAATTACACTGCTCTCCCACTGAGGACAGCAGCTTGAATATTTGAGCGCGAAACAGTTCTCCAACCCAGCAATATATCACCACGTACCATGCCGATGTAGTCAACATACGATACGTATACTGCGCCATACAAAATCAGTCCTTTTACATCATTCGTACATATACCATGAAGACAGACAGCACTGTATATACTCCTCGCAGCACTAGATATTTCCCTGCAAGGTCGGTGGTCCACCACCCCTGACAGGTGACAAGAGCGCCCTCAGCAGACCGAAGTCACACTTATAACTGCTCTACAAATTCGGGCTCGTCCCCCCTCGGCACAAACGCGTTACTGTTTCTGGTCTGGACCTGCTTGCTTGCTTCCTCTTGTAGCGATCTGTGCAAAATAATTTTGTTACTGAAAGTATCGTCTGCAGAAAAAAAAGGGAAGATGGTGCTCCCACAGCAGCAGCAGCTGCATTTTGACGGATAATTTCTGTGATGGACCAGCTGTACCCTTAGGAGTGCTCCCTGTGATATTCTGGGTAGTTTGCAACATCTCTCTCTCTGCACTGGACCCTAGGTTTCATTGCGCCAGCAACGGTACCTCGGTGAATACGTATTTCAACAGGAATTTCTCAGGTGTCAAGGATGAAAGAGATGCCAGCGTCTCATCCTTGCGGGACCCAAGCGGCCGCGTTGTAGCTTCACGTGGACCGCCGCTGGACCCCGACTCTGGCATTGGCATCAGGTGTCGAGTGGCGAGTGGCAGGATGTGTTTTTTACTAGCAATCTTTCGTTTAAGCTATGTTCCATCTACATCTACATATACAGGGTGTTACAGAAAGGTACGGCCAAACTTTCAGGAAACATTCCTCACACACAAATAAAGAAAAGATTTTATGTGGACATGTGTCCGGAAACGCTTAATTTCCATGTTAGAGCTCATTTTAGTTTCGTCGGTATGTACATTACTTCCTCGATTCACCGCCAGTTGGCCCAATTGAAGGAAGGTAATGTTGACTTCGCTGCTTGTGTTGACATGCGGCTCATTGCTCTACAGTACTACCATCTAGCACATCAGTACGTATCATCAACAGGTCAGTGTTCATCACGAACGTGGTTTTGCAGTCATTGCAATGTTTACAAATTGGCAGATGCCCATTTGATGTATGGATTAGCACGGGGCAATAGCCGTGGCGCGGTACGTTTGTATCGAGACAGATTTCCAGAACGAAGGTGTTCCGACAGGAAGACGTTCGAAGCAATTGATCGGAGTCTTAGGGAGCACGGGACATTCCAGCCTATGACTCGCGACTGGGGAAGACCTAGAACGACGAGGACACCTGCAACGGACGAGGCAATTCTTCGTGCAGTTGACGATAACCCTAATGTCAGCGTCAGAGAAGTTGCTGCTGTACTAGGTAACGTTGACCACGTCACTGTATGGAGAGTGCTACGGGAGAACCAGTTGTTTCCGTACCATGTACAGCGTGTGCAGGCACTATCAGCAGCTGATTGGCCTCCACGGGAACACTTCTGCGAATGGTTCATCCAACAATGTGTCAATCCTCATTTCAGTGCAAATGTTCTCTTTACGGATGAGGCTTCGTTGCAACGTGATCAGATTGTAAATTTTCACAATCAAGATGTGTGGGCTGACGAGAATCCGCACGCAATTGTGCATTCACGTCATCAACACAGATTTTCTGTGAACATTTCGGCAGTCATTGTTGGTGATGTCTTGATTGGGCCCCATGTTCTTCCACCTACGCTCAATGGAGCACGTTATCATGATTTCATACGGGATACTCTACCTGTGCTGCTAGAACATGTGCCTTTACAAGTGCGACACAACATGTGGTTCATGCACGATGGAGCTCCCGCACATTTCAGTCGAAGTGTTCGTACGCTTCTCAACAACAGATTCGGTGACCGATGGATTGGTAAAGGCGGACCAGTTCCATGGCCTCCATGCTCTCCTGACCTCAACCCCCTTGACTTTCATTTATGGGGGCATTTGGAAGCTCTTGTCTACGCAACCCCGGTACCAGAGACTCTTCGTGCTCGTATTGTGGACGGCTGTGATACAATACGCCATTCTCCAGGGCTGCATCAGCGCATCAGGGATTCCATGCGACGGAGGGTGGGTGCATGTATGCTCGCTAACGGAGGACATTTTGAACATTTCCTGTAACAAAGTGTTTGAAGTCACGCTGGTACGTTCTGTTGCTGTGTGTTTGCATTCCATGATTAATGTGATTTGAAGAGAAGTAATAAAATGTTCTCTAACATGGAAAGTAAGCGTTTCCGGACACATGTCCACATAACATATTTTCTTTCTTTGTGTGTGAGGAATATTTCCTGAAAGTTTGGCCGTACCTTTTTGTAACACCCTGTATACTCCGCTAGCCACCAGGCGGTATGTGGTGCAGGGCACTATTGGCAACAAAGTCATATTCCCCCCCCCCCCCTCTGTTCTATTCACAGATAACACGAGGGAAAAACGACGCTCCCGTCTGGCCGCATCAGTATGAGCTCTAATTTCCCTCACCTTTGAATGGTCATTACTCCGCGATATGAAAGTTGCTCTACATCCTTGGCGAAGAGCCGGCCGGTGTTGCCTTGCGGTTCTAGGCGCTTCAGATTGTAACCGCGTGACCGCTACGATCGCATCCTGCCTCGGACATGGATGTGTGTGATGTCCTTAGGTTAGTTAGGTTTAAGTAGTCCTAAGTTCTAGGGTATTGATGACCTCAGAAATTAAGTCCTATAGTGCTCAGAGCCATTTGAGCCAGTCTTGGCGAAGATAGGTTTTTGGAATTTAGTGAGCTGCCCCTTCCGTTTAGCGCATCGTCTATCTGCAAGTGTGTCCCACTTCAAACTTTCAATGAGATTTGTAATGCTTTTGTGATGGCTAAATGTACCAGTTATGAATCTTGCGGTTCTTATTTGGACCTTCTCAATCACTTGAAACAGACCTAACTGGTAAGGGCCCCATACAGACGAACAATACTCTGAGGCCAATAGGATGCTGTGAATTAAAAAAAAAAAAAAAACTACCCCTTACATGTGAAGAATATCGATTTAATTAACTTGCATAAATTTTTATATCAACATAGTATTAGCAGTGCAATAGTTCAGGGGAGGCTGTGTGTGAATGGCTAACAGCAGGTGAAGTGCAGAACACTAAGTAAATTTGAATAATTATTATATAAAACGCAGTACAATAGTTTAAGGGGTGGGTGACAGAGAAGAATGCACGAGAAATGGCGTCCAAAAGCATGTGAAATTCGAAAAGTGTACCAGGAAATGGTGGGAGGAGATAACTAATTACTTAATTTCGTACCAAAGGCGGTACAATAGTTTAAGAAAATGGAGGTGACATGGAAAACCCCACTACAGAAAAGTAGGTTAAGTCCCGACAAAGGCCCAGACATTAGGTTAAGACACCCAGAGTACAGCGCTGAGCATTAGGTTATGCGACATGTTTGCTCCATGTAATTGCTTCTTGTGAGACCTAGATGTTTCCAAACAGCAGAGAATGATGAGCAAGGGAAATCCAACCACCACAAACTGATTTTTTTTATAAATAAACAATATACCCTGTACATATATTCCATACATTGTCTAAATTGTTTAAACAATATTCCTTAAAGAGTAATCGATTTCTCTCGAAATGACCGATTAACTGAGTCTTTTTCCCACCATTTTCCAGGAGGGAGGAGAGTGTGGGAGGGTAGGTGGCTTTCCAGAGGGGGAGAGGTTAATCAACTGATAGTAGTGACAGGGGATATTGCAATAACTCAGACCTGAAAGTGTACCTGTAGCAGTGAGGAGTGGAGGGGGTTTGGGGGTGGGTGGATGGGGTTGCAATAGGATAAGTGTTTGTCAATCAAAAGGAAATGAGGGTGACATGGAAAACCACTTAGCAGAACAATAGTTCAAAGACCTTTCAATCAAAGGAGAACAATAGGTTAAGTATCTGTCAATCAAAGGAGAACAATTAGTTTGCCCCTGAGTGTATGCCTGTCCCTGATGTAGGCAACCTGTACTAACAAAGTGGACTCGTTCTCTCCTAGCTCCACTACTGCTTTTTGCTTACTGTTGTGGAGGCTTAAACTGAATAAAATGCTACTATTAATTCAGCCTGATGATCAATGGTATGAGAAAACTGGTTTGCTGGCATTGTTATTTAAAGGTGGCTATAGGATACTTATTAATTAAACACTTGTTCGTCAGGGCAACACTAGAGCAGAGGTGTGGCAATACAATGAAAAATAACTAATAATATTTATTAAGAGTTTTGATACAATATGGTACTCATATTTACCTTTGGTGTAGTTTGATAGTTGGTACTTGACGTCCCATACCTAATACTGTGAAATCGAAGTATGTTTGCTATCTTTTGGCAGTCTATGTTATTGTCGCTATAACTGACAGTAACGATGCAGACGCTCCTGGATGACCCTATTATCTGTAAATAGCGACTACTAAGTTAGAATGTGTCTTGCAGAAATTACATTGAGCTGGCTGCAGGCACTGAACTGATCCAACAACTGGCTCAGAACTGTGTGTTTGAAGGGCCTCATGTTTTGTGCCGTTTGGTTGAAAAATTTCCATGTCTACCAATACAAGGCCGAAACAGTGTAGACAAAGGTCAACTGCGCTCGCTTTGGCGGCTGTGCACGCTATCGGCGGACATGTGCAATGCACTGAAGGATTTGGCACAGAAGCAGAGGTCTTTGTTAGTGAGCGCACGGAACTGAGAGGTGCCAGGCGATTGGTTATGGTATGTAGTGACAGTCTCTCATGGTACTTGTTGTACCTTGCTATCTACAATGCATATTTGATGGGTGCACGTCAGATGCTCCACCTGGCATTCGCCTGAAGCACCATGCGAAACCCAAGAAAAACCAGGATGAGGGGGCGGCCAGTCAAATGTTTGCCATTTCAACGACGTCCATAGGCTGGTCTAGGGTGTGAGACACGAGTCCATTTCCTTCAGTAGGTCACTGGCTGGATGCAGCTGGTTATCACTGCTGATGGCACTGAAAGGGAGGGGCTGCTGGCTGCATTGGAAGGTCCATCAGACCGCTATTTGTCATAGGTCTTCTGATTCCGTAGAAGAGACCAGCTCAGACGTTCTGAATATATATGCATGTTAGTACGGTCCTACCTGATTTTATGGTACGTTGCGACTTCATTCGAAAGTTTTATTTTAAACAAAACATTACTAAGCTGCTCTATGATTATGCTTGGTACTTATGTCTTTTCTTTATTTGTAAACTAAGGGGGTACAGGGTTATTCAGTTTAAAAAAATTTTGATTTGATTACTGTCGAAATTCAGCATGTGGATATAGGAGTGACTTTAAGACTGACATCACTATTCGGTTTGGTCTGGCATAGAGTTTCTGTACTGAAGATGCAAAGTGTCTCTGTGCTGAGAGAGAAAGATCAATAAAGCATTGTGTTCATTGTACTGTTGAGCCAGCTTCATTATATCTGATTGGTAAGTTAGTAAGAATCTTTCAGCGAGTCCATTGGCCTCAGGATGGAACGAAGCAGTACTGAAGCGTAAACAGTCATGGGTTTCACAAAGTAGGTCAAATTCTGTGAAACCGGTGGCCTTTTACACCTCTGTTTCATAAAATAATGTAAATTCCCTATTTTGTGACACCACTGGCAATCTTACGCTTCAGTGCCACATCGTTCCATCCTGAAGCCAGCGGACTTTCACCTCCTTGGGGACTGCCCCCTTACCGTTGGCGACGAGGGTTGTGCACTCTGCTATGCTGGCGGGAGATTATGCTGCTGTCAGGGCCACCCACACCAGATAGGTCTCTCAGGCAGCAGTCCATAATGTAGGGGCGGCAGGGGAGGCTCCGCGGCATAGGCAAGCCAATAAGCCAACTCTCCTAGAGGAGAAAACCTCGATGACAAACAGGCAAGGGCACTGTACAAAACCTGGAGAGATGGATCCACAGCTGTAGTGAAAGCAACCATCTCAGGGAGACAACACCAAAAGGGAAACAAATGTGTTGGGATAGCAGAAGGTGGCAGCCCCACCATCTAGCTTCCCTGGCTACAGCCCAGTATCCTGTAACGATATAACATTAGTTAGAATCTCCAGAAAAAAACAAACCAGACGGATAAATTTAAGGTAGCCGTGGCATACAACAGGAAGATCCTACGTGGAATAGACAGTGTATTCAAATTGCCTACTTGGAATGTCCGCAGTCTAAAAGATAAAGAAGCAGAACTAGAAAATAAACCAAATTCACAAAATATTGACATGGACATCACAATGAAAACCAAAGAGAAATCCATATGCTCCACAACAGTAAACAGGTATAACATGATCTACAACGGAGTCCCTCAAAAGGAAATAGCCTATAGTAGAATTACTGTTATGTGGAAGAACACTTTGACAGACGAGATAAACTCTCACAAAAAAATGGTTCAAATGGCTCTGAGCACTATGGGACTCAACTGCTGAGGTCATTAGTCCCCTAGAACTTAGAACTAGTTAAACCTAACTAACCTAAGGACATCACAAACATCCATGCCCGAGGCAGGATTCGAACCTGCGACCGTAGCAAAACTCTCACACGTTCATCAATGAACAGGTAATTGTTTTCAGGTTAGACACCGAGAGGTTAGCTATCAGTAATCGGAGTGTATGCCCCAGAAGAAGGACGGTATGAGTAACAAACACATTCTTCAGGTGTAAACAGAATCACACATACATCCCTGGTCAGCTGGAGGCTCTGACACAATTATAGACTACGTAATTGGAAATAAGAAGGATTGGTCTTTAGTATAAGTCAGAAGGCCCTTCAGACGTCCAGATGTCGCTTCAGATCATTTCATTACTTAAAAGCTGAAAGATATATTCCAAACAGAAACAAAGAAATGCCAAAGCAAAATTAAAGAACAGAGTATCCGGTTTAAGTATAAAAGCATATAACATCAAGAAGGAATGGAATCATATAAAGGAAGCACAAATTAAAGTTGCAACAGAAGCATTTGGCACAAGAAAGAAATTTTTTTTAAAAAGGGGCCTGCGATAATTGAATGATGAAATATGTAGCCTAATTGAAGATAAGAAACATGCCTACTTAAAAGCGTTGAATTCCCCAAACGATCAAGATCTGAGACTATATTATAAAAGGAAATCACTCTAGTCAAACAAGTTAAAAACCTTGGTTGTGAAAATATACTGCAGATATTGAAAATGATGTAAGAGGAAAAGGCAAAGAATAGAAAATAATGAAACATTTAAACAAGGAAAATAAGGCCAGTCTGCAAATAAACACACGATCTGAATGTAATTGGTTACAATACTATAAAACACTCTCGTCGGATGTGCAAGTTACATAGGTGGTTCTGTAGGAACCAGATATGAATGTAGACTACATACCGCTGGAGGAGTTGCAGGATACAGTGATGTCTACAAGAACAAGAAGACTTCAGGGTGTGGCAAATTCAGTGCAGAACAGATAACATATGCACAAAATATTGCAAAAATAAGAATAATTAGTTTTGTGAATATGTGCTGGCAATGTGGTTATATACCTGAAAAGTGGAATACAGCCCAGATATGCCCAATTTATAAGAAAGATAACAGACATGAATGTCAGAGGTATTAGCCTTCTGAATTCATGTTATAAATTTTATGCTGGAAATTTAACAAAACGACTATCGCCAATCTTTAAAAATGTGCAATCTGATGTTCATCATGGTTTACGAAAATGCAGATAATGTTCGGACTGTATCTTCACCATGACACAATTAACAGAAAAATATCGTGAATTCAGTTTACCAATATTTCTTACCTTCATCGACTACCAAAAGTTGTTTGACAAAGTAAATCAAAACTAACTGAGCCAAATTTTAAGAAGGAGACGGATTTCATTTCATCTTATAAGAAATGTACAGGTTCTATATATGAATAACTAAAGTACAAATAAAAGTAGTAGGCAGCAGACACAATATGGCTGAAATAAACAAAATAGTCAGACAATGGTGTCCCCTCTGACCCACTCATTTTAGTATGAACATCGGTTACGTAACCAGAACTTGGTTACAGAGAATAAAACATTTTAAAATTAACGGTGAAAATGTGGGAACAATATTTTTTGCTGACGACCAAGTAATTATTAGTCAAAATGAAAATGACTTAGAAGAAGCTGTCTATAATTCAAATATAGTAGGAAGAGAATACAGTCTGAACGTCTCCATCACAAAGGCAAGATCGACGGGACTTTTAGAACACCAGCCCAAGCAAGTTAAAATTGAAATTGACGAGCAGATCAAAGAGCAAACTAATACATTTAAATATTTAGGGTGCGGTGTTACGTAGAGGGTAACTGTTTCTGTGGAACTTCATACAGAAATCGGGGTAAGAAAGTACTCCGAGATTACTAAAGTTCTATAAGGTCATGGTTATAACAGCAACGCTCTATGGATGCGAAAAGTGGACTCTTAAGAAGAGAAATGAGAAGAAATCAGACGCGTGTAAATGAATTTCCTTAGATACGTGGTTGCATATTCCTTGATGGATAAAAAGAGAAATGATGAGATAGGAGCTGAGGTAAATATGCAAAACACAACTGACATAATAAAACAATATCAGTTGAGATGTAAAGAACATATAGGACGTATGCCAGATGCAAGAATCACTAAAGCCATAAAACAATATAAAACAAGAGTCAAAATATCTTTAGAAAGGTAAATCCTTATGTAATGTAATTTAAATTCCCGATACGAAAACTGTATGTCATTCTCAATGAGAGCAGATTTCGACAATCCTTCAATAGAAAAGTCGCTTAACAAGAATTGACTAGAGCTTGTTGAAACGAATGAAATCTGTATCAAAAACAGACAATCTCCGTCCGAACAGGCCTTAAGGGGCTCCGGAACGCCCTATACTTGCAATGTTAAAATAACGCTTATAAATTACATCTTTCCTCACAAAGTATTTGAGGTAGGAAGTTGAACTTTTTACAGATTATTTATTGGAATATGGGCTACGACTTAACACAGGGATTGTACAAAATTTTAGTTCAGTTATTAAAGATGATTTTTTTTTTTCAATTGTAATGAAAATTCACAACATTTTTTTTGCAATTTTTTATTTATATATTCAAAAATATACATTTTTTTGGAAAAAGGTTGTGTTAAATTATGCAGAAGGTACTGTGTAACATTTACTGGAAGTTTGAAACAAATATGTTTGGAAGATCCTTAGAAAACATGTAATTAGTATGAGAAAATAAAAGTTTTGGGAATCGAGCGACAAAGATTGGATTAACTTTTTAGTGCATTCCAGGTCCATAGGATGGATTATCTTCATCCTCTGCAAACTCCTCCTCCAGATTCCTCTTGTTCCTCCTCCTGTTTACTCTTGCTTGTATTTCTAGACTCTTTACAGCCCTGTCTGCAGCCCGAAGGCGTTCCTTGTCTAAAGCAAGCATCGCTCGTACCATGTTAGAACCTATCTTCATTCCCATATTTCTAAATACCTTGCACCTTACAATGTTGCCATCATTGAAAGTCGCAACAGCATCATACACACCAAAGTGAAGTGTTTCTATTCCAACAAATACAGTCTTGGGGATTCTCGACCATATAACACTATTTACACTTTCATTGGGGTTTTGAGTTTTTCCGTGAATACACTTTTTCAACAGTTCAGGTGCTGCTAAGTCTCTGAAAATAGGTTGTATCACCTCCATTATTGCATCTCACATCACTAAAATGTACCTGATTACACGGACGTTAATAATAGCACCATTTGACAGCAGTTTAACAGCGCCACAGTGGGTCACGCCCATGTATAACACATTAAAAAAAATTTAAAATAGTTGTAGTCTTCGGAATTGAATAAATTATATATCTATTAAAAGGCAATAGTCTGCAGATTCAGAAAACGCAAAAAAGTAAAAATTGAACTTTTCATGATTTTGAGCCTTTCCGGAGCCCCTTAAAGGCCCAACGGTACTGACCGGCAGCCATGTCATCCTCAGCTCTCAGAAGTCACTGGATGTGGATATGGAGGAGCATGTGGTCAGCACACCGCTCTCACGGTCGTTTTCAGTTTTAGTGACCGGTGCCGCTACCTCCCAATCAAGTAGGTTCTCAACTGGCCTCTCAGGTGCTGAGTGTATCCCGCTTACCAATAGCAATAGGCAAACCCGGATGGTGACCCATCCAAGCGCTAGTCAAGCCCGGCAGAGCTTAACTTCGGTGATCTGACGGGAACTGCTGTTACCACTGCGGCAAAGCCGTGGGTGACGCCTGTATCGCAAGTGGAAATTTGGAGAAAGCATAGACGAGGACAAAATGACTGCAAATTCAGTATGCAAAAAAATGGTTCAAATGGCTCTGAGCACTATGGGACTTAACATATAAGGTCATCAGTCCCCTAGAACTTAGAACTACTTAAACCTAACTAACATAAGGACATCACACACATCCATGCCCGAGGCAGGAATCGAACCTGCGACCGCAGCGGTCGCGTGGTTCCAGACTGAAGCGCCTAGAACCACTCGGCCACACGGGCCGGCTTTCAGTATGCAGACGTGACAAAGTTTCCGATGCCTGTGGCCACAGAAACTGTTGTCTGACTCCTATTATTGACATAAGCTAGACTCATTTCAATGTATTTCTCAATATTTTCCCAGCAGCAATGGTTCAAATGGCTCTGAGCACTATGGGACTTAGCATCTGAGGTAATCAGTCCCCTAGAACTTAGAACTACTTAAACCTAACTAATCTAAGGACATCATACACGCCCATGCCCGAGGCAGGATTCGAACCTGCGACCGTAGCGGTCACGCGGTTCCAGAATGTAGCGCCTAGAACCGCTCGGCCACATCGGCCGTCTTCCAGCAGCAATGATCTCTGGAAAACTATTTGGTGTGAGCTACGCCTCAATGGCAGTGATGTAGCTTCTGTAGTACCTCAGATTTACGCATCACAGGGATAACCACTCGTTTCTCACATGATTCTGAATATATCAGAATGACGCCTTTCTGCACTTTAAGTGCGTGTCTCGTATTCTAATAGCATTTAGTGTCTGACTTATTTAGGCACTTCTAGCATTAGGCCACTCTGTGTGGATATACTGAGACAAAACAGGATCTTCAGGCACAAGCTTGGCAATTTACTTCCCAGTGTCTTGACTACTGATATCTACTGAGAAAGAAAATATGATACTGATAGATGTGAAAGCAAGTCTGCGTTTGCGTGCTGTGATGTGGACGTGTAATTTCATAGTCGTAATTCCGTGGAAGTAGTGCCCAGCGCTACGAACGTTGAGCTATGTAGGAATGATATTAGTCGATCAAAAGGTAGCCACTGAAGGTTTATGGTCTGTGAAAAGGGTCAGTTTACGTTCATAAATGTAGTCACGAAAATCCACTATAGATACAATCGCGCGGGGCTCTATCTCGATCTGACATTAATTTCTGTGTGCCACTGTTATTATCTTCGAAGCGAACGCTAATGGACGTTTAGGACAATGGTGTCGTCGCAACAAAACAGCTCCTAAACACATTCTGAAGCAACAGAAACAAATGTGAGCGTTTTGCTCGGATCACATATCGTAAGATGTTTGCCGTCATGCAAATATTATTGTAATTTGCTAAGTGAGCTTTGGCGTTCTCTGGACCATTTACATTTTATACCTATACGTAACAACTTATGCGAGGAAGTTCCGATAATAATTTATCCATCCCAACACCGAACGTATTTCCTTGACATCCATGAGTCCCGGAGATTGTTTGAATGGCGTCTTTATGATGCAGCGTCGGCTTGATTCCGTGTGCAGATATACACTGAAATGCCAAAGAAACTGCCATAGGCATTAGTATTCAAAGACAGAGGTATGTAAACAGGCAGAATACGGCGCTGCTGTCAGCAACGCCTATATAGGACAACAAGTGTCGAGCGCAGTTGTTAGATCGGTTACTGCTGCTACAATAGCAGGTTATGAAGATTTAAGTGAGTTTGAACGTGGCGTTATAGACGGCGCACGAGCGATGGTACACAGCACCTCCAAGGTAGCGATGAAGTGGAGATTTCCCCGTACGACCATTCCACAAGTGTACCGTGAATATCAGGAAACCGGTAAAACATTAAATCTCCCACATACCTAAGGCCAGAAAAAGATCCTACAATAAAAGTACCAGCGACGACAGTTCAACGTGACAGAAGTGCAATCCTTCTGTAAATTGCCGCAGATTTCAATGATGGGTCATCAGCAAGTGGCAGCGTGCCCATCGAAACGTCATCGATATGGTCTTTTGGAGCCGAAGGCCCACTCGTATACCCTTGATGACTGCAAGACACAAAGATTTACGCCTCCCCTGCGTCCGCCAACACCGACATTAGGCTGTTGATGTCTGGAAACATTTTGCCTGGTCAGACGAGTGTATTTTAAAATTGTGTTGAGCGATTGGACGTGTACGGGTATGGAGACAATCTCAAGAATCCATGGACCCTGCATGTTATCAGAGGACTGTTCAAGCTGGTGGAGTCTATGTAATGTTGTGGGGCGTGGGCAGTTGGAATGATATGATGCCGCAGATACGTCTAGATATGACTATGACAGGTGACACATACGAAAGCATACTGTCTGATCACTTGCGTCCATTCATGTCCATCATGGGTTCCGACGGACTTGGGCAATTGCAGCAGGACCATGCGACACCCCAGAAGTCGAGAATTGCTACAGAGTGGCTCCAGGAACACTCTTCAGAGTTTAAACACTTCCTCTGGCCATCAAACTCCCCAGACATGATAATTATGGAGCATATCCAGAATGCCTTGCAACGTGCTGTTCTGAAGAGATCTCCACCCCCTCGTACTCTTACGGATTTGTGGACAGCCCTGCAGGACTCATTGTATCAGTTCCCTCCAGCACTGCTTCAGACATGAGTCGAGTCCATGCCACGTCGTGTTGCGGCACTTGAGCCTGCTCGCGGGGCCCTACGCGATATTAGGCAGGTGTCCCAGTTTCTTCGGCTCTTCAGTGTATGTGACACAAATATTGCAATTCACGTGAAAGAAGATGCTCTCGTGTTCCTTGCATTTCAAATTTCCCACCTGTAGAGATTCCAGATTCTCTGCCAGTTCCTGGGGAGTTCTGCATGGGACAGTCATGATGGCAAGGTTGTAGACAATAGTGAGAAGTGACCTCCATTAAAGTCATGTGGCTTATAAAGAGGTAAACAGAGGAGACCTTTCACAATATGTATAAAAATGCTTGAGAAGCTCTTGCACTTAAATACACGGCTGCAACAAGCATTGGTGTCAAAACAAAAACACTTCAAGGAAGTATTATCAGTTTATAAGAGATTCAGTCCTTGACGAGGAAACAGCAAATATTACAAGACAAATGTGAATTGGTGGTGTGGAATGGGGGGGTGGGGCATTGATCACCATGTGTACTAAATCTTGTTTATATCCATCGTTAGTAGCAATGGGGTTTATTACAATAATTTCAGTTTGTAGGGCGCTAATTTGTATGTATGTAGAGGAGAAGAATCAACTAGGATAATATTACCCGAATAAGGTGCCATAAGGAAGACTTTAAACCTGCTCCTGTTATTTGCTACAGATATTTTAAGATCAAGCAAGATAAGCTACATGTTTTCGTTCTGGATTTCTTCTCCAAAGCTATTTTCTTGTGAAAATTATTGAGTGGGTGAACCACTGTTCTAATTTACGGCCATTGCCATCAAAGGCCATTATATCGTCTACATAAAGAGCATAAAAGAGTATTTTTCTTTGTAATTCTGAGTTAAAACTGAAGAAATCACATGGTAGAGAATTAACGAAGATGTCAACTAGGATTCCGGCAAGAGTGATAGCCATCACAGCGCCATATGATTGTACATAAAATTTACCATTAAATGTCAAAAAATTATATTTAAGCACGACCTGTAACAAATTAATAAGCTCGTGGACTGGTGCCACAGTTAATTTTTTGCAGGCCCTATTATAATACATCCTCCTTGACAATGTTGAGAGGTGGCACACGACTCTCTCACTTTAACAACATTGTCGGCCAGATTAACGTTAATATTTCTGGTCATGATCTCGGTGTTCCCCAGTACTACATTTGGTATGTATTGTTTATGTCTTCTTAATTGAGGAAATAGTGGGAAGATATTTCTTATAACTACATGAGTAATCTGTAGGGTACTTGTTCCCAAGGGGCTACATGGTGGCGATGGAGAAAAGGAAAAGAGATGAACTGGGGGCCATAAATGCTGAGTGAAGCGACCGGGCTGTGTGAGTGATTCTGGGAATCAGTGCTCAGTGGGTCGCACCTGCAGAGGGACCTCTGGCCAAAACTCTCCCTTCCTTCTGCTTAAGATCGGAGGGAAGGGCGGCGGTTCGCAGAACATTTTACTTGGGCCAGGCGACAGTCAATCGCGAAGGTGGCCAGCTGGGTGAAATTTGCTGGAGGAAGCCCTTTAAAAGAGACTGCTGTAAATTGAGCCTTTGTGCAAACGGTGGGAGGATCATAGGGCTCCGTGGACTTCCATGTTAGAAGCTGGGACGATACGGACAGAGCGGCTGGTGCACGTTTTCAGTGGAGGCAATAATGCAATCCCCCAATCCGCCAGGAAGTCGCCATGTTGTTTTAGCGAGCGGCAGAAACATATCTCACGGGCACGAGACTTTCTCGGAAACTTAAAAGCCTTCTTCCAGAAACAAGGCCGCGAGGAGTGGCCGCGTGGTTTGAGGCATCATGTCACGGACTGCGCTGCCCCTCTCGCCGGAGGTTCGAGTCCTCTCTCGGGCATGGGTGTGTGTGTTGTTCTTACCATAGGTTGGTTTAACTTAGTTTAAGTAGTGTGTAAGTATAGGGACTGATGACCCGACAAGTTTGATCCCTTAGGAATTCACACACATTCACACAAACAGAAACAGAAAATGGTCGGCCCAGAAAATTAGATCTCTCCGTAAATGAGGGACTGTGGGTCAATTTAAGTAGATGTTTTTTTGCGAAAACATAGGCATGCTCACTGTGAGAACGACACCTCCCTAGTCTAAAATACTGTTTTTTTAGACAAGAGAGATTTGGAGTCGCTGATTGGATCGCCTCAGGATTTGCAAACAGGAGAGTTTTCCCCCCAGCGTGGGAAACCTGGTACTGTGTCTGGATTGGCTGTCAGGCCAACAGAACAGTCACGAGGGGATATTCAATAAGCAGAAGATGGTCCGATTGGCTTATGCAATGTAGGGGCGGTTTCGTTGTTGCTAATTCGGCCCCTGAAACGATGCTTGGTGTGATGATTCTTTGCCTTCTTCGTCTTGTGCTCCTTTCTTGATGGAGAACTTTACCTCCTTCCCTAGTGGGTGAGACTGTTGTCTGCATCTAGTGGTGGTCTAAGAGCCAAAAGCAGTTTTCAACTGTGCCGATAGTGGAACTGCGTGTCATCTCGGACATAGTATGTGACGATGGTGAACTTATTAGTCATGAGTCGGCCGTCTGACGTTTGACAACTCCAGCACACACCGTCGTATCTGTGAGTCAATTTGTTGGCCAGACCAGCTACCGGGTGCACCTCACACTGAAATCTGCTCTCCTTATTGCAACGGTGTACCGTAGGTCTTCAGAAGAGCGCAGCGTTCCGAAAGATTGGAAAAGGGCACAGGTCATCCCCGTTTTCAAGAAGGGACATCGAACAGATGTGCGGAACTATAGACCTATATAGCTAACGTCGATTAGTTGTAGAATTTTGGAACAAGTATTATGTTCCAGTATAATGACTTTTCTGGACACTAGAAATCTACTCTGTAGGAATCAGCATGGGTTTCGAAACTGACGGTCATGTGAAACCCAGCTCGCGTTATTCGTCCACGAGACTCAGAGGTCCATAGACACGGGTCCCCGGGTAGAGGCTGTGTTTCTTGACTGCCGCAAGGCGTTTGATACAGTTCCCCACAGTCGTTTAACGAACAAAGTAAGAGCATATGGGCTATCAGGACAATTGTGTGATTGAATTGAAGAGTTCCTAGATAACAGAACGCACCATTTCATTCTCAATGGAGAGACGTCTTCCGAAGTAAGAGTGATTTCAGGGAGTGTCGTAGGACCGTTGCTATTCACAATAGATATGAATGACCTTGTGGATAAGTTCACTGAGGCTTTTTTCGGATGATGATGTAGTATATCGAGAGGTTTTAACAATGGAAAATTGTACTGAAATGTAGGAGGATCTGCAACCAATTGACGCACGGTGCAGGGAATGGCAATTGAATCTCAATGTAGACAAGTGTAATGTGCTGCGAATACATAGAAAGAAAGATCCTTTATCATTTAGCTACAATATAGCAGGTCAGCAACTGGAAGCAGTTAATTCCACAAATTATCTGGGAGTAAGCATTAGGAGTGATTTAAAATTGAATGACGATATAAAATTAATCATCGGTAAAGAATATGCCAGTCTGAGTTTCGTTGGAAGAATCCTAAGGAATTGCAGTCCGAAAACAAAGGAAGTAGGTTACAGTACACTTGTTCGCCCACTGCTTGAATATCGCTCACCAGTGTGGGATCCGTACCAGATAGGGTTGATAGAAGAGATAGAGAAGATCCAACGGAGAGCAGCGCGCTTCGTTACAGGATCATTTAGAAATCGCGAAAGCGTTACAGAGATGATAGCTAAACTCCAGTGGAAGACTCTGCAAGAGAGACGCTCAGTAGCTCGGTACGGGCTTTTGTTGAAGTTTCGAGAACATACCTTCACCGAGGAGCCAAGCAGTATATTGCTCCCTCCTACGTATATCTCGCGAAGAGACCAAGAGGATAAAATCAGAGACATTAGAGCCCAGACAGAGGCATACCGGCAATCTTTCTTTCCACGAACAATACGAGACTGGAATAGAAGGGAGAACCGATAGGGATACTCAAGGTACCCTCCGCTACACACCGTCAGGTGGCTTGCGGAGTATGGATGTAGATGTAGATTTCAGGGCTCTGATAGGGAAGTTTGCCGCGTTCTTATAATAATCAGACCGTCAGACCGCGTATTTTTCATATTTTCGTGACGCGTCACAACATTACACCGCACCGCTCCTCCCCACAGCGTGGAGTTGTTTGCTGCTCCATGAATAAAGTTGATAGCGTACAATACAGCTGTACTGGCTTATGGTTGTTAAACGATACTCACAGCTCCCTGTTCTCAAGTGAAACATAGTTTGTGGTATACTTAGTCGTAGCTGATTCCATTTGAATAGAGTTGGGCCTCACAGTGGAGTCATGTAAACAAGTCAGATTATGTTGAAAAATGGATTAATTCAGGGGAAAATTTGTATTGCTTCCACCCCTCTGTATGCTTTGCCAGTCAAACAACATTCCTTTTCTGATTTGTGTTTGTGATTTTTGTGTAAGATTTGTCAACCAGTTGCAGTTACAAAAAGGATTACTTAAACTTGTCATTATTTTGTAAACTTAAATACGCCACTGTTCTCATTCGTACTCCCTCAACTATGAACTATTTCCATTTTAACAATCTTAATTAAATTAAATAACTCGATTACCAATTTGAGCTGTGAAAGTGACCACAGGCATAGACAATAAAAGTGTCTTCAGTAAATTCACTAAGTCATATATAAACGAAACCTGGTAGTCAAGAAAGGCAGGATTCGGTTAAGATTGTGGACGGGACCGTAATCAGTTACTGTTGGTTCCCTTTTGCAATTACACACATTTTATTTTAAAACGATAATTGCAGACTTAGTCATAAATAAAGATATCACACATTATTAATGAAGGAATAAACAACTGTGTAATTAATAGTGCTTTCAGTGCGTTACAATTTACCAAATGAGCATAAAATACAGACACAGCAAATAATATTTTAAAAACAAGCCAATGTGATCCCAGTTAGAATTTTAAGGCAAGTAACCACAGTCACAGCTGAAGACCTTTAACGCCAAGAATGGCAATTATAAACAATTTAACAAACATACTGTAAAACAGCAATGTAGTAGCAAGGTTAAGTTAAGAAGACAGGCGACTGATCACCAAACGGGTGAAGCAAATGAGGGTAATCTTGATAGCACAACCATTTAAACCTGCTGTAACGCCAAGAATGGCAGTCATATACAAATTAAAAAAAAAGACATACAGTAAAACAGCAACATCAACAGCGTAGGTTAATTTAAAAGGAAAAGCAACTGATCACCAAAAAGGTAAGACAAAATAATGGTAAACTTGATAGCACAATCATTTAAACCTGCTGTAACGCCAAGAATGGCAATTATAAAAAAAACCAGCAAAGACAATAATAAAGCACAATGTCCAGTCACAAATGGTGCACCAGGAACGACCTCTGTGTAGGTACAGCAAAAAAACACTTTCGTGAGCGATGAGATAGGCAGCCAAGAATTGCATTCACTTCACAAAATGGTAACTCAGACTAGTGGCAGTCTAACGAATGGCTAATGATAATCTCGCTGAGGCAACCTGACGTCCAGTAAACCAAATTTAAAGATGTAAAAATACGCCAAAGCCGGAACCGGCGGTCTGGACTCCGCCCGCAGAATACTGTGCTTAGAGCGCCCGGAACGAGAAAGGAGTCACTACCACCAGAGTAGAAGAATCGCAAATCAACCTACAATCAAGAAAGCTGTCAAAACTACACGCCTCACCGGACAGCAGCGGCGAGGAAACGTACACGGCCGTTACATACACTAACCCCCAGGGAAGGTAACTGGGGCGTTAGCAGCCACGAGGTAGGAAAAATACCTCTGGTTGAAGTTGAGAAATAGTAACAAACTGAATACAATAAATAATAATTAGAAGTCCAGTAAGGCTAATGAGATCCCCCTTCCCCAAGCACTCCACACGATGCTCTTCGCCTCGGCAACACTACGAGCGCCAGCCGCTGTGGCCGAGCGGTTCTAGGCGCTTCAGTCGGTCGCAGGTTCGAATCCTGCCTCGGGCATGGATGTGTATGATGCCGTTAGGTTAGTTAGGTTTAAGTAGTTGTACGAGGTGAATTCAAGTTCTAAGGCCTCCGATTTATTTTCTCCGGACTGGAAAGAGATAGAAACATGCGCATTGTTTTAAAATGAGGCCGCGTTCATTGTCAATATGTCCCAGAGATGGCAGCACTGTACGGCAGATGGAATTTTACCACAGGCGGTGAGAATGAGAACTGTTTTAAATACTTAAAATGGCGACGTTTTCCTTTCTTGAACAGCGTGCAATCATTCGTTTTCTGAATTTGCGTGGTGTGAAACCAATTGAAATTCATCGACAGTTGAAGGAGACATGTGGTGATGGAGTTATGGATGTGTCGAAAGTGCGTTCGTGGGTGCGACAGTTTAATGAAGGCAGAACATCGTGTGACAACAAACCGAAACAGCCTCGGGCTCGCACAAGCTGGTCTGACGACATGATCGAGAAAGTGGAGATCGCCGAATGACTGTTGAACAAATCGTCTCCTGAGTTGGCATTTCTGTGGGTTCTGTGCACACAATCCTGCATGACGACCTAAAATGCGAAAAGTGTCATCGAGGTGGGTGCCACGAATGCTGACAGACGACCACATGGCTGCCCGTGTGGCATGTTGCCAAGCAATGTTGACGCGCAACGACAGCATGAATGGGACTTCCTTTTCGTCGGTTGTGACAATGGATGAGACGTGGATGCCATTTTTCAATCGAGAAACAAAGCGCCAGTCAGCTCAATGGATGCACACAGATTCACCGCCACCGCCAACAAAAAAATTTCGGGTAACCGCCAGTGCTGAAAAAATGATGGTGTCCATGTTCTGGGACAGCGAGGGCGTAATCCTTACCCATTGCGTTCCAAAGGGCACTACGGTAACAGGTGCATCCTACGAAAATGAGTTGAAGAACAAATTCCTTCCTGCACTGCAACAAAAACGTCCGGGAAGGGCTGCGCATGTGCTGTTTCACCAAGACAACGCACCCGGACATCGAGCTAACGTTATGCAACAGTTTCTTCGTGATAACAACTTTAAAGTGATTCCTCATGCTCCCTACTCACCTGACCTGGCTCCTAGTGACTTTTGGCTTTTTACAACAATGAAAGACACTCCCCGTGGCCGCACATTCACCAGCCGTGCTGCTATTGCCTCAGCGATTTTCCAGTGGTCAAAACAGACTCCTAAACAACCCTTCGCCGCTGCCATGGAATCATGGTGTCAAAAAAATGGCTCTGAGCACTATGGGACTCAACTGCTGAGGTCATTAGTCCCCTAGAACTCAGAACCAGTTAAACCTAACTAACCTAAGGACATCACAAACATCCATGCCCGAGGCAGGATTCGAATCTGCGACCGTAGCGGGCTTGCGGTTCCAGACTGCAGCGCCTTTAACCGCACGGCCACTTCGGCCGGCAATCATGGCGTCAGCGTTGTGAAAAATGTGTACGTCTGCAGGGCGATTACGTCGAGAAGTAACGCCAGTTTCATCGATTTCGGGTGAGTAGTTAATTAGAAAAAAAAAAAAAATCGGAGGCCTTAGAACTTGAATGCACCTCGTAAGTCTAGGGGACTGATTACGTCAGATGTCAAGCCCCATAGTGCTTAAAGCCATTTGAACCATGTGAACACTACAAGCAGCAACACGAACCCAAGTCACTGGTGAATCGCAAGAACTCACAATGGTGAAGGTTTCTCTACTTGAATGCAAATGCACTCAAAACTTGCAGGATCTGGTTTACGAGAAGGTCATGCACCCTCGTGACCACAGGCCTTCGATCCGGCAGTCCATGCGTGCTGCCAGCGATGCTGGCGTGTTCCCGCACTGCGCGGACCTGGCTCCACCTGAGTCCCCAACCGAACTGCACACTGACACGACCCGGAAGAAGCACGACGTCGCCCCAAAGATAGGGCCACAATTACTACATATCGATAACCGCCGTTGCTGCCACTAGGGACAGGCAACGCTTGCGAAACCAAGTGGCGCCAGTCAACACGAGAAGAAGACAAATAACCGCCACCATATCAACTAAACGTTTCGGTCTGGCCTCCAACGAAGGACAGAAACCTACAAACAGCACCAATGCGAGTTGGAGCATGGCTCAATAAAAATTAAGGGTTTAGCTCACGATTTGAAGGTTATGTTAATTGTCAAATCAGTAGGTACTATGTCAAAATGAGCCCAACCTAGTTTCCGGTGTAAATTTTATTGTTCGTATTTTGTTTTAAGTCATTTGAAACTTTTATAACAAGCTGTCAGTATTAGCTAAACATTGCTGTATTTGTTTTTGCAGGTTAAGGATGAGATAGATAAAAGTGTAAGGCTTTTTTTAGAAAAACATCATTAAGGTCACTACCGATCCTACCGTTCACATGCAAAAATAAGTAAGTTTTAAAACTGTCGAAACCGCTGTCAGGGTTTAATAAACCTATATTTTGAAACTAGTTGGCTGTTATTTCCAATCGATTAATTTAGAATTTCTAAAATGATCTAATTTTCGGGTCGTGCCGTGAAGGTAGCTTGGCGATGCTGACCGTTGACGTGTAATGAGTACGTCAGGGGCTTCGCACTGTATTGATTCTGCAGATAAATGTGTTTGTTCACATGCCCAAATAAGCGACAGTCTTGTAAATTCGCGCTTGTTGGACTAGGCAGGTCCTTCTTTAATTTACTGCCAGGAGACAGCGTGAGAAGTATATTCCAAATAAGTTAGTCTGTGTAACATTCCAAACGGAACATTTTCACAATGGGTCAGGTCCTGAGATTGATAAATCAATAATTCTTAGGTTTGGCTTGACTTCCTGAAATACTGACAAAGTCTTTGTCTCGGAGCAGCAACGTGACCTAACGAGGCAAAATATATCGCAGGCATTTATTTAATGTCAGAATAAGAGAGAGTCACAGTTTCACAAGTACGTGACAATTTCTCTAGCAGTTGAAATACAGTGGGACCTGGTATGGTAATAAAAATGATTTTCGTTTCACATCATGTGATATCTGACGCATGAGTAGTCCTGCTCCAGATGTCTGAAGTAGCTTTTCAGGACTCAACTTCCCTATTGAACGCCGGAAACGGTGGCGCCAACGTCTCTAACTTCAGTAGCTGATTTTGGCTTTCGCCGTTGTTCTCTTCAAATCGGACATAGCGCAGCATCATGAGCTACTGAAGTGCTGACACTTGGTGCAATAAAACTGAATTGTATAACTGCTGATTCCGAACTGTGTGTGTGTTCTCGACGCCTCGTGTTTTGTGCCTGTCGACGGAAGAAGTTTCATGTCTGCCAGTAAAAGGCAGAAGCAATGTAGTTCACGGTCGACAGCGCTCTCTTTGCCAGCTGTCCACCGTATCGGCAGACGTCTGTAATGCGCTGAATGACGTGGCACGGAAACACAAATAAGTCCGGTTTTTGAGCGTCCTCTGGAGGCTGCTGCCCTGAACCGAGAGGTGACAGTGTGGTGACGGCGTCTCTAGGTATTTGTTGTGTACCTCTCACTTGTTGTACAAAATTTGCGTTTTTCGGTGACGTAGAAACATTACTGTGTTTTAGTTAGTATTAGAAGCGCTGAGTAACTGTTGTTGGTGTGGATGCAAATTGAGATACGACTAAGAGGCAAAGGTACTTTCCATAGTTAAGTACCCCAATAGTATAATTATCATATTAATGAGATGTAGGAAATGGTAGGAAATAAAATAGGTGAGCCCTGGATAAACTGAAAGAACCAGAGCTTTCTGGGATATTCAGAATAAGACACGATTTCTTGAAACAGGCGAAACGTAAACAATAGGAGAATAATGGGTAGTTTTGAGACATGAAATTGAGAAGGCAGCAGAGTACCACATAGGTAAAAAGACAAAGCTTGGCCGAATTTCGTAGACAACCCAGGAGATACCGTATTTAACTCCCGAACGGAGAAAATATAAAATTGCAGCAATTGGAACGGGTGGAAGGTGCTGTAGATTTATAAAAATGGGGTTCAGAGAAAGTGCAAAAAGGCTAAGCAGGAAAAACTAGAGTAAAAATGCTAGACTGTAGGAACATCCACTACGGGTAACATATATGGCTCCTATAGGAAAATTAAAAGTCTTCGGGGAAAAATGAAGCAGCTCCACAAATTTTTATAGAGCTCAGATGGCAAGCCAAGCTACTGCTAACTAAGGAAGGAAATGGGACGGATGCAAGGAATACACAGAAAGGATTATACGAGGAAGATAAAGTTGAAGACAGTTTTAAAAAACGCGTAGCGGAAGTAAGTTACGGCTGCAAGAGAGTGACTGGAATTACTTGCAGAAGAAAGGAAATCTCTTCTTGGAATTATGGATCTGAGGATATCATTACTAGCAACGTTGCCATGAACAAATGACACATCTCATTCCAGGCTCATTATTTGCAGTTTAGCCCTATTTTTGTTTGACTCTTTCCTCCACTTGCTTACGCAGCAATGGCCGGCAACATACTGCTTTTTCTTAACATTCGTGTACGTAACTTTGCTGTCTCATACTATGTCAATTGACACGTTCACCGCGCAGGTATAGACGGACTTCTCTCCACCTTTTCTTGTCATTTATGATTCTAATTTCCTAAACACGAACCTCATATGACACATAAATTCCATTTATTTGACGTACAAGTCAATATTAAACCCGTAATAACATAACGTATGCAACCATGAAACGTGAAAATATATGAACTTCAGAAAACAATATTGTACGCTGGTATGCAAAACTTAAAGGAAGAAAGTTAGTTTAGCATGGTGTGGCACTGCAGACTTACACAGCTCGATGAAATTGGGACCAAACGTAGAAAAAATTGCTACAGTGTAGTACAGAAGGTGACTGAAAGTAATACGGAATGAGACGAACAGCTATGGCAGTTTTATTAAAAGACAATTATTACAAGGAATTCACTGCAATCCTTGATGCTTCAAAGGACACAAAAAACGGCGGGCGCAGTTCGTAATAGAGAACGTGACCACTGCGGACGGCAGTTCATGCTGTCCAACGTGGTCGCATGCTGGTCATAAGGTTCCTAAGGAGTTCTTGTGGACCGCGCGGACTGGCCGTGCGGTTAGAGGCGCCCTGTAACGGATTGTGCGGCCTCTCCCGCCGGAGGTTCTAGTCCTCCCTCGGGCATGGATGTGTATCTTGTTCATAGAATAAGTTAGTTTAAGTAGTGTGTAAGTGTGGGGACGGATGAGCTTAGCAATTTGGTCCCTTAGGAACTCAAATATACACAGTTCTTGTGGTAAGGCGTTCGATTCTTCCACCGGAACGTCGTAGCTGCTGGATGGTCGTTGTTTCACGTGGATGTGCTGCATAAGTCTGCCCAAAGCATTCCACACCTGATCATTGGGACACAAGTCGGATAAAAAGAGACAGGCCAATGAATTCGCTGCATATCCTTTACGTATCGAAAATAAGCTGCAATACACGTTGCCGTCTCTTGCCGTATGACGATACGTTGAACATTGTCGGAGGTGATCGTTTTGGTGGCCTGACCTTCAAATTTTTGAACATAGTACACTCACGGTTTCCAGCGGCCTTGCCACAGTGGTAACAGCGGTTTCCATCAGATCACCAAAGTTAAGCGGTGTCGGGCTGGGCAAGCACTTGGATGGGTAACCATTCGGTGTGCCGGGCGGGGTGCACTCAGCCCTTGTGAGGCGAACTGAGGAGCTACTTGATTGAGAAGTAGCGGCTCCGGTCTCGTAAATTGACATAAGGTCGGGAGAGCGGTGTGCTGACCACATGACCCACCATATCCGCATCCAGTGACGCCTATGGGTGAGGATGAGATGGCGGCCGGTCGGCACCGTTGCGCCTGCATAGTCGGTTCGGGAGGAGTTTTACTTTTTATTTATTTTTTTCAATTTCTTTTACTCTGACCGTTTAGCGTTCTTGTGTCATTGCACTGCTTACCCATGTGTATATTAAAAAACTAGAAACCCGCCTCGATTGCGAAAAAAGCACCTACCTGTAAGCTAGGTTTCGGCGTAGATATCTACACCTTCTTCAGAACAATAAAACCCACAAGTGCCTAGGAAGACTTTTGTCAATGATTAAAAGAACACCATAGCTATACATTTATAAACCAAAAAAGGTGCTTTTTTCGCAATCGTGGCGGGTTTCTAGTTTTTAATACACTCCTGGAAATTGAAATAAGAACACCGTGAATTCATTGTCCCAGGAAGGGGAAACTTTATTGACACATTCCTGGGGTCAGATACATCACATGATCACACTGACAGAACCACAGGCACATAGACACAGGCAACAGAGCATGCACAATGTCGGCACTAGTACAGTGTATATCCACCTTTCGCAGCAATGCAGGCTGCTATTCTCCCATGGAGACGATCGTAGAGATGCTGGATGTAGTCCTGTGGAACGGCTTGCCACGCCATTTCCACCTGGCGCCTCAGTTGGACCAGCGTTCGTGCTGGACGTGCAGACCGCGTGAGACGACGCTTCATCCAGTCCCAAACATGCTCAATGGGGGACAGATCCGGAGATCTTGCTGGCCAGGGTAGTTGACTTACACCTTCTAGAGCACGTTGGGTGGCACGGGATACATGCGGACGTGCATTGTCCTGTTGGAACAGCAAGTTCCCTTGCCGGTCTAGGAATGGTAGAACGATGGGTTCGATGACGGTTTGGATGTACCGTGCACTATTCAGTGTCCCCTCGACGATCACCAGTGGTGTACGGCCAGTGTAGGAGATCGCTCCCCACACCATGATGTCGGGTGTTGGCCCTGTGTGCCTCGGTCGTATGCAGTCCTGATTGTGGCGCTCACCTGCACGGCGCCAAACACGCATACGACCATCATTGGCACCAAGGCAGAAGCGACTCTCATCGCTGAAGACGACACGTCTCCATTCGTCCCTCCATTCACGCCTGTCGCGACACCACTGGAGGCGGGCTGCACGATGTTGGGGCGTGAGCGGAAGACGGCCTAACGGTGTGCGGGACCGTAGCCCAGCTTCATGAAGACGGTTGCGAATGGTCCTCGCCGATACCCCAGGAGCAACAGTGTCCCTAATTTGCTGGGAAGTGGCGGTGCGGTCCCCTACGGCACTGCGTAGGATCCTACGGTCTTGGCGTGCATCCGTGCGTCGCTGCGGTCCGGTCCCAGGTCGACGGGCACGTGCACCTTCCGCCGACCACTGGCGACAACATCGATGTACTGTGGAGACCTCACGCCCCACGTGTTGAGCAATTCGGCGGTACGTCCACCCGGCCTCCCGCATGCCCACTATACGCCCTCGCTCAAAGTCCGTCAACTGCACATACGGTTCACGTCCACGCTGTCGCGGCATGCTACCAGTGTTAAAGACTGCGATGGAGCTCCGTATGCCACGGCAAACTGGCTGACACTGACGGCGGCGGTGCACAAATGCTGCGCAGCTAGCGCCATTCGGCGGCCAACACCGCGGTTCCTGGTGTGTCCGCTGTGCCGTGCGTGTGATCATTGCTTGTACAGCCCTCTCGCAGTGTCCGGAGCAAGTATGGTGGGTCTGACAGACCGGTGTCAATGTGTTCTTTTTTCCATTTCCAGGAGTGTATATTAACCGACGATTGCTGACGAGCTGCGATGTTGAAGGTTCCCATGTGTATCATTCCAGGGGTGCATTTGACTCAGTCTTCATTTTCATGGATGAGAAAGTGCGATCGCATCGAACTGGGTAGGTGAAAGAGCTTAGGCAACGAGGTGATACTGGGCGAATTTACTCGCCTGCCCGTTTCCCCAACTTAAATCCACCGAGCAGGTATGGAATACGATGGGGTCTCGTATTGTAGCTTGACCACATGCCCTAGGACTATCCATTAGTGCTTGTGGAGAACGCGAACGCCACATTACAAGAACTCCTTACCAACCAGCCTTGTGGCCACCATGAGAGCACGCTGCAGAGCATGCGTTGCCGTCAGTGTGATGATACATGCTATTAAGAACCATAACCCGCCTTCTCTAATGTCCAGGGGACCACCTTGAATCGCTGTGACTGCAGTGTAATTACTGACTGAGAATAAAAGAATCTTTTCTATTCGTTTCATTGCGTGTTTGTTTCAACTACCTTCTGTGCTATACCGTAATAGCACTTGAAATGCCTGGGCTAGCAGGACAGAGCGGTTTAGGTTGTGGAAAGGGGCCAAAATGAGTTCTTGTCAGTTGCACTCAACATAAAAGCTTTGTTTATTATCACACAATACTACAACAAGGATGCAAAACTCTCAAAACTTTAATCAACCTCCTTTGATTAGATCGGCTGAAGGCCACATTCAAAATCCAAGACACAAGGCTTAACCAAAATTGAAATAAAAGGTTCTTCTGGAGGTTTCACCCAAGAATATCTTCTAAATCTTCAATCTAATCGAATGAAGGCCTTAGCAGTTTAATGTTATTAGAACTAGGCAGGAGGTCGCATATTAAGTAATAAGAGGAGTTTCAATCAAAAGGCAGAAGGCCTTATCTTAAAACATTTCATGCAAATTGGACTGAAGGCCCCATTCAAAAGCGTAAAAATCTTATGTCTTAAGGGCAAGACAAGGACATTAATTTAAGAGATATTAAACTCGGGTGAAGGCCACGTATCAACAAAATATGTTTAAGGGCTTAAGGCCTAGAAAGAGTTTCAATCTAAAAGGCAGACAGTCTTATCTTAAAACCTCTCAAGTAAAATTTGGCTGAAGGCCCCATATAAAAATTTTACAATCTCATGCCTTGAGGGCAAGACAAGAACATTAATTTAAGAGATATTGATATTAGGCTGAAAGCCACACAACTAAATAACTAAAATCCAAACAGGGAAATTACTACGTAACACACAAGGAACGGCGCTCAGAAGTTTCCAAGGGTCACCTTGGGATTGTAACACTAACGCACGTTTAAGTGAGACAGGTAGCCTGTCCAGCGACTTCTTAATCTGAAGGCAACCCATCCAAGAGACAGCCGACCGACCAATCAACAAAATCAGTTCCACTCCACGCAACCAGTAAAACGACCACGAGATTTCAGTACTCGACACACAGAATATTGGCGCCCACAACGACCAACAATACCTCAAACTGTCGAACTACACGCCGTCCTGGACAGCAACAACACGACGAGGAAAACACGCTGCCTAAAATTACGTCAACGACCAGGGCACGTAACCGGAACGTCGACGGCCACAAGGCGGAAGATACCACTGGTGAACTTCCATAACAGGGAATAAGTTAAGTTAAATTTCAAAGGAAGGCGGCTGGAATCTTATCCGAATAAAAATACACACACGGTGTTGCTTGCGGGAATGTCCCAAAACCGACAACCAGGATCAAATGAAGAAATGTAAAAAGTTGAGGCTCGATAGTTAGTTAAGCGAGGACTCAACTTTCATGTTCAATATCGGTGGGCGACGAACTTCTTAGCACTCGCAAGCAGCACTCACCCTGCAAACACGTGTGCACGCCGCCAGCGGCTGCAGCCCGACTCCACGCGACGGGGGCTTGCTTGCTGCTCCACGTCAACCGACCGACTGGACTGCTGGTCCGTCCGCGACTGCAGCTCCGTCGCGACTGCACTGCTGGTGCGTCTGCCTCTTACTGACTACCCGACACACGACAACCCGGAAATACTATCGGTCGCTCCAGAGATGGTACGCGCTGCTGCTGCCACTCACGGGAATGTAAGGCAGGAAGCTAGTGATGCCAGTAAGCGGAATTAGAAAACGAGGCGACACTACCGTAATGGAAGATGACAAACAATTAATGGGACGAACACGAGAGGTGCGCGGCTCATTCATTCTATGTATGCTCCAATTTTCACTGAGCTATGTTACTTGGCAGTGACACGACAAGTGAAGGTAACTTCCGTCCTTAAGCTTGCGATTTGATGTGTTGGCAGTTTTACATAATTGAATCATACATAAACAGTACTGGTGTTACAAGTTTCATTAAAAGCAATAGATAAAGTGAATTCATACTCATAAATTAGCAAAATGGGTTCATATGGCTCTTAGCACTATGTGACTTAACATCTGAGGTGATCAGTCCCTTAGGACTTAGAACTACTTAAACCTAACTAACCTAAGGACATCACATCCATGCCCGAGGCAGGATTCGAACCTGCGACTGTAGCGGTCACGCAGTTCCAGACTGAAGCGCCTAGAACCGCTCGGCCACAAAAAGTAAAAGGGTTACTTGCTTAGGTCAGACAATTCACCACGTTGTCCTGTACATACTGATCAGCCAGAACATTATGAACACCTCCCTAATAGCCAGTATATCCACCTTAGGCAGGATAACAGCGGTGGCTCGTCATGGCATGGAGGCAGTGAGGCGTTGCTAGGTCGGTGGAGGGAATTGGTAGCATCACCATCTACACACGCAAGTCATCCAATTCCCGAAAATTCCTGGGAGGGAGACGATGAGCTCCACCGCTCCAGATGTGTTCCATCAGGTTCAGATCTGGCGAGTTGCGGGGCCAACAAATCAATTGGAACTCGCCACTGTGTTCCTCAGACTATTCCAACACACTCCTGGCTGTCTGACGAGGCGCATTGTCTATTTGAAAAATGCCACTGCCGTCGGGCACACGACTGTGTGGAGGTGTACTTGGTTTGCAACCAGTGTATGATACTCCTTGGCCGTCATAGTGACTTGCACGAGCTCCACTGGACCCTTGGATGTACACATGAATATTCCCCAGAGCATAATGGTGCTTCCGCCAGCTTGTCTCCGTCCCTCAGTGCAGGTGTCAAAGAGCTGTTCCCCTGTAAGAAGACGTTTTCGCAGCCCATATGCATATGCATGATGATGATGGTATCGGGACTTATCAGACCACTGCCCCAACGTCCAGTGCCGATGCTCACGTGCCCATTTCAGACGATGTCGTGGTGTTAACTTTGGCACATGCATGGGTCGCCGGCCGCGGAAGCCCATTGTTGGGAGTGTTCGGTACAGTGCGTGTTCAGACACTCTTTGCCCAGCATTAAAGTCTGGTACTAGTTCCGTCACAGTTTTCTGTTTGTCCTGTTTTACCAGTCTGCCCAGCCTACGAAGTCCGCCAGTGAATAGTGGTCACCCAACGCCACGAGGGACCGAGCGAGGTGGCGCTGTGGTTAGACACTGGACTCGCATTCGGAAGGACGACGGTTCAATCCCGTGTCCGGCCATCCTGATTTAGGTTTTCCGTGATTTCCCTAAATCACTCTAGGCAAATGCCGGGATGGTTCCTCTCAAAGGGCACGGCCGACTTCCTTCCCCATCCTTCCCTAATCCGATGAGACCGATGACCACGCTGTTTGGTCTCCTTCCCCAAACCAACCAACCAACCAACCAACGCCACGAGGTCTGGAGGTGTTCAGCTTGATTTCGCCACGTGTTTGAGACACTACCCACAGGTCGTACAGTTCCTGATATGCTCGTTCTAAGCCTCCGGGCCATCACTATCTGCCCTCAGTCAATTTACGAGGATCACTCCAAAAGAAATGCACACTATTTCTTTTAAAATCCATCTTTTATTCTACATGTTTGAAAGTTTTACAGTGTGTAGAGACATCCTTTAGGAACAATATTTTCATTTCTCCACGTAATTTCCATCCCCCTCAACTGCCTACGTCATCTTGGAACCAGCACCTGCATACCCGCACGCTAAAATTTTGGACCAACCTGTTGGAGCCACTGTTTGGCAACGTGCACAAGGGAGTCATCATCTTCAAACCTTGTTCCATGAAGAGAGCCATGTTTCATCACCTTTCACAATTCTTCCAAGATATTCACCTGCACCATTCTCGTACTGTTCCAAACGCTGCATACCATTTTTCTTGTTTCTTTGTGAGCCACTGTCAATATCCTGGGAACCCACCTAGCACAAACCTTTTTTAATGCCAACACTTTCAGTATCCTGCAAACACTTCATTCCCCTATCCCAACGTAGCTTGACAATTCGTACACTGTGTTGCGTCTGTCAGCAGTCACCAGTTCGTTAACTCTCTGCTCATTGTCTGGAGTGTGTGCAGTACTAGGCCTGCCGCTGCGAGGACAATCCTCAATATTTCCGTGCAAGCTTTCATCACGTAACCTGCTTGCCCACCGACTACCTGTACTACGATAGACAGCAGCGTCTCCGTTCACCTTTATCAACCTCTCGTGGATGTTTCCCACCGTCTCGTTTTCACAGCACAGGAATTCTATGACAGCACGTCGCTTCTGACGAACGTCAAGCGTGGAGGTAAGAATAGAGGGAGACGTCGTGACGTCACAGCTGTGAAGCTATGTGAAGCCGAGGGTAGCCATCTCAATCCGACCAAAACATTGCTGCTGTAAGCTTGTGTGCATAGGCTTGTCGCTCGCTTTTGGAAGGATTTTGCGCTATTATGGTGACTTGTGTGGTGTTCGGATGTACGAATCGTTCTGATTGTGATGCGAAATCGAAGGGAATAACATTTCATGTGTAAGTTGTCTCGTTAAGTGTGATTTTACAACTTCATTGTGAATGAACGTGTGCTACATCGGTACTTGTACTATAGCGTGTTTTTCTCCTGTATGATTTTAGATTTCCTAAAGCTCTGTGGGAGAATGATGTGAGGAGAAAGAATTGGCGTGCGTCTAAATGGAGCACTATATGTTCTCAGCATTTCCGAGAAGAGGACATAGACCGAACTTCCCTTTCAACAGCAAGGCTCCGAGAAAATGCTGTACCATCAGTTTTCCCTACACACCCAAAACATTTGCAAAAGGTATGTTAATTCAAAGAATTAAATTCTTAGTTTTCAAGTTCACGTTTCAGTATAATACGTACATATCGTCGATAATCGAAGTGTTGAGTAACTCACTTTGTCTTCATCATGTACCAAATGAACAGCTAACACTACATTAACCGGCGTAAAGTATGGGCCTAAAGAGGACACTGTGTAGATTTGCCATTCTATGTACCGTATTTCAGTAAATATTGGTGGTAATGAACAGTGTTTCCCAGTAGTGTAACGTAACTGAAATGTCCCAGTACGTATTACAAACAAGATGTATTTATGCGGCTATGGAGGGAGGGTATAGCTAACTTAGTTTTCAGTTTCTATTATTTAGTTTGTGATACACGTCTATTACTGAATTAACAAAATTGTATCGTTTACATTGAAGGCTAGCTATTCGTAATATTACATTAAAAACTATTTTTAATCAGAAGAAACGCTGAATTTCGCCTTGTTTGTTTTGGTCAGAGTGTCATGGCAGCGAGCCACGCACCCATGGCTTCAAAACGTAGTACGGCTGGGATACGTAGCGCCATCTCCCCTTATTCTTACCTCCATGACGTCAAGTGTAGCAGCCATCTTGAAGACATGCTGTGACGGCACCACACACTGGAACAGGTTGAACTAAGTTTGAAAACAAGCGGGTAGGATGTATCTACACACTGTAAAACTTTCACACGTGCAGAATGAAAACTGTATTTTTTACAAAAATAGTGTGCATTTCTTTAGGAGTGACCTTCGTAAGATAGATCGCGCGCCTTCCACATTCTACCCGTGTACAGCACGCTCAATGATACTACGTGCATGGTGCGTGTGTCTGACTAGCAGTCATTATCGACAGGTGCCGCTGCTACCGCCTGTGCAGGTTTACATAGAAAAGGTCGGTGGTCATAACGCTGTGGCTGTTCAGTGTAACTCAGTGAAAACAAGGGGCGGTCTCTCTGAGCTGGCTCGCAATGTACAGTACAGATGACCCATTGTTCATTACGCTGGGATTTGGAGTTTAACTGCGAGTTGCGACCATCACTAGAAGCAAGAAGAACAAAGTGGAACACATGTCGGTAGAAGCGCCGGCCAGCGGGGTAACGTGTTTCAGGCAGACGGCGAACGGTCCGTGGCCGAGTACGACTTTGGCGCAGTGGAATTAGCGTCCGACAAATCTGGCGCAGATAGTATCTGCAAGACGGACTGCGCCACTCCGCTGCAACACGGCCAGCAGACCACTGACACAGAGAGCAGTGGCAACGTTCCGGGCAGTGGCTGCTGGGAGCTGCGTCGGCGCCCTGCCTCCGATTCTTCGGCCAGCAGGCCACAAACTACAGCAAAAGGACCTTCTGCGCACTTAGGGGAAAACTACTTCTATTTTTGATTATTTGCACTCTATTATGAGTAATTAATAATGTAGCCTCATTTACTTTTTTGCACTCATGCTCATAAATTAAGGATAATGCTGAGACATTGTGAAACAACGGTCTGGTGGGCGGTTTTTGGGTTTCAATCACCTCGGGGTATGACCACGCGGTACATTTGACCGGCGGTCGTTGCACGGTGGCGCTGGCAGCAGTCCACATACGCGAGGGAACTTGCCCCCTTCTACCGTAGGTCTCTAGAAGAGCGTAGCGTTCCAAAGGATTGGAAAAGGGCACAGGTCATCCCCGTTTTCAAGAAGGGACGTCGAACAGATGTGCAGAACTATAGACCTATATCTCTAACGTCGATCAGTTGTAGAATTTTGGAACACGTATTGTGTTCGAGTATAATGACTTTTCTGGAGCCTAGAAACCTTCTGTGTAGGAATCAGCATGGGTTTCGAAAAAGACGGTCATGTGAAACCCAGCTCGCGCTATTCGTCCACGAGACTCATAGGGCCATAGACACGGGTTAACAGGTAGATGCCGTGTTTCTTGACTTCCGCAAGGCGTTCTATACAGTTCCCCACAGTCGCTTAATGAACAAAGTAAGAGCATATGGACTATCAGACCAAATGTGTGATTGGATTGAGGAGTTCCTAGATAACAGAACGCAGCATGTCATTCTCAATGGAGAGAAGTCTTCCGAAGTAAGAGTGATTTCAGGTGTGCCGCAGGGGAGTGTCATAGGACCGTTGCTATTCACAATATACATTTGACCTGGTGGATGACATCGGAAGTTCACTGAGGATTTTTTCAGATGATGCTGTGGTGTATCGAGAGGTTGTAACAATGGAAAATTGTACTGAAATGCAGGAGGATCTGCAGCGAATTGACGCATGGTGCAGGGAATGGCAATTGAATCTCAATGTAGACAAGTGTAATGTGCTGCGAATACACAGAAAGATAGATCCTTTATCATTTAGCTACAAAATAGCAGGTCAGCAACTGGAAGCAGATAATTCCATAAATTATCTGGGAGTACGCATTAGGAGTAATCTGATATGGAATGATCATATAATGTTGATCGTCGGTAAAGCAGATGCCAGATTGAGATTCATTGGAAGAATCCTAAGGAAATGCAATCCGAAAACAAAGGAAGTAGGTTACAGTACGCTTGTTCACCCACTGCTTGAATACTGCTCAGCAGTGTGGGATCCGTACCAGATAGGGTTGATAGAAGATATAGAGAACATCCAACGGAGAGCAGCGCGCTTCGTTACAGGATCATTTAGTAATCGCGAAAGCGTTACGGAGATGATAGATAAACTCCAGTGGAAGACTCTGCAGGAGAGACGCTCAGTAGCTCGGTACGGGCTTTTGTTAAAGTTTCGAGAACATACCTTCACAGAAGAGTCAAGCAGTATATTGCTCCCTCCTACGTATATCTCGCGAAGAGAGCATGAGGATAAAATCAGAGAGATTAGAGCCCACACAAAGGCATACCGACAATCCTTCATTCCACGAACAATAAGAGACTGGAATAGAAGGGAGAACCAATAGAGGTACTCAAGGTACCCTCCGCCACACACCGTCAGGTGGCTTGCGGAGTATGGATGTAAATGTAGATGTAGCGGTGTGTTGGTGCGTGTCAGAGTGCGGTGCAGCGAGTAAGTGTGCAGACGTTTTCAGACGTGCTAATGGTGACTGTTTTTTGAAAATGGCACAAAGAAAACACATTGATGACGTTATGAGGGGTAGAATACTAGAGCGACTGGAGGCTGGTCAAACACAACAGGGCGTAGCACGGGCCCTCCGTGTGCCACAAAGTGTGATTTCAAGATGACGACGACGATTCCAGCAGGCAGGAAACGTGTCCAGGCGCAGTACGTGACGTCCACAGTGTACGACACCACAAGAAGACCGATATCTCACCATCAGTGCCAGCAGACAGCCACGGAGTACTGCAGCTAGCCTTCTTCGGAACCTTACCGCAGCCACTGGAACACATGTCTCCCCCGGACACCAGCAAGGTGCATTTCACTGATTTCTGGTCACAGGATAGCCTGTAAAGCCTGGTGTGAAGAACACAGTACATGGTCATTTCAACAGTGGTCACAGGTCATGCTCACGGACGAGTCCAGTTACTCAACACTGATTCTCGTCGGGTTTTCATCTGCCGTGAACCAGGAACCAGATACCAACCCCCTAACTTCCTCGAAAGGGACCTGTGTGGAGGTCTTGGCTTGATGGTGTGGGGTGGGACTATGATTGGTGCACGTACATCCCTGCATGTCTTTGACAAAGGAACTGTAGCAGGTGAAGTGTATCGGGACGTCATTTTAAATCAGTGTCCGCCTTTTCAGAGGTGCAGTTGTCCCACTTTCCACCTGATGGATGATAACGCACGGCCCCACCGAGCTGCCATCGTGGAGGAGTACCTTGAAACAGAAGATATCGGGTGACTGGAGTGGCCTGCCTGTTCTCTAGACCTAAACCCCATTGAGCACGTCTGGGATGCTCTCGGTCGATGTATCGTTGCACGTCTTCAAACACCTAGGACACTTCAGGAGCTCCGACAGGCACTGGTGCAAGAATGGGAGGCTATACCCCAGAAGCTGCTCGACCACCTGATCCAGAGTATGCTAACCCGTTGCGCCGCCTGTGTACGTGTGCATGGTGAGTATATCCCATATTGATGTCAGGGCACATGCACAGGAAACAGTGGTGTTTTGTAGCATATGTGTTTCGGAACGGTTTTCTCAACTTAACATCAATACCGTGGACTTACAGATCTGTGTGTGTTTCCTATGTGCCTATGCGGTTAGCGCCAGTTTTGTGTAGTGCCACGTTGCGTGGCACCACATTCTGCAATTATCCTTAATTTATGAGCATGAGCGTATTTCGTGGTGCTGTCTGCAGTTCTAACACACAGTCCCGTCTCAAGCTGCTGGACGGGCCACAACCAAACGAAGCAGCACATTCATAAAGAGTAGTATCGTGTCGCAGTCCATTTTCTTCATTTGAATTAGAGCAACAGTGTAACGACCCATGCCGAGGAAAAACAAACTATTGTAGAGGTGGCCGTGATCCACAAGGGTATAAACATACTTCTATTGGTTTATTATCACATCCAGTATGAAGGGATCACCCAGGGAATGCCACAAAAACATTCAGTACGCCATATCGCTTCCTCCTCCACCATGGACCGTTCCGACGATTCTTGCAGAGTGTTTGCTTTCAGACGTTCCATGTCGTTCATGTCAACTGTCATCTGTCCGGTGGAGCATGTAATTCGTCTGAAAAGGCCACCTGTAGCCAATCGTGGACGTCCAGCTGCGTTACTGGTTTGCAAATTCCAGCCTTCGTCGGCGATGGACAGCAATCAGCATGGGTGCGTGAACCAGGCGACTGCTGTGGACGCACTTATGCAGCAACGTTCGCTGAACAGACGTTGAGGAGACGCTGTGCTTAACCCCTTGGAATATCTGGGCGGACAGTTGCGCGTCTATTCAGCTGTAGACTTCTCCGCACGTCGTTCACCCCTGCCATCTACGGCCACTGGTGGACCACACCTGCTTCGGCGTCATTTTACCATCCGTGGGATACTTTAAGCACGGCGGCATGCGAACAGACCTAGCCCTTTAAGAAATACTTCCACCCATGGTCCGAAAGCCATCGATCATGCTCTTTTGGACGTCAAATAAACGCTCCGTTCACCCATTACGACAACGCTTGCACTGTTTCCCTAGTCCCCCCTCCCAACACACTTTATGTACCCTCCACTGCTACTGCTGCCTTCTGCCGTCAGTGAGTGGTTACCACACATTGACGCCGAACATAGGTGGTGGTCAGATTAATGTGACTGGACTGTGTATCTTACCCCGAGACAAAGGAACAAAAGCAAACAGTTGAAACATGTGGATTCACCAACTCCGAAGAGGTCAAGCGTCGTCCAGCATGATGATACTAAACTTTTTTGGGACTGTCGAAGTGTGGAGCTAACAGATTATGTTCATAAGGGCAAACCGTCACGACATACTACCTAAATCTCTTGATGAGGGCCGGCAGCGGTGGCCGAGCGGTTCTAGGCGCTTCAGTCCGTACCAGCGTGACTGCTACGGTCGCAGGTTCGAATCGCTCCTCGGGCATGGATGTGTGTGATGTCCTTAGGTTAGTTAGATTTAAGTAGTTCTAAGTTCTAGGGCACTGATGACCTCATATGTTAAGTCCCATAGTGCTCCGAGCCATTTGAACCATTTAAATCATGTTGATGAGGTTAATGGAGGCCGTCAAGACCGATTGTCACAGCGAGCTGTCCCAGTAGATATTTTGTCTGTACGGGGCTAAGCAATCTATATCTCTTTCTGTATCGACATATATATAATAACTACATCTACATCTGTATACACCCAAATCTATTTCCACGTATCTACATCCATATCCATGTTAACATCCACATTTCAACCTACATCTAACAGGTGCGGCATGAAATGGGTGATTTGGTAACCCTGGAAATACGAGTAGCACGTCAATGTAGAAATCAGAGAACAGGTTTGTGCCATCTAGTCAACAAACATTTGAAACTTCAAACTTTACAGAAGCTCTCCTGCGAACCTTGCAGAACTAGCACTCCTGAAAGAAAGGATATGGCGGAGAGATGGCTTAGCCACAGCCTGGGATATGTTTCCAGAATGAGATTTTCACTCTGCAGCGGAGTGTGCGCTGATATGAAACTTCCTGGCAGATTAAAACTGTGTGCCCGACCGAGACTCGAACTCGGGACCTTTGCCTTTCGCGGGCAAGTGCTCTACCATCTGAGCTGCCGAAGTACGACTCACGCCCGGTACTCACAGCTTTACTTCTGCCAGTATCTCGTCTCCTACCTTCCAAACTTTACAGAAGCTCTCCTGCGAACCTTGCAGAACTAGCACACCTGAAAGAAAGGATATGGCGGAGACATGGCTTAGCCACAGCCTGGGGGATGTTTCCAGAATGAGATTTTCAAACTTCCTGGCAGATTAAAACTGTGTGCCCGACCGAGACTCGAAATCGGGACCTTTGCCTTTCGCGGGCAATTGCTCTACCATCTGAGCTACCGAAGCACGACTCACGCCCGGTACTCATAGCTTTACTTCTGCCAGTTTGGAAGGTAGGAGACGAGATACTGGCAGAAGTAAAGCTGTGAGTACCGGGCGTGAGTCGTGCTTCGGTAGCTCAGATGGTAGAGCACTTCCCCGCGAAAGGCAAAGGTCCCGATTTCGAGTCTCGGTCGGGCACACAGTTTTAATCTGCCAGGAAGTTTCATATCAGCGCACACTCCGCTGCAGAGTGAAAATCTCATTCTGGCAACAAACATTTGCCATTCACCCTGATATCGACGTTTAGTCGAGATGGCGTCGTGAACCGGTGAACAACGCACTGTTGCCGCGAAGGCGTTTTACAGCGACGTCTACGTGGCCGTCCAACGTGTATTTAGTACTTAGTACAGTCTCGCAGGTCATGTCCCAGTATCGACGGTACATGCTTTCAAAGTGTGGGTACAGAATTCTGAGGAAAAAGGTGATACTGTGCGAAAGAGGGGTGGAAGAGCAAAACGCGTATTAATACCAGAGAACGTTGCAAGAGTGGAAGAAGCCTTCCATGCGTTCTGCACGCGAGCCTGTGGCGCAACTTGAGATATCGAATTGCAGAATACGGTGAACACTGCACAAGGAACAACAATACAAAATACACAACATTCAGAGAGTGCAAAAACTGAAAGCAGACTACCCCCAAAGAGACTACATTTTTGCCGGAAATTGTTCATCTTCATGAACGACAACCCGGATCTGTGTGGCAATCTGATCATGAGGGATGAGGCCAGATCTCGTGAAAATGCTGAAACGTGTTTTTATTTTAGGGGGGTGGGGAGGTGATAGCGGAAATGCTGTTACTATGGATAAAGAACGTTATGCTTACATTTAAAATCATTTTCCATCGCTGATTTTCCTGTAACTGGAAAGCCATTCTTCCAACACGACGGGGCCACGTTACGGCATTCCGTTACGGCGCTGTGGAACATCTCACCTACGGGAACCTTTCCTGGTCTCAAAGATCCCCTGGTCTGTCTTCCTTTGAGACCATTTGAAGTCTCATATCTTCCAGTGTGACGCGACACACAACATTCAGAAAAGAGCAAATTCGGGAGGAAGTTAACCGAATTCCAGTGCCACTCCTGAAAGAAGTGATGTTGTACGCTCCGTAAGGACTAGAAGTGTGTGAGACGGAAAATGGCGACCGCTTGCGTGATCTCATTTGCAAGTGATCGGCATTTTAAACAGCAAGCATTGGAAATTCACGTTGCATTTCTTTCATATCACTGTGAACAAATTTGTATCGCTGGTGGAGGTTTCAAACTCGCCTGTTTCACTGCCGCACCTGTTACATGTGGAATACATTTAAGTCAGCATCCAAATTTAAGTCTACATCGACAACTAAACCTACATCAACCTAAAAGTCTACATCTACAGTTACATACTTGTCAAACTATGGAATAGTGGACATCGTAGTGTACCTCATACCAATGACACCGACTTTTTTGTCCGATTCCATTCGTATATGGAGCAGCTTGTTCGTTGCACAGGACCGTATTTCAAGTTCTTTTTGTTTTTGTTTTCAAAATTTCAAAAGGAGCGGGGTGGGGTGGGGGGGGGGTGCGGAGGAAGGCAGCGGTTGGGGGAGGGGGAGCATTATTAGTCCTATGATTGGTTTCATGCTACTCGTAACATCTTCATTTCCTGAAATAAGATACTCAACTCAGAGTAGAATGTACAGCCTACGATGTCGACTATTTGTGGTGCAAGGAATGGCAATTGAATCTCAATGTAGACAAGTGTAATATGCTGCGAATACATAGAAAGACCCCATATCATTTAGCTACAATATAGCAGGTCAGCAACTGGAAGCAGTTAATTCCATAAATTATCTGGTAGTACGCACTAGGAGTGATTTAAAATGGAATGATCATATTAAGTTGATTGTCGGTAAATCAAATGCCAGACTGAGATTCATTGGAAGTATCCTAAGGAAATGCAATCCGAAAACAAAGGAAGTAGGTTACAGTACGCTTGTTCGCCCACTGCTTGAATACTGCTTAGCAGTGTGTGATCCGCACCAGATAGGGTTGATAGAAGAGACAGAGAAGATCCAACGGAGAACAGCGCGCTTCGTTGCAGGATCATTTAGCAGTCGCGAAAGCGTTACGGAGATGATAGATGAACTCCAGTGGAAGACTCTGCAGGAGAGACGCTCAGTAACTCGGTACGAGCTTTTGTTGAAGTTTCGAGAACATACCTTCACCGAGGAGCCAAGCAGTATATTGCTCCCTCCTACGTACATCTCGCGAAGGAACCATGAGGATAAAATCAGAGAGATTAGAGCCCACACAGAGGCATACCGACAATCCTTCTTTCCACGAACAATACGAGACTGGAATAGAAGGGAGAACCGATAGAGGTATTCGAGGTACCCTCCGCCACACATCGTCAGGTGGCTTGCGGAGTGTGGATGTAGATGTAATCCACTCTCTGTATTCCCCTGCGATTTTTGCCCTATACGCTACTTCCGATACTATGAAAGTAATTCCTGATTTCAGATATGTCCAATTAGTCTGAACCTTCTTATTTTTAGTGATTTACACACATTCGTTTCCTCACTGATGTCTTGGAGAACCTCCTCATTTCTTATCATATGACATAAATTAATTTTCAGCATCCTTCTGTAATGACGTATCTGTAATACTTCCTCTTTTCTCACAGTATTTTACGTCATTCACGTTGTGCCGTCCCGTGGTAATTCGATAATATTGAATGAAATACAGTGTAAAGTGTTATACTATAAAAGAGCGCGTGAAAATGACGGAAGTATCACAGATCGTCGAAAGTAATGTCAGAGATTATTACATACATTCTCTCTCTTTTATATTGGTTCAAATGGTTCAAATGGCTCTGAGCACTATGCGACTTAACTTCTGAGGTCATCAGTCGCCTAGAACTTAGAACTAATTAAACCTAACTAACCTAAGGACATCACACACATCCATGCCCGAGGCAGGATTCGAACCTGCGACCGTAGCGGTCGCTCGGCTCCAGACTGTAGCGCCCAGAACCGCACGGCCACTCCGGCCGGCGCTCTCTTTTATGTATTGACTTATTCAACCTGATTCGGCTGCTGCGCTCGAGAGAGAGAAAGAGAGAGAGAGAGAGAGAGAGAGAGAGAGAGAGAGAAAGACAGATAGAGCATCACTGTTCTAGCTTATCTGATTAACTGATTAAACTATGGAATTATCGTCTCGTTGAAGCTGTATGTATCATGTAAGTGTATTCGATTAATATATCAACTGTTAATTTCAAGCTGTTATGTTCTCCTTTACCTTCACTTCCCTTCTGTGATACAGAATTGAATAATAAGAATTTTTCTAGCTTTGCAAAGCTCTGCAGTTAAAGCATTGCTGGTTAGCGCCCATCAGCCGCGATTGCGTCTGAAGAACTTCAAATATTACGGGCTTCACCCAACAAATAAAGAAGCACTATTTAAACTATTTAAGAGAGAAAGCTATACTGATAGTTTTTGACAAACAGAGTATCAACTGAAATAGTTTCTTTAATGAGAATACTTCATGATCCGATCTGGTTTGTCATTCTACGAAATAGATTTGTAAAATAATCTCTGAACAAACCTATATGATAACCTAACGGAATAATGAGGCATTTGAAAGCATAATATAATATTTTCAGTCAAAGGTCAGCATATATTCCCTATAAATTCCTTGAGTTACGTACATGTGTTGTACTGGTGGCTTCTCCCGTAGCGAGAAAATTGATGCCCGGCAAAGTATCATGCTTATTACGCGCTGCGATTAATACCACTGGGCACGCGACGTTGCAGATAGTGTCGCAGATATTGACAACTTTAAAGAAATTTCTTTGCCTGCATAACGAATGACTATTGTTCTTGGCTGTTGCTAACTGCCCATTGCTACGAATATTTTCACGCGTAACTTGACGCAACTAATATTATCACGCCGAGCGGAGACTGTGTGCGTGAAATCGAATAACCTTTCAGAATCGGCTGTCACCGTCAATAAGTTGAAGTGGACTAGCGGAAATTACAGCGTCCATAGAAAGTTATACTCTAGAACACTTTAATGTTAGCAGAATACAAATTTAGTTGAATGTGTGTCAATGAACGCAAGTGAGATTTTTACAGTCACAGGTTCGTTTTACCTTCACCAAACTGTTCGAGGGTCACCATTGTTTTGGTCCTAACGTCAAAGATTGTAATTGAGCACAATTTTAACGTGTTTCCTTTCTCTGCAAATGTTCCTTTGTATTTATTTTCAGGAAGAATTCACAGTCTACATTCACTGAAAAAGTAGTAGGAAGCAGGTGACAATACCAGTGGTGATCAACCATCAAGTGACTGCAGACGTTTCAAAGTTTTTTATTATAAGCAACAGGTACGGAGGCGATTCCTACCATCTTAGCGTCAGCAAGAAAATATGATGGACCACATCTTATCTATATATAAAAAAATAAAAACACCGGACAAATGTGACTAGGACCCGTGCTGTCAGGGTTCAATACCAAATTAATTATGTATATACGTAATAATTTCGCGTGACTCAATGACCTAATGCTAGTTTTTTGTTGAACGTAACTTCGGCAACTTGCGTGTCCCTGACCTGCCCTTGTTACCCAGCCGGCGAAGCAGTCCTGCAATTTAACGTCGGTTCCGAACCACGTGTTGTTTCTTGCAACTCCTCACAATCTTGAGAGGTCGGGAGGACGACGGTTCAATCCCGCGTCCGGCCATCCTGATTTAGGTTTTCCGTGATTTCCCTAAATCACTCCAGGCAAATGGCGGGATGGTTCCTCTGAAAGGGCACGGCCGACTTCCTTCCCAATCCTTCCCTAATCCGATGAGACCGATGACCACGCTGTCTGGTCTCCTTCCCCAAACCAACCAACCAACCATCTTGAGAAGTGAATGCTGAGTTAAAACGGAAGAATCAGTGGCTCGACTCATACCCGTTCTCGTGATCTCTTGCTATCCAGGCAAGCGTTTTATCACTGGACCACCAGGACCGACATGTACAAAAAGACATGAAGTGCATTCGCAGATGTGAGTGTGGATTACTATCAGCTGTATAATGCAATGCTGACAGTGAGACTTTGTGCAGGACCGGGGTTCGAACCCGGATTTCCCACTTATCGCGAGCGACCGCATAACCAGATTTCATTTTTTTTCTATATTGTTCGTTGAATCCGTTCGGCGCGGACGTCCGATGACACCCGTTCAGGCTCTTCTGTGATCCGTTCACTTAGTTTTACCATTAGACTATCTGAGCACACCTCACGACCAGATCGAAACTTCAACATGTCGTTAACAACGCATCTATAACATGCATTCGTACATCCATCATGTATATTCCCGTATAGGGGAGATATTTTAATGGAAAGTCGCTTACCGGGTGTCAGTGAGTAAATAAGATATTGCTGTACCTGTGTTGTTCAGAAATATGATGCCCAGTTTTGCAACTGCGAAAATATTTCATGTATTTGATGACGGCTGTTGTCGCCGCAGTGCCTGTGCCTTCGGACATGCAGGAATAGTTTATCTACAGGTTTCGATCAGTAAATTTGCGAGTGTCGAAATATGTGACATAAATGGCCGTATCTTTTGAGCGCATTGATGCAGAAGGCTAAATTTCTCACATTGTCAACGACCGTACACTTTAGTATGTGACATAAACTTCAACTTGATATCTCTGGAGTTTTCTGATAAGAAGGGTCTTAACGGTCACTTAGACTGAGAGACACACAGACAGACAGATATACGAGCAACGAAGTGATCATATTAGGGTTCCGTTTAACAGACCGAGGTACACAGAACTACGAAAATAATTGCTGCTACACACCTTCTATAAATAATGACTATTCTGAAAGCCTTCAAGTAGATAGTGATAAAATAAAAAATCGAAAATTGCTTTATTAGTGTATTGTCTACACTCAATTAAAGTACTGAGTTGCATCCTGCGTGGCTTATACATAATAATTTACGTGCAAAATTTTGATTCTCTCGTAGTGTCTTTTGTGACACAAAAAAATATGGTCACAAATGTACACTATCTTGAGAAACATTTGCTGTGGTAATTCAGTCATTAATGGGAAACTGACATTGTTACTTTGTGAAGATTATAGTTTATTTCTTTCTTATGTTTATCATCTCTTATATACTAGTGTCTACTGTAAAATAGAAAAAAAAAACTTTCAAATTTGGTCTCAAATCTTATTCCGGTACTTTTTAATGCAGGTAGTGCTAACCCACATCAGTCGCGACAATGTTACAAATAAACTATTTTCAATAAATTAATAACAACATTTTTTACCCATGTCGTAGATTACATAGTTAACAACGTAATGTAACAATTAGCAAGAAAAGTAACATGTAAGTCCACTGTATTTTAGGATTTACGGATTTAATCAAACAGTTCACACAACATATCAAAATTATGCTATCGTGTGTTAAAACTTCTTTACGACGACGCCTTAAAGTGTCCGACAACTTAAAAAGCACGAGCGTTATGGACTTCGTTTGAATAATACGATAGCATCAAATGATCACAACGTCGAAATCCCCATAACATACACGATATGAAATCAAAGTGCGCACTCGCCGTTATCGGGATTTCACTTAGCACTACGAGTGTGAACGTAGATCTGCAGAGAATTTCTATGCGCGTATGTGGTGTGCTGATTATCAAATCCTTGTCGGGTTTCCAGCCGGATCAAACTGTCATCTGAGCACAATATTTCAGCGGTCCACTCGCAAACGACTGTACCTTTATATGCATCGGAAGTACAACAGCGCATGCGCTAGGTACAGTGCGCACGCGCTCATTCATTCCTGCTGCCCCCTGGCGCAAAGAGAGTTGCAGCGCCTCCAGTGGTGAATACTGTTGAAAACGATATATCGTTATAATTGATTGTTCATAGCCGTCCGATTCAGATGCCGTTGTTTCATCATGTCTTATAAAACAGGATTCCACGTTCTACTTAGCGATGCAATTAACGCCATTGTGTATGTGCTTTGTCATGCTATGGATTGTTGAAGAAAAAATATAGGAGGTCCATTTAAAAAAACATAAGTTTGTGTTAAGAAACGCATATGCTTTCGTTTGAGAATGTTTCCAAATATGTACATTCATGGGCCCCAGCCCTACATTGATACCGGTGAAAGTCGTTTTCCAACGGCTGTTATTGTTCCAGAGATATTTTGGGTGGACAAGATAGCTGGGACACCCTGTATATATATCAACTGAAGTATGGGATACAAATATTATGGACGTGGATCTTTCCGCCGTCGGTAGTACTACAATCCGTGTAAGAAGAGGCTATTAGTAGTAGCGGAGGCGAAAGAAACAACACATGAAAAATTTGTATCCCGTAATTCAGTTGACCTGCATACTTAAGCTGAACAACAGGATACTAATTCTAACGATAACGAAGAAAACGACGTGCGTTAAACTTTTATCCCGAACTGCAGTTTACCTATACAGCTCGACTGAAGCTAGAAATACAGCCCGTATATATGTGACGTGAGGTATTCTATGCTACCGCTACTTCCATCCCTTTTTCCCCCTTTATTTATCACAGAAGTACTACGACACAAACAAGCGATATCCTTGAAATTAAGGTCGAAATATTAATGACCTTGATATACGAGGTGCATTCAACTTCTAAGGCCTCCGATTTATTTTCTAATTAACTACTCACCCGAAATCGATGAATCTGGCGTTACTTCTCGACGTAATCGCCCTGCAGACGTACACATTTTTCACAACGCTGACGCCATTATTCCATGGCAGCGGCGAAGACTTCTTTAGGAGTCTGTTTTGACCACTGGAAAATCGCTGAGGCAATAGCAGCACGGCTGGTGAATTTGCAGCCACGGAGAGTGTCTTTCATTGTTGGAAAAAGCCAAAAGTCACTAGGAGCCAGGTCAGGTGAGTAGGGAGCATGAAGAATCACTTCAAAGTTGTTATCACGAAGAAACTGTTGCGTAACGTTAGCTCGATGTGCGGGTGCGTTGTCTTGGTGAAACAGCACACGCGCAGCCCTTCCCGGACGTTTTGGTTGCAGTGCAGGAAGGAATTTGTTCTTCAAAACATTTTCGTAGGATGCACCTATTACTGTAGTGCCCTTTGGAACGCAGTGGGTAAGGATTACGCCCTCGCTGTCTCAGAACATGGACACCATCATTTTTTCAGCACTGGCGGTTACCCAGAAATTTTTTTGGGGTCGGTGAATCTGTGTGCTTCCATTGAGCTGACTGGCGCTTTGTTTCTGGATTGAAAAATGGCATCTATGTCTCATCCATTGTCACAACCGACGAAAAGAAAGTCCCATTCGTGCTGTCGTTGCGCGTCAACATTGCTTGGCAACATCCCACACAGGCAGCCGTGTAGTCGTCCGTCAGCATTCGTGGCACCCACCTGGATGACACTTTTCGCATTTTCAGGTCGTCATGCAGGATTGTGTGCACAGAACCCACAGAAATGTCAACTCTGGAGGCGATCTGTTCAACAGTCATTCGGCGATCTCCCAAAACAATTCTCTCCACTTTCTCGATCATGTCGTCAGACCGGCTTGTGCGAGCCCGAGGTTGTTTCGGTTTGTTGTCACACGATGTTCTGCCTTCATTAAACTGTCGCACCCACGAACGCACTTTCGACACATCCATAACTCCATCACCAGGTGTCTCCTTCAACTGTCGATGAATTTCAATTGGTTTCACACCACGCAAATTCAGAAAACGAATGATTACACGCTGTTCAAGTAAGGAAAACGTCGCCATTTTAAGTATTTAAAACAGTTCTCATTCCGTCCGCTGGCGGTATAATTCCATCTGCCGTACGGTGCTGCCATCGCTGGGACGTATTGACAATGAACGCGGCCTCATTTTAAAACAATGCGCATGTTTCTATCTCTTTCCAGTCCAGAGAAAAAAAATCGGAGGCCTTAGAACTTGCATGCACCTCGTATATCTGCCATATTTTTTCTCTATGTATTCCTTTCAGCTGTTACATCTGTGTAAAAAATGATCTCTGGCAAATTCTGACGTCATTGGTCAAAGCCGAAGGGTTGTATCTTGTTCTTTAGTAGACCCCCACATACTAAGTTATTGAACTCCATTGACATATATATGTGTGTGTGTGTGTGTGTGTGTGTGTGTGTGTGACGTAACCTTAACTTTTCCGAAATGAAATTAAATGTTAATGAAAAATGCAACTTGCCAAAGATGCACCTTTGTCTTGGTCTCACACAATGATTAAGAATGCACAATCCCTACTATTAACGATAGCCGCGAGGTCTTAGGCGCCTCACCAAGTTTCGCGCGGCTCCACCCGTCGCTGGTTCGGAGGAGGAGGAGGAGATTAGAGTTTAACGTCCCGTCGACAACGAGGTCATTAGAGACGGAGCGCAAGCTCGGGTGAGGGAAGGATGGGGAAGGAAATCGGCCGTGCTCTTTCAAAGGAACCATCCCGGAATTTGCCTGAAGCGATTTTAGGAAAATCACGGAAAACCTAAATCAGGATGGTCGGAGACGGGATTGAACCGTCGTCCTCCCGAACGCGAGTCCAGTGTGCTAACCACTGCGCCACCTCGCTCGGTCGCAGGTTCGAGTGCTCTCTCGGTCATGGGTGTGTGTGTTGTCCTTAGCGTAAGTTAAAGTAGTTAGACTAAGTAGTGTGTAAGCTTAGTGACCCATGACCTCAGCAGTTTGGTCCCACAGGAACGTATCACAAATTTCCAAATTTCCTACAAGTAAACATACATCACTTTCAACATAAAGTCATGATTTTTTAAATTGCATATGCTTATTTTTTTCTACCAAAATGAAAACTATAATTAATTATGGCAGACTTGGTTTCATGCTCTTGGACCTTATACCTTCTGGAGTACTTAGAGTACAAATAATGGAAACGGTGCCGTAGTTTCTGGCGTGATGCTGTAATAATGTAATGCGGGTTGCCTCGCTCGACGCATTACGACAGGAACTGTGGTGCCATTGGCATCCAGTAAATTATACGTGTTTCAGAAGGTAAGGTACGAAGCTTGGAATAGTAAAAAGTAGTCTGTCGTCACTAATTGTACCTCTAGTTTTCATTTCCGTGGAAAAAAAAGTTACATGTGCCATTTAAAACAACATAATTATGTGTTGAAACTGATGTGTGGTTACATTTACGAATTGTTCATTTCTGTCCACTGCTTGAACGCCTGACTGGCCGATTACATTTTTCGCATTTTGTTTCGTTTCTGAAATACAAGATGTGGCAGAATAATGTGAGATATCACATACGTATTCGTTAGCATACGGATTATTTATAGCATTTCTTGCCAGTATTAATATTTCAGTTAGCATGCAGAAACATGAATGTCTTGGCATAATTGTATCCAAAAACTTTCGTTGGTATTATATCCTTTTAAAATAATAAAAATGCTCTTTTCTTCAGTGATAACAAATGCTTTATTGTGCCTCACGCAACAGCCGTCATAATAAAATGTCAACGAACATGCAGCCTCACATTTGGAATTTGGTCATGGAAGTCACCCTTCTTTCATTCTTTTCTTGGTGACAATGACTGGTAGCGATCCTTTTGTTCAACAGGTAATTTGTTGATTCGATTCTATACTAGATGAGTATCTGCTATTGCCCAGCGAATTATTTATTCCCTATTCTATTAGCCCCTCTCTGCCTTCCCCCCAAACTCTATCTCCTCCGCCATTGTCTATGTCTTTCTCCCACATGTGTCTGTCCATCTGCTCCTTCCCCCTCTATCCGTTTGCTCCTCCCCTCTCTCTCCATCTTCTCCTCCTCCCTCATATTACATTTCCTCCTGGCCCCTATGTCTCTTCCTCACCATCTGCTCCTCCCCGCTTTCTGTTCTCTCCTTCTATTTCCTTTCTTGTCCATTTCCCGCTCCCCGTTTTTGTCCACCTCCTCACCCTTATCAGTGTTCACGTCCTCTTTCCCCTTTCCTCTCTGTCCATCTCCTCCTATCCTTATCTCTCTCCATGTTCTCACTCTCCACGCTAAGACGAGGTTGCTGGTTCTTACCCCTACAGTATTTCTTTCCGGATAGTAAATAACGTGTGTAGCAAGTTTGGATGAAATCGATCCAAGAGCTTAGGAGCTTTTAACCGCAGCCTTGCGAGCATATTCACATGTCACATATGTTTCATACACAGGGCGAAGAAAAATTCGTGCACTCGGACTTCGCAGTGCGGTTCCTCACATACTGCCTATACTAAAATGGCTGTCACAAAATTTCGGCCTACTCATATTTCGAGCAGTAAATGGACGTTAAAGATAGGCAATCTGACAAAACTGTAACTATTTGTATGGTAAATTCCTCTGTCTGCATGTACAGCACTGCTGTGCAGTTGGCCCAGTACATAGCGTTTTGGATTAGCACGCACAAGGCCGAGGGTTCGATTGTTGGTTGAATATTATACGTTTTTATTTGCTAAAAGTAGTATGCGTGGAAAGTTATCTGGCGTCTTACTCGTCATTCAAAGTACAGCGATTACAGTGGGTCTTCTACAAAACATTTTCATTTACATACTAAAAATACAGGAATGGGTGTACAATTGTTTTCAGTCGTCAGCTTTTAAAGGAGCTATTTGCACGTGTCGGACGCTAATTGTTTCGCAACACTGCGTCTGCTATATACCAAACCTTTTTTCTGTGTACCCTCCCCCATTGGGGAGCTGACTGCAGATCGATTCTACTGCCGCCAACATACCGGGTGATCAAAAAGTCAGTATAAATTTTAAAACTGAATAAATCACGGAATAATGTAGATAGAGAGGTACAAATTGACACACATGCTTGGAATGACATGGGGTTCTATTAGAACCAAAAAAATACAAAAGTTCAAAAAATGTCCGACAGATGGCGCTTGATCTGATCAGAATAGCAATAATTAGCATAACAAAGTAAGACAAAGCAAAGATGATGCTCTTTACAGGAAATGCTCAATATGTCCACCATCATTCCTCAACAATAGCTGTAGTGGTTCAAATGGCTCTGAGCACTATGGGACTTAACATCTATGGTCATCAGTCCCCTAGAACTTAGAACTACTTAAACCTAACTAACCTAAGGACATCACACAACACCCAGTGATCACGAGGCAGAGAAAATCCCTGACCCCGCCGGGAAGAACCCGGGAACCCGGGCGCGGGAAGCGAGAACGCTACCGCACGGCCACGAGCTGCGGACAATAGCTATAGTCGAGAAATAATGTTGTGAACAGCACTGTAAAGCATGTCCGGAGTTATGGTGAGGCATTGGCGTCAGATGTCTTTCAGCATCCCTAGAGATGTCAGTCGATCACGATACACTTGCGACTTCAGGTAACCCCAAAGCCAATAATCGCACGACTTGTTGTCTGGGGACCTGGGAGGCCAAGCATGGCGAAAGTGGCGGCTGAGCACACGATCATCACCAAACGACGCTCTCAAGAGATCTTTCACGCGTCCAGCAATATGGGGTGGAGCGCCATCGTACGTTCCAGCCAGGCTGGGGATGATGCGATTCTGTAACACATCGACGTACCTCTCACCCGTCACGGTAGCAGTTACAAAACCATAATCACGCATTTCCTCGAAGAAAAAAGGCCCGATAACGGTAGATGTGGTAAATCCAACCCATACCGTGACTTTCTCGTCGTACAGTGGAGTTTCCATGACAGTTCTAGAATTTTCGGTAGCCGAAATTCTGAAGTTGTGGGCGTTGACAGACTCTCGGAGCGTGAAATGAGCTTCGTCGGCCCACAACACGTTACTCAACCGATCGTCATCTTCCGCCATCTTTTGAAACGTCCACACCGCAAATGCCTTCCGCTTCACTAAATCGCCAGGTAACAGTTCATGATGTCGATGGATTTTGTACGGATAGCATCGGATGGTACGCCTAAGTGCCAACCAAACAGTAGTGTATGGAATGCCGGTGCGAGGTGCGAGTGCACGAGCGCTGACTTCCCCGTGCATAGACGAACCCGCTACAGTGTCCATTTCTTCCTGAACTGTCGCAGCAGCATTACGCCTTGTGCTCGGTTGGCCACTACGGGGTCTATCGTCTAAACAACCCGTGGCTCCGAACTTCGAAATCATTCTCGCCACAGCTGCATTTGTCAACGGAACCTTACCCGTTCGAATCCCCTTCCTATGGCGATAGGATCGTAACGCTGAACCAGGACATTCGCCATTCTGATAATACAGCTTCACTAAAAGCACCTTTTCAGGTAACGTCAACATTCTGCGACTGCTGGCGCCTCTGATTCTCTCTGTCATTACAGCTCCTTTTATACACGATTGTAATGCGCAGTCGCTGACGTTTTGCTCTCCAGCGCCATTTGTCGGACATTTTGTGAACTTTGTTTTTTTTTCTAATAAAACCCCATGTCATTCCAAGCATGTGTGTCAAGTTTTACCTCTCTATATACATTATTTCGTGGTTTATTAAGTTTTCAAATTTATACTGACTTTTTGATCACCCGGTACATTTCGCTTAGGGACAACGAAGTTAAGATACGAGAAATTAGGGCTCACGCGAGGCGCATAGACAGTCGTTTTTCACTCGCGTTATCTGCGAGTGAAACAGAAAAGGAAGTGACTAGTAGTTGTGCAGTGTACCACCTGGAACGCACCACACGATGGCTTGTGGAGTATGTATGTAGATGCAGACTGGATAAGGGCAGTATCCGAAGACGGACGTAACAAACGCCTTACAAACGGAGGAAAATAAGCCCAAAATGGGCCCAGGTGTCCAGTCCCAGCGGCGGCCTCGGCCGCACGGAGCTTTCCCCCCGCCGGTCGATAAAGTGCGCCGTCCATTCCGCTGCCGGCCGCTCAATCGACAGAAATTGCCGCGTCAATTATTCAGGCCGGCTAGTGGGGAAGGCTGTTTGGACGTCACTCACCAAGGAACCCGTCGCTTTCTGTGCGAGCCGCTGCCTTGCTCCGCTCGCGCGGACGTGCACGTATGCTTGTGAGCTGGAAGTTTTGCGCGCGCTCGTCTGTGTGTATGTCTCCGTATGTGTGGCACAGCGGAAGCTTCTGGTGGTGTCAGGCGGAGACCTGGAAGGACGAAAGCCGGGGCGGAAAAAGGAGATCGGAATAAAGACTGTGAACGGGCGGACGGAACGAGCGCATGTCCCTGGGCGCAACATCTCATTCTGCAGCTTCTCGGCCCGGGTGGGGAGGGAGGGGGGGTTGGAGGATGTCTCACTTGTTGCATTTATGAGGGCAGGGGAGCAGAATATCGTAGAGGCACTCCTGGTATAAAATTCTGACATCTTTTATATTGCAGCGAGCGGTCCGTCTGCAGTCGATTTGCTCTAGAGAGCTCTTTGTAACATTGTATGAGCTCTCGCTGCTTTCAGTTCACCCATATTATGTTTTAATTTTTAATGATTTTACTCAACTGCAAGTAAAATGTAAAATTAATACCCTTAGTACGCACATTATGAGAAAAAGAAACACGCTGAGGTGACAAAAACCATGGGGCAGCGATATGAGCATATAGAGATGGCGGTGGTATGGCTAACGCCATACACTTCCGTATAAGGAAAGTATGGCCATCCTTTTCCCATGCATTTGCCGCCGTCCGCAGTTCAGGATTGACTGAAACCGCGTCACGTGACATCAGCAGCCAGTGTGGACCCAAGCGTTACGTGTGAAGCATAGTAAGTGTAAGTTTGATTTCTTAATAGAACCCAGTACGTTGTCCTCAATGGTGAGTGTTCATCGGAGGTGAGCGTATCATCTGGAGTGCCCCAGGGAAGTGTGGTAGGTCCGCTGTTGTTTTCTATCTACATAACTGATCTTTTGGATAGGGTGGATAGCTATGTGTGGCTGTATGCTGATGATGCTGTGGTGTACGGGAAGGTGTCGTCGTTGAGTGACAGTAGGAGGATACAAAATGACTTGGACAGGATTTGTGATTGGTGTAAAGAATGGCAGCTAACTCTAAATATAGATAAATGTAAATTGATGCAGATGAATACGAAAAAGAATCCTGTAATGTTCGAATACTCCATTAATAGTGTAGCTCTTGACACAGTCGCATCGATTAAATATTTGGGCGTAACATTGCAGAGCGGTATGAAGTGGGACAAGCATGTAACGGCAGTTGTGGGGAAGGCGGATAGTCGTCTTCGGTTCATTGCTAGAATTTTGGGAAGATGTGGTTCATCTGTAAAGGAGACCGCTTATAAAACACTAATACGACCTATTCTTGAGTACCGTTCGAGCGTTTGGGATCCCTATCAGGTCGGATTGAGGGAGGACATAGAAGCAATTCAGAGGCGGGCTGCTACATTTGTTACTGGTAGGTTTGATCATCACGCGAGAGTTACGGAAATGCTTCAGGAACTCGGGTGGGAGTCTCTAGAGAAAAGGAGGCGTTCTTTTCGTGAATCGCTACTGAGAAAATTTAGAGAACCAGCATTGCATTTCGCGGAAAGACCACAAAGATAAGATAAGAGAGATTAGGGCTCGTACAGAGGCATATAGGCAGTCATTTTTCCCTCGTTCTGTTTGGGAGTGGAACAGGGAGAGAAGACGCCAGTTGTGGTACGAGGTACCCTCCGACACGCACCATATGGTGGACTGTGGAGTATGTATGTAGATGTAGATGTATTTTCGAAGTTCTAAGTAGAATAACGCATGTGATATGCCTTTGGCTGTTCATTTCGAGGCGAAAAGTGAGGAAAACTGCACATAATTCCCTCCGAAGGGAGAGATGCAACAAAATTTAGAATATTGGTTGCAATGGGAAAGGTTGCAGGAACTCGACTTAACCATTCACTTAATTTTATTAATTTCTGGCCTCTCGTCTTTGTCTCCTTTTTTACATTTCTGTCACTTAGTTTCCAATCCATTCGAACAGCAAAAACAATCAGAAGAAATAATACACTCCTGGAAATGGAAAAAAGAACACATTGACACCGGTTTGTCAGACCCACCATACTTGCTCCGGACACTGCGAGAGGGCTGTACAAGCAATGATCACACGCACGGCACAGCGGACACACCAGGAACCGCGGTGTTGGCCGGCGAATGGCGCTAGCTGCGCAGCATTTGTGCACCGCCGCCGTCAGTGTCAGCCAGTTTGCCGTGGCATACGGAGTTCCATCGCAGTCTTTAACACTGGTAGCATGCCGCGACAGCGTGGACGTGAACCGTATGTGCAGTTGACGGACTTTGAGCGAGGGCGTATAGTGGGCATGCGGGAGGCCGGGTGGACGTACCGCCGAATTGCTCAACACGTGGGGCGTGAGGTCTCCACAGTACATCGATGTTGTCGCCAGTGGTCGGCGGAAGGTGCACGTGCCCGTCGACCTGGGACCGGACCGCAGCGACGCACGGATGCACGCCAAGACCGTAGGATCCTACGCAGTGCCGTAGGGGACCGCACCGCCACTTCCCAGCAAATTAGGGACACTGTTGCTCCTGGGGTATCGGCGAGGACCATTCGCAACCGTCTCCATGAAGCTGGGCTACGGTCCCGCACACCGTTAGGCCGTCTTCCGCTCCCGCCCCAACATTGTGCAGCCCGCCTCCAGTGGTGTCGCGACAGGCGTGAATGGAGGGGCGAATGGAGACGTGTCGTCTTCAGCGATGAGAGTCGCTTCTGCCTTGGTGCCAATGATGGTCGTATGCGTGTTTGGCGCCGTGCAGGTGAGCGCCACAATCAGGACTGCATACGACCGAGGCACACAGGGCCAACACCCGGCATCATGGTGTGGGGAGAGATCTCCTACACTGGCCGTACACCACTGGTGATCATCGAGGGGACACTGAATAGTGCACGGTACATCCAAACCGTCATCGAACCCATCGTTCTACCATTCCTAGACCGGCAAGGGAACTTGCTGTTCCAACAGGACAATGCACGTCCGCATGTATCCCGTGCCACCCAACGTGCTCTAGAAGGTGTAAGTCAACTACCCTGGCCAGCAAGATCTCCGGATCTGTCCCCCATTGAGCATGTTTGGGACTGGATGAAGCGTCGTCTCACGCGGTCTGCACGTCCAGCACGAACGCTGGTCCAACTGAGGCGCCAGGTGGAAATGGCATGGCAAGCCGTTCCACAGGACTACATCCAGCATCTCTACGATCGTCTCCATGGGAGAATAGCAGCCTGCATTGCTGCGAAAGGTGGATATACACAGTACTAGTGCCGACATTGTGCATGCTCTGTTGCCTGGGTCTATGTGCCTGTGGTTCTGTCAGTGTGATCATGTGATGTATCTGACCCCAGGAATGTGTCAATAAAGCTTCCCCTTCCTGGGACAATGAATTCACGGTGTTCTTATTTCAATTTCCAGGAGTGTAGAATGGTTTAATGGTTATTTGATTACAAAATAGAAATATTAAGAGATAAAAATACCACTGTTAGCACATAAAACGAAAAATAGTGAGTGGTACCATACAAAGTTATAATGACTGGTAAAAAATTTGTCCTGATTGATTGTACAGTGTAGTTTGAACTTATATCTGCGGTGCTCATAATAATAAAATGTACTTGTTCCACACAATGTAATGAACAAAAAAAAATGCACTAGGCAAGTACCGAAGCTACGACCTTTCATTCGATAAACTTTAACGTTACCAGGAGACTATTATTACTGTCGACAGGCGGCCGTTAATCTACATTATATTATTACGAATACTGTTGTCACTGTTTCCTACAGCTTACCTTTGATCGTATTCTCTTGTCCTTTCGCTATCATTCTCCTAATGTCACAGAACAATTTGCAGACAAAATTTTATGGGATAGAGCTGGCAAAAATATAAAGCACGCGTAATTATATAGGAACTTTCATCAATTATATTTTCTAAAGTAACGCGCATATAGCCGGCCGTTGTGGCAGAGTGGTTCTAATCGCTTCAGTCCGGAACCGCGCGACTGCTAGGTCGCAGGTTCGAATCCTGCCTCTAGCTTGGATGTGTGTGATGTCCTTAGGTTAGTTAGATTTAAGTAGTTCTATGTTCTAGGGGACTGATGACCTCAGATGTTAAGTCTCATAGTGCTCTGAGCCCTTTGACCCATTTTGAACCACGCATATATATTTGAATCCGATCCTTTATTTGGTATAACTAAAGAGACACTTGACGAATTTTCGTAGTACCGAGTAGCAGGAACAAGAAGTACGTCGATATAGAGCTTTAAAGTATTGATGTATTTTTTCTTGCACTTGCAAACTAATATTGGTTCCCTTTTGTCCTGCTAGCTACTATATAGGGCCATTTTAACGCTAATTACGAAAACAGGTGGTCAAACTGGATACCGCAACAATAACTGCGAAATCTGATTTCGCTATTAATAAAGGATAGCATGCATGCCGCAACAAATGCTTTTAGACTCATTTAGCTTAAATTTGTTGAGATTTTTTGTTGTTGCTAAATATCCGATATGTTCAGTTTGAAGCCACAGATCAGTTCTAGAAGTGCATTAGACGGTTGAGTTTATTTCCTTCATACACACGGCTAAATATGCTGCAGAATTCAATGTATCACCATCGGCGCAGTGGGCCCAAAATGGCGGCCACTGGCAAGTTGGCAGTACGTTCCCTATACAGAACTTTATAACTCAAGGTATAAGAGGGCAGTGCTTTGACAGAGCAGTCATTTGTGCTCAAGTGCTTCTTGTGACAAAATTTTCCAATGTCGTTATGTCCATACGAATGGAACTATTAAACGTGGAATGGTAGTTGGAACTAGACGCATGGGGCATTCCATTTCGCAAATCGTTAAGGAATTCAGTATTCTGAGATCCACAGTGTCAAGAATGTACCGAGAATACCAGATTTCAGACATTACCTGTCACCACGAACAACGCAATGGCCGATAGCCTTCACTTGACGACTGACAGCAAAGGCCTTTTCGTACATCTACATATACATCTACATACATACGCCGCAAACCACTGCACCGTGTGTTGCGGTGGGTACCCCGCACCACAGCTTGTCCTTTCCTCTCCTGTTACACTCGCAGATAAAGCGAGTGGAAAACGACTGTCTATCCGCCTCCGCTTGAGCCCTAATTTCTCGTACCTTACGCGGTCCCCATCGAAATTTACGTTGGTGGCAGTAGGATCATTCGACAGTCAGCTTCAAATGGCAGTTCTCTAAATTTTCTCAGTAGAGTTCTTCAAAATGTCCTCTTCCCTTCATGGAAGAACAGTTACGAGTGTTAACTGACAAGCAATACTGCGTGAAATAATCGCAGAAATGAATGTGGGACTTACGAAGAATGTATCCGTTACGACAGTGCGGCGAAATTTCGCATTGATGAGCTATGGAAGTAAACGAGCAACGCGCATGTCTTTGCTGACAGCACCATTTCGCCAGAATCACTTCTCCTGGGCTAGCGACCATATCGGTTGGACCCTTTTTTTTTTGGTCATCAGTCTACTGACTGGTTTGATGCAGCCCGCCACGAATTCCTTTCCTGTGCTAACCTCTTCATCTCAGAGTAGCACTTGCAACCTACGTCCTCAATTATTTGCTTGACGTACTCCAATCTCTGTCTTCCTGTACAGTTTTTGCCCTCTACAGCTCCCTCTAGTACCATGTAGTACCATGGAAGTCATTCCCTCATGTCTTAGCAGATGTCCTATCATCCTGTCCCTTCTCCTTATCAGTGTTTTCCACATATTCCTTTCCTGTCCGATTCTGCGAAAAATCTCCTCATTCCTTACCTTATCAGTTCACCTAATTTTCAACATTCGTCTATAGCACCACATCTCAAATGCTTCGATTCTCTTCTGTTCCGGTTTTCCCTCAGTCCATGTTTCACTACCATACAATGCTGTACTCCAGACGTACATCCTCAGAAATTTATTCCTCAAATTAAGGCCAGTATTTGATATTAGTAGACTTCTCTTGGCCAGAAATGCCTTTTTTGCCATAGCGAGTCTGCTTTTGATGTCCTCCTTGCACCGTTATTTTACTGCCTAGGTAGCAGAATTCCTTAACTTCATTGACTTCGTGACCATCAACCCTGATGATAAGTTTCTCACTGTTCTCATTTCTACTACTTCTCATTACCGTCGTCTTTCTCCGATTTACTCTCAAACCATACTGTGTACTCATTAGACTGTTCATTCCGTTCAGCAGATCATTTAATTCTTCTTCACTTTCACTCAGGATAGCAATGTCATCAGCGAATCGTATCATTGATATCCTTTCACTTTGTATTTTAATTCCACTCCTGAACCTTTCTTTTATTTCCATCATTGCCTCCTCGATGTACAGATTGAAGAGTAGGGGCGAAAGGCTACAGCCTTGTCTTACACCCTTCTTAATACGAGCACTTCGTTCTAGATCGTCCACTCTTATTATTCCCTCTTGGTTGTTGTACATATTGTATATGACCCGCCTCTCCCTATAGCTTACCCCTACTTTTTTCAGAATCTCGAACAGCTTGCACCATTTTATATTGTCGAACGGTTTTTCCAGATACAAATCCTATGAAAGTGTCTTGATTTTTCTTTAGCCTCGCTTTCATTATTAGCCGTAACGTCAGAATTGCCTCTCTCGTCCTTTTACTTTTCCTAAAGTCAAACTGATCGTCACCTAGCGCATTCTCAATTTTCTTTTCCATTCTTCTGTATATTATTCTTGTAAACAGCTTCGATGCATGAGCTGTTAAGCTGATTGTGCGATAATTCTCGCACTTGTCAGCTCTTGCCGTCTTCGGAATTGTGTGGATGATGCTTTTCCGAAAGTCAGATGGTATATCGCCAGACTCATATATTCTACACACCAACGTGAATAGTCGTTTTGTTGTCACTTCCCCCAATGATTTTAGAAATTCTGATGGAATGTTATCTATCCCTTCTGCCTTATTTGACCGTAAGTCCTCCAAAGCTCTTTTAAATTCCGATTCTAATTGTGGATCCCCTATCTCTTCTAAATCGACTCCTGTTTCTTCTTCTTCTATAACATCAGACAAATCTTCACCCTCATAGAGGGTTTCAAAGTATTCTTTCCACCTATCTGCTCTCTCCTCTGCATTTAACAGTGGAATTCCCGTTGCACTCTTAATGTTACCACTGTTGCTTTTAATGTCACCAAACGTTGTTTTGACTTTCCTGTATGCTGAGTCTGTCCTTCCGACAATCATATCTTTTTCGATGTCTTCACATTTTTCCTGCAGCCACTTCGTCTTAGCTTCCCTGCACTTCCTATTTATTTCATTCCTCAGCGACTTGTATTTCTGTATTTCTGATTTTCCCGGAACATGTTTGTACTTCCTCCTTTCATCAATCAACTGAAGTATTTCTTCTGTTACCCATGGTTTCTTCGCAGCTACCTTCTTTGTACCTATGTTTTCCTTCCCAACTTCTATGATGGCCCTTTTTAGAGATGTCCATTCCTCTTCAACTGTACCGCCTACTGCGCTATTCCTTATTGCTGTATCTATAGCGTTAGAGAACTTCAAACGTATCTCGTCATTCCTTAGTACTTCCGTATCCCACTTCTTTGCGTATTGATTCTTCCTGACTAATCTCTTGAACTTCAGCCTACTCACTACTATATTGTGATCTGAGTCTATATCTGCTCCTGGGTACGCCTTACAATCCAGTATCTGATTTCGGAATCTCTGTCTGACCATGATGTAATCAAATTGAAATCTTCCCGTATCTCCCGGCCTTTTCCAAGTATACCTCCTCCTCTTGTGATTCTTGAACAGGGTATTCGCTATTACTAACTGAAACTTGTTACAGAACTCAATTAGTCTTTCTCCTCTTTCATTCCTTGTCACAAGCCCATATTTTCCTGTAACCTTTTCTTCTACTCCTTCCCCTACAACTGCATTCCAGTCGCCCATGACTATTAGATTTTCGTCCCCCTTTACATACTGCATTACCCTTTCAATATCCTCATACACTTTCTCTATCTGTTCATCTTCAGCTTGCGACGTCGGCATGTATACCTGAACTATCGTTGTCGGTGTTGGTCTGCTGTCGGGTCTGATTAGAACAACCCAGTCACTGAACTGTTCACAGTAACACACCGTCTGCCCTATGCCGGCCGCGGTGGTCTAGCGGTTCTGGCGCTGCAGTCCGGAACCGCGGGACTGCTACGGTCGCAGGTTCGAATCCTGCCTCGGGCATGTGTGTGTGGTGTCCTTAGGTTAGTTAGGTTTAAGTAGTTCTAAGTTCTAGGGGACTTATGACCTAAGATGTTGAGTCCCATAGTGCTCAGAGCCATTTGAACCATTTTGAACCTCTGCCCTACCTTCCTATTCATAACGAATCCTACACCTGTTATACCATTTTCTGCTGCTGTTGATATTACCCGATACTCATCTGACCAGAAATCCTTGTCTTCCTTCCACTTCACTTCACTGACCCCTACTATATCTAGATTGAGCCTTTGCATTTCCCTTTTCAGATTTTCTAGTTTCCCTACCACGTTCAAGCTTCTGACATTCCACGCCCCGACTCGTAGAACGTTATCCTTTTGTTGATTATTCAATCTTTTTCTCATGGTAAACTCCCCCTTGGCAGTCCCATCCCGGAGACCCGAATGGGGGACTGTAGTGTCACCGCCAGACGCCACACTTGCTAGGTGGTAGCTTTAAATCGGCCGCGGTCCATTAGCACATGTCGGGCCCGCGTGTCGCCACAGTCAGTATTTGCAGACCGAGCGCCACCACACGGCAGGTTTAGAGAGGCGGACTAGCACTCGCCCCAGTTGTACGACGACTTTGCTAGCGACTACACTGACGAAGCCTTTCTCTCATTTGCCTAGAGACAGTTAGAATAGCCTTCAGCTAAGTCCATGGCTACGACCTAGCAAGGCGCCATTAGCCTTACAGTGCTTGTAATTAGAGTCTCATTTGTATAGTCACGAGCGATGTACCACAAGGATGAATTAAAGTTAAGTAAACAGACGCTACGTACTTTTCTTTAGTTCATTAATAACGTATCCTGTTCCAGACTTCACGCCTGTCGGCGTGTGTGTACGCATGCCTTTCGGTTACCCGTCACTGTGGACTGGCTGTCTTGTCAGTCCACTACAGGGGACTATTCCGGAATCTTTTGCCAATGGAGAGATCATCATGACACTTCTTCAAATACAGGCCACATGTCCTGTGGATACACGTTACGTGTCTTTAACGCAGTGCTTTCCATTGCCTTCTGCATCCTTATGTCGTTGATCATTGCTGATTCTTCCGCCTTTAGGGGCAATTTCCCACCCCTAGGACAAGAGAGTGCCCTGAACCTCTATCCGCTCCTCCGCGCTGTTTGACAAGGCCGTTGACAGAATGAGGCTGACTTCTTATGCCGGAAGTCTTCGGCCGCCAATTGGACCCTAGACAACAGGAAAACCGTGGCCTGGTCAGATGAGTCCCGATTTCAGTTGGCAAGAGTCGATGGTAGGGTTGGAGTGTGGCGCAGACCCCACGAAGCCATGAAGCCTAGTTATCAACAATGCACTGTGCAAGCTCGTGGTGTCTCCGTAATGGTTAGGCTTTTTACATGGAATGCACTGGGTCACCTGGTCCAACTGAATCATTCATTGAGTGTAAATGGCTATGTTCGCCCACTTGGGACCATCTGCAGCCGTTCATGGACTTCATGTCCCCAAACAACGATGGTATTTTTATTAATGACGGTGTCCCATATCACCGGGCCACAAGTGTTCGCGATTGATTTGATGAACATTCTGGACGGTTCGAGCGAATGATTTGACCACCCAGATCGCCCGACATGAATTCAATCGGACACAATCAAGAGGTCAGTTAACGCTCAAAATACTGCACCGGCAACACTTTCACAGTTATTGGCCGATATAGAGGCAACATGGTTCAATATTTCTTCAGGGAGCTTCCAACGACTTGTTCAGTCCATGACACGTTGAGTTGCCCCTATGCCGGAGAAAGGGAGGTTCGACTCTATGTTAGGAGGTATCAGAAGGCTTTTGTCAACTCAGTGTATACGTGACAGCGACATCATCCAAGATGACACTTCGCGTACGCGGAGGATATTTTGAATAACACTCTTTTGTAGTTACCATGCCTGACACCAACATTTGTCTCTCCCTTTACTATTTGAAGTAATACGACTGGCCTGGCCTGCATAGGTATTTTGTACCAATAGAAACTTCGAGAAAGTAGACCGAAACTCTATGCCTGCCTAGACTCTAACTCATAAGCACCAGAGTGCGTGTGTAGTATGATCTGTTTGACAGAACCCACCTCTACATATTTACCGATCGACTCACGCACTGGAAGGTTCGATGAAATAATTATTGTTTGGATGGCATGTGACATATACAACATGTATGGCTTCTCGAAACTTCTTGCACGTGTATTTATGTTGCTGCTTTCAATGGGCACTAAACTGAATAGTAAAGTGTTTTTTTTTACAAAATTTATAAGTCGAAATGAAAATAATATTACACAGTGCGACTGTTCTCAGGTGTTCTCAGGTATAGTTCGCTACCCAAACACACACTTAAATGTAACGGGATTCCTTTAGTATGTGAGACTTGTTACCATTGGCCATTGACTAACTGTTTCTTTACTGAATCCAAGATTGTAACACAATGAACAACATTTTTTTTTACCTTATCTGCAGCGTGTGCATCCGAGATCATGCGTTCATTCGTTCATAAATTAATCATACTTCGTTGTTGTGACCCGCTAATATCACTCTGTTTCAAAAACATAGTATCAGAATAGTGAATTAGTTGCGCTGTAGAAGCTCACTCTTCTACGCATCTGATGCTGTTCATTGCTATCCAACGACCATAAATTATATCTGTCACTATCGTTATTGTTATTCTTGTCATTATTATTATTATTATTATTATTATCATCACTGTTACAGCAACAGTAATAGAAGTACTGCCAGTACTAACTTTACTAGTTCATAGTTTTATTTACTCACATTGTTACTACAAACACTCACATCGTTTTACTCGTAATACCATTTATCATATTAAAATTGGTATTACTTAGGTAACTATAATGTAAAAACGTACTGCATGTGTGAAACCCTGTTCCTATGTAGGAGAGGGCCTGATGACCCTACCCAGATGAACTTAAATAAATAAATAAATTATTACGACACATCCCACCTACGCATCACACCACCGAACTCAATTCAGATCTAGCGCTTCACGAAGATGGTCTGACACGTGCTCCAACATCTGTCTTTCCCTGCCTCACCCCAACTGCATCAGCAAACCACTACTACACTCCTGGAAATGGAAAAAAGAACACATTGACACCGGTGTGTCAGACCCACCATACTTGCTCCGGACACTGCGAGAGGGCTGTACAAGCAATGATTACACGCACGGCACAGCGGACACACCAGGAACCGCGGTGTAGGCCGTCGAATGGCGCTAGCTGCGCAGCATTTGTGCACCGCCGCCGTCAGTGTCAGCCAGTTTGCCGTGGCATACGGAGCTCCATCGCAGTCTTTAACACTGGTAGTATGCCGCGACAGTGTGGACGTGAACCGTATGTGCAGTTGACGGACTTTGAGCGAGGGCGTATAGTGGGCATGCGGGAGGCCGGGTGGACGTACCGCCGAATTGCTCAACACGTGGGGCGTGAGGTCTCCACAGTACATCGATGTTGTCGCCAGTGGTCGGCGGAAGGTGCACGTGCCCGTCGACCTGGGACCGGACCGCAGCGACGCACGGATGCACGCCAAGACCGTAGGATCCTACGCAGTGCCGTAGGGGATCGCACCGCCACTTCCCAGCAAATTAGGGACACTGTTGCTCCTGGGGTATCGGCGAGGACCATTCGCAACCGTCTCCATGAAGCTGGGCTACGGTCCCGCACACCGTTAGGCCGTCTTCCGCTCACGCCCCAACATCGTGCAGCCCGCCTCCAGTGGTGTCGCGACAGGCGTGAATGGAGGGACGAATGGAGACGTGTCGTCTTCAGCGATGAGAGTCGCTTCTGCCTTGGTGCCAATGATGGTCGTATGCGTGTTTGGCGCCGTGCAGGTGAGCGCCACAATCAGGACTGCATACGACCGAGGCACACAGGGCCAACACCCGGCATCATGGTGTGGGGAGCGATCGCCTACACTGGCCATACACCACTGGTGATCGTCGAGGGGACACTGAATAGTGCACGGTCCATCCAAACCGTCATCGAACCCATCGTTCTACCATTCCTAGACCGGCAAGGGAACTTGCTGTTCCAACAGGACAATGCACGTCCGCATGTATCCCGTGCCACCCAACGTGCTCTAGAAGGTGTAAGTCAACTACCCTGGCCAGCAAGATCTCCGGATCTGTCCCCCATTGAGCATGTTTGGGACTGGATGAAGCGTCGTCTCACGAGGTCTGCACGTCCAGCACGAACGCTGGTCCAACTGAGGCGCCAGGTGGAAATGGCATGGCAAGCCGTTCCACAGGACTACATCCAGCATCTCTACGATCGTCTCCATGGGAGAATTGCAGCCTGCATTGCTGCGAAAGGTGGATATACACTGTACTAGTGCCGACATTGTGCATGCTCTGTTGCCTGGGTCTATGTGCCTGTGGTTCTGTCAGTGTGATCATGTGATGTATCTGACCCCAGGAATGTGTCAATAAAGTTTCCCCTTCCTGGGACAATGAATTCACGGTGTTCTTATTTCAATTTCCAGGAGTGTATATTGTTCAAAAATTAATAAAGTGATCTAATATTTTCTTTGTGCTGCAGTGCATTGTCCTGTTGGAACAGCAAGTTCCCTTGCCAGTCTAGGAATGGTAGAACGATGGGTTCGATGACGGTTTGGATGTACCGTGCACTATTCAGTGTCCCCTCGACGATCACCAGTGGTGTACGGCCAGTGTAGGAGATCGCTCCCCACACCATGATGCCGGGTGTTGGCCCTGTGTGCCTCGGTCGTATGGAGTCCTGATTGTGGCGCTCACCTGTACGGCGCCAAACACGCATACGACCATCACTGGCACCAAGGCAGAAGCGACTCTCATCGCTGAAGACGACAGTCTCCATTCGTCCCTCCATTCACGCCTGTCGCGACACCACTGGAGGCGGGCTGCACGATGTTGGGGCGTGAGCGGAAGACGGCCTAACGGTGTGCGGGACCGTAGCCCAGCTTCATGAAGACGTTTGCGAATGGTCCTCGCCGATACCCCAGGAGCAACAGTGTCCCTAATTTGCTGGGAAGTGGCGGTGCGGTCCCCTACGGCACTGCGTAGGACCCTACGGTCTTGGCGTGCATCCGTGCGTCGCTGCGGTCCGGTCCCAGGTCGACGGGCACGTGCACCTTCCGCCGACCACTGGCGACAACATCGATGTACTGTGGAGACCTCACGCCCCACGTGTTGAGCAATTCGGCGGTACGTCCAACCGGCCTCCCGCATGCCCACTATACGCCCTCGCTCGAAGTCCGTCAACTGCACATACGGTTCAAGTCCACGCTGTCGCGGCATGCTACCAGTGTTAAAGACTGCGATGGAGCTCCGTATGCCACGGCAAACTGGCTGACACTGACGGCGGCGGTGCACAAATGCTGCGCAGCTAGCGCCATTCGACGGCCAACACCGCGGTTCCTGGTGTGTCCGCTGTGCCGTGCGTGTGATCATTGCTTGTACAGCCCTCTCGCAGTGTCCGGAGCAAGTATGGTGGGTCTGACACACCGGTGTCAATGTGTTCTTTTTTCCATTTCCAGGAGTGTATAATATTCAATTTGTAAACAATGCGCGTCCACAAAAAGTCACTATGGATTTGTTACTGTCGATGAACAGTTTTACTTGATACAATACGGCATAATAGACTCATCAGATTGTACAGTTGACTATAGACTTTCATAGACAGTTCTGGCATGGTCCTGTTAGGTCGCAATATGGCCTGATAATAGAAACGATGCTCTCCTCGTAGGCGATAATTGCAGAGTGGGACGAGCGACGCTGCGTTCTGACGTAAGCAAGCTGCCGGCAGCAGCGCTGTATGGAAAATCTTGAGGTCGCGTCCACGCTCACGTTCAAAGGGGCTCTGAGCACTATGCGACTTAACTTCTGAGGTCATCAGTCGCCTAGAACTTAGAATTAATTAAACCTAACTAAGGACATCACACACATCCATGCCCGAAGCAGGATTCGAACCTGCTACCGTAGCGGTCGCTCGGCTCCAGACTGCAGCGCCTAGAACCGCACGGCCACACGCTGACGTTGTCATTCGTTGTTGTGTCTGGGGCCGACCTTCTTGTGGTCCAGTTGTGAGGTAGCAACGTAGCAACTGTAATCTTGGACCTCTCTCTCGGGACGGTACCACAGGTAGTTATCCTGCTGGTAGATGCCATTGGTGCCAGGGAACACATAAAACGCGAAGGGATGCATACGGTTTGCAGTAGTGTTTACGTAGTCAAGAGCAGTCACGGTGTCTGATGTTTTTACCGTAGGTGGCATAGAAGCACAGGCGAATGTCCCCCATAGCACAATGCTGGCACCAGAGGCTTGCATCCACGACGCGGTTCAAGTTTCGAACAAATTATCGCAGGATGACACTATATTTGCACACGACTTGGTATACCAATGAACGTTATTCGTCCCAGCGGCGACACGTTTGCACTAATCTATGCCCCAATATAGATTATCCTGTGCGCACTACACTCTTAAATGACGATGTGGTTGCTTCAACATGGGAACACTATGAGCGCTGCTGAGTATCACACTGAGTGGTGCGCTCCGAAACACTTCTACCGGCAACAGCATTGTACTCTGTCGTCAGTTTTGCCACACATCGCTTTTTATCCTGTTATACAGAGCGGGAAAGGTCTCGACCTTCACACTCTGTGAAGAGACTTGGAAGTCCAGTACCTTGTCACCTACTTATGGTTTCACCATTCGTCAACGACTTTCCAAGGATGTTCACGACAGTATAACGTGGCCAGACTGCCAGCTTTGCCGTTTCTGAAACGCGCATTCACAGGCAGAAGGCCATTACAATCTGCCCTTTGTCAAAGCAGTTGTTGCAGTGAATTTGCACTATTCGTCTCTGTTCCACTTACATGCGCTGCCATATTCAATCTCTCTGCAGGCAGTGGCCGTAATGTTTTGGCTCGTCACTACAGGGCTATTACAAATGATTGAAGCGATTTCATAAATTCACTGTAGCTCCATTCATTGACATATGGTCGCGACACACTACAGATATGTAGAAAAACTCATAAAGTTTTGTGCGGCTGAAGCCGCACTTCAGGTTTCTGCCGCCAGAGCGCTCGAGAGCGCAGTGAGACAAAACGGCGACAGGAGCCGAGAAAGCGTATGTCGTGCTTGAAATGCACTCACATCAGTCAGTCATAACAGTGCAACGACACTTCAGGACGAAGTTCAACAAAGATCCACCAACTGCTAACTCCATTCGGCCATGGTATGCGCAGTTTAAAGCTTCTGGATGCCTCTGTAAGGGGAAATCAACGGGTCGGCCTGCAGTGAGCGAAGAAACGGTTGAACGCGTGCGGGCAAGTTTCACGCGTAGCCCGCGGAAGTCGACGAATAAAGCAAGCAGGGAGCTAAACATACCACAGCCGACGGTTTGGAAAATCTTACGGAAAAGGCTAAAGCAGAAGCCTTACCGTTTACAATTGCTACAAGCCCTGACACCCGATGACAAAGTCAAACGCTTTGAATTTACGGGCGGTTGCAACAGCTCATGGAAGAGAATGCGTTCAGTGCGAAACTTGTTTTCAGTGATGAAGGAACATTTTTTCTTAATGGTGAATTGAACAGACACAATGTGCGAATCTGGGCGGTAGAGAATCCTCACGCATTCGTGCAGCAAATTCGCAATTCACCAAAAGTTAACATGTTTTGTGCAATCTCACGGTTTAAAGTTTACGGCCCCTTTTTCTTCTGCGAAAAAAACGTTACAGGACACGTGTATCTGGACATGCTGGAAAATTGGCTCATGCCACAACTGGAGACCGACAGCGCCGACTTCATCTTTCAACAGGATGGTGCTCCACCGCAGTTCCATCATGATGTTGGGCATTTCTTAAACAGGAGATTGGAAAACCGATGGATCGGTCGTGGTGGAGATCACGATCAGCAATTCATGTCATGGCCTTCAGGCTCTCCCGACTTAACCCCATGCGATTTCTTTCTGTGGGGTTATGTGAAAGATTCAGTGTTTAAACCTCCTCTACCAAGAAACGTGCCAGAACTGCGAGCTCGCATCAACGATGCTTTCGAACTCATTGATGGGGTCATGCTGCGTCGAGTGTGGGAGGAACTTGATTGTCGGCTTGATGTCTGCCGAATCACATATCGAACATTTGTGAATGCCTAAAAATACTTTTTGAGTTTTTGTATGTGTGTGCAAAGCATTGCGAAAATATCTCAAATAATAAAGTTATTGTAGAGCTGTGAAATCGCTTCAATCATTTGTAATAACTCTGTAATTAGCAGCTACCATCAACACTGCTTCAGTGCAGTGCAGTAGATGAAATCCACAGTTAGACAACATATTTATCCTCACAGCATTCCTGCTGCGATAGCGTGTAAACTACTTCGTTGATCGGACCTATTCTTTCACTACGTCTCTAATGATCTGCAAAATGCAGTATGAGACGTAGCGGCCATGCTACTCTCAAAGTTTCAAATTGTCTTAGCCACATTGTTTATTGATTGGGACTGACTGACGCATTTCGATTACACATCAGTTTCAAAGGGGCATATAAAGGCATATTAAAACACTCCATACACTGAACGTAAGGGAACATAGTAGCTAGATATCTGCTACGAGCAACAGACAAGTGCAAACACTTCGGTGTACAATCTAAACGCGTAAGGCAATTCCAATCACTACACAGTCTGCCTGAGGCAGTTCGCAATTGTAAATATTTCTCCTGCCTGAATATTTTGTACAGTTTACTGCATAACAGCAAAATGCAAATAATTTGGTACCATTTTATTATCTGCTGAAATTTTTTCCAAGGCACCGTCGAATAACCATCGTAAATGACAGTCACGTACATGGAAATAACGTAGCTGTTCGTCCATTTCTTTTATGATTATTAGTCGTGCAACATCACAAAATTCTTATAATTCCAAGCAAAGAATTATCAGTAAAATCTTTTACTGTATGGTTTTAAAGATCGTACGTAATGGAAAGATAAATAAATTTGTTGATGTGCGATACATAGCTTTATAAATCAAATGCTGGCAATTATTACCTGATTTTACACTTCTTCGTTTCAACCCGGTAGCAGTATTACAATGGCACAGAAAGAAAACTATTTTTGCTTTGTAAACAGCAGCTGAAATGCTGGTCTTTTCTTGTTAGTGAACCTCTCACATAATTTGTGAACTCTGCTTTTCTGGCACATTCCGTGCAGGTACTCATTCCCTGGAAACAAATTCGTATTTCGTAGACTTCAAACAGCTCTATCCGATAGTACACATAAATTACAATGTCTTGGTAACTAATGTACGAGGAATTGTCTGTAACAAATATTTATAGAGGGAAAAGTGAAAGGAATCGGTAGGGAGAGAATTGGAGTGAAGGATGACCTTAAAAGAGAACGAACATAAAAACAGGTGGAGGAAGATATTCAGAACAGGACACGTTGGTGAGTCTCCAGGTGAAAGCTATCATATGACAGATAAACTAATGTAGAAGACTGTATGAGGAAAATTTGTTCCGTAATCGCATTCATCTTGGAATTACATTTTAAATAGCTTGTGTATACTTACCGTTTACTTCAATAAATATCGTGAGTTTGTGAGTGTTTTGAAATATCATACATATCTTTGTTGTATAGGGTTTTGTGCCCTTTAGAATCAATTAATGTCACACTTCTTTCGTTGTTTATTAATTTATATCCAGTTCTGAGAAGGCTTTGACTCATGAGACTCGAACTGCAGGGGTTGGTGGTTAATTTCCTCGTGTCTGGCTGTCGATCAGCGATCGTACCTACATTGATCGATGAGTTATTAATGTGTTCGTGAAACGAACAAACTTTATGAAGTGTCTGAAAGGGTAAAATGTCCAAAAGCTGCAATCTGTGCTACTGTAACACTTCGCATAAATCTTTCACAGTTCTCTTGTTCACAGAGCGAAGTAACGCTACGTATCGTGCACCAGTACCTCAATAAGTTACTGCTGTCGACGGAAACAGTATCGTGACTGTAAAATACAAAAACATGATAAATATTATCGGGAAGTTAAATAAAAAAAAATAACTTCCCGTTTCCCAGGCGACTGAAAATAAATGTAGCGTGTTTGCAGCCACTAAAGTTATTCGTAGAAGTATTCGTAGGGAAATTCGTACTACTTGCAGCTATAAGCACTTATCTGAGCAGTACAGATTCCATTTAGTACCACGAGGTTACCCAAGTTTAGGTAGTAATTAGTACATTTTTTACCAATCACACAACCCAATCGACTTTGTGCTTTTTTCACTCCCACCTTCGTTACTTCCAGGTAATCATACGAAATGATTATTTCTTGTTCGAACTTCAACGAAACATACAAAACTTTTTTTTGTTTTTTGGGAAACTGAAATAATACACTGCTTGCATTGTTCATTTCAACTGAAAGTGACTAACCTAAGTTTCCTCATAAGAGATAATTCGATACAAAACTGTTCGACCTTCAAAGTACAATCTCTGTTTAACCTCTGCTCTACCGTCGCCTTTTGCGCTTCACATCATCAGACAAAAGTGGAATATCAGTGGCACAAAAATTTTATCTCTCGTTTAAATCACTAATGAGATTTCGCAGAACTTACATTTGTGTAATCGCTGTGGTACCAGGACGTACTATATGTAACGTGATTATCTGATTCACGAGAACCTGTCGCAAGTATTACATGTCCTTCTAGCCTCATTTATAGATATTTTCGGTCTTCCTGTTCTTCGAGTGTTGTTTGTGCTTCCACGTTCTCCTCGGAAATGATTAGAGTAGATAGAAGCTGTAAAACTGTCCACCGTTAATTTGTCGCAGTTTTCGCAACTTCTAAGTCGCGTCGCTTGAAAATAGCGGACGCTATGGATGATTCTTACTCATACCGTCAACTACTAAGGCGCGCATAAGTTTCATTTTTGTGGTAACATCAAGTTCTTTAACACACTATTTACGTAATGAACTCCTTAACTACGCAATGAAAAATGTAAGCTCGCATTGGAAGCAGCCTGCGTTCTCTTATAAACAAAAAAAGAGAAGAAAGCCTGGCAGTCAGAGATGATACACAAAGTACTTAGCAAATCAATAAAACAAAAACTAGACAGAGGTAATCATTACGGAAATTTTGGGTTAAACGAATAATATTTAGAGGTAAAAGCATAAAATACATCACAGCACATTCTGACTTGTTCATGAACAGAACTTGAGCGTGACATAAACAGTAATGCGCCTTCACTTTCAGGATGGTATAACTAGTAAATAAATGTAAGCTTTCATGGCATCTATTCTACGGAAAGCTATCATCTCATGCCTTCTAAGCGGTTAAGAGAAATCAGAAACGAATACAGATAACAAAATATACATTTTAAGGGTGTTACTTTACGGTTCTTAATCACTGGGGAACACCAAATAAATGCTCCGCAAGGGAAGTTTGGGTAAGGACTCTGCTGAGGTTCTTTATTATGCGACGCTGATGGGAGAAATTGAATAATTAGAGAAACACAAGATCAGGAAAACTTTGAAAAACGTTACTGCACACACAAAAGCTGTGCTGAATCAATATGAGCCGAGATGGCCAATTGATGAGCTCGAATTTAAATTTATTTAAGATAATGGCACTATCCTCGGACTTCTACGTGGTACAATCCATGTGAACTTTCTAAAAAAGCAAGCACTTCAATACTGATCAATTTTACTAGAATGACAGACGCAATCCCTTCTGTGGCGTTCAGAGAGGAGAAAGAGATAGTACGCAAATCTTTCTTCAATCAAAGTTAACTCCTTGCGGGTTCCAAACACACGTGGTTTATCACGAAAACACACACACACGCACAAAAGAATATCATCTCAAACAATTAGTTTGTCAGTCTAAAACAAAATGACAAACACATTGCACCGGCAGCTTTTAAAAGAAAAAGGAAAGCTTGTGAATGCCCTCGTTCCATCTGTGACGCTTCTGATTGATCTACAACCCATGTAGTTCACCACGCAAGGAAAGTATCAGACAATTGAGCAGTCTCGTTAGGAACTGCGAGCAAAACACCTTATCCGTCACATGAGAGGAAAGAAATTCCCATTAATCACTTACACAACTCCCTGTGATGCCCACAGAAGACACAGTAGCTTCTAACGGGTCCTCAGATGATTAATAGCTACACGAGCAGGATGGCCGCACGTGTAGATTTGTAAGTAGGCTGTTTATGTTTTCTTTATGTAAGTTTGCTGTTTATGTTTTTTATTGGCAACGTTACATAGCACTCTGTATGAAAATCACTGGCTGTGCTATGTGGCTAGTATGTGGCTAGTTTGAATTGTTGTCTGCCATTGTTGTCATGAACTGCTATAGCTGGATGCGAACAGCGCATAGCGCTGGGCAGTTGGAGGGGAGCCGCCAGCAGTGGTGGATGTGAGGACAGAGATGGCGGAGTTTGAAATTTGTAAAAATTGATGTCATGAGCTGCTGTATATATTATGACTATTGATGACTATTAAGGTAAATACAGTGTTTGTTCTCTATTAATATCTTTCATTTGCTAACTATCCCCATCAGTAGTTAGTGCCTTCAGTAGTTTGAATCTTTTATTTAGCTGGCAGTAGTGGCACTCGCTGTATTGCAGTAGTTCGAGCAGCGAAGATTTTTGTGAGGTAAGTGATTTGTGAAAGGTATAGTTTAATGTTTGTCAGGGCCATTCTTTTGCAGGGATTTTTGATAGTCAGATTGCGTTGCGCTAAAATTATTGTGTGCCAGGTTAAGCACAGTCTTGTACAATTGTTCTAAGTGGACGTTTCATATGTATAAATTGTTCAAAGGGGACGTTTCATATGTCGACCCTTAGCCTAGGATACCTCACTGGAATCTTCTGATTTTTTCTTGTAGTTTGTGTATTTAGTGTAGCTTTTGTTTATTGCTAGCGCGTAATTGTAGAGAGAATCTCCTTTGTAGTTGCAGTCTTTCATTGTTGTAATGTAAAACAGTTGTGGCATGCATGTAGATTTGCAACAAGTATTTCGCAGCTGCGCTTGTAATTAACTACATATTATTTTCAGTGCTATGTTAATGTGTTCTCTTATTTTTGCTATTCAAATTGTGCTTTTCTGTGTTATCGTGTGAAATATTGTCACAATAATGGCGTGTGAAAAACGTAACACTCGGCTCCAAAGTAAACTGAGAAACGACAGTGAAGACGAAAGCAATGTGTTAGCGCCACTGTATAATGAGTTAACTAATGTTCAAAGTAGTAATTTGGTAACTGTGCATAGGGAAATGGAGCGGGCGTCAAACAATGGCGTAGACAGTCAAACAGGTAGTGAACAGGGAAGCATTATCGATCAATCGGTCGGCAACAGCTCGCCTCAGGAATCCGAAATGACAGAACACAATATTGCAAATACTGTAGACTTAGGTTTTGGGTCCTCACCGGTTTCTCAAATGAGTCAAGACACATTTTCTGCTTGTCAAAATGTGAATGCTGCCGGTGAAAACGCACTGCCAAAAAGCATAGAGAAACAGATTCCAGACACTAATACATTATTATTGCAATTAATGCAACAAATGGGACAAAATCTTCAAAAGTTAGACACAATGGAACAAAATCTTCAAAAGTTAGACACAATGGAACAACACCAGAGACAAACACAGCAAAAGTTAGACACAATGGAACAAAATCTTCGGAAGTTAGACACCACACTTGAACAAACACGTGAAGATTTAACTACTGAATTACATAACATTGAATCGAAATGTCAAAAAGTCTGTAATGACGTAAAAACACAAATTTGTGAGCATTTTCAGCCTATTTTTTCGCGGCATGAAAATGCATTACAGAATCACGAAGCAGCCATAAAAGAGCTGCAAACCATTGTTCATGAAAATCATGAGACCTTGTGGGCTAAAATTGACTCAGTTGCATCTACCGATTCGGTTACGCAACTGGCAAAAACTCAGGACAACTTAAAGAACACAGTAGATTCGATTTCAACACAAATGGACACTTTGAAACTTGGTTCAGAAAAACACACTGAGGAAATGCGTTCACTATCGGAGAAAGTAGCTGAACTTTCGGATCAGGTCACTAACTTATCTACAAAGGTAGATGATGATCTGAATGACACAAGACCCGTAGCCTTCACTGACACAGAAGAGTATGAACAAATTAGAAAATTCAAACAAAATCAAAATCAAATCAACACACAGTACAAAAGAGAAATGCGGGTAGTACAAGATCAGCTGACACAGGTAATACAAGAATTACGTATTTCAGAGGACACTCGCGCTCCAACACGGGAAGAGGAACTTAGGAATACGCAAAAGCCACAAAATAATAACACAGGGCATTTCGGTAATTATGAAAGAAATTGGCAAGGTACACCGAATTTTGAGATGGAACCGCCGACACGATATGCTACTCGCCGACACGATGATTTTGACTATAAGCTGTTCATTACTACACGTAAATTCAAAACATTCAAGAATTCTGCCAACGACATTCATCCACAAGCGTGGCTCCATCAATTCTCTCATTGTTTTCCTCCCAACTGGTCATTAGAACACAGATTAGAATTTATGTGTGGATATTTGGAGAATGAACCAGCTGTAAGAATGCGATCGGTCATTCACGATTGTCACAGTGAAGGAGATTTTTATCATGCCTTCCTCTCAGCATATTGGTCTCAAGCCACACAGGACCGCGTAAAACATAGCATCATGATGATGAAACACTTTGAACAATCTGAATTTTCCAGTCTTGTGAAATATTTTGAAGACATGTTGCACAAGAATCAATACCTGTCAAACCCATACAGCCCCTCAGAACTCATCCGCATTTGCTTAATCAAACTGCCTGAACATTTGAGACATATTATTTTAGCAGGACGTTGCAAAGACGACATTGAAGCTTTTCAGGGACTGTTACAAGAACTGGAAATTGACACAGACAGTCGCGGGATGCGAAAACAGGAAAACAATCATTACAGGTCACATCCGTCACAATTCCGTGACGACAGAAACAATAAATGGCCACGACAAACCTATTCTTACAACGTAAATCGTGACCAAAACAGACACCACCCATATGATAACCACTGGCAGAGTAATAGTTACAGGGAAAGATCACCTTTCCGCGGTAATGACTATCACAGAGACAATCAGAGAAACAGACAATATGGGAACCAAAATAACTATTATCAAGGGAGACAGAATAACTTTAGACGCCACGGTCCAGCGCGTAGTTACGATTCAAGGAGAAATTCTCCACCATGTGACCGACAAGAAAGAAACTATGGAAACTATCGACATGACGACAGACGATATGATCGTAACGACAGACCTGAATTGCATCAGAACTGGCGAGATTTAAACAGAGCAGAGCACTCTCGTCACGATGAATTTGTAGAAGTTAGGTCTCCAAATCCCAATAACGACGCGCGCCAACAAAGAGACAATAGGCGATGACTCACACCACTGGCAGCCACAAGACGTACTTATGAAACTGATGACGCAGCTGCCGTAGCTAGTAATTACGTAAAAATGGAAGACATTAGGGACATCTTACTCCAGGAACACGACGTAACACGTAACACCATTGCATATCCTGTGATTCACATAACTGTAAATGACGTAGAATTTACGGCAGTACTTGACTCTGGCAGTCCCATTTCAGTAATTAGCGAAACAGCTTTTAGCAAATGCAACAAAGCGAACGATTGCCCCACACTTCCGTTACGTAAGATTAAATTACAAGGTGCAATCTTTGGAAAAAGTGTAGATGTACGCCAACAAACCAACTTAGAATTCTTTTGTCAAAGCCATAGCTTCTCTATGAACTTCCTTATTGTTCCATTATTGTCGACGGAAATTATACTGGGAGTAGACTTTTTGAATGAATACAAAGCAATTTTAAGCTTTCACGATGCTGAAATAAGTTTAGAGAAAGAAGGTAAGTCAATAGCTTTGAAATTTGAAGACTGGCTCTCAAACCATGATGAGGAAATTAATCGGCTTTACCTTCTGTTAGATAACAGTTCGGAATTTTCTACGGAACTAGACACTAACAATCACTCTGCAAGTACTGACAGGGATGACATCGACGGCATATTTGAAATTGATGAGTTAATTCAGAATAAAATTCAAACAATTGAGAATTGTAATGACACTGATAGGCAGGACCTTTTTGAGATTTTACAAGCACATTCCACAGTTTTTACTCACAAAACAGGAACAATCAAGGGATTTCAATACCAATTTCGTGTTCGTGAGCATACTAAATTTTGTGTTAGACCATACGTAATTCCGGCACATTATAGGGACCGTGTTAGAACAGAAATACAATCTATGCTTGACGAGGGCATTATTGAGCCTGCAGTAAGCTCATACAACAATCCATTACATGTTGTTGAGAAGAAAAATGGATCGATCAGGCTTGTTTTAGATTCGAGACAAATCAATACTATCATTATTCCTGAAACAGACAGGCCGCAGACGATGGAAGAACTTCTTCAAAATTTTAATGGTGTAAAAGTGTTGTCTTCCATTGATCTCAGATCCAGCTTTTATCAGATCGAACTTCATCCAGAATGCAGAAAATACACAGCTTTCCTTTGTTTCGGCGTTTGTTATCAGTTTCGGAAACTTCCTTTTGGTTTGAACATTTCTTCGGCAGCATTCATTCGTGGGTTAAATTCCATATTACCTGAGTTCTTAAAACGTCACATAACCTTATATGTGGACGATATTCTAATAGCAGAAGCTTCATGGGAACAACATAACCGCATCCTCAACAGTTTGTTACGTATTTTTGCAGAATCTGGAATTACAGTTAACTTGGAAAAGTCAGAATTCGGTAGGTCAAAGGTGAAGTTTTTGGGACACATCATTTCTTCTGAAGGCATTCAGCCGGATCCTGAAAAGTTAGAAGCAATCAGAGCCATTCCAGTTCCATCCACAAAAAGACAAGTCCGCAGTTTTCTAGGTCTCGTAAATTTTTACCGTCGTTTTCTGAATATGCAAATTCTAGTTACACCAAAACTTTGTTCTCTCACTGGAAAAAATACTATTTGGAACTGGGACGAACAAGCACAGTTGGAATTCAATTCTTTGAAAGAAGCGTTACTTCACGCGCCAATACTAGCTCATCCAGATCTGTCACAAGATTTCTGCCTTAGCACAGATTCTTCTAAAGTCGGTCTTGGTGCCCACTTATTTCAAGAAGCCATAGAAGATGACATTACTGTTCAGAAAACCATTGCTTTTGCTAGCCGAGTGCTAACAAAATCTGAAAAAAATTATTCCGTTACTGAATTAGAAGCTTTAGCTATCGTTTGGGCATTTAACAAATTCCGTTTCTTTCTTTCTGGTAAGCACGTAAAAGTATACAGTGATCATCGTGCATTACAATTTCTTATGTCTTCAAAATTAAATCATGATAGGTTAAAACGTTGGGCATTGTTTCTGCAAGAATTCCGCTTCACTATAGTCTACATTCCCGGCAAGGAGAACATTGTTGCGGACGCGCTGTCACGCGCACCGGCTGGGCTTGAGAAAAGTAACACAGAAGGCAACCTCGAGAAAAATTTCAGTATTCTTTACATTCAGAAAGTCGCCTTTGAAAACTTCATCACCACATCTTTAAAGGACATTGCTCATGAACAAGATAAAGATCCGATTTGGAAAGATATCAAAAGTAAATGGCATGAAAAGACACACACTCAGATTCGGCATTATTACCTGGTTAGAAACAACATACTCTTCAAACGCTGCACTGTTGATGACAAGCTATGGGTACTTTGCATTCCAGACGATTTTGTTAATAAGCTCATTTGGTACATTCATTTCAGCTACGCACATTTTGGTCCACGAAAATGTTATCATATTCTTCGAACGACTTGTTATTTTAACAATATGGAAAAGCGAATTCGAAGAGTCTTGTCTATTTGTAAACTTTGTCAAAAGGCGAAACTATCTACTATCTCACATCGTGCTCCGTTGTTTCCTATTATTCCTTCCAAATTAAAAGAATTTGCTGCTGTTGATCTCTTGGGACCCCTTGTCACAACATCGAATGGATTTTCGTACGTTCTAGTCGCTGTTGAACTTACTTCAAAATTTGTTTCTTTCACTCCGTTACGTAAAGCCACTGGACGGTCTGTATCCAACGCCTTTGTTAAAAATTTCTTACGTGAAGTTGGACACGTTAGTAAAGTCATTTCAGATAACGGACCGCAATTCAGATCTGCTGTTTGGTCACGCATGCTTCGGAATCATAGAATCAAACCTGTTTTTATTTCATTGTATTCACCACATTGTAACCCGTCTGAACGGATTATGAAAGAAATCAATAAGCTTTGCAGACTTTATTGTCACAGAAAGCATCAGCATTGGGACAGATATTTACACTTATTTCAAAATGTGCTGAATGAAATGCCTCATGATTCCACTGCTTTACCACCTACTCTTGTACTGAAGAATGAAGAACCTCCGAACAGAATCAGAGAGCTTGTACCTTTCCCGAATACACGTAAACTTCGACACAAAGACATAATTGATTTGGCTCTAAAAAATATAAAATCTGCAGCAGACAAAAGGAGAAAACTACACGGTAAAGCAAATGCAAAGAAATTATATATTGGTCAGAAAGTTCTCATTAAAGCTCATTCATTGTCACATAAGAAGAAACACTTGAGTCACAAATTCTTTCTAGTTTACAATGGACCTTACAGAATCCGACGTATACCACATGATAATTGCGTTGAAGTTGAAACTCTGCGTACTAGGAAGAGTAAAGGTTTACACCACATTTCTCATGTCAAACCATTTATTGACAGATAATCTGCTTTTTAACTTAGTCTTTGCAATTTTCACTTCACGCTACTTGTACAATTTGTCACACTGAGAAACTGTTAACATGCAACATTTTGGTTTGCTTACGAGTGGATTCTGGATTTGAGGTGCTTTATGTGAAATGCCAGATGACACAGTGGTTAGTTTATGTTGACAGCTACACGATTATATCACGATGTTACTAATGAGTGACAATTTACAATGTGCTTTTGCGGTGTATCTGTTTTATATCTGCACAGTTTTTTTGAATTCTTCTATAAAGTGAGACATGTTTTAGTGGTGACCTTTGTGCTATTGCTACAAGGAGACAGCCTTTTCGTAGGACAACAATACGTTACAGCACAGTACGTTCTTCACCACGACAATAAGCGTAATAACTAAGAAATCTATACGCAAAGCATTTCACTTTTGTGTATCATGAGGTAAGTACATTGACTTCTGCAGAACTTAGCTTTCGGAGGACAATGACTACGACACTTCCCAGAGATTATCTTACAGCAAGACGCACATTTAGCGCTACAGGACACGTATTTGAGTGATTAATTTTGTACTTAAAACATTTATTTTTAGAGATTTTTGAATTACAAAGATAGTTTTTCGTGATACATTTCATTCCATTGCTGTAAGCTGTAATACCTGAGGATACAATTACAATAAACCTCAGGGGGGTACACGCCTACTTTGTGTACCATGTGTTTGGCAAGCACAAGGAGCCCTAGCTAATATGGTATTTGCTTATACAATTTAACACATCGGTACCATATTTCTCTAACACATAAATTACACAGCTATCTGATCATTTAACAGAGAAACAAACATTTTTTTTCTACGTCAGTGACACATGTTTACGCAATTACAGAGTTGGATTACTTCACACTTACGAAATTGTATTTTGTCTGAACTGTGTGAACTGTTCATATTTTTTGGTACCATTGTGATACTATGAAAGCTTTGAATGATGTATTTTGGTATGAGATCATAATTTTTAAAGTACGTTTGAGGTAGATGACACTACCGAAATGAGCAGAGAATTTTCTTTAGGTTTTGAAATCATTGGAGGAAGCTATGACGTTTTTGACATTTGACTGAGGTGTTATGATGTTATTTTTACGACGACGATGTGTATTATGCTGTTGAGGTATGTTTATGTCAATAAAATTCTTGACCTGTGAAATGTTTTTATATGAGACTGTCACTGTAGTGGAAACTGCTGTCGTAAATATTTCCATAAGAATGTTAAGTGACCACCTGCATGTGCGTCGTGGGCACACAGCTGTGTCAGACACCTGGAGAACAAGCCATTAGTTTGAGTGCCTCGTTAGAAGCACAGGTAGAAAAAAACAGAAAGGGAAGGCCATTGTACGCGCTACTGAAAGCATACTGTGGAGCTCGTAATTTATGATATTTATTGAAATGCCTAATGAAACGATGCGAAACATTTCACAGCTATTGTCTTGCTAGTTGAGAAAAATGCCATATGGCTTGCTTTATGTATTTATTTACATATTTTGTTTAATATCAAGTTTCTAGCTGCACTGCAGCATTGGTTAAAATAAAATTTAATATATGTACTAATATAAATATTTTATGCCTACAGATCCAGTAAATAATTTTATGATCTATCCAAAAAATGAGGGAGCACAAAAAGACATTTCCCTTCACAGGAATTGCATAAATTATTTTTTTATGATTTGGTAACTTATCTACTAGCGTAAGTTTTTGTGATGCATCACTCTAATGTTAAGATGTGACATAGGTATTAGACATGGCCATTTTAGTGTAATATTTTTTCTGCTTGCGCTATGTCATGTTTAGGTATAAGTTGCTGCTGTTTGCCAGGCATAGTGTTATTGAATTTGACTTTTGCTAATTTCTTAATGCTGCTTGCTTTGCAAATCTGCGTTTTTTTTTCATTGCTGTTTATATTAACTGTGTTTTGTGATGCTGCATTGCCTCGTCCCTTGGTATATATCTGAGCTCAGTAGATTTAAGTTAGCTTAAGAGGGGGTAGACTATATAAGAAACTGACTATGGAGAATAGGTAAAGTATGCATTGCAAGGTTACATGAAAAAGATTTGGGCCCAAATGAGTGTTGTACAATCAGAAATAATCATTTTGAAAGAAATATGAATAGAATACAGGAAGGAGGTATAGGTAGGATTTTCTTGGAAATAAATGATGAGGTAAGCAATGTGTGAACATATAAATACAGAAAGCATGCTTAGATAGGATTTTTTTGGTGGAAACAAATGTTGAAATAAGACGAAAGATCTATCGAATGAAGTTGTGGGGTGGACTGCAGTACCAAATGTTACACTGAAAACAAACCCTGTTCTTTCCTTTTGTGTTATCCCACTATGTGTTTGGGTACCTGTGTGTATTTGTGTTTTTCCTGTCTTTATGTGTTTAGCTGATGAGAGCTATGCTGTAGAATTTTTCTAATACTCTGTTATTTTCTTTGTAAAGATGCTTAGACATTATTTATTCTGTGTTGTTTTCATGCTCATGTGTGAAGTTGAATTTTTAAAAGTGATTCTGATCTTTTATTTTTGTACTCATGTCACAATTCTTGTAACACTGATGTATATGTTTATTTCTATTCTTTTGTAAAGCCTGTACTACAAATGTTATCTGTATTGTTATGTTTTTAATGATGTATTTTGTACCTTTGTAATTGTATTCTTACGTTATAAAATTGTAATTGACAGCAGTTCATCAAGTAACTTGTAAGTTCCATTTCACTGCACACGTTTCTGTTGGTCATAGTATATGGACAATATGTGAGAAGTAGGGACTGATAGTGTTTGCACGTGTGTTAATAATTCAGCAAGGGACTGGATAACAGCATTGCTGGTTCTAAGGACAATTCCAAAAAACTTTGTGAGTGCACAAGTGGTGGTTCATGGACTTGCTCTATTATACGCAAGACTCTTCAATGGTGATTGTGCACCGGCACAGTCACAACAGATGGCTGCTGGCCATCTCTACAAGGACTACAGTGGGTCTACACCTTTGCTGACTCACCAATACCATTATTTCTACAATGACTGCAGTGGGTCTGCACCTCTGGTGGCCCACCAATACTCTCTACCAGGACTGCAGTGGGTCTGCTCTGTGATGACCTACCTACCAATCTTCTTCAACACGTCGAATGACTCTGCTGTGGGTTTGCTCCATTGTGGCCCATTACCTGTCAGCATGTCAAGAGTCAGCACTGTCTTTCCGTTGGAAGGACACCACTACTTCTTCAAGACTGCATGGAAATCCACTACTTCTGTGTGCAATTTTTTTACTAATGAGACTTTGTGAAAAAAAACTGTAATTACTATTATGATGAACAATCTGGACTGTCTTTATGGACTGTGAGAAAATTTTAGCTTTTGACCAACATTGTATAAATAAGTATGTGCATTTGATATCTTTGTGATTGTAATTATGAAAAATTTTTTCAAATCTGTATTGGCCAGTGCCCAACACCATTTGTAAAATTTTTTGTGGGGAGCATGGGGGCTATGTAAGTAGGCTGTTTATGTTTTCTTTATGTAAGTTTGCTGTTTATGTTTTTTATTGGCAACGTTACATAGCACTCTGTATGAAAATCACTGGCTGTGCTATGTGGCTAGTATGTGGCTAGTTTGAATTGTTGTCTGCCATTGTTGTCATGAACTGCTATAGCTGGATGCGAACAGCGCATAGCGCTGGGCAGTTGGAGGGGAGCCGCCAGCAGTGGTGGATGTGAGGACAGAGATGGCGGAGTTTGAAATTTGTAAAAATTGATGTCATGAGCTGCTGTATATATTATGACTATTGATGACTATTAAGGTAAATACAGTGTTTGTTCTCTATTAATATCTTTCATTTGCTAACTATCCCCATCAGTAGTTAGTGCCTTCAGTAGTTTGAATCTTTTATTTAGCTGGCAGTAGTGGCACTCGCTGTATTGCAGTAGTTCGAGCAGCGAAGATTTTTGTGAGGTAAGTGATTTGTGAAAGGTATAGTTTAATGTTTGTCAGGGCCATTCTTTTGCAGGGATTTTTGATAGTCAGATTGCGTTGCGCTAAAATTATTGTGTGCCAGGTTAAGCACAGTCTTGTACAATTGTTCTAAGTGGACGTTTCATATGTATAAATTGTTCAAAGGGGACGTTTCAGATTCTCCGGCAACCAGGAAACGGACAGGTCCGTCTTGACCACTCACGGTCTCTCTCCCTACATGTCTTAGTGTTGTCCGGATAGGTTCCTAAGTTACGGTTATTGCTGACCTTGGCTGGATGATGTCTCTCACCTTCTCTGTCTAGAGAGTGTGCAAAACAGAGAACCAGAGACAATCTCCTCAGTTACTTTGAAGTTACTTGTGGCACTATTAAAAATAGCTAAGAGGGTATGGAAACTATGATTACTTTGTTGATAAAAGGAAAAGCATTCAAGTCCACACTATTTCGAATTTATCGTGTATTGGAGCTCAATCTGGATCGAGTTAGGCTAATAGACGGTAAATTAATAGACCATGCGTTTCAGTGTCCCTTTAAGATAGGAATGTATGGGTGAAGAAAGAAACTAGACTCTTTCACACTCACTCAGCAACAAAATATGTATTTTTTACTAATTTTGTGACAACCAGTCCCCAGTAAATTACTCATGTAAAGGTCCCTTTATTATAGATGCTTCTTCTACCAATTGCAATTAACCAGTGTTTATGAGGTGATTCTCAAAGACAAGCTTCGCATAAAGGTATTAATGTTTTCCACTGAAGTTAATTACGGTGAGAGTGAAACTTTCAGGGTTTTAAAACTGCCTTTAGAAACGTAACACTGTAACAGAGGTGAGAGACGAAATACAGTAATTTGCTGTAATTAATCAAAGGCTTCCATAACGACACACGCTCCGATATTCAGCAAAGTTGGTACAGGGGTTGGAGGAATTTATGGAATGCCTGCTTGCACATAAATGCAGATGCTATCCAAGCCTGCAACTTTCACTGCTGTTGTTGAAGACGAACGGCATCTACGCAGTGTCCTCAATAGTTTGCGTTACTATTAGTCGTAACAATACTGAAGCGCCAAAGAAACCGGTGTAGGCATGCGTATTCAAATACACAGATAAGTAAACAGGCAGAATACGGCGCTGCGGTCGGCAACGCCTATATAAGACAACAAGTGTCTGGTGCAGTTGTTAAATTGGTTACTGCTGCTACAGTGGCTGGTTACCAAGATTTAAGTGAGTTTGAACGTGGTGTTATAGTCGGCGAACGAGGGGTGGGACACAGTATCTCCGAGGTATCGATGAAGTAGGGACCTCCAGACATCGCTGTGGCCGCAAAAAGATCCTGCAAGAACGGGACCAACGACGACTGAAGAGAATCGTTCAACGTGACAGAAGTGCAGTTCTTCCGCAAACTGCTGCAGATTTCAATGCTAGGCCTTCAATAAGTGTCAGCGTGTTAACCATTCAACGAAATATTATCGATATGGGCTTTCGGAACCGAAGGCCTACTCCTGTATTCTTGATGACTGCACTACACAAAGCTTTACGCTTCGCCTGGACCCGTCAACACCGACACTGGACCACTGACGACTGGAAACATGTTGCCTGGTCGGACGAGTCTCGTTTCAAATTGTGTCGAGCGGGTGGACGTGTACGGGTATGGAGACAACCTCATGAACCCAATGAACCCATCGACACTGCATGTTAGCAGGGGACTGTTCAAGCTGGGGGAGCTCCTGTAATTATGTGGGGCGTGTGCAGCTGGAGTGATGTGGGAACCCTGATACGTCTAGAACGACTCTGACAGGTGACACGTACGTAAGCATCCTGTCTGATCAGCTGCATCTGTTCATGTCCATTGTGCCCTCTGACGGACTTGGGCAATTCCAACACGACAATGCGACATCCCACACGTCCAGAATCGCTACAGAGTGGCACCGGGAACACTCTTCTGAGGTTAAATACTTCCGCTCGCCAACAACCTCTCCAGATATGACCATTGTTGAGCATATCTGGATGCCTTGTAACGTGCTGTTCACAAGAGATCTCCACGCCCTCGTACTCCTACAGATTTATGGAGAGCCTTGAAGGATTCATGGTGTCAGTTCCCAAAAGCACTACTTCAGACATCAGTCGCATGATCGCGGGGACCTTACACGATATTAGGCAGGTGTACCAGTTTCTTTGGCTCTTCAGAGTATATCGGGATTATGAGACATAGACCGTGTGTAAACTGTTGGTGCCAGTGTAGTGGGTGCTTCTTAGCCGACCAGACGAGGTATTTGGTGTTTGAAGACGCAACGTGTCGAGGATTTATACCACTAGAGGGGAAGTTGAAAAACACCATCCACTAAGTCGCAATTTGTGACGAAAGTGTGTGTTAAGTAATTCTGACAGACGGCCAATGAAGGGGATTGTGACGAAAAATAAAAATACGATAGCTGCCAAAGTCACTATAGAACTGAATATGACACCTAGGAAAACTGTAAACACTGATACAACATGAAGGGTATTCCATAAGCTGGGAATTGCAGAGCGTACTGGGATTCCAAATCCATAATAAGTGATGCAAATGACAGTAAAAGGAAAACGTGGGGCCAAACCATTAAACCTGACTATCAAGCACTGGATGGATAAGTCTTGTTTCGTGGGGTCAAATAGAGAGTATGGAAAAGGAAGGTCAGTGTTTAGCGTCGCATCGCCGCTGGGGTCACAAAAAGTGGAGCAGGAGGTCTGACTGGGGAAAAAAAATGGTTCAAATGGCTTTGAGCACTACGGGACTTAACATCTGAGACCATCAGTCCCCTAGAACTTAATACTACTTAAACCTAACTAACCTAAGGACATCACACACATCCATGCCCGTGGCAGGATTCGAATCTGCGACCGTAACAGTAGCGAGGTTCCGGACTGAAGCGGCTAGAATTGCTCGGCCACCGCGGCTGGCTGACTGGGGAAAGATGGGAAAGATAATCGGGTATGCTCGTTCAAGGGAAGCAGCACGGAATTTATTTTAAGTGATTTCGGTAAACCTGTATCAGAAAGCCGATGTGAATTTGAGCCAGCGTCCTCCTGGATAAGGATCCAGTGTCTTACCACTTTGCCACTTGCCCGGTGACTGTATTGAGCTCGAAAAATGACTGACTCGGTTCCAACAAAATCTGTAGCAGATAATTTGGGCAAGGCATCAATTCAGCCTATGTTAGGATGCTATAGAAGAGATAGGTTAGTTCCACTTTGAAACATGTCGATTAATTTCGCAAGTACGCAACTTGTTACTTCCCCGTTTTTCAAAAAGGTAAACATTTCTAGATGTGCAGCCATGTGCTAGCCAGTAGTCTCATTTCTGAATGTAGCGCTTGTGAAAATGTTGCGCGTGGCAAAGGCTTTGGCTAGCAAGACCCAATCCGGGCATACGTTAACGGCAGCATTATACCCACGTAGATAAAAGTAAGCAGAGCTGTAATGACGTCTAAAACTGGAAGCCGACTTCCGCCGTCTTAGTTGCCACGAAACATTGCCTGCAAGTGTTTTGTTTCGAATCGTGAAAGCTGCTTTATCAAAAACGACAAATTACAGTATTTAGGAGTGTACTACTAGTTCTTACTGTAACCTAAATTGTACAGGACTTACATTTCATTCGTAAGTGGACTTGTTCAAGCCATATTTTCTTTTTCATACAGATTTTCCAGGAGAAGAAAAACGAATATAAAACGAATAAAGTGATAGCTGCGTTCGGTTATATGCCTTATTGGTTGAAACATTAGGAAGCTGAAGATTCTTCTGATAATCCATACAGATAGCTTTCTTAATCACAAATTTTGTAGACTTCAGACATTCGTAACGTTTATTTTCGTAAGACTCGTCTGCTTCCCTCTTACGAAGTTCATTCTAAGACTTTGGATATTGTTTCCGCTTATTCAGAGTTTGTATCTGGGTTCCACCCTTTTCGTTGTTTATCTGTAAATAAAGATTACAACAGTCGTCTCTAAATTTACCACACAGTGAACATGTGTCAGTTCTGGGGTTCCCAAAACTTATAGTTAGTCACAAAAATTAGTCGATATTGTTCGTATCATACAAGGTTTGGAGGATTTTTCTCTGCATACAACAGATGTAGATTTAGAAGATTAAGTTCTTGTGGTAAATACAACCGCATGCTATCTTGAATGCTATAATGTGATTTGTGATATCTAGTGACTGTTTACGATGATGCCCTTCAAATACATTATTTCCTTCAAGTTCGTTGGTCTAACGTTACACATGTGATTTCCCTGTGGCAGTCAATGCCTTTTTAAGAGTGATAAGGCTTCTGTTTGCGACGTCACACAATGCCAATAATGCTGGTTGACATGCCTGAGCGTCCTGTATTTGTCAGTCTCTGTTGATAAGCGTCTCATACACATAGGAAAGAATCATGACATGCAGCACCACTTGGACATTCCTTTGGTTCAAATGGCTCTGAGCACTATGCGACTTAACTTGTAAGGTCATCAGTCGCCTAGAACTTAGAACTAATTAAACCTAACTAACCTAAGGACATCACACATCCATGCCCGAGGCAGGATTCGAACCTGCGACCGTAGCGCCCGCGCGGTTCCAGACTGTAGTGCCTAGAACCGCTCGGCCACTCCGGCCGGCGGCCTAGAACTTAGAACTAATTAAACCTAACTAACCTAAGGACATCACACATCCATGCCCGAGGCAGGATTCGAACCTGCGACCGTAGCGCCCGCGCGGTTCCAGACTGTAGCGCCTAGAACTGCTCGGCCACTCCGGCCGGCGGACTTTCCTTTACTCTTCTTTGTACAACAGGATTTTGCAACTGTTAACTCCAGTCAGGTGAGTCCTGTGTATCATAAGAAGCCATCTGATTCAGTTCCTTCATTACTCTATTACTTTTTCTAATGGAAAAGTTCTGAAAACATCTCAGTTGTAATCACTTACAATCGTCATCTGTAACTTGACTCTTAGCTATAATCTTTCTGGAGACTCATAAATACGTCCAAACACTTTAATTTTTCTTATTCTTGTATTCCGTACATGTGTAGGATTTTCATTTTCATTCCCCGACATTTCCGATGCCTTCATTTCACTTAAGAAATAATTTGGTGCACATTTCCGTAGCAGTAAAACATGAGCTTTTCTACTCAACTTACCGAGAAGGACTCTTTTTCCAGACTACGTTCGATGCACAAAGTGCCGCAGCTTCATATCGCTCTTTGCTTTATTGCTAAACAGTGTAACAGTTAGAACTCCGTTTACAAGGTGACTCACAAGTATTGTCTGAGAGCCTGTAATATGAAAGTACAGCGTTGTAAGATGAAACACAAAAGAGAATAAAAGACTTTTAAGTACAAAATGGATCATGTTTATGCTTCCTCAGCACCGAGTGCCCCTTGATCGTTATTCTCAAGTACATCAAAACTTCGGCACAAATTTTCGAGCGCTTTGATCGTTTTTGCAAAATACAAACCTTGCCACATTATAGGACATCCATTCCTCTATAACATGACATCATGAACTATATTTTAAATTTCCAATGTACTTTCATTATTATTCCCATGTACTCTTCATATACACTCTGATCAGCCGTCTAAAAGGAGGCAGGTAAAACACAGTAAGGTAGTTATACGCACGATCGGTATTGTCGTTGTAAATTGTCGTTGCTGTGTTGGGAAAGATCGAGAGCTCCAAGCCCTAGTAGAAAGCACTGAAGCTCAAATAGTTAAAGGTACGGAAGTCTGGCTAAAGCGGGAAATAAGCTCAGCCGAAATTTTTTTCAAACGACCTAACAGTGTTCAGAAAGGATAGATCAAATACGAGTTCGTAGTGGAGTATTTATTGCTGTCAGAAGTAGTTTACCTTGTAATGAAATTGAAGTAGAGAGTTCCTGTGAAATAGTATGGGTTGAGGTTATACTTGACAATCGGACTTAACTGTTAATTGGATCGTTTTACCGAACCCCCGACTTTGAGAATATAGTTGCTGAAGAGTTCAAAGAAAACTTGCGTCTCATTTCAAATAGGTACCCCAATCATACAATTATAGTCGGCGGTGACTTCAATCTACCCTCGATATGCTGGAAAAATTATACGTTTAAAGCCGGCGGCAGGCATTAAACGTCATCCGAAATTGAACTGAATGCTTTCTCATAAAATTATTTTGAACAATTATTTCATGAGCCCACTCGAAACGTAAATGCTTGGGAAAGCAAACTTGACCTCTTAGCAACAAATGATCCTGGACAAATGACGGATACAGGGATTAGCGACCACAAGGCAGTTGCTACTGGGCTGAATACCGCAACACCTACAAATACCAAAAATAAACGCAATGTGTACCTATTCAAAAAAGCTGATAATAATGCTCTTAACGCCTTTTTAAGGAACAGTCTCCACTCCTTCCGTTCTGATCATGTAAGCGTAGAAAAGATGTGAAATGGTTTCAAAGAGATAGTATCGACTGCAATTGAGAGACATATACCACATAAATTAATAAGTGATGGTACTGATCCCCAATGGTACACAAAACGGGTCAGATCGCTGTTGCAGAAGCAACGAAAAACGCATGCCAAATTTAAAAGTACGCAAAATCCCCAAAATTAGAAACGCTTTGCAGAAGTACGAAAGACAGCGAGCTGCTTATAATAATTTCCACAACGAAACCCTGTCTGCGAATCTGGCAGTAAATCCAAAGAGATTTTGGTCATACATAAAGCACACCAGTAGCGAGACACAATCAATATCTTCACTGCGCGATAACAGTGGCGAAGTCATAGATGACAGTGCCACTAAAGCAGAGTTATTAAACGCGGTTTTCCGAAACTCCTTCACCAAAGAATATGAAATAAATATTCCTGAATTGCAATCCAGAGCACGGCCAACCTGTGTGGCTGAGCGGTTCTAGGCGCTTCAGTCTGGAACTGCGCGACCACTACGGTCGCAGGTTCGAATCCTGCCTCGGGTATGGATGTGTGTGATGTCCTTAGGTTAGTTAGGTTTAAGTAGTTCTAAGTTCTAGGGGACTGATGACCTCAGATATTAAGTCTCATAGTGCTCAGAGCCATTTGAACCATCCAGTCCAGAACAACTGCCAAGATGAGAAACATAGAAGTAGATATCCTCGGCGTATCAAAGCAGCTCAAATCACTTAATAAAGGCAAGGCCTCCTGTGCGGATTGTATACCAATCAGGTTCCTTTCATAGTATGGTGATACAATAGCTCCATATTTAGAAATTTTACGCAACTGCTCGCTCACAGAAAGATTCGTACCTAAAGACTGGAAAATTGCTCAAGTCACACCAATACCCAAAAAGGGAAGTAGGAGTAATCCGCTGAATTACAGGCTCATATCACTAACGTCGATTTGCAGTAGCGTTTTGGACCATGTACTGTATTCCGACATTATAAATTACCCCGAAGAAAATGATTTCTTGTCACACAGTCAGCACGGATTCAGAAAATATCGTTATTATGAAACACAACTAGCTCTTTATGCTCGTGAAATAATGACTGCTATCGGCAGGGGATGTCAAACTGATTCCACATTTTTAGATTTCCAGAAGGCTTACAACACCGTTCCTCACAAGAGTCTTCTAACCATACTGCGTGCCTACGGAGTATCGCCTCAGTTGTGCCACTGGATTCGTGATTTCGTGTCAGAAAGGTCGCATTTCGTAGTAATAGACGTAAATTCATCGAGTCAAGCAAAAGCAATATCCGGCGTTCCCCAAGGAATTGTTATAGGCACTCTATTAGTATATTAACTACATTGGAGACAATTTGAGTAGCTCTATTAGATTGTTTGCAAATGATGCTGTCATTTACCGTTTTGTAAAGACATCCGATGAGCACAATGAATTGCAAAATGATTTAGGTAAAATATCTGTATGGTGCAGGAGTTCAGGTCCATATGTAGGAGGATAAGAGTGGAGAAACTTCAGGATAAGGAAATCAGGCACAAGTACATAACAGCGATCTCAGAAAGGTACCAGTTAGTTGAATGTAGTCAATTACAGTCATTGGAAAGGGAGTGGACAAGGTACAGGGGCACAGTACTAGAAGTGGCTAAAGAATGTCTTGGAACAGTAGTGTGTAAAAGTAGGATGAAGCAAACAGCTTGGTGGAATCATACAGTCAAGGCAGCCTGTAGAAAGAAAAAGAAGGCGTATCATAAATGGCTACATACCAGAACCCAGGTAGACAGAGAAAGTTATGTTGAAGAAAGAAACAAACTCAAACAGATAATTGCAGCATCCAAGAAGAAATCGTGGGAAGACTTTGGAAACAGGTTGGAGACTATGGGTCAAGCTGCTGGAAAACCATTCTGGAGTGTAATCAGCAGTCTTCGAAAGGGAGATAAGAAGGAAATGACAAGTATTTTGGACAGGTCAGGAAAACTGCTGGTGAATCCTGTGGATGCCTTGGGCAGATGGAGGAATATTTTGAAGAGTTGCTCAATGTAGGTGAAAATGCGATCAGTAATGTTTCAGATTTCGAGGTAGAATGGGATAGGAATGATAATGGAAATAGGATCACATTTGAGGAAGTGGAAAAAATGGTCAATAGATTGCAGTGCAATAAAGCGGCTGGGGTGGATGACATTAAGTCGGAACTCATCAAATACAGTGGAATGTCAGGTCTTAAAATGGCTACACAGGATAATTGAAATGGCCTGGGAGTCGGGACAGGTTCCATCAGACTGGACAAAAGCAGTAATCACACCAATCTTTACACATGGAAACAGAAAAGGTTGTAACAACTACAGAGGTATCTCTTTAATCAGCGTTGTGGGTAAAATCTTCTGAGGTATTGTTGAAAGGAAAGTGCGAGTATTAGTTGAGGACCAATTTGATGAAAATCAGTGTGGGTTTAGGCCTCTTAGAGGTTGTCAGGACCAGATCTTTAGTTTACGGCAAATAATGGAGAAGTGTTATGAGTGGAACAGGGAACTGTATCTATGCTTTATAGATCTGGAAAAGGCATATGACCGGGTTCCTAGGAGGAAGTTATTGTCTGTTCTACAAGACTATGGAATAGGAGGCAAACTTTTGCAAGCAATTAAAGATCTTTACATGGATAGTCAGGCAGCAGTTAGAGTTGACGGTAAATTGAATTCATGGTTCAGAGTAGTTTCTGGGGTAAGACAAGGCTGCAACCTGTCTCCACTGTTGTTCATATTATTTATGGATCATATGTTGAAAACAATAGACTGGATGGGTGAGATTAAGATATGTGAACACAAAATAAGCAGTCTTGCATATGCGGATGACTTAGTTGTGATGGCAGATTCGATTGAAAGTTTGCAAAGTAATATTTCAGAGCTAGATCAGAAATGTAAGGACTATGGTATGAAGATTAGCATCTCCAAAACGAAAGTAATGTCAGTGGGAAAGAAATATAAACGGATTGAGTGCCAAATAGGAGGAACAAAGTTAGAACAGGTGGACGGTTTCAAGTACTTAGGATGCATATTCTCACAGGATGGCAACATAGTGAAAGAACTGGAAGCGAGGTGTAGCAAAGCTAATGCAGTGAGCGCTCAGCTACGCTCTACTCTCTTCTGGAAGAAGGAAGTCAGTACCAAGACTAAGTTATCTGTGCACCGTTCAATCTCTCGACCAACTTTGTTGTATGGGAGCGAAAGCTGAGTGGATTCAGGTTACCTTATCAACAAGGTTGAGGTTACGGATATGGAAGTAGCTAGGATGATTGCAGGTACTAGTAGATGGGAACAATGGCAGGAGGGTGTCCACAATGAGGAAATCAAAGAAAAACTGGGAATGAACTCTATAGATATAGCAGTCAGGGCGAACAGTCTTAGATGGTGGGGTCATGTTACACGCATGGGAGAAGCAAGGTTACCCAAGAGACTCATGGATTCAGCAGTAGAGGGTAGGAGGAGTCGGGGCAGACCGAGGAGAAGGTACCTGGATTCAGTTAAGAATGATTTTGAAGTAATAGGTTTAACATCAGAAGAGGCACCAACGTTAGCACTGAATAGGGGATCATGGGGGAACTGTATAAGGGGGGCTATGCTCCAGACTGAACGCTGAAAGGCATAATCAGTCTTAAATGATGATGATGATGACGATGATGATCTGTATGGTGCAAAAAGTGGCAATTGACCCTGAATAAAACAATGTGTTAAGTTATTCACATGAGTACTACAAGATATCCGCAAAATTTCGGTTACGGGATAAGTCACACAAACCTGAAGGCTGTAAATCCAACTGAAGGCTTAGGGATTACAATTACAAATAACCTAAATTCGAACGATCACCTAAATAATGTTGGGGGTAGAGCAACCCAAAGACTGCGATTCATTGGCAGAACACTTAAAAGGTGCAACAGGACTGCTTAAGAGACTGCTTACACCACACTTGTCCGTCGTATTCTGAAGCACTACTGTGTGGTGCGGAATCCGCATCAGGTGGGACTGACGGATAACATCGAAAAAGTTCAAAGAAGGGTAGCTCGTTTTGTATTATCGCGAAATAGGGGAGATAGTGCCAGAGACTCGATACGTGAATTGGAGTGGCAATCATTAAAACAAAGGCGATTTTCGTTGCGACGGGGTCCTCTCATAAAATTTCTATCATCGGTTTTCTGCATCGATTGCGAAAATATTATATTGGCGCTAACCTACTTAGGGAGAAATGATCATCAGTATAAAATAAGAGAAATTAAGGCTCGCACAGAAAAACTTAAGTGCTCATTTTTCCCGCGATCCGTTCGAGAGTGGAACGGAGACAGCTTGAAGGTGGTTCATTACAACCTCTGCGAGGCACTTTATTGTGAATAACAGAGTAATCACGTAGATGTAGAACATTATGACAACGTTGCTAATAACCGATACCATGTTTGGCACTGATAACAACAGCGACGCTTCGTGTCATGGAAGCAGTGAGGTCTTGATATGTAGCTGGAGGAAATTGGCACCACATCTTCACACACAATTCACTTAATTCCCATAAATTCCACGGGGATTTGGGGCGGGGGGGGGGGGGTGGGAGGGTATGAGAACTGACACCAAGTTCAGTCATATCCCAGATATGTTCGATCGGGTTCAGGTATAGCGAGTTGGAGGGCCAGCGCATCAACTGAAACTCGCCACTGTGATCCACGAACCACTTTATCACACACCTGGCTCTGTGACATGGCGGATTATTTTGTTGAACAATGTCACTTCCATAGGGAAACTCGATCGTCATGAAGAGGTGTACGTGGTCTGCAACCAATGTACGATACACCTTGGGCGTCATGCTGCCTTGCACGAGAATCAATGGATACATGGATGGCCTCATAAATGTTCCACAGACGTTAATGGATACACCGCTAGCTTGTCTCCGTCCTACAGCACAGGTATCAAGACGCTGTTCAACTGGAAGACGACAGATTCGTGGATGCTCACTTAAAAGTTCCCCAGAGGTTAATGGATACACCGCCAGCTTGTCTCCATCCTACAGTACAGGTATCAAAAAGCTGTTCAACTGGAAGACGACGGATTCGTGGATGCTCACATAAAAGTTCCCCAGAGGTTAATGGATACACCGCCAGCTTGTCTCCGTCCTACAGTACAGGTATCAAGACGCTGTTCAACTGGAAGACGACAGATTCGTGGATGCTCACATAAAAGTTCCCCAGACGTTAATGGATACACCGCCAGCTTGTCTCCGTCCTACAGTACAGGTATCAAGACGCTGTTCAACTGGAAGACGATGCAATCGTCGATGCTCACATAAAAGTTCCCCAGACGTTAATGGATACACCGCCAGCTTGTCTCCATCCTACAGTACAGGTATCAAAAAGCTGTTCAACTGGAAGACGACGGATTCGTGGATGCTCACATAAAAGTTCCCCAGAGGTTAATGGATACACCGCCAGCTTGTCTCCGTCCTACAGTACAGGTATCAAGACGCTGTTCAACTGGAAGACGACAGATTCGTGGATGCTCACATAAAAGTTCCCCAGACGTTAATGGATACACCGCCAGCTTGTCTCCGTCCTACAGTACAGGTATCAAGACGCTGTTCAACTGGAAGACGATGCAATCGTCGATGCTCACATAAAAGTTCCCCAGACGTTAATGGATACACCGCCAGCTCGTCTCCGTCCTACAGTACAGGTATCAAGACGCTGTTCAACTGGAAGACGACGGATTCGTGGATGCTCACTTAAAAGTTCCCCAGAGATTAATGGATACACCGCCAGCTTGTCTCCGTCCTACAGTACAGGTATCAAGACGCTGTTCAACTGGAAGACGACGGATTCGTGGATGCTCACATAGAAGTTCCCCAGACGTTAATGGATACACCGCCGGCTTGTCTCCGTCCTACAGTACAGGTATCAAGACGCTGTTCAACTGGAAGACGACAGATTCGTGGATGCTCACTTAAAAGTTCCCCAGAGGTTAATGGATACACCGCCAGCTTGTCTCCATCCTACAGTACAGGTATCAAAAAGCTGTTCAACTGGAAGACGACGGATTCGTGGATGCTCACATAAAAGTTCCCCAGAGGTTAATGGATACACCGCCAGCTTGTCTCCGTCCTACAGTACAGGTATCAAGACGCTGTTCAACTGGAAGACGACAGATTCGTGGATGCTCACATAAAAGTTCCCCAGACGTTAATGGATACACCGCCGGCTTGTCTCCGTCCTACAGTACAGGTATCAAGACGCTGTTCAACTGGAAGACGATGCAATCGTCGATGCTCACATAAAAGTTCCCCAGACGTTAATGGATACACCGCCAGCTCGTCTCCGTCCTACAGTACAGGTATCAAGACGCTGTTCAACTGGAAGACGACGGATTCGTGGATGCTCACTTAAAAGTTCCCCAGAGATTAATGGATACACCGCCAGCTTGTCTCCGTCCTACAGTACAGGTATCAAGACGCTGTTCAACTGGAAGACGACGGATTCGTGGATGCTCACATAGAAGTTCCCCAGAGGTTAATGGATACACCGCCGGCTTGTCTCCGTCCTACAGTACAGGTATCAAGGCGCTGTTCAACTGGAAGACGACGGATTCGTGGATGCTCACTTAAAAGTTCCCCAGAGATTAATGGATACACCGCCAGCTTGTCTCCGTTCTACAGTACAGGTATCAAGACGCTGTTCAACTGGAAGACGACGGATTCGTGGATGCTCACATAAAAGTTCCCCAGAGGTTAATGGATACACCGCCAGCTTGTCTCCGTCCTACAGTACAGGTATCAAGACGCTGTTCAACTGGAAGACGAGAGATTCGTGGATGCTCACATAAAAGTTCCCCAGACGTTAATGGATACACCGCCAGCTTGTCTCCGTCCTACAGTACAGGTATCAAGACGCTGTTCAACTGGAAGACGATGCAATCGTCGATGCTCACATAAAAGTTCCCCAGACGTTAATGGATACACCGCCAGCTCGTCTCCGTCCTACAGTACAGGTATCAAGACGCTGTTCAACTGGAAGACGACAGATTCGTGGGTGCTCACATAAAAGTTCCCCACAGGTTAATGGATACACCGCCAGCTTGTCTCCGTCCTACAGTACAGGTATCAAGACGCTGTTCAACTGGAAGACGACGGATTCGTGGGTGCTCACATAAAAGTTCCCCACAGGTTAATGGATACACCGCCAGCTTGTCTCCGTCCTACAGTACAGGTATCAAGACGCTGTTCAACTGGAAGACGACGGATTCGTGGGTGCTCACATAAAAGTTCCCCACAGGTTAATGGATACACCGCCAGCTTGTCTCCGTCCTACAGTACAGGTATCAAGACGCTGTTCAACTGGAAGACGACAGATTCGTGGGTGCTCACATAAAAGTTCCCCACAGGTTAATGGATACACCGCCAGCTTGTCTCCGTCCTACAGTACAGGTATCAAGACGCTGTTCAACTGGAAGACGACGGATTCGTGGGTGCTCACATAAAAGTTCCCCAGAGGTTAATGGATACACCGCCAGCTTGTCTCCGTCCTACAGTACAGGTATCAAGACGCTGTTCAACTGGAAGACGAGAGATTCGTGGATGCTCACATAAAAGTTCCCCAGACGTTAATGGATACACCGCCAGCTTGTCTCCGTCCTACAGTACAGGTATCAAGACGCTGTTCAACTGGAAGACGATGCAATCGTCGATGCTCACATAAAAGTTCCCCAGACGTTAATGGATACACCGCCAGCTCGTCTCCGTCCTACAGTACAGGTATCAAGACGCTGTTCAACTGGAAGACGACGGATTCGTGGATGCTCACTTAAAAGTTCCCCAGAGATTAATGGATACACCGCCAGCTTGTCTCCGTCCTACAGTACAGGTATCAAGACGCTGTTCAACTGGAAGACGACGGATTCGTGGATGCTCACATAAAAGTTCCCCACAGGTTAATGGATACACCGCCAGCTTGTCTCCGTCCTACAGTACAGGTATCAAGACGCTGTTCAACTGGAAGACGACAGATTCGTGGGTGCTCACATAAAAGTTCCCCACAGGTTAATGGATACACCGCCAGCTTGTCTCCGTCCTACAGTACAGGTATCAAGACGCTGTTCAACTGGAAGACGACGGATTCGTGGGTGCTCACATAAAAGTTCCCCACAGGTTAATGGATACACCGCCAGCTTGTCTCCGTCCTACAGTACAGGTATCAAGACGCTGTTCAACTGGAAGACGACGGATTCGTGGATGCTCACATAAAAGTTTCCCAGAGGTTAATGGATACACCGCCAGCTTGTCTCCATCCTACAGTACAGGTATCAAGACGCTGTTCAACTGGAAGACGACGGATTCGCGGCCTCCCATCGGCATAGTGAGACGGCTTGAGGGTTCATCAGACCATGCAACGCTCTGCCAATGCACCAACGTCCAGTGCCGGTAGTCACGTGCCCATTTGCCGATGTCGTGGTGTTGACATTGGCACATGCATGGATCGTCAACTGCGGAGGCCCATCGTTAGGAGTGTTTGGTGCACTGTGTGTTCAGACACACTTGTGCTCTGCCCACTGTGTTCAGTCACACTTGTGCTCTGCCCACCATTAGAGTCTGATGTTGGTTCCGCCACAGCTCTCTACCTGTCCTGTTTTACCAGTATGCCAAGTCTACCACGTCTGACATCTATAACAACGGGTGGCCGCCCTACGCCACGACATCTGGACGTGGTTTCACCTTTGTTTCCCCACGTGTTCAAGACACTCACCACAGCATTCCTCGAACAACCCACACGTCATGTAGTTTCCGAAATGCTCGTGCCGAGCCTCCGAGCCATCACAACCTGCCCTCGGTCAGACTCTTGACAGTTCCCGCTTCTTCCCCATTTTAGACATGGACAGCATGCTCACTGGTTCTAGATGCACCCTGCGAGTGCCTGACTAGCAGGCATTTCTAGGCAGGTGACGCTGCCATCGACTACACGGGTTTACGTCGATGTAGGTCGGTGATCATAATGCTCTGGCTGATCAGTGTACATAATACTTTTTACTATACACACTTATGTTCATGATTGTATCTGAACAATGTACCAAATTTGATCTCCTGTGTTACTGATGAATGAATAAATAAAAGCAGTAGTTGCACGAGAGTCTAGTATTATTTTGGTTTATTACAAAGCGTGGTAACATGTTGACAGATTCAGTAATTTTAAAAGAACGAGTGAGGGGCAGAACTATTGGCATTTTTTGGAAAATTCGTTTGGTCAACACCTCGCGGACGTTCCTTTGGCCAAGCGGATTGCAATGTACTTCGAACATGTCGGAACTCCTCCATATTTTACCGAAGGTCTGAGGGAACATCTGAATCGTATTTACGCTAATAGCTATATTGGTAGTGGTAATACAGTTAACTGGCCACCAAATGCGCCACACTTTACGCCAGCAGATATTTGGTTTTTGGAGTTTGACGAAGTCTGATGTGTACAAACAATGGTGAATAAGCGAAATGAACTGCATGGTCACATCATGGACGCTGCTGCCCTCATTAGGGAACGTGCAGAGGCACTCAGACAGTCAACACAAGACGAGAAACTTCCTGGCAGATTGTGTGCTGGGCCGAAACTCGATCGCGGGACGTTTGCCTTTCGTAGGCAAGTGTTCCGGACACTCTGCAGCAGAGTGAACGGACCGTTCTGTAACACATCTTCTCTGCAGAGTGAACAAATGCAGTGAGTTTGATGGTTTATTGTGAACTGTATAACAGCTCTAATGTCAATGACAGTGCGGAGTTGAATACACCACTTCCTGTCAGTGCGCCGTAATTAAGGAGCGTCGGGTACGGCCAGAACCTGGTTGGGTGAACATCTGGGTGCACCATGTGCTGCTGACAATTTTCGCTTTGCCTGTCCGGCAGAGGGGACAGGAGAGTGGTCGCGTAAAGACCTTATCACCAGTCTTCGCACCAATGACTTGGACTCGGTACCAAACAGTGTCTCTTAAAGTGAGGGCACGTGACACTGCAGCCGCTGTTCATTGGATACCTTCGTGGGCCCCTTTTTGCTCATCATAAAGGATAGTTATGTGGTGCCGGCACTGCGTTTCATCCTCTCTCTTCTCTAATCTGCAACACGTAAATGACATTCCACTACACGCACACCATTACAGTCACCTAAATTCTCGAACGCAGCTCTCATATTTCGCGGAGGAAAGATGTCTGAGAACACGGAGGATAGGGAAAAAGCTTTTTATGTAGGCGACTGAGTCTGCGCTTCGGGGTCTCCCATCATTTCGTACCATACCACGTTAGTTTTTACCAACTGTAATGTGTCATGTAAGATAACGCTTAGAGGAGAATACGCCAAGCGATCGTTTATAAAACGCATCTTGTGGTATTTACTAACTGCTGTACATTCGTAAACCTGCTAATGCATTGAATAACACAGAAAATAAATAACAATGATCATTAAATGTGGTCTATCCCGCAAAACATTTCGTATAGGGCACAAGGACGAGGCTGTGCTAGTAACTGTTGTAATCGCCGATTACAACTTCCGATAAGACGCATTTTTATACATTTAAACATTAATAGTACATATTTTTCCTACAATTTCAGTTGCGTGCTTACTTCATACTTGTAAAAATCACTGTTAGTCCGTGAACATTTAAGACATTAACGGCTATCAGTGTGACAGGCTTCAGTCTGAAAGGCCACAGGGACTGGTCAGCCACATACACTATTTGATCATAAGTATCCGGACACCCATAAAAACATACGTTTTTCATATTAGGTGCACTGTGATGCCACGTACTGCCAGGTACTCCATATCAACGACATCAGTAGTCGTTGAACATTGTTCGAGAGCAGAATTGGACGCTCCGCGGAATTCTCGGACTACGAACGTGGTCAGGTGATTGGGTGTCACTTGTGTCATACATCTGTAAACGAGATTTCCATATTCCTAAACACCCCTAGGTCCACTGTTTCCGATGTGATAGTGAAGTGGAAACGTGAAGGGACACGTACATCCCAAAAGCTGTAAGTAGGCTGTTTAGGTTTTTATGTTGGTAACGCCACGTAGCGCTCCGTATGAAAATCACTGACTGTGCTGTGTGCAGTCTGTGGCTGGTTGGCATTCTTCGAATATTCACTATTGTAGTGTTGGGCAGTTGGATGTGAACAGCGCGTAGCGTTGCGCAGTTGGCGGTGAGCCGCCAGCAGTGGTGGATCTGGGGAGAGAGATGGCAGAGTTTTGAGAGCGGACGATCTGAATGTGTGTCCGTCACAAAAAGGAAATTTTTAAGACTGGATGTCATGAACTGATATATATATATATAATGACTTTCGAACATTATTAAGGTAAATACATTGTTTGTTCTCTATCAAAATCTTTCATTTGCTAACTATGCCTATCTGTAGTTAGTGCCTTCAGTAGTCTTCTGTTTAGCTGGCAGTATTGGCGCTCGCTGTGTTCCATTAGTTCGAGTAAAGAAGATTTTTGTGAGGTAAGTGATTCATGAAAGGTATAGGTTACTGTTAGTCAGGGCCGTTCTTTTGTAGGGATTATTAAAAGTCAGATTGCGTTGCGCTAAAAATATTGTGTGTCAGTTTAGCGATGATCAGAATAAGTAAAGACAGAAATGTCTGAGTACGTTCAGTTTTGCTCAGCTGTCTGAAAATCAAATAACGTAGAAGTTTACCAGCACAATAATTTATAAATTTTCCAAAAGGGACGTTTCAAAGCGCACAGGCCGACCTCGTCTCTTGACAGACAGAGACGGCCGACAGTTGAAGAGGGTCGTAATGTGTAATAGGTAGACGTCTATCCAGACGAACACACAGGAATTCCAAACTGCATCAGGATCCACTGCAAGTACTATGACAGTTTGGCGGGAGATGAGAAACCTTCGTTTCATGGTCGAGCGGCTGCTGATAAGCCACACATTACGCCGGTAAATGCCGAACGACGCCTTGCTTGGTATAAGGAGCGTAAACATTGGACGAGTGAACAGTGGAAAAACGTTGTGTGGAGTGACGAATCACGTTACACAATGTGGCGATCCGATGGCAGGGTGTGGGTTTGGCGAACGCCCGGTGAACGTCATCTGCCAGCGTGTGTAGTGCCAACAGTAAAATTCGGAGGCGGTAGTGTTACGGTGTGTTGGTGTTTTTCATGCACCCCTTGTTGTTTTGCGTGGAACTGTGACAGCACAGGCGTATATTGATGTTCCATGCACCTTCTTGCTTCCGACTGTTGAGGGGTAATTCGGGCATGACGATTGCATCTTTCAACGCGATCGAGTACCTGTTCATAAATCAAGGCCCACGACAATAACATACCCATAATGGACTGGCCTGCACATGGTCCTGACCTGAATCCTATAGAACATCTTTGGGATGTTTCAGAACGCTGACTTCGTGCCAGGCCTCACTGACCGACATCGATACTCCGTGAAGAATGGGCTGCCATTCCTGAAGAAATCTCCCAGCACCTGATTGAACGTATGCCTGCGAGAGTGGAAGCTGTCATCAAGGCTAATGGTGGGCCAACACCTTTTTGAATTCCAGCATTACCGTTGGAGCGCGCCTCGAACTTGTAAGTGATTTTCAACCATGTGCCCGGATTCTTTTGATCACATAGTGTACTACACTCCTGTAACTTCCCAGCAAAAGGATTATGGTGCGCGGGTATCCCATACAAGGCGCATCTGCTGTCTAGCTTTTGCTAGGAAAAGAAAAGAAGGAGGGCTGTGCAGCTGATACTCTTTCAGAGCCTACAGTTCTCTAGCTCTTCCAAGAAAAAAGGGTATCTCTGTTCAGATATAAATCAGGGTACATATTTTGCTCTTTCATATTGATTTAATAGATATTATTACATGTTCATTATACTTTTAGTGGAAGGTTGTATTTGCTAATGATTTTAAATTAGTTTCTGCATAAGTGTGGAGTTGAGTTCCTGAAGCAATATGGATGAAATAGCGGGCTCCTCAAAAGATAGAAATATATCAGACTGTAAAATGTGTGCTGGAAAGTCTGTGAAAACATAGATTTGGAGGACATAGTGCTAAGGGGAGAAGTGACGTGATCGAACGTAGCTGGCCTACGCCAAATCTTCGACATTTAAATACAGTAACTGAAAGTTCTCTCTGACATTTTTAAGAATCCTGGTACTCCTCTTAGAAAAGGTTACTTGCCTGTAAAGGCACAAAAATTGTACTGATTTTACTGTTGGCTATGTCTTTTATATTTAGACAAAGTTAGTAGCTCAACAAAGAAAGTATCTCATCTCCTGCGGTCTTATTGAAGCAGAACCTGAAGCCTCAAAACAAATCAAATTAATTTTTACCATTCCTGCAACCAGCACTTCGGCAGCAAGATCTCTTTCGACGTTCGCAAGAATTAAAACTTATCTCTGTTGTCCACTGAAAATCAACTGCCCAAATCCGTGAAACAACAAATGTCATTCACCGACTTCGTGATCGAAGTTTTTGACAGAAAGGATCGCAGAATCGACTTAAAATATAAATAAAACGTTGATTGCCGGAACCTTTACTATCATGCTTATTGATGTAGACACGGTAGCAGGTCTTTGCCGAATATCCGGCATCATTCAGCAGGTATAATCATTACGAGGTTGGGACTTGTTATTGTAATAGACGGCACACGACATTATTCAGTGCATCAATAGGGCGTGATGCGACTCAATTGTGAATAATGGTGAACAGGATCATAATAATAATAATAATAATGAAAATAGCAATGACAATAATAATAATAATTATTATTATTATTACAACAACTGTGCTGTTACTTGGATAATCGTAAACATTAAAATTGCGACAATAATTTACGACATTGATAATAATTTGAACAGCGATGCTTTACTTTTCACAATTTTTTGAAAGTGATTGCAGTTAAGAATCCTCACGCCTCGCCACTGATAGATCAATGAAGCTTGTTTCCTTCAAATGATCGTTCCTGTCATATCCCTGAAGACTGACAATTCCTCCTGGGTACCTTGTGTAGCCGATGCGAGAAAATAGATCCCGGAAATAAATTGGGGTGCCAAAGAAACTGGTACACTTGTCTAATAGTCTCGGGCCCCCGCGAGTACGCAGGAGTACCGCACAGGACGTGGTATGGACTCGACTAATGTCTGAAGTAGCGCTGGAGGGCAGTCCATAAATCCGTAAGAGTGCTAGGGGGTTGAGGTATCTTCTGAACACGACGTTGCAAGGCATTCCAGATATGCTCAATAATCTTCAGGTCTGAGGAGTTTGGGGGCCAGGTGTAGTGTTTAAACTCAGGAGAGTGTTCTCGAACATACTATATAGTAATTCTGGATGTATGGGATGTTGCATTGTCCTGTTGGGATTGTACTAATCCAAGTTCACAATGGACATGAACAGACGCAGGTGATCAACGGATGCTTACTGTCAGAGTTGTATCTAGACCTATCACGGGTCCAATATCACTCCAAGTGCACACCCTCCAAACCATAACAGAGCCTCCACCAGCTTGAACCGTCCCCTGCTGACATGCAGGGTCCACGGATTCATGACGTCGTCTACATACCAATACACATCCACCCGCTCGATACTATTTGAAATGAGACTAGTCTGACCAGGCAACGTGTTTCCAGTCATCAACAGTCCAACGTCGGCGTTGACGCGGCCAAGCGAGGGGTAATGCTTTGTGACGTGCAGTCATCAAGGGTACACGAGTGGGCCTTCGGATCCAAAAGCCCACGTCGATGATGTTTCGTTGAATAGTTCGCACGCTAACTCTTCTTGATGGGACAGCACTGAAATCTGCAGCAATTTGTGGAGGGGCTGCACTTCTGTCACGTTGAACGATTCTGTTCAGTCATTGTTGGTCCCGTTCTTACAGGATCTTTTTCCGGCCTCAGTGATGTCGGAGATCTGATGTTTTACCAGATTCCTGACATTCATGGTACACTCGTGAAATGGTAGTACGGGAAAATCCCCACTTCATCGCCACCTCGGAGATGCTGTGTCCCATCGTGCGCCGACTATAACATCACATTCAAACTCATTTAAATCTTGATAATCCGCTATTGTAACAGCAGTAACCGATCTAACTACGCGCCAGACACTTGTCTTCTGTAGACGTGGCCGACTGCAGCGACGTATTATGCCTGTTTACATATCTCTGTATTTGCATACGTATGCCTATACCAGTTTCTTTGGCACTTCAGTGTATGTTGTTTGTGTTGCTGGTCCACTTTCGTGGTGTGTGTAGTCATTTGGCAACAACACACGAGCGTCCGCCCTGGAGGCAGACCGAACAGTCGCAGGTCGAGTGCCTCTGCCGGCGTCAGCTGGCGTGACTTATTCACGGCGCGACGTTCCCGCGCCTGACCCATCGTCGGCGGGGGCGATGCATGTTTCACGCCGTCCCTGCTAACTATTTCACGCGTGCAACTGGCGCGCCGGCCCACAAGTTGGCCTCTGTTGCTCTCTGCCTAACGTAATCGCCCATCCTTCTCTCTCAAACTCTGCAGGTCCTCACAAGGACGCCCTCGAGCCACAACTTTTTGAAGTTGCTTCTGCATCCACGTCTGCAGCTACAATCTGCAAGAAGGCTTAGGGTGTCAGGCTGAGGGTATTTCCGGCAGCACTACCATTTCCCATATTCCGTGTTCCATTCGCGAATGGCGAGTGTCATAGGAAGAATGGTTGTCGGGGAGTCCCCGTTTAAGCTCGATTTCCTTTTTGTCATTTCGCAAGACGGACGTGTATAGGAGCAACACGGGGTCGTTACATGAACGTACACACTCCCAGAGGAGGTACGTAGTATTGGTCCTAAGTACATTACTGGCCATTAAAATTGCTACACCAAGAAGAAATGCAGATGATAAACGGGTATTCACTGAACATATTACACTAGAACTGACATGTGAATACATTTTCAAGCAATTTGGGTGCATGAATCCTGAGAAACCAGTACCCAGAACAACCACCTCTGGACGTAATAACGGCCTTAATACGCCTGGACATTGAGTCAAATAGAGCTTGGGTGGCATGTGCAGTTACAGCTGCCCATGCAGCTTCAACACGATACCACAGTTCATCAAGATTAGTGATTGGCGTATTGTGACGAGCCAGTTGCTCGGCCACCATTGACCAGACGTTTTCAATTGGTGAGAGATCTGGAGAATGTGCTGGCCAGGGTAGCAGTCGAACATTTTCTGTATCTGGAAAGGCCCGTAAAGGACCTGCAACATGCGGTCGTGCATTATCCTGCTGAAATTTTGGGTTTCGCAGGGATCGAATGAAGGGTAGAGCCACGGGTCGTAACAGATCTTAAATGTAACGTCCACTGTTCAAAGTTCCGCCAATGCGAACAAGAGGTGACGCAGACGTGTAACCAATGGCACCCCATATCATCACGCCAGGTGATACCCCAGTATGGCGATGACGAATACGCGCTTCCAATGTGCGTTCACCGCACACGGATGCGACCATCATGGTGCTGTAAATAGAACCTGGATTCATCCGAAAAAATGACGTTTTTCCATTCGTGCACCCAGGTTCGTCGTTGAGTACAACATCGCAGGCGCTCCTGTCTGTGATGCAGCTTCAAGGGTAACCGCAGCCATGGTCTACGAGCTAACAGTCCATGCTGCTGCAAACGTCGTCGAACTGTTCGTGCAGATGGGTGTTGTCCTGAAAACGTCCCCATCTGTTGACTCAGGGATCGAGACGTGGCTGCACGATCCTTTACAGCCATGCGGATAAGATGCCTGTCACCTCGACTGCTATTGATACGAGGCCGTTGGGATCCAGCACGGGGTTCCGTATTACCCTCCTGAACCCACCGATTCCGTATTCTGCTAACAGTCATTGGATCTCGACCAACGAGAGCAGAAATGTCGCGACACGATAAACTGCAATCGCGATTGGCTACAATCCGACCTTTATGAAAGTCGGAAACGTGATGGTACGCATTTCTTCTCCTTACACGAGGCACCACAACAACGTTTCACCAAGCAACGCCGGTCAACTGCTTTTTGTGTATGAGAAATCGGTTGGAAACTTTCCTCATATCAGCACCTAGTAGGTGTCGCTACCGGCGCCAACCTTGTGTGAATGTTTGGAAAGCTAATAATTTGCATATCACAGCATCTTCTTCCTGTCGGTTAAATTTCGCGTCTGTAGCACGTCATCTTCGTGGGGTAGCAATTTTGATGGCCAGTAGTGTATAAAAAAATTTCATACGATTATATGTCCGGAACCAATAGTTTTGGGATATGGACCGTTGGAGATCCGCAGCCCGCAAGTTCATTTTGTTTGTACAGTACGTCACGCTTAAGAGTCTGTATTTCCTCTAGATGTTTCTGCAGATATTTGCAGTCTCGTTATTTCGTAGTGTAGGAGGCGACCGTCCATGTCCTTTTTTCGACGCTCAGCGTCGATGGGAGATCAGTTTGGTTCTTGTTACAAAGAAAGGGACTTTTATACCGAAATTTTTCTTTCCCGTTCAACAGAGAGGTCCAAAATTAGTCCAGTGCTATATTCGTTTTATTGACCTGTATTAACAGGGATAAATGACCTGGCGGCTGATCCTTTCACACAGAAGTATCAGAGACATCGAATCAACAGCCCTTCTTAGGACCAGTGTTGACTATAATAAATTATGTCAACACTAACATTTTTATATGTATTTCTGTACTTTTGACATGATAAATAAATAACAGTTATACAAAAACGGAAGAATAACCAGTACTCCACCAGTGACAACACTACCATGGCACGTGCTTATTGCTACCCCCAAGCAACCAGCGCTACTGAGTCAGTCCTGGAACTCCAGGTTACTTTTCTTGTTTGGTTATCCCTGTTAACACATGTTGATAAAACGAATATCGCACTAGACTACTTTGGGATTGTACTGTCGGATGGGGACGTGAAATTCCGATATAAAAATAATTAAATTCTTAACGGGAAACAAAACTACACTTTCCGCCGAAAATAGGCATCGCATGAGAGACTTAATGAGCAACATTTCTTTGGGCAGACTCCAGCTACGCTTCGAAAAAACGAAACTGCAAATATCTGCTGAAACACCAGAGAAAATGCCCGTAGCAACTCATAAGAGAGAGACGCAGTAGATACGGCACTATTCTCATGAGGTGGCAGGTAATATTACCACAGTACACAGGTGTGGGCAGTGCAAACCCTGGAGGTACGAGATGAGGCACGAGAATCGCTTGAGCATGAATGTATGGGCAGTAGTTGGCCGTAACAGACTCACAGGGCCTTATCCTATACCAAACAGAGTAACATGTGCTGTCCATTGCAAATTAATTACGAGCACTATTGCGAAATGCTACCCTTGCAGAAAGACAACGGCTATAGTTCATGCAAGATGAGGCATCAACCAATTTTCTACAGATAGTGTGACAGTACCTTATGGTAACCGTTCATGCATGATGGATTGGTCGCGTCCCCGTTCACCGGACCTCAATCCATTTTATTTGTAATTACATTTACATGTATTGGTGTATGCCGAACACAATGACAATGTCCATACGTTGCAGGAGCACATGACCAACGCACGCGACGCAGCCAGTATGGGACCAAGTTTATGTAAAAGAGAGCGTGATTCTCTGCAAACAAGGGCTCAAAGATGAGTCAGGATGCATTTTAACCACATGCACCATTACTTACAGTGGCTGCTTCAATTTACCAGACAGGAGTGAAATGACAAATTGATCACTATCTCCAGAGATTATAGTTTGCGTTTCTATCATTATAGAGAATTTATTTCTAGTTTTGGTAAACATTACCTCCCTTAGGAATATGGTTCAAATGGCTCTGAGCACTACGTGACTTAACTTCTGAGGTCATCAGTCCCCTAGAACTTAGAACTAAATAAACCTAACTAACCTAAGGACATCACACATCCATGCCCGAGGCAGGATTCGAACCTGCGAGCGTAGCGGTCTTGCGTTTCCAGACTGTAGCGCCGACAACCGCTCGGCCACTCGGGTCGGCCCTTAGGAATATGTGACAGTTTCTATTAAATGTACGCTCTAGGGAATTCAATACAAACGTTTATCTGGTGCACACTGGCACTCACATTGAATCTGCGACTGCAGTTTGGTTAGCATCCCCGTAAGGCTCTATCGCTCACCAGTCTATCTCGTGACATCAAGTGCAGCTCTTATTTGGGTCTTTTCTATCCCTTCCACTAATGCAAAGCAGTGTGGGGTCTAGACAGTATAGCAATATTCATGGTTCGGTCTTACAAGTCTTTTGTAAGCTACTTCATTTCCAATTAATTACTTTTTTGAGCTTCTTCCAAAGAGTTTCAACCAATACCTGCTTTTCCTAAAACTAGTCAATTATTCATAGGTATTTAAAGATAGTTAACGTTTTCAATAATATCTCGGTAATAGTCTACTCGGCCAGTAGTCTACCTCTGTGCCTGTTTAGGTGCCGCCGGCCACTGTGGCCGAGCGGTTCTAGGCGCTCCAGTCCGGAACCGCGCGAACGCTACGTTCGCAGGTTCGAATCCTGCCTCGGGCATGGATGTATATGATGTCCGTAGGTTAGTTAGGTTTAAGTAGGTCTACGTTCTAGGTGACTGATGACCTCAGATGTTAAGTCCCATAGTGCTCAGAGCCATTTGAACCAAAGATTGGCCATGAGTTACACAGTATTTTGGAACTAGATATACCTTACTTCTGCCAAACTTGTCCAGTGTTCTCTTGTGTAATTAGTGGTGTATCTTTACAGATTTTGGATGTGTCTGTAAGTTTATAGTTCTTAATCTTAGACGTTATATACCGGATATCTGATACTTCCACTGTTCCTCTTTTAATATCATCTGTTAATTTCTGTGTTTCCTATTCTGAAACACACTTTCTAAGGCAACATTTCTGAACCATTTACAAGAAATTAAGTAGTAAATGCGGAATAAATCTGTATGGCTACATCAGTTATTACACAAAGAAAGACTGGAGGCACTTGGATGACTGTGGCAGAAGTAAGGTATATTTCGGTCCAGAAATGCCGTGTAACTCATGGCCAGTCCTCACTTGCATTTTTTACATTTGATTACGTTTGGTAATAGTCGCCCAAAGATCTGAAAGGGCACTTATATCTATTACGTGGCTATCGCCTGTCTCCATACCGTTCCTGGCACCGACGTAGTGTGGACTGCATAAAACGAATCGGTACGGACAGATGAATTACCCTGTGTATGTTGATTTCGTCCTATTAAGAACAACGTACGAAGTTCTATTGGCCAGAAAATTCTAAATCGAGTCAAAAATATCGTCTCATATTTGGTGAACTCTTGTTTTCTTCACTGAACGAAAATGCGGAAGTAAACAGATTGCCATCTACGATCAATGAAAACGGCATTAACCTCTGCTTTTTCTACGGCGTTCGATACGAAGAGAGAACAGAACGAGCTGTGTTTTTCAAGGCCTTTACTTAGTGAATCCATGTTGATTTTTATGGATCAGATTTTCGTTGGGCACAAACATCATAATGTGTGAGCACAGAACACGTTCCATAATTGCACAGCAGACTCGTGTCAGCGATATGCGTCTAATATTATATAATTCAGTACGACGACTCTTCTAGAAAATGAGAATCGCCTGTGGTTTTTTCCAGTCGCTTGATTGTTGTTTCAGCGACGCTGAATAAACAGCCACTACATCAAATTCTTTCATATAAGCTCTGCAGAACTTCACAGATATATCAGATCCAGATGCCTCTCCACTACTGAATGATTTGTTATTCCATGATTGTTTATCTCAGTATCTCCCATTTCGCGGTTCGTTCGATAGTTGAAATAATGATCTGTGTTACGCTCTCACCCAGTGGATCAATTTCGGAGTGCGAAATTTAGTGTTTAGGCCTTCTCGGCGACATTATGGCCACTGCGCTATTGAATAGATGTTTTCTATCCGCTGACTACCTTTGCATAAAACCATAACGTTTCAGAATTTTCTGTAGTTTTTGTTTGAAAAACAGTAATTTCAACTTCATTGACCACATTTTGCGTTGTCCTCCTTACGCTCATTTTGGCTTCGTTCAGCTTTTGTTTGTTAACTAGACTTTGACATTGTTCAGGTACTTCAAAGCCACCTCAAGCGGAAGACATGTTTTGTTGTTCTCCACATTTCACGTCGTTTAAGTGAGATACATTGTAGTCCAGTATTCATCGGTGGCATTCTAGTGTAAAAGATGACTCGAAACCCGCTAAGAGCAAAATCCGTGCAATTTACGTGTTTGATTACTTATATTTACGTATATAAATCGACTTCCGGTATTTAGTTTGTGTCGGAGTGAAAATTACCTGTGTCATATACATTCATTGCAAAAGACCTAGGTCAAGCTCGTTTCTCATGTAATTTGTATCAAATCATGTGTGTGTGTGTGTGTGTGTGTATGTGTGCGTGTGTGAGCGTGTGTGTGCGTATGTGTGTGCGTGTGTGAGCGTGTGTGTGCGTATGTGTGTGCGTGTGTGAGCGCGTGTTTGCGTGTGTGAGCGTGTGTGTGCGTGTGTGAGCGTGTGTGTGCGTGTGTGAGCGTGTGTGTGCGTGTGTGTGCGTGTGTGAGCGTGTGTGAGCGTGTGTGTGCGTGTATGTGAGGGTGAATGGGTGCGGCTGTGGGTGGGTGTCCAGATACGTTGTGTATTAACGGACGATCTATGCCACGAAATACGTACTTTGTGCCATAGCATCACTGTAATCAACAGTTTGTGCTTTATACAATTTTAGCAGTAGCATTTCCTTCAAAAAATCGTTCGCCCAGCATTTGAATACCTATCAAAGAGAGTAAACGTACATTTTTGAGAATCTTCGGCAGTTCCGTGTGGTGAGAATAGCATATTTCGTTGTAGACAGACGTTTTCGATGTAGTTGCAGTAACACCAAATAATTAACATACTGTGACACAGTTATTTATCTCTTTCAATAGGAGTGTATATCGTTTCCATTTGTCTTAAATGAATGCTGTAGCCTCAAAATGAGTGTCAGGAGTTTATTAACTTTTATCCATTTCTCCATACCGTTTTGCATACAATTCGCTTCAATTATTGAAGGAAATTAGTAATATTTTTCGTTCAACAGATCCAGAAATTAAAAGCTAATCAGCACGTCTATTTACAATTTATTTCTTTATTGTTCTGTAAAATATTGCTCTAGCCTCAATGCAGTCCCCTGTGAAAGCTGTTCTCTAACATGAGATGATTTAGTTTAAGCAGCTGGAAATCGCTGTGACTACAACTAAACGGTTGGGTGTGAGTTGGGGAAACTCCCAAGAGTGGTGCATCAGAGGTACTGTCACGTCGAAATCACACTCAAGTCCAAATACATCATGTCATCCCATCTGTTACATTTGACAACTCAGTCGAAACCTTGCCAGAGGTACTGACCAGTGACTCCAGAAAACGATGATAGATGGCCGAGGAGCAGCTGGCTTACAGCCGTTCCGCTATCCTTCTCTCATGAATATATTTACTGCTTGTATTCAGGTTCCTGCCCATGTGGGTGAGGGCTTTTACGTTACCTAATTGGAGCAACGGAGATGTAGATGTGCAAGAACTTACCCACCAAACAATGTAACGTGGAAGCCGCACTAAAGTCCCAACACATTACGGCAGTATCAAAGGTACCACAAGTGCGGGATTGATTATTACTCGTCCATTCGACTGTGAGTAGCCGGCCGCGGTGGTCTCGCGGTTCTAGGCACTCAGTTCGGAACCGTGCGACTGCTACGGTCGCAGGTTCGAATCCTGCCTCGGGCATGGATGTGTGTAATGTCCTTAGGTTAGTTAGGTTTAAGTAGTTCTAAGTTCTAGGGGACTGATGACCTAAGATGTTAAGTCCCATAGTGCTCAGAACCATTTGAACCATTGTTTTGACTGTGAGTAGCGTATCAGTGGTAAAGACAGGTGCCATGTACAGGGAAGATACGGATCATAGTGAACTAAGGGTATTATACAACACGTTCAAGATTCTGTCTCCCACTGAAATCAAAAGTGTGCCACCGAGACTCACTTCACCCGTTGTAAAGCGGCAGTATTCTATGCCACAAGGAGGCAAATAAGATCTTAACCGTCGGCAATTCAAAAGTAGAGCGAATAATGATACCACTACGGGAAATGGCACCAAGGGATGGGAAGGAACGCCAAGTGCACCCAGTTTGTATGTCTAGGGTCCTCATTCAACAACGTTGAAGAGCCTATTGAGTCAATATCTGAGTGCAAAAACTCCATATTTAGGCTCATGTTAGAACAAACGATGCCTATCGTTTGAGCTCCGAGGTCATACTTGGACTGCGACTGACAGAGAAGACCAACCTCGATCACAAAGATTCAACGAATCTCACAAATTGTAACATTGTCCCAAGAACGGATCGTGACTTATGGTTCGTAGTCGAGCAGGAAGCTCGGACCAGAGGCTGTGACTTCCTGGGCTTGAGTATGTATTGCATAAAGAGGTTGCTACCCAGGTAGCTAAGTGTGTGTGATATGTACACAAGGACTTTTTAGATTAGGCGACTCTCCATCCAGTCCAGGTAACAATAGTTGTAGGGGACCAACAAGTGTCTCAGTTTAGGATTCAAAGAAATACTGTCTATAGACGATACTATCAAAATCGTTGTGATTAACTGTCGTAGCATTCGCAAAAAGGTGCCAGAGTTTGAAGAGCGCCTAAAAGAACACAGTGGAGCTCACGTTATACTAGGTTCAGAAATCTGGCTAAAGACGAAATTGTTAGTAGTGATATTTTGTGGAAAAATTTAAGCTTATATTGTAAGGAAAAGCTAATGGCAAATGGAGGAGCTGCATGTGTTGCCGTAGACAAGAAATTCAAATCCATTGAGACAGAAACTGCAATTACATCTAAGACTGTCTGGGCAAGGCTTAGAATCAAGGGTGGTCGTAAACAAATAGTCGAATTCTTCTATCGACCGAAAGACTCACTTCCAGACGTAATCGAAAGCTTTAGAGTAAACGTAGGTTCCCTAATTATACAATTATCATTGAAGGTGACGTTAATCATGCACCAATAGAAAAAAAAAGTTTTGTAAAAGGGGTCTACAGCTCGTGGCCGTGCGGTAGCGTTCTCGCTTCCCACGCCCGGCTCCCCGGGTTCGATTCCCGGCGGGGTCAGGGATTTTCTCTGTCTCGTGATGACAGGGTGTTGTGCGCTGTCTTTAGGTTAGTTAGGTGTAAGTAGTTCTAAGTTCTAGGGGACTGATGACCATAGATGTTAAGTCCCATAGTGCTCAGAGCCATTTATTTGTAAATGGTGGACGTAATAAGACGTCTTGTGAAACATTTTTATGTGTTCTCTGAGAATCACATAGAACAGGTATTTCAGAAGCACACTCATGATGGAAGTACATTAGGATCTGATAGGAACAAGGAGACTTTATGCCTTTCATGATGTTCACTCACAAACTGGTATCAGTGACCATGAGGCCGATGTACTAACAGTGATTACCAAAGTACAAAGGGCATATACCAAGTATAGCGATTTACATGTTCTGGAAACTAGTAAAGAGGCAGTAGTTGCTCCAAGAAGGAATACGGAAAATTTAGTTCTCGAGAGCAGCGTGTAGAAGAAGGTTTAGAAGACTGGTTGATCATACATCTGGGAGATAGGCACCTATTAGTAGTGTTCATGGCGACAGGGACACACCAAGGTGTACACTTGCGGTAAAGAAACTTAAATACAAACAGAGTGTAGTGCGTAATAGCTGCAAAACAAACCATGGGGCTATGGATAAAGAGAAGCTAAATGAAATGTGTTTGGATGTTAAGAGCGCAATGCATGATACCGTCGGTGACAACTATAGCCGAATACTATCGAAGGATCTCTCACAAAACCCCAAGAACTCTTCGTGTTACGTGATGGATGTTACTGATACCAAATTTAGAGTCGAGACAGTCACGGACGAGACAGGACCTGAAACTGAGGGTAGCAAGGTAAAAGCAGAAAGAGTGAACTCAGCTTTCAAATGTTCTTTTACAACTAAACAGTTTAACTCTCGTACCACAGCAAAGATGATATCGATATTAGTTCATGAAATGTATTCGAAAACTGAGAATACGGTACTAACACATGTACACAATTTACTGGAAACAAATGAAAATTTTCGCCGGACCGTGATTAGAAACGGGACTTCCTGCTTTATGCGAGCGGTTGCCTAATCTACTTCATGGACAGACCCAAACTTTCATATGTTCCAGTGTCTGCTACCCATAGTACTCGCAGTTACGTGATTCTCGCACAGAGAGAGATTTATTTAGTTTTCTCGCAAGGGTGCCTTGCTTTTGGCATGAAACACGTTAGTGCAATGTCTGTAAAGTTCGCTGCAATGCTCCTTCGGACATACATGCATGTTAGTGTCAGTGGTTTTGAGAAACAGCTAAAATGGCTGAAACTGAATAAAGACCCAGTGCCTCATGGAATTCCTTTCAGCTCCTATTCCGAATTTGCAGATGGGTCAGCCCCTCGTTTAACCATAATCTACCGTAGATGCCTCGAACAAAAATAAGCGTTCCCAGTAAAAGATAAAATGCACAGGTTTTACACGTCTACAAGAATAATAGCAAAAATAATCTATAAAACTAACGTCGAATATCATTAACACAAATTTGTTGTGGAGTCTGAAAACAGATTAAGATCTCAAACGTAGTGAGTATCTCGAACCGAACGATCTTGTGCTAAGCAGCATAGATTCTAAAAAACATCGATAATGTGAAACCTAACTCGCACTTTTCTCACAAGACGTTCTGAAAGCCTTAGACCATGACCGTCAGGTAGGAGCAGTATTTCTCAGTTTTCGAAAAGCATTTGGATCAGTACTACACTTACACTTATTACCGAAAATAGGATCCTATAGGGTCTCAAGCAACGGACTTGGAATATTATCTTGAATTGGGAGTCATCGACAGATGTAGAAGTAACTTCGGATATGCCCCACGGAAGTGTGTTGGAACTCTTGCTGTTCATGTTGTACGTTAATGACCTTGGAGACAGCCGGTCGCTGGGGCCGAGCGGTTCTGGGCGCTTCAGTCCGGAACCGCGCTGCTGCTACGGTCGCAGGTTCGAAACTGCTTCCGGCATGGATGTGTGTGATATCCTTAGTTCAGTTAGGTTTAAGTAGTTCTAAGTCTATGGGACTGATGACCTTAGAAGTTAAGTCCCATAGTGCTCAGAGCCATTTGAACCAATAAGCCGGGAAAATAGTCCGGAACCAGTTCAAATTTTTTCACCATCGGAAAATTTTCAGAATACGAGATCAACGATAGAAGATTCTGGAATAGTGTCGAACACAGATAGCTTTAAGGCTATGACGAAGGAAGTTAGTTTTACTGGAAATGTTAGGGGCGAAAAGAACTTCGAACCAGTTAATATGGAGCCTTTGATGAGTGCAGTATTAAATTTGGGATCACAAACAGGAACAATTAAAACTGATATGGAAACAATAAAAACACAGTTAGGATCTGAATTTAAAAGAGAGATGGGAACAATGGCAACATGGTTAGACCCACGAATAGGGACATGTTTTGAAAACATGAAAGATGAATTAAAGAAAGAAATTAGAGAAGAAGTACAACCGATTTTGAATGCTCACAATAATAGATTAACTTCAATAAAAAATAGACAAAAGGAATAGGATAGAGGACAGGAAGAAAGAGATCGCGTGAGAGTACAAAAATTTTCACAGTTAAATTTACAACGTGCTTGGGGGCTTAAATAAAAGCAAAAGACTAATAGTAAAGAATAAATGCAATAATTTTACTATCTGTGTGACCGGTTACGAAGTCTCGTAACCGGTTGGCCCTGACTATTATTAGCACGCAATCTAACTGCATAAAAATAAAAATAAAGAATGACAAGGAATTTTCATTAACACAACTGATTAATTAAGTCCCCAGCAGCTATAAAAGCTACGAAACAACAAAGCACAAGTGTAACTGTTCTGTGTGTGGTAGTGTGACTCAACGTACATGTATCTGGCTCGGTTCTTTCTCAATACGACAAAATATTTTAAACACCGTTTACAATGAACTAATTGAAAAACCAGAAATACTATAGTTGCACATAGAAACCAGATTTACAAGTGTAATAAATGAACACGAGCCAGATGCTTTGTTGACTGTACCTGTGAGCAAGAGGGATTGTTATTAAAGAAAACTGTAATACCTTTTACCTCATTATATATTGGCGAAAATGTTCCATTACACCAGCATCATAAATAAAAATCCCATCTCCTTTCTCAATTATATTCTGACAATTTCATCTTCATCCATCTATAAATTACACCAACCGAGCCGCGCGGGATTAGCCGAGCAGTCTAGGGCGCTGCAGTCATGGACTGTGCGGCTGGTCCCGGCGGAGGTTCGAGTCCTCCCTCGGGCATGAGTATGTGTGTTTGTCCTTAGGATAATTTAGGTTAAGTAGTGTGTAAGCTTAGGGACTGATGACCTTAGCAGTTAAGTCCCATAAGATTTCACACACATTTAAACATTTGAACACCAACCGAACAGTAGAACATTTCAGTCAACACTCAGATCGTCTACTCTCTCGCCCAACAGAACAACGACTGCTCTCGACATCCTCTGAACTACTACTGCCCCGGTGGAGGCGGCGGAATAATAATCTTTGGCGCAATCTCTGGCGCTGTGACTCAGTGTAGCCACCTTTCAAGCATCATATTGAAGGTAACCGTTTCGTTAAACATTGTGTCATGCTGCGTGAACAAGTCCGTAATACGCGCATTGAAGTATAAAAATAAATAGTAAACTGGGTTGTATGAAAAGTGTATTGTGTAAAACATACGGGATGTATAGTTCTGCACACCAACGAAAAGTTAGACAACAAGTGTCAGTGACACCAAAGAAAAGACGTGCTAGCAGACAACTTTTCCTGATGCAGACGATAAGCCAAGCAGAAATCACCGTTAGGAAAAGCCAACAAATTGTTAACGAACTGTTTTTTGATCTAAAAATCAAATAAAATTGTAAATATCTCTAATTACAGACCACTGATGAAGCTTTACCTCAATAAAGCGAAACGCTTCTTGTGAGAAAAACACGCATTTTCCTGTATTGTAACGACGGAAACAAAGTACTCGCAGGAACCGTAAAGCAGCTACCGACAATATGGCCACACAAACGAAAAATTTAAATAAAAGAATAAGAACATTTGGTTCTGTTTGGATACATTTGGTAATAGCGTCTCCACGGTTCATGTTTCCTCATTTACTGCACGGACACCGGAAAGACACAAATGCCACGCTGATGCCTTATCTATGTGTCAGCTTTATCTATGTGTCGGTGCTTATACGCGCACGTTGGAGTCATGCTACGTTGCGTATACGCTGCAGGAACGCCCTCAGACGGAAATTTTTTTATCGGCCTTTAAATAATAAAATATTATCTGCAAAAAATTGCTCAAATATTCATGTCAATATAAAATTAAATATTTATTTTCGGCTATTAGTTCCGTATATCCAAGACTAAAGGTTACAATCATTTACAATTTGTACACAGTTCATTCTAATGGTATAGGAAAGCTTTACAAATCACCGGCGCAGCATCCGTTAAAATGACAGTAAACCATGTCAGAAAGTTCACACTTCATAGTAATTGACAGAAAGTCGCCGACTAGAATGGAAATAATGTCTGAGGTTCCCCAATCAAGTGTTACAGACCCTTTGCTGTTCCTGATCTACATAAACGATTTAAGAGATAATGTCGGTAGCCCTCATAGACTGTTTGCAGATGATGCTGCCATTTGCCGTCTTATAAAGTCATCAGATGATTCAAACAAATTGCAAACTGATTTAGACAAGATGACTGTGTAGTACGAAAGGTGGCAATCGACTCTTAAATAATGAAAAGTGTGAAGTCATCAACATGAGCATTAAAAGAAGTATGCTGAATTTCGGTAACACGATAAATAACGTACATTTAATGGTTGTAAATTCAGCCAAATACTTTGGGATTCTAATTGCGAAAAACTGCAACTGGAACGATCACATAGAAAATGTTGTGGGTAAAGTAAACCAGAGAGAGCAATTTATTGGCAGAATATTTATAAAATGCAACAGGACTACTAAAGACACTGCTAACGCCACATTTGTCCGCGTTCTTCTGGCGTATTGCTGTGTGGTGTAGGATATGCATCAGATAGAATTGACAAACGACATCGAAAACGTTCAAAGAAGGGCAGCCGTTTTGTATTATAGCGAAATAGGGGAGAGAGTGTCACGGATATAATACACGAATTCGGGTGGCAGTCATTAAAACAGACGTTTCTCGTTTGGGCAGGAACTTCTCACGAAATTTCAGTTACCAACTTTCTTCTAGCAGTGTGAAAATATTTTGTTGGCGACCACCTACAAAGGGAGAAGTGATAGTCATAATAAAACAACAGAAATCAGAGGTCACACGAAAAGATTTAAGAGTCTAAATAATTATGAAAAATGCGCCTCGATTGCACAAACTACCTGGTGTTTACCTAGGTTTCAGAGTGGGTGACCACGCCTTCTTCGGAACAAATATAAAACAGCTTGCCTAAATAGGCATAGTCAAAGGCTAAAATCAACAAAACAAAAACAAAAAGTGGTTCAAATGGCTCTGAGCACTATGCGACTTAACTTCTGAGGTCATCAGTCGCCTAGAACTTAGAACTAATTGAACCTAACCAACCTAAGGACATCACACACATATCCATGCCCGAGGCAGGATTCGAACCTGCGACCGTAGCGGTCACGCGGTTCCAGACTGTAGCGCCTAGAACCGCACGGCCACTCCGGCCGGCTAAAATCAACACCTACATCGGCAAGACCCCATAAAAAAATTTACAAATACACGGTAGATATGTACCAAGTCAATAATATTACTTATCTCAACCCTGTGTGTGCTGCCTCGCCCCAGCCAACATACATTTTATGGGGTCTTGCAGCTGTAGGTGTTTTATATTTGTTCTGAAGAAGGAGAGGTTACCCACGCTGAAACCTAGGTAAACACCAGGTAGTTTGTGCAGTCGAGGCGGATTTTTCATAATTATTTGGATACTTACGATTACTGACGCGCTGCAATGCTGAAAGTTCTTAAATTTAAGAGTCTGTGTTTCCACGTGCAGTTCAAGTGTGGAATGGGGAATCGTAGAGAAGTGGCTCGAAGGTGGTTCGAGGAACCCTCTGCCAGGAAGTTAATTGTGAATTTCAGAATAATCATGTACCACAGTTTTGTTTGCAAGGGTTACTTTCTGACGATGACAATCCTTCGAACTCACTGCTGGAAACTACTAGAGAGCACGTACACAGGATTATCGTTGCAAAATTACTACATTTCTATGTTCTCGGATTAGGTAGAATTTTGATAACTCTGCACTGCGTCACGGCTTCTGAAGCCCTTTCTGGCCGAGTCTCGCCGTTAAATCTGGCCGCTGCCTACAAAACTTTATGATACGCGAGCCAGTGCAGCCGGAATATAAACAGAGATCTTGAAGCAGACCAGCATCCACTGCGGCGTGATTTTCGCCGAGTGTAACTGGTAAGCTGTCTGAAATGAGCGGCCAGTACTTATCTGGGAGCCCAGCGTGTGGGCCTGGTGCTGCGATGTAATACGGTGCCGGTGGCGCGCCCTGCTAAGGGAGGCCAGGGGGAGAGAGACTCGGACGGCCGCGCAGTATATCAGCCCAGCCTCACGACTAATTCGCGAGCGGGCGGCCGAGGGCGTGGCTGTCCCCCATCCGTCATCGTACCCAGCGCGCGCTGCTGTGCGCGTGTAGTCCGGACTGGGGAGCATGGGGAAGGCGCCGCGGTACCAAGCCGCCAGACGGAGAGGGCCATGTATTACACTACTGGTCATTAAAACTGCTACGCCAAGAAGAAATGCAGATGATAAATGGGTATTCATTGGACAAATACAGGGTGAGTCACCTAACGTTACCGCTGGATATATTTCGTAAACCACATCAAATACTGACGAATCGATTCCACAGACCGAACGTGAGGAGAGGGGCTAGTGTAATTGGTTAATACAAACCATAAAAAAATGCACGGAAGTATGTTCTTTAACACAAACCTACGTTTTTTTAGATGGAACCCCGTTACTTTTGTTAGCACATCTGAACATATAAACAAATACGTAATCAGTGCCGTTTGTTGCATTGTAAAATGTTAATTACATCCGGAGATATTGTAACCTAAAGTTGACGCTTGAGTACCACTCCTCCACTGTTCGATCGTGTGTATCGGAGAGCACCGAATTACGTAGGGATCCAAAGGGAACGGTGATGGACCTTAGGTACAGAAGAGACTGGAACAGCACATTACGTCCACATGCTAACACCTTTTTATTGGTCTTTTTCACTGACGCACATGTACATTACCGTGAGGGGTGAGGTACACGTACATACGTGGTTTCCGTTTTCAATTACGGAGTGGAATAGAGTGTGTCCCGACATGTCAGGCCAATAGATGTTCAATGTGGTGGCCATCATTTGCTGCACACAATTGCAATCTCTGGCGAAATGAATGTCGTACACGCCGCAGTACATCTGGTGTAATGTCGCCGCAGGCTGCCACAATACGTTGTTTCAAAACCTCTGCGGTTGTAGGCACATAACGGTACACATTCTCCTTTAACGTACCCCACAGAAAGATGTCCAGAGGTGTAAGATCAGGAGAACGGGCTGGCCATCTTATGCCTCCTCCACGTCCTATGAAACGCCCGTCGAACAAAACTAACGGGGTTCCATTTAAAAAAGCGTAGGTTTGTGTTAAAAAACATACTTCCGTGCATTTTTTTATGGTTTGTATTAACCAGTTACACTAACCCCTCTCCTCACGTTCGGTATGTGGAATCGATTCGTCAGTATTTGATGTGGTTTATGAAATATATCCAGCAGTTACGTTAGGTGACTCACCCTGTATATTGTACTAGAACTCACATGTGATTACATTTTCGCGCAATTTGGGTTCATACATCCTGAGAGATCAGTACCCAGAACAACCACCTCCGGCCGTAATAACGGCCTTGATACGCCTGGCCATTGAGTCAAACAGAGCTTAGATGTCGTGTACAGGTACAGCTGCCCATGCAGCTTCAACACGATACCACAGTTCATCGAGAGTAGTGACTTTGTAATTGTTACGAGCCAGTTGCTCGGCCACCATCGATGAGACATTTTCAGTTGGTGAGAGATCTGGAGAATGTGCTGGCCAGGGCAGCAGTCGAACATTTTCTGTATCCAGAAAGGCCCGTACAGGACCTGCAACATGCGGTCGTGCATTATCCTGCTGAAATGTAGGGTTTCGTAGGGATCGAATGAAGGGTAGAGCCATGGGCTGTAACACATCTGAAATGTAACGTCTTCTGTTCAAAGTGCTGTCAATGCGAACAAGAGGTGACCGAGGCGTGTAACCAATAGCACCCCATACCATCACGCTGCGTGATACACCAGTATGGCGATGACGAATACACGCTTCCAATGTGCGTTCACCGCGATGTCGCCAATCCACAGGATTGTCTTTTTACGACGGGCAGTGCCTTATTAGGACAGATCATGTAGACGTCAGCTTAATTACGCGTAGTCCTTAAAATATGTATGAACATGTCAGGATCAAATTATTGTTGAAAGCGCAGAGCAATTTTGCTGCTTGCTAACTACATCGCAACGAATCATAGCATGTGTTCCAATCAAGAAGCAAATCAGCCTCGGAAATGTGAACGTCGGAAACAAAAACTGGAGGTAATTTACAGGGTGCCTCCGGTGTGGGCTCGTTGGACTTATTGGAAAAGCCGGCGCAGCTTTATTTCTGCTGGGTGTTGCAGTATAATTGGAGGGATTCTCGACAACCACCATACTTCTGTGTACAGACACAGCCACGAGGGAACCAAACAAAAAGTATCGTCCGAAAGTTTAAGCTCGGCTGGAAAAATATTCGCCCCCTCAGATTCCGCGGCGGCATTCCGCGAACAATCTAACTCTCACCGCCACCGAACAACGAGCGAAGTTGGTGGTTCGCCGAAAGAGGCAGGATGCGGACGCAGTCAGCCTCTTCCACTGTCGGTCAGCGGCAGTCGGCTCCAGGTAGGAAACCCAGCGAGCGGTGCGCGGAAGAAGAGCGGAGCGAAGGTTCCGATATCACGACGGACGTCATGCGGCTCTGCTAACTGGAAAAGGAATGTGGAGGGGGAAAAAAGGAAAAAGAGTAGAGGATCTCATTTCAGTCTAATCATGACAGCACGGGGCCAAGCAACCTCTCGCGTTTTGCGTTTCCCCCGCCACTAAACACAGAATAATTAAACGTAGCCTTAAAAGTGGGTTCATTCAGACGCCCGCCTGATATTTATACGGCACGAAAGACCCAGGCAGAAGTTGCTCATTTAGCGTGCGGCGTCTAATGAGGTTTTTAGTAACTCGAGTAAGCCTGGAAGAATTTCTGGCCTTCTTTCTCTTGAGGTGGGAAAAATCGTTAACACACACTCAAGTGAAATCAACTGCAGAATACGACATATAGAGCTGGCCATTAAAACTGCGACTCCAGTAGGGACAGTAAATAACCAAATTATAGCTACTTAGGGTGCGACATACTATAGTAAGAAGGAGATGTGATTATACACTGAAGGAAAAAGTTGCAACACCAAAAATTAATTAATGTAGTGTAATGAAAATTCGAGAAACACTTGTCTAAGTGACACATTTAAATGATTAACATTCCAAAATCACAGGTTACGTGATGGATGTACGGATGGATGGAGACGGTTTTAAGGGCGCACGACGGCAAGGTCTCCAGCGCCTGCTCAGTAACAGATTGAGAGGGGTGTCAAGAAAAGACTAAGAAGAGTAAGATAAAACAGATTGTAAGACACAGGAAACTAGCTTGGAAAAATATGTGCCTACCCACACCGAAGCGTGGGACGAAGCATGCTACCAGCAGTAAAACATGGACAACCCAGGAAGAATGTGGTAGAGGGAGCTAAAACAATATAGCAGATGGTAGTGGCTGGCTGACCGCAAGGAAAAAGGGAGGAGCCAGGGTGGTGTGCCTGCTGTAAGACCTTCGGTACACACACCATCAGGTTATTTGACTTGTCGCTCTAACGAAGTAGGCGAGTGTCAGCAGTATCTCTCGTGGTCTTATCGTGGCGTGTTTATCTTCTGCCGTTAGGTCAGACGATAGAAATGCCACTTGCACGCTTAGAGTAGCAGATTGACGGTGACCAACTTTAAACAGAACTTGATTAATTTCCACACAAATTTATTAAAATAATAAAAAGCGTAGACCTTACGTAACTTGATTCTAGATGCTATTTACAATTGACAATTTGAAGTTCCTCTGGTCTTCGTACGTTAATCTTATTCTCACAAGCCTCTGATACTTGACAAAGTGTCTATACATTTATCTTCATGGCTATTTACAGGAATATGATACTCTTATTATGCGCAGACTGAAACTTGACTGCAGACTAATGCAGACTGACTAATCGGAGGTCTGACACTCGTTATAATACCTCGAGCGTTCAGGTATCACTGTGTGAGTGTGATCCGCGAGGTGAAAAGGTTCTACGTTAGCAGCCATCTCATTGGCTGGGTTACATATTAATACGCTGATCGGCGGAAGCAGAATTTGGTCCGTCTCTAAGACAGCGCCATCTCGTACTGCGGAGATGGACGAGCGCCGAGCCTGCGCTCTTGTGCTTAGCGGGGCGCGCTCTAGTGGGAAAGTTGTGTACACGCTACGTGGAACTATGTACAAAACAGCCAGTCACTTTGCAATATACTAAAAGCTCCAGCCTAAAAGGTTAGGCCAGAGTCCACGGTAAGAGCGAGATAAGCCGCCGGCCTCTCTGGCCGAGCGGTTCCAGGCGCTTTCGTCCGTAACCGCGCTGCTGCTAGGGTCGCAGGTTCGAATCCTGCCTCGGGCATGGATGTGTGTGATGTCCTTTGGTTAGTTAGGTTTAAGTAGCTCCAAGTCTAGGGGACTGATGGCCTCAGATGTTGTCCCATAGTGTTTGTGGTGTCACCGCCAGACACCACACTTGCTAGGTGGTAGCCTTTAAATCGGCCGCGGTCCGTGAGTATACGTCGGACCCGCGTGTCGCCACTATCAGTGATTGCAGACCGAGCGCCGCCACACGGCAGGTCTAGAGAGACTTCCTAGCACTCGCCCCAGTTGTACAACCGACTTTGCTAGCGATGGTTCACTGACAAAATACGCTCTCATTTGCCGAGACGATAGTTAGCATAGCCTTCAGCTACATCATTTGCTACGACCTAGCAAGGCGCCAGTACCAGTTACTATTGATACTGTAATCATGTACCGTCAAGAGCGACGCCCATCATTAATGGATTAAAGTTAAGTATTCCACCAGCTACGTCCGTTTTTCTAAAGTCTAATTTCCTTGTCCTGTTCCAGACCTCACGCCAGCCTGCGTGAGCAAAACGCGTGCCTTTCGGCTTCCTCTAGTATACCGGTGTTGGCTCTCCTGCCAACCCACAACAGTGTTTAGAGCCATTTGAATCATTTTTTTGATAAGCCATTGCAAACGTGAAATGGTGGTACATTAATAAGCGATGTAACCCCCAGAATGTTGAATCCAAATGTGCATGCATTGTGACATGCTGGTGCAGACGTCAGTTTATGGAATGGAGTTCCATGTCTGTTGCACTTGGTCGGTCAATACAGAGACGGTTAATGTTGTTTGTGCATGAGCTGGAGTTGTGGTCCGATGATGTCCCGTATGTGCTCGACTGGAGACAGATCTTGTGATCGCGCAGGACAAGGCAACATGTCGACACCCCGCAGAGCACGCTGGGTTACAATGGCGGTATGTGGGCGAACGTTACGCCGTTGGAAATAGCTCCTGGAATGCTATTCATCAATGGCAGCTAAACAGGTTGAATCACCATACTGACGTACAAATTTGCAGTCAGAGTGCTTGAGATAACCAATGGAGGGCTCACGCTGTTTTTACGTGCGCTAGCTGTGCACTTCATTTGTGTCAAGCGTCAACTTCGCTTCCCAATTTCTCTGGATGTAATTGACGTATTTCGATTCAACGAACGCCATTATTTTTGTGATTTTTCATGCTATTGATTGCATATGAAATAATATGAGGTGTCCATAAAATTACACTCCTGGAAATGGAAAAAAGAACACATTGACACCAGTGTGTCAGACCCACCATACTTGCTCCGGACACTGCGAGAGGGCTGTACAAGCAATGATCACACGCACGGCACAGCGGACACACCAGGAACCGCGGTGTTGGCCGTCGAATGGCGCTAGCTGCGCAGCATTTGTGCACCGCCGCCGTCAGTGTCAGCCAGTTTGCCGTGGCATACGCAGCTCCATCGCAGTCTTTAACACTGGTAGCATGCCGCGACAGCGTGGACGTGAACCGTATGTGCAGTTGACGGACTTTGAGCGAGGGCGAATACTGGGCATGCGGGAGGCCGGGTGGACGTACCGCCGAATTGCTCAACACGTGGGCGTGAGGTCTCCACAGTACATCGATGTTGTCGCCAGTGGTCGGCGGAAGGTGCACGTGCCCGTCGACCTGGGACCGGACCGCAGCGACGCACGGATGCACGCCAAGACCGTAGGATCCTACGCAGTGCCGTAGGGGACCGCACCGCCACTTCCCAGCAAATTAGGGACACTGTTGCTCCTGGGGTATCGGCGAGGACCATTCGCAACCGTCTCCATGAAGCTGGGCTACGGTCCCGCACACCGTTAGGCCGTCTTCCGCTCACGCCCCAACATCGTGCAGCCCGCCTCCAGTGGTGTCGCGACAGGCGTGAATGGAGGGACGAATGGAGACGTGTCGTCTTCAGCGATGAGAGTCGCTTCTGCCTTGGTGCCAATGATGGTCGTATGCGTGTTTGGCGCCGTGCAGGTGAGCGCCACAATCAGGACTGCATACGACCGAGGCACACAGGGCCAACACCCGGCATCATGGTGTGGGGAGCGATCTCCTACACTGGCCGTACACCACTGGTGATCGTCGAGGGGACACTGAATAGTGCACGGTACATCCAAACCGTCATCGAATCCATCGTTCTACCATTCCTAGACCGGCAAGGGAACTTGCTGTTCCAACAGGACAATGCACGTCCGCATGTATCCCGTGCCACCCAACGTGCTCTAGAAGGTGTAAGTCAACTACCCTGGCCAGCAAGATCTCCGGATCTGTCCCCCATTGAGCATGTTTGGGACTGGATGAAGCGTCGTCTCACGCGGTCTGCACGTCCAGCACGAACGCTGGTCCAACTGAGGCGCCAGGTGGAAATGGCATGGCAAGCCATTCCACAGGACTACATCCAGCATCTCTACGATCGTCTCCATGGGAGAAAGCAGCCTGCATTGCTGCGAAAGGTGGATATACACTGTACTAGTGCCAACATTGTGCATGCTCTGTTGCCTGTGTCTATGTGCCTGTGGTTCTGTCAGTGTGATCATGTGATGTATCTGACCCCAGGAATGTGTCAATAAAGTTTCCCCTTCCTGGGACAATGAATTCACGGTGTTCTTATTTCAATTTCCAGGAGTGTAGTATCAGTTTACGTTTTAACATTTCGCATAGTATTTGGTTTCCTAAGCCCCTATAGTACGTTCATGCTGATAAAAACCCGTTTTTGAATATCTAATGTTGTTCCAGAGATATTTGAGTTTCAGAGTTATATGAGACATGCGGTGTATTTGAAAGTGCGTTGGTTTTATTCATAACCAATACACCATATTATTCCCCACTGTTTCGGCTACAAAACCCTAGTTTTCAACATAATCTACATCTACATACATATTCCGCAATCCACCATACGGTGCGTGTCGGAGGGTACCTCGTACAACAACTAGCATCTTCTCTCCCTGTTCCGCTCCCAAACAGAACGAGGGAGAAATGGCTGCCTATATGCCTCTGTACGAGCCCTAATCTCTCTTATCTTATCTTTGTGGTATTTCCGCGAAATGTAAGTTGGCGGCAGTAAAACTGTACTGCAGTCAGCCTCAAATGCTGGTTGTCTAAATTTGCTCAGTAGCGATTCACGAAAAGAACGCCTCCTTTCCTCTAGAGACTCCCACCCGAGTTCCTGAAGCATTTCCGTAACTCTCGCGTGATGATCAAACCTACCAGTAACAAATATAGCAGCCCGCCTTTGAATTGCTTCTATATCCTCCCTCAATCCGACCTGGTAGGGATCCCAAACGCTCGAGCAGTACTCAAGAATAGGTCGTATTAGTGTCTTATAAGCGGTCTCCTTTACAGATGAACCACATCTTCCCAAAATTCTACCAATGAACCGAAGACGACTATCCGCCTTCCCCACAACTGCCGTTACATGCTTGTCCCACTTCATACTGCTCTGCAATGTTACGCCCAAATATTTAATCGATGTGACTGTGTCAAGAGCTACACTACTAATGAAGAATTCAAACATTACAGGATTCTTTTTCCTATTCATCTGCATCAATTTACATTTATCTATATTTAGAGTTAGCTGTCATTCTTTACACCAATCGCAAATCCTGTCCAAGTCATCTTGTATCCTCCTACAGTCACTCAACGACGGCACCTTCCAGTACACCACAGCATCATCAGCAAACAGCCACACATTGCTATCCATCCTATCCAAAAGATCATTTATGTAGATAGAAAACAACAGTGGACCTACCACACTTCCCTGGGGCACTCCAGATGATACCCTCACCTCCGATGAACACTCACCATTGAGGACAACGTACTGGGTTCTATTACTTAAGAAGTCTTCGAGCCACTCACATGCTTGGGAACCAATCCCATATGCTCTGCAGTGGGGCACCGAGTCAAACGCTTTCCATCCACTGCGATGATCTTATGCTGCCGTAGCGGCACCACCGTTTAGGATAGGGAAAGCTAGTTTTGTGCGATATTCGGAGCACGAATTACAGCCAGGTGCAGGCCGGATTGCAGTAAGTTACACGTACCAGCAGTTGCGAAGGTAAATAGAGGCCACAGGGGCGTAGAACTGCCAGAGAGGGCGCACGCAGCAGTTTCCATGGCGCAAGTCACAGGCAGAAGGGGGCCACTGGCCAATCTGTTACACGTACGTGATGCGAACCGGCGCGCTTGGCAAAACAGAGTCGCACAGTCGAGTATAAATAGGTGCTGTTTTCTAACGAGATTCATTCAAGTGTGGCAGCTCTCCTGGACAGTGGGGCGTATCACACTGCTGGGCTACAAGCAGCAACAGATGGGACACCAGCATCGCAGTCCATGGCGGGTCGTTGGTTCGATCTTCTCAGGTCGACGTGGGGTCTGTAGCCAGCTAGGGTGGACCACTCCTTGGCTCGCTACTGTGGGCAGTGGTCTCTGGTCCCGACACACGCTGGAGACTTTTGAGGCGAGGGCCGCAGACACGGACGTCAGATAGAGGGCACTTGTTGGTTGCCGCGTTCTCAGCTACGCCAGCGAGGAAGAAGCTGCAGCAGGACGAGCCTACGGCTCCCAGCGGAGCAGCGCGGGGACAATGAGGACAGTGTTGAGTCGGCTGCTGGCGCAGCCCTCCTGACATAATCGGAACTCTGCAGCTGGCGTACAAGGCCGGCACGACACAGTGGTGGGTTGCACAGGCTGCTGGGTGCTTCCTCAGCATTGTGGGGCCACGTGACACAGACCGAGTTCAATGGAACACTGTAGTGGAACCAAATACATTATTTGGAACTTCTTGCCAAGTCTTAATACGGCACCTCCTGCCTACCATCCACTACATTTGGTGTCAATACGCCACATTTGGCGTCTGATACCTCAACACTGCCTTACTGGGAAGGCTTGTATGCCCACATGGTAGCATTCTACTTGTCAACTGTGGAGCCATAATCTGCTGATCTGCTGCATCAGTAACTTCCCCATCATCCTCGTACTGCTTCCCGTGAAAGGAATTATCCATTGTGCCAGACAGATCTGGGCTGTAAGGTGAATAATGAAGAACAGTCCAATGAACTTTTGTGAGTTCCTCTCAGATGCACAGACTTGTGCGGGAGTTTGCGCTGTTATGGAGAAGGAGAAGTTTGAATGTTTGTAGAAATGAACACAACAGTCTCTACAACATGACTAATGACGACACAGATGACGCCTGGGATCTTTCAAACTCCGCTTTCTGTTGGAAAATTCTAAGACCCTCCCAATAGGTGAGGCATGCACTACACGCAGGACACGGCTACCAGGGTAGTTGAGAATTTCTGTCATACGTCAATGGATGTTTTTAGGAGATATCTCCTCCCCACCTGTCTTAAAGAAGGAATATAAATACAGCATTACAGGGCTTAAACCAGCTTGAACAGTCCTCTGATTACATGCACTGTGTATGGATTCATGAGGTTATACAATGAAGGCTTTCACGACCGGATGGTACTGTTGTTGATAATTCTTCTGGGTTATATGGCCGTGGTCCATGGAATTCTTCTATTCCTATCGTTTCGTCCAATACTACGTTGGACATCCTCAGAGGTACGGCTGGTTCTGCTCAGTCCTGAGTCCTGAGTCGGCAGGACTCAGCAGGACCAGCCATACCTCTGTGGATGTCCAACGTAGTATTGGACGAAACGATAGGAATAGAAGAATTCCATGGACAACGGCCATATAACCCAGAAGAATTATCAACAACATTCATGAGGTTGTCTCCATGGCCGTACACGTCCCACCGCTTGATGCAATCTCAAACGAGACTCGTCCGACCACGCAATATGTTTTCAGTCATTAACAGTCCAATGTCGATGTTGATGGGCCCAGGCGAGGCGTAAAGCTTTCTGCAGTGCAGTCATCAAGAGTAATGGAGTGGGCCTTCGGCTCCGAAAGCCCACATCGATTGTTTCGCTGAATGGTTCGCATGCTGACACTTGTAGATAACCCAGCATTGAAATCTGCAGCAATTTGCGGTAGGTTGACACTCCTGCCACGTTGAACGATTCTCTTCAATCGTCATTGGAAGCGTTCTCGCATGATCTTTTTCCGGCCGCATCAATGTCGGAGATTTGAGGTTTTATCGGTTTCTTGGTATTCACGGTACTCTTGTGAAATGGTCGTACAGAAAAATCTGCGCTTCATCGCTGCCTCGGAGATGCTGTGTCCCATCGCTCGTGCGCTAACTATAACGCTACGTTCGAACTCACTTAAATCTAAAAACTGCGCCAGACCCTAGTTCTGTTATATAGACTTGCCGACTGCAGCCCCGTATTCTGCTGTTTACATATTTCTGTGTTTGAATACGCATGCCTCTACCAGTTTCTTTGTCGCTTCAGTTTAGTTCTATGTTTGTGCTCTACTAGAATTCGCGGTGGGTTTCATTTATGAGAAATAACTGAAAATTCTGTTTGAAATCTTAGTCGCTAACATATTTGTTTCCTTTCTTAATTAATTTGTAGATACCAAATGTCAGCTAAGTGACAAATATTGATAAATAACAACCATTTCGACAACGTAACAATCGAAAGTATCTTCTAGTTCCTGTTTTCTGCTGCGTATTTGCTATATTTTCATATGTAACAAATGTGGTAACTTTGTATACGATAGATTCTACCATGAGCTCTTCCAGTACTTTACGGGATTTGATACAAGAACATCATAACTCTTTTTTTTGTGGTGTTAATTTACATATTGGCTTCTATAACACAGTCCGCACATGGGTGAGAAAAATTTCGAAACTATTAGAGGGTGATAATATAAATTTGAGGTTCTGTAAGATGATTAACTACGGAAAATTTTTCCTCGGGAACACATATTGATCACGCAGTTCTTCAGTTGATTATGTGGAAAGAAAGTCGTAGTAAACTGGCTAAATTTATGCAAAGTAATTTCGTTTTATCAACCTTTCTATATGGTCTTCAAGTATAGTTTGCGGGAAGGCAGCTTCTGGCGGAGAAATTCAGTCGGAATCGTTCGGGCTGTGTGTCAAGAAAGAGGTCTGAATATTTGTAATTATGAAAGTATTCTAAATGAAGAATTAACGAGGCTCCAGAAGTACTTTTCGCGTTTGGTGAAAGACAGCGCCAGTGCGAGGAGAACGGAGTTGCGGATGTGCCTGCAATTACGAGTAGACAAACAAATTACTCCCCCTCCACCCCCCCCCTTCCAAGTCTGCACTGCTAGAACTAAACTCGAAACGAATCTGTGAGTGAATTGGATGCAGTCCCCGGAACGCCGTCCCAAGAGAATCTGAGAGTCGCTGGTTCAGAGCGAGCAAGCCGAGCAGACAGTGTATTGCTTTGCACGGAGAGAAGCAAATGTAAGAGGGAAAGTTTCCTGTTTCTTTTGATAGCTTATTTGACCGCTACTCCGTTTAGAAATCGATAGACGTGACTACTTTTTGACAAACATGGTCGACAACATCCACATGTCGATATATATACGGGTGTTGTGCAGAAAGTAAGTTCCGATCGGTCACGAAATGGACATCACAGTGAAAACCCGATGAAGCTTTGCACAGATGTGTTGGGTAGTGTCCCTAGTATGACCGTCGATCGCATCAAGATGCTCTTCTCGGTTGTGAGCGCACTGTGAGCGAGTAAAGGTGCCTAGAACAACGATGTCTCCCGCCAACTAGAAGGGTCTGCTGAGAGGCTTCGCCTTAATGAATGCAGCCCACCTAACACAACTGCCACGCACTTCCTTCTTCATGGCAGTTCTCAGCCGCACTCTGCAGGGGCAGTGAAGACGCTCCTACAGCTTTTTCGATGGTAAGTGTTCGATCACCCACAACACAGCCCTGATTGGCTCGTCTCTGTTCATATGAAACGCTGCATGCGCTAGTCCAAAAGTAGTATATAGGGGCTTAAATTTATTACAATTTTCTCATTATAGAAAATCATAACTATATCTGTCATTAACGTTATGAATATAAATTAAGGGCATTCATATATCTATTTGATACCGACATTGGCAACTTCGAACGCTCCATATGCAGTATGGTTATTTGCTCGGCATATCTGCATGTACATAATGTACCAGTGAAATGACAAATGTAATCCGTTGCGCTTTAGGTGAATTTAGTTCTAAAATCAATACTTAACAATTTTGAATATTTTTTGTAAGTTTTATGTAGTGTACGAAAAACATGCGAAAGTACGCACCTATTCAAGAAAAAGTGTTTGTTGAAAATGTAAGCGTTAACGCTTTGTTTCCAGGATGAGAAACCTACGTATTCGATAAACGATAACAAAAAAATACTGTATTTTTAGATCAGATCTAAAGCTACCAAAATCTGCCAACAATGTACTATATCGCACGCGAAAATCTGATGACACTAATTGGAAATTACTATTGACAATGAAAATGGCATATTATTCACTTGAATTTTAATAATTACTTAAGCACAAGAATCCCAAATCATACAGATTCAAAATTTTTAATACGCAAAATCTAGCAGTGTTTAGCTACATTTAGCACATGATCATGACACATGTTAAAATCACTCGGATATTATTATCAGGAGTGAAATTACGGTACGAGTTTATATACAACAGAAGTTCTCCAAAAGGAAAAATTAGTAGCTAGCCAAATCGGATTGAAATAACTTCAGAAATTATTCTTTTCATCCATAAAATCTTCACAGTGACAAACTAAACAGCCAAATATGACTGAATCGTTGTATAAGATTAAAAATTAAGAAGAAACGAACGTGAGCAGTTTCGAACATGCACACACACGCGATGCACAAAAAAGTATCATGTTTCGAAACAGGGTAACTGTCCTCCAGTGTCATGCAAAAGTTTCAAATTTAGCTCAAACGTACCTACAGACTCCCTACGTAATTGTGGAAAAGCGTGGCGCCTGCGACGTCTCCCTCAGGCTCGGCGTCGCTTCAGACTGCAGGATGCAACACTTGCGGAAAAAAGGCCATAGTTCAGAAATGTTAGTTTGTGTAAGGTTGGTTAATAATGTTACATTGACCTCAAATTTCACCCCAGTTCACCACAACGCCACCATGAACGCGGTACACGATAGGGCGAACGTCACACCCCTTTTTTATCAAAATTTCTCCCATTCTTTTGAGACCTCTGCTATGAAGCTAGGAACCGCAACACCGAGCTTGGGACTCACACGGTTTTCTCATGGGTAGTTGAGGAAAGATTTTTAGACATGCAGCCACTCAGAACAGACAAGGAAAGTTGTCAGGGGCCGTAAAGAGTGTCAATGAATCCACCATTTCTTTTGGAGTGGTAATTCCCATACATTTTTGGGTCTAGTGTGACAGTTCGGAGTGTGATGAGCAACAGGACGACGTCCTTGAGAAATTTGGACACCGCTAACAGCCCACAGACGGTTCTATTCTACTCTAAGGACATCGTGGAACTGCAGTCCCTCTGAACGTCCTCTGATTCTTTGGAGTGCAGTATGACTGCCAGTTTTTACTCTGATATAGAGTGTGGAACCACTGTGGCCCATTAAAAATTTGAATATGATCCAAAGCACCAAGTGATGTTAATGCCTTTTCACCCTTCCAGTGGCGTAATCACAGAGGAAAGCAACATCTACACATGTGTTACGATAACGGGAAGGCTCATTTCGGCCGTCCAGTTTGGCACCACTCTCAGTGCTACCCATGCATCTTTACCGAGCAAATTAAAAATGAATCTCTCAGTGCCCTCGACACTGATTCAGCTTAGTGATGCCCCGCAGTTGCTCCAGCCCTGGTGAGAAGGTGACGCCACCTAAGGGCCGTCAAAGGCTTGTCTCTCCTAAGGCGCAAGAGCAGCTGCGAGGCACTACTCCTCTGAACGCTTGCCAAAGTGTCTGACTGGGATATTTTTAACGTACTCAACAAGGGAGCATTGGTGGCTCTGCCGAACTGGTGAACCTTAGAGGCACCTTTTGTCGTCTTATTCAAACAGACGTTGATGTTGCACCTGTTCACGATCAAGCCACCGGTTGGCTTGAAACAGGTGGGCTGACAAAGCACGAATACCCTTTGGTTAGTGTCGTCGTTACCACTGTAGAGCAAGGAGAGGATGTTGTTTGATGGCGAGTATCCCCTTTCTACTACAGCACTGCACAAATGTATTAACAGGGTTCTTTATTTATCAGAATGGACAGCTACTTATCTTTTAGTCCGTGTGTAACAAGCTCTTGCCGAATAGTCCACGTTAGCCTCACTGCTGGTGAAGTATACGTCCCACTATGCACTCTGTTTACTATGATGACTGAATGACTGCGACAGACTGTGACTGTGACTGGATGATTCGCTGCGTTGACTGAGCTAGAGACTGAATAACTGACTAGGCCCTCCAGTCTGCAGCGGCGATCTAAATACTGGCGGTCGAGAGGGCGTTGCCAGCACGTTGCTCGCGAGTTTGTCTTTTGCCTATCCCGTGATAAGCGAGTTTTATCCACCGCCTATTATCGGTCCTCCCGCAACCTCTTTGCCAACTGGCGTGTTGGTGACGGCTTATGTCAACACACTTTACTGCACTGGATCAAGTTCAAATTTCATTCAATGGTCACTAGTTGTCCTAGTTGCGGTCGGGCTACACTCCAAAGGGGTCAGATCACGTTCAATGTGTCTGCAGCCCCACGATGTCCTTTCAGTTTGGCTACGTCGTGCCAGGGGTGTCAGCATTGCCGAACGTTGCCAACAACGTCGTCCTGGTAGTCATACCATTGAAAACTGTGTTTTTTGACCACGAAACCATTGGGAATCAACGTTCCAAGTGCAGAGATGGCTTCATTGACACCCCTCATGCCATCTCTTGAGGCCTTCTCTTATCGACTCTGAGCTGTAACGTTTTCCTCAGCCAACCATAAAAAACTGCTTGATTTCAATTCTGGATCTAGCGATTCTGACCTTCATCGCCGAGGCGACAAAAAAGGGGCGAAATGTGGGTAAGAGGGAGTGTGTCGATCAGGCCACCGTTGACGCTTCCAGTATAGCACTGGCTAAAATTTTGGTGAGATTTAGTGCCACTGTGACAACATTAATCCACCATAAACCTTACGTGAAATTCTGATTTGTAGTCTTTTCTTCTTTTTTTCCTTGTAAATGCCGACACCTTGTTCATTGGAATGCCGCTGAGCCTGAGTGTGATGCTTCAGGGCTCCATGCTTTTGTACTGTTACAGAAGAAGATTACCGGCATATTTCAGTTGACTTTCAAAACTTATGCGCCTCGTTGAGATACTATTACAAGTTCCGAAGAAGTGATACTTCTATTTAGGCCAAATAAAGGTAATTCAAAATGATGTAGACACTTTCAACTTCCAACTATGTCATCTGATATATCGAGTTAATCGGAATTGTTTCAGGAATTCTATGTAAAGTGTGTTAAACAAGTAACTGATTGCAAATACATCTACATCTACATCTACATAATGTTGATATTGAGTTAAGGACTTATATGATTATAAATATAACCACCTCAAGACTTTTTTTCTTCTGGTATAGGGATCTCTGGCAACATGCCTGCCAGGCCTACAAAGTAGGTAATTTGGATGCTAGAATTCTACAACTGCGAGTCCACAGCTGCAGGACATTTACGAGTGGATGTAGAAGTTTAAGGAAAGTGAATGTTTTTGTAAGGGCAGACGTATCAGGGCAGCTATGAATGACGTTCATGTGTACATTTTGGGGCGATGGAGTATAGGCTGGACAAGTTCTGTAGGGCTGACGGTTTATACATGCAAAACGTCTTGATTCTTTTTCTTTATTTCTCCACACTGCTCTCATCTTTTATGCATGGCCTCTCTTCCTTCCGTCTGTCCATTTTGTTCCTACTTTCTTCGGAACTTAGTTTCCGGTCTTAAATTTCCATCTGGCAACTTTCTGCTTAAATACATTTCTGTCCAAAGTATCAGAATAATTTATCTGAGCTTTTTGTAGCTCCTGTTCCACCTCTTGTACCAAGGGTATAGTTTTAATTCCTTCTATGTATTTACGAGTTTTGTGCTTAGGTCTTGTGCTTCGGAAACCTAGAGACGTACCCAATGTCAGCTACAATGTTGGATAACTTCTCGGTCGTTTGACGAGATTGTAGTCTATAGCCCTCTTCTGTTCTCTTTGGCCCTAGTTTCTTTCAGATGATTTTTATGTTCTACCTTTAATAATTTTTTTAGATCACCTTGTATGTGGACTGTCAGACTTTCACTGGCATACAGGATTTCAGGTTTTAATATTGTATTGTAGTGCCTAATTTTAGCGTTTTTAGACAAGTTTTTTTTATTTTACACCTTATAGGTTCTTCCATAGGCTCTCTTTAGTTTTTGGAAGCGAATGTTTTGTGCTATTGTCTCTCGCCCCGTAGGCTCAAGGGCTTCATGTACATATTTAAAATATGACCGTATTTTGTAGTCAAGTTTTGTGTGTCAGGTTTTGTGGCGATGAAGTCACACTTTAGGAAAGATATTTGCAGACCAACTTTCTCTACACATTCTTTAAGGGTTCAAACGGCTCTGAGCACTATGGGACATAACTTCCTTGGTCATCAGTCCCCTACAACTTAGAACTACTTAAAGCTAACTAACCTAAGGACATCACACACATCCATGCCCGAGGCAGGATTCGAACCTGCGACCGTAGCGGTTGCGCGGTTCCGGACTGTAACGCCTAGAACCGCTCGACCACTCCCGCCGGCATTCTTTAAGGGTTTGAACCTTTACATTGCTGTTATCTCATCATCTGCTGGTAAGGCTAAATCGTCAGCAAAAGCTAAACATGAAATTTTTATGTCATCCTTGACTCCATCCATTTGCGTAGATTTCCAGCAGTTTTTATTCTTCAATTCCTTTTCCCATTCGTAGATGACCTTGTCCAGCACAAGGTGAAATAGGAGAGGAGACAGACCATCACATTGTCGGACGCCAGTTTTGATCAGAAGGGCTCGGATATTTCACCCATGAATTTCACTTTGGAGGTAGTATCGGTTATTGTTTCTTTGATGAGGTTAAGGCTTTTGGACCTAATCAGTGTTCATCAAGGATATCAAAAAGTGCTTTTCGGTCAACTGAGCCGTATGCCTTTTTAAAATCAACAAACGTGCAAATTAGTTGGTTGTATCGGACTGATTTGTATTTTAGCACGGTCTTTAGACTGAAAATTTGGTCTGTGCAGGATCTACTGGGGCGAAAGTCACCTTAGTATTCACCAATTTCGTTTTCCAGTTGCTCTTGCGCTCTTTGAAGAAGACACGCTGATAGAACTTTGTATGCAACCTGAAGTAGGAATATGCCTCTATAATTATTTACATCAGATTTGTCTCCTTTTTTGTGTAATGGATGAATAAGCGCACATTTCCATTCTTGGTGTCATCTTTATGTCTCCCAAATATCTGCGATGATTTGGGTCAACTCTATGGGAGAATTTGGTCCTAAGGTTGTCAGTAATAATAATAATGAGCGTATGGCATTGGTGGCCGGGAGACCCCTCGCGGGCCGGTTCGGCCGCCGCTACGGCGACTTGAGAGTGAATGAGGACGAAATGATGATGAAAGACACACAACACCCAGTCATCTAGAGGCAGAGAAAATCCCTGACGCCGCCGGGTATCGAACCTGGGACCCCGTGCGCGGGAAGCGAGAACGCTACCGCAAGACCACTAGCCGCGGACAAGTTGTCAGTGACTCAGTAATAATCCCATCTTCACCAGATGTTCTTTTTTTTAAATTTAATTATGTGTTTGTGAATCTCTTCTTGTGTTGATGGGCATGATTCAGGGTGCATGTATGTAGGTAATCTCGAAGATGGTTCTGGACAATTATGGAGTGTTGAAAAATAATGTGCCAGTTTCTTACAGTTTTCCTGGTTAGTGAGTGAAAATTTTCTGCCAGATTCCTTGAAACATAAATTTTGTGGGCTGTATCCGCAAATTTTTACTGCAAAAGTTTTGTAAAAATCTTGTGTATTTTAGCTGCGGAAATTTTCTTCGATTAATTTCAGTTATTTTTTCACGTATTTTCTTTTGGTCTGCGTAATGATTTTCGCCACTTGTTTCCTATTTTCATAGAAGCATCGAAGAGTTTCCGGTGTTTTCTTTCTGTTGTTAAGAAACGCCTTTTTTCGTTTTCCAAAGCTTTATCACACTCTGTATCCCACGATGGATGTTTCTTTTTTTTTCTTCAGGGGGACTAAGTCTTTAGCCTTCTGGATTATTTTACTATGCATTTTTTCCCATGTATCTACCTGGACTTTTTCCTGTTCTTCTCCAATTTCAGTTTCTTTGATTCTTCTAGTGTGAAATTTCTGCTGGTGCACTTTCTTGCGGTGGATCTCTTTGGCGTAAATTACGGGACTCACTGAATGAAACTGACAGTCTATTAACCACAGAGTGCGGACTGAGATTGACCCAAAAAAAACGCGAAAACAATGAGAAGAAGCAGAAACGAATTTTGCAATAAACGTACTCGTTACATCAAAATTAGAGACCACGTAATAAACTAACTGTAGGAATTCTAAAATCTTAACAAATGCTAAACCACTAAAAATACTTCCATGAACCACAATTGTAAAAGGGAAAGTAAACCGTTTTGGGCAATTCACAGAAAATCAAACTTGGCTTTATATCGACATTTAAATATTGTAATATATGAAAAGTTATTTAAATATGAAATATTTTTTGAAGGGAACTTTTTTCAATTGAAATAATCATGAATAATTTCATTTTCGTGCAGACATATCGCTTTTCTTGAATATGTCATCCACTCGTACAAAAGAAGATCAGTACTGAAATCACTATGTTACAATAAAAAACCAATAGCGTCCTTCATCGTTTCGTGTGTAGGCGCCTAAGAGTCCACTGGATATTTCGTCTAAATGGAGCTACATCGGCTCCGCGAGCCGTGAATGCCAATAATCGCTGTTATCGGATACGAGTAACGAGGTAGTGCTGACACATCAAAGCAGACTTTAATTAAACCTCCGCCTGGACACCACCACATACGTCAGCAGAAACTTCAATATATATTTCTACTGCGCTGACGTTTGATAAAAGGTAGCAGATATGTCACAAGAGATATTTAAAGTACGTTAGAAGGGAAATCCATTTCTTCACCTCCTCCTTTCTGCAAAATCACCTGCTTTTAGGAAATTCGGGCTTTTTGTCACCAGTTCAATATTTTCTGCGTCAGATGAGCGTAAAGAGTTCAACAGGTCTGTATTAAAACCAGTTTAATCTTTCCAAACCTTGTATTGAATATGTATGTCGATCAGTGACAGCAGTTAGGAGTAAGAAAAAAAGAGAGCTGGTATTCAACGTACTAATTACTGAATGTGATAAGCAAAGCAGAGAGGGTACTACATATCGCATAATTTTCTGTCTTTTTTTCATTTAATGAATCTGAAGTCCGTTGCTGGGTTTATCTGTTCAAATAGCTCAAATGGCTCTGAGCACTATGGGACTTAACAGCTAAGGTCATCAGTCCCCTAGAACTTAGAACTACTTAAACCTAACTAACCTAAGGACATCACACACATCCATGCTCGAGGCAGGATTCGAACCTGTGACCGTAGCGGTCGCGAGCTTCCAGAATGAAGCGCCTAGGACCGCTCAGCCGGCTGGTTTTATCTATACTGTGACCGATTTCAGCTGTGATCTGCACTGAGGTGACAAAAGTCATGGGGTGCCTCCATCGATGGCTTCGAACGTCCTTTTTGACAGGCATATTGCAGCGGCTCTACGCGGCAGGAACTCAAAAAGCCGTTGGAAGTCTCTTGCAGCAATTCTGAGACATGCTGCCTCTATAGCCGTCCATAATTGCTGAAGTGTTGCCGGTACAAGATTTTGTGCATCAACTGACTTCTCGCTTGTGTCCCATAAATGTTCGATGGGATTCACGTCGGGCGATCTGGATGGTCAATTCATTGGCTCCAATTGTCAAAAATGTTCATCAAACTAATTTCAGACAATTGGCATATTGTCATCTATAAAAATTCCATTTTGTTTGGGAACATGACGTCCATGTGTGGCTGCGAAAGGTCTCCAAATAGCTGAACGTCCAGAGAACACAGTTCATTCCATACAGACACTTCCCACACCGTTATAGAGCTACCACCAGTCTGCTTAGTGCCTTGTTCACAAAGTGGGTCCATGGCTTCATGGGATCTGCGCAACACTAGAAACATACCGTCAGCTCTTACCAACTGAAACCGGGACTAATCTGACCACGTCACGGTTTTCCAGTCGTCTAAGGTCCAATCGATATGATTGTGGTGTCACCGCCAGACACCACACTTGCTAGGTGGTAGCCTTTAAATCGGCCGCGGTCCGTTAGTATACGTCGGACCCGCGTGTCGCCACTATCAGTGATTGCAGACCGAGCTCCGCCACACGGCAGGTCTAGAGAGACTTCCTAGCACTCGCCCCAGTTGTACAGCCGACTTTGCTAGCGATGGTTCACTGACAAATTACGCTCTCATTTGCCGCGGCGATAGCCTTCAGCTACATCATTTGCTACGACTTAGCAAGGCGCCATTACCAGTTACTATTGATGCTGCAAAACAAGTACCGTCAAGAGCGATGTTCACCAATTATGGATTAAAGTTAAGTATTCTACCAGTTACCTCCTTTTTTGCTAGTCTCATTTCCTTGTCCTGTTCCAGACCTCACACCAGCCTGCGTGAGCTAAAACGCGTGCTTTTCGGCTTCCTCCTAGTGGATTGGCTGTCTTGCCAGTCCACAACAGTTGGCGACGAGGCCAAACCGCTTTTGTAACTGTACCGCCCTGATTTACTTGTGCAATGGCTTCGCCACCATCTCCAGATGTACTGTCCGAATTTTATCGCTTACAGAACCAGCAGACGCAGGCCTTACTGGATGCCCTTGGACAGCTCGTCCAGGGTCAACGTGCAATGCAAAACGATGCGGCAGCCGCCGCTCCACCGCTCACGCTGCCACAACACGCAGTTGCACCACCTTTTCGTCCTTTTGATGCGGCACTGGAAATCTGGACAGAGTGGTCACGCCAATTTGGATTCCATCTCGCCGCCTACGGAATTCAAGGTAATGAGCGGCAGCCTTTTTTGTTAGCATCCGTTGGCGTCCAAACGTACCGTGTGATAGTCAAATTATTTCCCCGACGCGACGTAGCAACTCTGTCCTACGACGAAATTTTGTCTGCATTAGATGCATATTTCAAAGAATCAGTCAATGTAGTTGCAAAAAGGTATACCTTCTTTCGTACAAAACGTACGGCAGGTCACACTAATCGGGAGCCGGTTGCCACCTTGCAAGGCCTTACTACTGATTGTGCTTTTGAGTGTCAATGTGGACTCCCTTATTCAGATACTATGGTACGTGATGCAATTGCACAGAACGTTTCTGATGTTCGTATACGGGAACAGATTTTGAAACTAGTCAGTCCCTCCCTTCAACAAGTGGTGGACATATTGGATCGGCAGGACACACTTGACTTTGTTCAGGAATCAATTGAAACTTCGCCACCCGTGTGTCAGGTTAACCGGCCCGCCGGGCGAGCTGCACGGAACAGTAAACAGTCCTCGCGGCCGGCCGCGCCAAAGTCGCCTGGCTCTCAGCCACGGGTACTGCGCCAGCAAGCAAATGCAGTGAAATCATGCCCGCGGTGTGCTACTAGACATTCGCGTGAGAATTGCCCGTCACGCCAAGCTATTTGCTTTTTCTGTAATAAAAAAGGACATGTTCAAAGTGTTTGCCAGAAAAAGCTCCGATCGGACGCTCAAAATCAATCCAGGCCCTTTGCTTCGTGCTGGAATCGGAATCGAAACAAGGATACTCCGGTCCGTGACACTTCGCCCATGGAAATTCATATAGTTCATGCCACTCTGCCCAGTGCCACTCTCTCTAACAGTGACTGTGTTCGTCCCACAAATAGTGTGCGTCGACATCGCCGGAAATCTCGTCAAGTCGCAAGTGATTCTGTACCAGTGTCAGTTCACGTTGTACGAGACAGTCGCTCTTGTCGTCAGCAGGACAATAAACTGTTTGTAGATTTGGACATTAACGGCAAAGTGATACCGTTCCAGCTCAATGCCGGAGCTGCAGTTTCACTGATCACTCACGACAAGTACAAACAGCTGGGCACACCTCCGTTGGGTGCCGCAAATGTTAAGTTGTTATTCAGGACACGCGATCCCTGTGTTAGGATAGTGCAGCCTTCTTGCAACATACAAGGGACAAATAAAACTTGTGTAATTTTACGTCCTTCGTTGTTCTTCTGCAGTGAACTTGTTTGGTTTCGATTTATTTCAGTTGTTTAACTTGTCTATAGTAAATCAGGTCCTATCAGTGAACCAGACTGTGCCTTCAGACAGTGTTTCTCGTCTATGTGCAGAATTTATAGACATTTTTGCACCGGGCCTCGGTTGCGCTAAGAACTATAAAGCACATTTGGAACTGAAAGTCAACGCGCAACCGAAATTTTTCAGAGTTCGCAATGTTCCCCACGCATTGCGTGATGAGGTCGCAAAAACATTACACGATTTGGAATCACAAGGTGTAATTGAACGTGTGCAGGCTTCTCTCTGGGCATCACCCTTAGTGATTTTGCAAAAACCTCCCGGAAAATTGAGACTTTGTGTGGACTTCAAGGCAACAGTGACTCCACAATTAGTGACTGTCACTTTTCCTTTACCCCACCCGGAAGATCTTTTTGACAAACTGTGCACGGGTCAATATTTTTCGAAGTTGGACCTAGCAGATGCGTACTTGCAAATTCAAACGACTGCCATTAGGGTGTGAATCCGCCCCTGCATTGTTTCAGCAATATCTACAAACTGTTAGTGCGTCGGTCCATACTGCAACAAACTATCTGGACGATATTGTGATCTCCGGAAAGACGGAAGAAGAACATTTAGCCAATCTCAGAACATTATTTCAGGTCTTGCGACAAAATGGTCTTCGCTTGCGGAAGGACAAATGTGTGTTTTTTGCTCGTGACTTACCCTACCTGGGACATGTACTCAATGCCCAAGGCATACATCCCAGTCCCGAGCACCTCCGTGCCATACAAGACTTGCCTTCGCCGTAGAATTTGAAGCAGCTACAGAATGTGCTGGGAAAAATTAATTATTATCATCGCTATGTGCGCCACGCCTCTTCCATTTCAGCTCCACTTCATCGCTTACGCCGTAAGGGTGTTCCGTTCGTCTGGACGACGGAATGCGAACGCGCCTTTCGCCAGTTGAAATCGGCGTTGCTTTCCAATACTTGCCTTACGCCATTCGATCCCCGAAAGCCCCTTTTGTTGATGGTGGATGCATCGGATTTCGGGATCGGTGCTGTGCTTGCGCACAAAGATGGTTCGCACGATCGCCCTATTGCCTTTGCTTCCAAATTACTCTCGTCTGCGCAAAGAAATTATTCACAGATCGAGAAAGAAGCATTGGCTCTCGTATTTGGTGTTACAAAGTTTCATGGTTTCTTGTATGGTCGTCACTTTACCATCATCACAGACCACAAACCTTTGACATCGCTTTTTCATCCGAACAAGCCTGTACCTCCACGTACAGCGCAGAAATGCATTCGCTGGTCTATTTTCCTCTCGCAGTACCGCTACGATATCTTGTATCTGTCCACTGCTAAGCACGGAAACGCCGATGCGTTGTCCCGTTTGCCCGTTGCTGAGGATAGAGTATTCGATTCCTCCGAACTTGCTTGCATGTTCATTGATTCGGAAACCGATGACGTGGTCGAATCGTTTCCGATTGATTTTCGTCGTGTAGCTACAGCCACAGCTGCCGACCCTGTTCTTGCTACCGTTCTGCGTTTTGTTGCTACGCAATGGCCCTTGTCAAAGTCACGGATCGGGGATCCGTTGGTTCGCCGATTTTTTGCTCACAAGGAGACTTTTTGTACGACTTGGTGTTTTGCTGTTGCGTTGAAATAATGATCAGTCCAGGGTCGTGGTACCACGTTCGTTACAGTCCTCTGTCTTACAGCTTCTCCACCAAGGACATTGGGGTATAGTGCGGACGAAACGACTTGCTCGTCAGCACTGTACTTGGTCCGGAATCGATGCCGCGATTACGAATATGTGCTCTTCTTGCATGGTGTGTGCCGAACAACAATCAGCACCACCGCCGAAATTCTTTGCATGGCCAAAAGCCACTTCCCCTTGGCAACGCTTACACATCGATTTTGCTGGTCCAGTCTGGAATGCTTGATGGTTGGTTGTGGTAGATTCATTCAGTAATTTTCCTTTTGTTGTCCGGATGTCTTCCACTACGTCATCTGCCACCATCCAAGCGTTATCCGCTATCTTTTGCATTGAAGGTCTTCCACAGACTATTGTTTCCGACAATGGCCCACAATTCATGTCCGCAGAATTTCAGTCATTCTGCAAGGCCAATGGTATTCAACATCTGACGTCCGCGCCGTTTCCGCCACAGTCAAACGGTGCCGCTGAACGATTGGTCAGGACTTTCAAGTCACAGATGTTGAAATTGAAAGAGTCGCATTCTCGGGAGGACGCTTTATTGCTCTTTTTGTCCTCGTATCGCTCTCATCCCCGAGATGGTTGCTCACCGGCTGAGTTGCTCCACGGTCGTCATCATCGAACCTTGATGTCTTTGCTACATCCGCCTCATCAGGTTCCTGTGCAGCGGCAGACACCTGCTTTTGCCCCAGGCGACGTTGTCTACTACCGCAACTATCGAGGTTCACGGCGTTGGCTCGAAGGGCGCATTCTTCGCTGCCTCGGCCGCGCGATGTATCTGGGTTTTGGGGGCCTCTGGTGAGGTGCGTCGGCATCTCAATCAGCTGCGCCTCTGTCGTCGCACGGGACCTGCCGCTCCCCGTCTGCTTTCAGCGACGGTGCCGTCCGGTCAGCGCCCTGGGGACCCATCTACTGGCTTGCCTCAGCCCCAGGTGTTACCGACGCTGCCTTCCATTTTGCCCCATGGCGACGCGCCGCCGCCGCAGCCGCCGCCGCCTGTTCTCCCGCCGGCGACGCCCGCAGTGGACGCGTCGCTGCAACCGCCGGGCGCTTCCCTGGGTCACGCGCCGCCGATCGCTTCCCGTGACCAGTTGTCCTCCGCCAAGGAACTCTTGCCCGCTCCGGACCATATGTTGTCTTCGCCCGTCGGGTGCCCCGGCTCGATGGAGGTCGACCCTTCGGCCCCTCCTGTTTTTCTACGGACGCATACACCGCGTGTTGGCGTGCACCCTGGAGCTGGTTTTCAGGCGTTTCCTAGCTCCCCTCGGGCCGAATGGCAGGGTGCGGGTGGCACAGCCTAGCCTGTTGTTAGGCTCCCCACCTCGTCGCATACGCCAACATGGGGTCCTCTCCACGGCGGCGGAAGTCTTATACCACAACCGTCCGCCGATTTGCGGGGGAGGAATGTGGTGTAACCGCCAGACACCACACTTGCTAGGTGGTAGCCTTTAAATCGGCCGCGGTCCGTTAGTATACGTCGGACCCGCGTGTCGCCACTATCAGTAATTGCAGACCGAGCGCCGCCACACGGCAGGTCTAGAGAGACTTCCTAGCACTCGCCCCAGTTGTACAGCTGGCTTTGTTAGCGATGGTTCACTGACAAATTACACTCTCATTTGCCGAGACGATAGTTAGCATAGCCTTCAGCTACGTCATTTGCTACGACCTAGCAAGGCGCCATTACCAGTTACTATTGATGCTGTAAAACATGTACCGTCAAGAGCGATGTTCACCAATTATGAATTAAAGTTAAGTATTCCACCAGTTACCTCCTTTTTTGCTAGTCTTATTTCCTTGTCCTGTTCCAGACCTCACGCCAGCCTGCGTGAGCTAAAACGCGTGCCTTTCGGCTTCCTGCTAGTGGATTGGCTGTCTTGCCAGTCCAAAACAATGATCACTAGCCCAGAAGAGGCGCTGCGGACCGTGCCGGTGCTGTTAACACCAGATTTCACCGCTCTGTCCTAATGTTTACGTTCGTCGTAGGACCCGCATTAATTTCTGCGGTTATTTCACGAGGTGTTGCTTGTCTTTCAGCACCGACAACTTTACGCGAACTCCGCTGCTCTCGGCCGTTAAGTGAGGGCCCTCGGCCACTGCGTTATCCCTACTGGGAGGTAATGTCTGAATTTGGGATTCTCGGCACGCTCTTGACAATGTGGGTCGGCGAATACTGAATTCCCTAACGATTTCGGAAATGGAATGTCCCATGCGTCTAGCTCGAACTACCATTCCGCGTTCAAAGTCTGCGACCACAGTCAAGTCAGAAAAGCAATTCACATGAAACACCCGAATAGAAATGACAGCTCGGCCAATGCACTGCCCTGTTATAAATTATGTACACGGTTCTACTACCATCTGCGTATGTGCATATCCCTGCGCTACGATTTTTGTCACCTTAGTGTATAGCTGCCTTCACACTTTAAAAAAATTACAGTTGAATTGTGGTTGTTCTTATTGTGTTCGCTCCAAAGCCTGGTTTGACGCAGATGTGCGGTCTAGGATACAGTATATAACCATCTTCAGGCCAAAAAGCAAAGAAAAAATGCAGTACAATTGTGGTTGTTGTCATTGCGGTGTTCAGTCCAAAGCTTGGTTTGACGCAGATCTGCAGATTAAGACACAATGTGGAGCTATCTTCAGCCTTAAAAAATTTTCATTGACATTGTTGTTGTTATTAATTCAGTGTTCAGTCCAAATCTTGGTTTGACGCCAGATTTTGTGTCCCTCTACAGTTTTTAACCGCCCACACTTACCTCCATTACCAAATGAAAGATTCCGCTGTTTCAAAATGAGTCCTATCGTCCAGCTATTTTCTTTTAGTCAACATGTTCCATGAATATTTTTCACCCTAATTCGACTGAATAGTTCTTCATTACTTATCTACTCATGTAATCTTCAGGATTATTCCGTACCGCCACATTTCAAGAAGGGACGTCGAACAGATGTGCAGAACAATAGACCTATATCTCTAACGTCGATCAGTTGTAGAATTTTAGAACACGTATTGTGTTCGAGTATAATGAGTTTTCTGGAGACTAGAAATCTACTCTGTAGGAATCAGCATGGGTTTCGAAAAAGACGGTCATGTGAAACCCAGCTCGCGCTATTCGTCCACGAGACTCAGAGGGCCATAGACACGGGTTCACAGGTAGATGCCGTGTTTCTTGACTTCCGCAAGGCGTTCGATACAGTTCCCCACAGTCGTTTAATGAACAAAGTAAGAGCATATGGACTATCAGACCAATTGCGTGCTTGGATTGAGGAGTTCCTAGATAACAGGACGCAGCATGTTATTCTCAATGGAGAGAAGTCTTCCGAAGTAGGAGTGACTTCAGGTGTGCCGCAGGGAAGTGTCATAGGACCGTTGCTATTCACAATATACACAAATGACCTCGTGGATGACATCGGAAGTTCACTGAGGCTTTTTGCAGATGATGCTGTGGTGTATAGAGAGGTTGTAACAATGGAAAATTGTACTGAAATGCAGGAGGATCTGCAGCGAATTGACGCATGGTGCAGGGAATGGCAGTTGAATCTCAATGTAGACAAGTGTAATGTGCTGCGAATACACAGAAAGATAGATCCTTTATCATTTAGCTACAAAATAGCAGGTCAGCAAGTGGAAGCAGTTAATACCATAAATTATCTGGGAGTACGCATTAGGAGTGATTTAAAATGGAATGATCATATAATGTTGATCGTCGGTAAAGCAGATGCCAGACTGAGATTCATTGGAAGAATCCTAAGGAAATGCAATCCGAAAACAAAGCAAGTAGGTTACAGTACGCTTGTTCGCCCACTGCTTGAATACTGCTCAGCAGTGTGGGATCCGTACCAGATAGGGTTGATACAAGACATAGAGAAGATCCAACGGAGAGCAGCGCGCTTCGTTACAGGATCATTTAGTAATCGCGAAAGCGTTACGGAGATGATAGATAAACTCCAGTGGAAGACTCTGCAGGAGAGACGCTCAGTAGCTCGGTACGGGCTTTTGTCAAAGTTTCGAGAACATACCTTCACCGAAGAGTCAAGCAGTATATTGCTCCCTCCTACGTATATCTCGCGAAGAGACCATGAGGATAAAATCAGAGAGATTAGAGCCCACACAGAGGCATACCGGCAACCCTTCTTTCCACGAACAATACGAGACTGGAATAGAAGGGAGAACCGATAGAGGTACTGAAGGTACCCACCGCCACACACCGTCAGGTGGCTTGCGGAGTATGGATGTAGATGCAGATGCAGCTTCTGTTCTCTTCTTGTCTGAACTTTTTACTGTTTACATTTCGCTTTTGTAGACGGCTGCACTCCGTGCAAATATCTCCAGGAAAGACTTTCTAACATTCATATTTATATTGGATGTCAGCAAATTTGTCTTTTTGATAAATACATTTCTTGCTAGTACCCGTCTGTGTTTCATATCATCTCTTCTTCGACCATTCTCAGTTACTTTTGCTGCCCAAATAGCGAACGTCATCTGCGTTTCTACAGTTTCATTTCCTTCAACATTCCCTGATTTAATTCGACTACATTCAATTACCTTTGTTTTGCACTGAAGAGCGAAAGAAACTGGTACACTTGCTTAATATCGTGTAGGGCCTCCCGAGCGTGCAGAAGTGCCGCAAGAAGAAGTGGCATGGAATCGTCTAATGTGTGAAGTAGTCTCAAAGCGAACTGATACCTTGACTCCTGAAGGGCTGTCCATAAATCCGCAAGAGTACGAGGGGGTGGAGATCTCTTATGAACAGTGCTTTCCTAGGCATCCTAGATATGCTCAGTAATGTTCATGAGTTTGGTGGCCAGCAGAAGTGTTTAAACTCATAAAAATGTTCCTGGAGCCACCATGTAGCAATTCTGGACGTGTGGTGGTATCCCATTGTCCTGCTGGAAATGCACAAGTCCGTCGGAATACACAATAGACGTGAATGGATGCAGGTGATCAGACAGGATGCTTACGTACGTTTGTCACCTGTCAGAGTCGTATCTACAATGAGTCCCACGCCATTCGAACTGCACACACCCCACACCATTACAGAGCCTCCACCAACTTGAACAGTCCCCTGCTGCCATGCATGAGGTTGTCTCCATTTTGAAGCGAGACTCGTCTTACCAGACAACATGTTTCCAGTCATCAACACTCCAATGTCGGTGTTGACGGCGAGACGTAAAGCTTTGTGTCGCGCAGTCATCATGGGTACACGAGTGGGCCTGGTCGCGAAAGCCCACATCGATGATGTTTCGTTGAATGGTTCACACGCTGACACTTGTCTATGACCCAGCATTGAAAACTGGAGAAATTTGCGGAAGGGTTGCGCTTCTGTCACGTTGAACGATTCCCTTCAGTCGTCGTTGGTCCCTTTCTAGCAGGATCTTTTTCCGGCCACAGCGATGTCGGAGATTTGATGTTTTACCGGATTGCTGATATTCACGGTACACTCGTGAAATGGTCGTACGGGAAGATCCGCACTTCATCGCTACCTAGGAGATGCTGTCTCCCACCACTCGTACGCCGACTATAATGTTCAAACTCACTTACATCTTTATAGCTTGTTATTCTAGCAGCAGTAAGCTATCTAACAACTGCGCCACACACTTGTTGTTTTATATATGCGTTGCAAACCTCAGCTCCTTATTCTGCCTGTTTACATATCTCCATATTTGAATACGCATGCCTATACCAGTTTCTTTGTCGCTTCAGCGTACTTTTATTGATATACACGTTATGACGTCTTCAAAAGACAGTTTCGGTTTAACTTATCTTCCAAGTGCCTAATAGAAGAAACAGATGGAAATAAGAATGTTGCGGGTAAGAAGCCAAATGAAAGATACACGCATGCTGTTTAATGTAACGTTTAAAAGGGTATATATACAGATATGTGATGGAGTAGGTGCATGACAAAGGATACCTACATCCATAAACAGAAAGATACGTATTCATTGTGTGTTTATAACGTTTTTATATAAATAAACATCGCAAAGCACGAACCATAATTACATTTTAGGAGTAGCTTCTGAAGTAATGATACAGAACACTGTAATATTTCAATGTGCTTCATAGTCTTTAAGAATGATACACATTGTGTATCAGTAAAACAACACTTGCGTCAGATATCTGTTTGCATCCAAAGCATCGTACGAGTTTGTATGAAGACATCCATATAAGAAATATGGATCAATTGCTGCTCGACAAGCAGTAGCTCTCACGGTGCTCTGTCATTTTCTTACAGGTTTGTGTTTGTGGCTTCACTGGAGCTTGTCTCCGTTGTAAAAGTAGATATTTAGTACGAATGAAAGTTACCTAAACTTGAACGAGTTACATGCAAATACGCATAGCATTCAATGATGTCCATAAAAGAAGATTTAAACTTGAAGCAGCTACATACAAGTAGCCGTAGAACTGAAAGAGCTGTTTGTAGTGATGATAGTTCGTACTGATGGCAGTTGAGTGTATTCGTTTCACATTTGGAGTGGAAAACATTCGCACGCAAAGGCGATCTACTTTTAAATGTAGAACAAGAGGTCGAATATGAATCGTAAGGACAGATTGTCCAAAAAAACAAAGCGCACTGGCGTAAGAGGAAGAACATGTACTAGACATAGCATTGTGGGCCATTACGACGCGTCTTAAGCACTTTCCGGGTTAAAGCTGATGATTACCCTAAGTGAAGGAATTTTCATTTGCGTTGTAGGGCGGGCAACCACAGCCAAACTTCGACATTTTCTTTGAAAAATAAATTTCATTTGCGCCATATATTCCATACATATCATTGTTGTTATTCGCTTACTTGATCCATGGTTGTAATCCACAGTTTATGTAGAAGCTGCTAGCCATGGTTGTAATCCACAGTTTATGTAGAAGCTGCTAGTTAAGTATATTAGGGGCTACTTACTAATTATGGTTCAAATGGCTCTGAGCACTATGGGACTTAACATCTATGATCATCAGTCCCCTAGAACTTAGAACTACTTAAACCTAACTAACCTAAGGACAGCACACAACACCCAGTCATCACGAGGCAGAGAAAATCCCTGACTTACTAATTACAAGAAGTTAGTTATTAATATGTTTGTCAGACAAAGAAGACACATCACTACACGTTTCTTCACACCTGAACAAACATTCCTGATGAGCATGTCGGCAACGTAAAATTTCCATTACAAGTTTTGTTATTGTAGCCAGAAGCGCTAATGTGGACGTTAATAAGAAAGCTCCCTGAAAAGTGTATCACCCAGTGGACATTATCGAATGAGAGTATTACTTACAAGAGTCACTCCAAAAGAAATGCACACTATTTTTGTAAAAATACAGTTTTCATTCTGCATGTGTGAAAGTTTTACAGTGTGTAGATACATCCTACCCGCTTGTTTTCAAACTCAGTTCAACCTGTTCCCGTGAGTGGCGCCATCAGAGCATGTCTTCAAGATGGCTGCTACACTTGACGTTCGTCAGAAGCAACGTGCTGTCAGAGAATTCCTGTGCTGTGAAAACGAGACAGTAGGAAACATGCACAAGAGGTTGAAAAAGGTGTTCGGAGATGCTGCTGTCGATCGCGGTACAGTTAGTCGGTGGGCAAGCAGGTTACGTTATGAAAGCGGGCACGGCAATATTGAGGATTGTCCTCGCAACGGCAGGCCTCGTACTGCACACACTCCAATGTGGAGAGAGTTAACGAATTGGTGACTGCTGACAGACGCATCACAGTGAACGAATTGTCACGCTAAGGTGGGATAGGGGAAGGAAGTGTTCGACCACATCGGCAGAGGCAGGATGTTTTGCTGTTGCACGACAATGCACGGCCACATGTCCGTCAAAACACCACGGAAGCGATCACAAAACTCGGATAGACAACCCTGAAACACCCGCCTTACAGTCCTGACCTGGCTCCATGTGACTATCATCTCTTTGGGAAACTGAAAGACTCTCCTTGTGGAACAAGGTTTGAAGATGACGACTCCCTTGTGCACGCTGCCAAACAGTGGCTCCAACAGGTTGGTCCAGAATTTTACCGTGTGGGTATACAGGCGCTGGTTCCAAGATGGCCTAAGGCAGTTGAGAGGGATGGAAATTATGTGGAGAAATGAAAATATTGTTCCTAAAGGATGTAAAACTTTAAAACATATAGAATAAAAGATGGATTAAAAAAAATAGTGTGCATTTCTTTTGGAGTGACCCTCGTAGTACACATACACATTATAGGTGGGTATACAAATGACTAGAGTTGAAATTCTGAGTGACAGCTGCTGCAGCCACCAGAGTACGTTACTGTTGTGTTAGGGTTGTTACCAGGCTCGGTATCGCATGCAGAGATCGTGAACAGTCTCACATGTTGAGTGGTCACTCTGAATGACACAGAGATTCTGTGTAATTGTGTGAGACAGCGTTATCAGCTCAAATGGTTCAAATGGCTCTGAGCACTTTGCGACTTAACTTCTGAGGTCATCAGTCGCCTAGAACTTAGAACTAATTAAACCTAACTAACCTAAGGACATCACACACATCCATGCCCGAGGCAGGATTCGAACCTGCGACCGTAGCGGTCGCTCGGCTCCAGATTGCAGCGCCTAGAACCGCTCGGCCACACCGGCCGGCGGGTTATCAGTACACGACAGAGTCGGAAACGGTGCTCACTGTGGGTCCCATTTGCACCTGTGGTCGAATCATGATATATACAGATTCGTGGGACATCCGTATGTGAATGTGGCTCAATGTTGTGCTGCATGGGAACGTGAGAGGGGTCATACTCGTTGCCAAGGTTCCGATCGAAGGAACCATCGAAGTACTGTGCGTCGAACACATAGTGGGCACATCAGATCTGCGTCTTCCATCTGAGAACAAGTAATGGACTCCATCCAACATTCTGTGTCATCATTGGTAGGAGAATATAGTAGCCAGTCTAGGGATTTACTGCCCAATGCGTAAGCTGCCGTTTACCCCACCACACAATCGGACACGTTTGCAGTGGAGCTGTTACCGGGGATCATGATATGCTGAAGAATGACGTCACACTGTGTGCAGCTATGAATCGTGCTTCTACACTACCGCGAATGATCATCGTCGGCGAGTAGGGCAGCGTCCTGGGGTGAAGTCCATGGTTCCAATGTTTTGAAGACATTGTTACACTAGCATCATGGTATGGGGCCCATCAGCTATAGCTTCAGATCACCACTGGCAGTGATTTAGGCAACTCAGAAACACAGACGTTACAACGGTATATCACCGATATCGTGCATCCTCACGGTTTACCATTCATGAGAATGTATCTTGACGCCATTTTTCAACATGACAATGCTCGTCCACACGTGATACGTAGCTCAATCTACTCTCTGAGTGATGCCAATCATGTGGCAAGATCCCCAGATCTTCCCCCTATAGAACATCAGCGGAAGCTGCTCTGACGACAACTCATCCCCTACGATATCAGCGACCGGTTACAGCAGTTATAGTACAGCTTTTATCAGAAGAGGGTGCTATGGCTTTATTATACTCTTCCCAACCGAATCAGTGTATGCATGCAGGCCAGAGTGACTGCAGTCATATTGTTTAGTGGATTCATACTACCAAGTAAATTTGTAAAGTGGTGTCCGCAGCTCGTCGTCGTGCGGTAGCGTTCTCGCTTCCCGCGCCCGGATTCCCGGGTTCGATTCCCGGCGGGGTCAGGGATTTTCTCTGCCTCGTGATGACTGGGTGTTGTGTGATGTCCTTAGGTTAGTTAGGTTTAAGTAGTTCTAAGTTCTAGGGGACTGATGACCATAGATGTTAAGTCCCATAGTGCTCAGAGCCATTTGACCATTTTTTTTGTAAAGTGGTATAACATGACATACCCTTTCAACTCATAAAGTTTCATTTTGTTTTCTCTTCCCTTTCTGCTTGCTTCATTGTTTTCATCAGGTTGTGTACACTGCAGCATGTCTCGCAGAATGGCAATTCCTTAAAGAAGAAATCAGTGTTTGTAGTAACTTGATTGAAATTTGCTTTTTAGAAGAATTTACTATTGGTGGTATAGAAACTTAAAATGGCACTTTCCTCCCTAGCCGACTGTTGTGGCTGAGCGGTTCTAGGCGCTTCAGTCCGGAACCGTGCTGCTGCTACGGTCGCAGGTTCGAATCCTGCCTCGGGCATGGATGTGTGTGATGTCCTTAGGTTAGTTAGGTTTAAGTAGTTCTTAGTCTAGGGGACTGATGACCTCAAATGTTAAGTCTCATAGTGCTTAGAGCCATTTGAACCATTTCTTCCCTAGTACTTAAAGTAGCAAAACACTATCTTGATGAATATCATTCTCTAGCCTAAGGTTTTCAATGATTTTTGAGTAGTTCATTGTGTCTGACGAATGTACATCAGTTAATAATGTTTAATTCGGCTGTTTTAATTAATTCATAACTAATAAAAACAGTACTTTTACTTAAATCTAAGTGCCAATACCTAGGTTGTTCGGCACCCTGTGTCGTCTGCTGTAACACCATCACTTTAGTACCTAATCTCACGGAAATATTTGCTTGTGACCTACCCAAACGACATCTAATCAGATGTAATGAAGTGAGCACCCACATGCAGTGATACGAGTGTATCATCAAGAACGATTTATGCTCTTGTCTATTAATGAGACATTTCCTACCATTACCTCTAGTGGGCATAATTTTCTGCAGCGAAAGTACAGATAGAAGCGCAAAATGCTCTGCTATTAGCCGTTATCACAGGTCGCCTGAAAAAACTCTTTCCATTATATTAGTCAGCAGCAGCATTTTTGTTACAAAGAATGTGAATCGTATTCTTAAGATCGTTTGCGTTTTCATCAGTGAAATCAGTCGCTTCTCATTGGGGTCGGTTTTATGGTGTAATATAGTCTTCTGTCCGTCGAAAACTGTGAAAAAGCACACTTTCCGTACTCTGGGGAAGGGAGCTAATTTGATTATTTTCTTGTTCTAATTTATCAAATATTATCAAAATATGCGATAGGAATTCTGATAAATGACGCTCAGTTCGAAAATTCAACTCCAGGAATTAATAGAGGCTTTGCAACACTGTTTGATAGTCGTGCGAAAACCTGTGTAAGTACCATGATTGCTTTATAACTGTGGAAACTTGAACCTTAAACAGTGATAAGTTCATCCTCCATCGACATAAGCTGTTCGACATATCATACCAGTGACTGCCTGGTTAGGAGGTTTGTATCACATTTACTTTGTTGCTTACATGATTTGGAGAGAACCAACAGATCACACAACAGATGGTTACGTTGATCTCACAGAAACTGTAGGAATCACCGCAAAGACAAAAACAAAAATATGAACGATATCCGAATATTCATTGCTATAAGACTCGTCGTGGCGAAGAACTTATTCTCAGTTGTCACTCCTAGAAAAAATGGCTGAGAATGAAGATGTATACAGGCAGAGATTGGTCGAGGACTGAGAAGAATATAAGTGTGTTGATTCAACATTTCTAAACCCACTGCTGTTCACAGAATCAGGTAAGACATCGACTTCGGGAGAAAAGTGCGTCGCACGAATTATCTACCACCTGAATAGAATAATTAAGATTATTAACAGAAGCAGAAGACGATGAAACGAAGCGAGAGCGATTCATTCAAGTGAAAGATGTTTAATGCGTGGATCAGAAACAGTAGCGGCAGTCTTTAACACTTTTTCATAAAATGAAGTTGGTGGGTGACTGACATCAATTTAGAAAGATACTATAAATAAAAACGAATTATCATGAATAGATAGTACTCAAAAATATAACTGACAACAATCCTACGACTCTGTCAGTTTTTATTTCATCACTTACATTGCAGCTAAACAGATACCATAGACGATGTCAATGAAAGATATGAAGTCTCACAGTTTCCTATGTTTTAATGTCACTATAAGAAAGAGAAATCACATTTTTCCCATTCAGCCTGGACAGTATATGTACTGAAAATTATTAAAGTCCCTTGTACTAACTCTTTCCTCAAATTAGTGTTAACACACTGTAAGGCGACCGTATCTGTGGACACCACAGATGCTGCCTCACATTTGTATTCACGTATATTTTTATGAAATTTTAATATGTAAATTACTATCAGAATTCGTCTCTGGACTCAGTGCCTCTTTGGTTTAGTCCATTGTTACAGTGTCTAGAGACCTGAAAACAAACCTTTAAAGAATGAATCGGAAAACTGGTAATATTTCACTTCTTAGTATCACTATAAACCAATAACTTATAAAAAAATTGTCATTCTGCAGATGACCTGCAGGTCATTCATGCATCATACGTAATACAACAGGTCACTATCAAGCGAAAGTAATTGTAGGTGCTGTATCAAATGTGATACATTCAGACCTCCATTAAGCTAAAATAGTAAAATGTATAAAATGCTTATTAATTACTGTTGGTAGGAATTTTAAGGAATTTTGCGTTAGGAGACATTAATCAACAGAAATCATAGCTTGTATGCACTATTTATTTATTATTTCAAGATTTCATATGAAATTAAAAAGTACAGTATCCAAAAATGCCAAAGATTTAATCATTTCAGAGAGTAAGCTTTGCAAAATAGGGTTCTTTACATATTCTTATAATATAATATACGTGATTATGTAATACATGAACATTACTTTCTAACCTGTTTCATATTGAGTGGAAGGTTTTGAAGCAATTCCTTTTTGAAATGAACCAAAGGAACACATAACAAGTCTGGGATTTTACAAACTTATGACTGGAAATACCTCGTATTCTACGTCTAGACCTAAATTTTTGTCTCCCATCGTGAACTTTTGGCAAATGCAATGCACTCCTAGAACTTCAGCATGCTCGTGGGGTGGCTTGTATTGGTTTACGCTTCTTTGCTTCTTTTCTTTCGTGCGAGATGTTTGGGTCGATGGGCTCCAGTAGCACCTCGAGAATTTCTGAATTCGTGAAATCTTAGAATCACGTACACTTACAATACAAACACTTAAATTCTTAAATATTAAGTTTATAGCCTATGTTTCTATTCATTTTCTCATTTATAGAAAATAAGATACTACATTCGTTTTATATCAGTCACACATATATAATCATAACTAGACTGAAAATGTGCAAAATGTAGTCATACAGTCTGATTGTATCAAATTTGATAGAGTACATTTACAAGTGTCCTGAGACTTGTAAACACGTGCACAAACTTAGAACGTGACATAAGCTAGGTATTTGGACTTATTTGCTTATAGTTATCATGATTATTCCTCGTAAGAAATACTACACTATGTGATCAAAACTATCTGCGCACCCAAAAAAACATACGTTTTTCATATTAGGGGCAATGTGCTGCCATCTACTGCCAGGTACTCCACATCAGCGACTTCAATAGTCATTAGACATCGTGAGAGAGCAGAATGGGGCGCTCCACAGAACTCATTGACTTCAAACGTGGTCAGGTGATTGGGTGTCCCTTGTGCCATACGTCTCTACGTGAGACTGTCACACTCCTAAAGATTCCTAGGTCCACTGTCCCCAGCGCGAAAGTGATGTGGATACGTGAAGGGACACGTACGGCACAAAAGCGTACAGGTCGATCTCGTCTGTTGACTGACAGAGACCGCCGACAGTTGAAGAGGATCGTAACGTGTAATAGGCAGACATCTATCCAGACCATCACACAGGAAGTCCAAACTGCATCATGATCCACTGCAAGTACTATGACAGTTAGGCGGGAGGTGAGAAAACTTGGATTTGATGGTCGAGCGGCTGCTCATAAGCCACACATCACGCCGGTAAATGCCAAACGACGCCTCGCTTGGTGTAAGGAGCGTAAAAGTTGGACGAATGAACAGTGGAAAACCGTTGTGTGGAGTGGTGAATCACGGAACACAATGTGGCGATCCAATGGCAGGGTGTGGGATGGCGAATGCCCAGCGAACGTCATCTGCCAGCGTGTGTAGTGCCAACAGTAAAATTCGGAGGCGGTGGTGTTACTGTGTGGTCGTGTTTTTCATGGAGGGGGCTTGAACCCCTTGTTGCTTGCGTGGCACTATCGCAGCACAGGCCTGGAGTGATATTTTAAGCACTTTCTTGCTTCCCACTGTAAAAGAGCAACTCGGGGATGGCGATTGCATCTTTCAACACGATCGAGCACCTGTTCATAATGCACGGCCTGTGGCGGAGTGGTTACACGACAATAACATCCCTGTGATGGACTCATCTGATGTTTTGGAACGCCGACTTCGTGGCAGGCCTCACCGACCGACATCGATATCTCTCCTCAGTGCAGTACTCCGTGAAGAATGGGGTGCCAGAAACCTTCCAGCACCTGATTGAACGTATGTCTGCGATAGTGGAAGTTGTCATCAGGGCTAATGGGGGGCAAACACCATACACTGAATTCCAGCATTACCGACGGAGAGCGCCACGAACTTGTAAGTCATTTTCAGCCAGGCGCCCGGATCCTTTTGATAACATAGTGTATTTATGTTTCTTACCTCTTCTTTCACGTGGCATAGTCGTTAACCCATAAATACTGTGCTTTCGGTAAGTTCTGCCACCTTCTTCTGACTGCCAGAAACTTGAAAAAAGACGAGGGTGAAGCACAGACTGTATAGTGCATGATGCACACGGCTGCCAACTCAAAACATTGTTTACGCTTGTCAGAAAAAATATCGACCGACTGCATCGTGCATGATACCTGGGGACGCTTGAGAATAAAAGTAGTGTGGAAGACGGAACGAATCAGAAGAATATTGTAATGTTGCCATGTTGTCATGTGAGAAACACATGATTCGCTGCTATGAACCCTTGGATGGTGTACATGTGATCAGAGTGTGTCCCGTAAGTGGAGACACAACACAAAGCGCGCGACTGTGGCAGGCTAAGTGTACACACACAAAGAACGCTGGATAGCTGTGTAGCGGAGGTCAGCGTGAGTGGCAGCACACACTGGAAGCTAGATGGCAGCACAGACCAGAGAGGACACATGCTACATGTCTAGCCTGAGTGGACAAAATATTCTTTATCCACTGCGACATAGCCAAGGGTCGACTCACTGAACTGGCGTAGTGGAGGCAAGTTGGCTACCCTGTTATCATTCTTGAATGATTTTAAAGAATCTTTTCTGCTGGAAGATTCGATTCTTGTTACATATAGCCTCATATATCAGCTTGATTGTAAACAACTTATCTTTAAAAATCGCTCTGAGCACTATGGGACTTAACTTCTAAGGTCATCAGTCCCCTAGAACTTAGAACTACTTAAACCTAAGAACATCACACACATCCATGCCCGAGGCAGGATTCGAACCTGCGACCGTAGCGGTCGTACGGTTCCAGACTGTAGCGCCTAGAACCGCTCGACCACCTATCTTTCCATTAAGTGTATTAGTAATTTTGATACTTCGAAATTAGCAAAAGCTCTACACGGAAATCGAACACTCTGCAATAAAAATCAGGGGTAGCTGTTGAAACGTCCCCTTTAGAACAAATTATACACGACTGTGCTTAAACTGACATACAATATTTTTAGCGCAACGCAATCTGACTATCAAAGATCCCTGCAAAAGAATGGCCCTGAGTAACATTAAACTATACCTTTCAGAAATCACTTACCTCACAAAAATCTTCGTTACTCGAGCTACTGCAATACAGCGAGCGCCACTACTGCCAGCTAAATAAAAGATTCAAACTACGGAAGGCACTAACTACTGATAGGGATAGTTAGCAAATGAAAGATATTAATAGAGAACAAACAATGTATTTACCTTAATAGTGTTGAAAAAGCATAATATACATAGCAGTTCATAATATCCATTCTGTACTCAAAAATCCGCCATCTCATTTCCCACATCCACCACTGCTGGCGGCTCACCTCCAACTGCGCAACGCTACGCGCTGTTCACATCCAGCTGCCGCTGCCCAACACTACAATGGCAGACAACAATGCAAACTAGCCACAGACTGCACACAGCACAGCCAGTGATTTTCGTACAGAGCGCTGCGTAACGTTGCCAATAAGAAAACATAAACAGCCTACTTACATAAAGAAAACATAAACAGCCTACTTACATAGCCCCCATGCTCCCCACAAAAAATTTTACAAAATATTTTTGGGCAGTGGCCAATAATGATTTGAAAAAAATTTTCATAATTACAATAACAAAGATATCAAATGCACACACTTATTTATACAATGTTGGTCAAAAGCTAAAATTTTCTCATAGTCCATAAAGACAGTCCAGATTGTTCATCACAGTAAAATTTCAGTGTTTTTTTCACAAAGTCTCATTAGTAAAATAAATTGCACACAGAAGTAGTGGATTTCCATGCAGTCTTGAAGAAGTAGTGTTGTCCTGCCAACTGAAAGACACTGCTGACTCTTGATATGCTGACAGGTAATGGGCCACAACGGAGCAAACCCACAGCAGAGTCAGTCGAAGTTGTTGAATATTGGTAGGTAGGTCATCACAGAGTAGACCCACTGGAGTCCTGGTAAAGATTGTGGTATTGGTGGGCCACCAGAGGTGCAGACCCACTGCAGTCCTTGTAGAAATTGTGGACCGGCCCACTGTAGTCCTGGTAGAGATTGTGGTATTGGTGGGCCACCAGAGGTGCAGACCCACTGTAGTCCTTGTAGAAATAATGGTATTGGTGGGTCATCAGAGATGCAGACCCACTGCAGTCCTTGTAGAGACGGCCGCCACAATCACCATCAAAGAGTCTTGTGGACAATATAGCAAGTCCATAACCCACCACTTGTACACTCACGAACTTTTTGGAATTGTCCTTAGAACCAGCAATTCTGTTATCCAGTCCCTTGCTGAATTATCAACACACGTGCAAACACTAACAGTCCTCCTTTTTTTTTTTTTTTTTAGATATTGTGCATATACCACGACCAACAGAAATGTGTGCAGTGAAATGAATGCTTACAAGTTACTTAATTTGATGAACTGGTGTCAATTACAATGTTATAACATGAGAATACAATTACAAAGGCACAAAATACATCATTAAAGAACATAACAATACAGATAGCATTTGTAGTACAGGCTTTACAAAAGAATCGAAATAACATATACATCAGTGTTACAGGAATTATGACATGAGTACAAAAATAAAAGATCAGAATCACTTTTGAAACATCAACTTTACACATGAGCATTAAAACAAAACAGAATAAATAATGTCTAAGCATCCTTACAAAGTAAATAACAGAGTATTAGAAAAATTCTACAACATAGCTCTCATCAGCTAAACACATAAAGACAGGAAAAACACAAATACACAAGGGTACACAAACATATAGAGGGATGACACAAAAGGAAAGGACAGGGTTTGTTTTACTGCAGTATTTTGCATGGAGATCTCCCTTTGTTCATCATTATTCCCAAAAGTACTATCTAAGCCGGCTTTCTATATTCTGTTCTCATCCTCTTTCAAAATAGTTTTTCTCCACTGTACAGTATCCTTTTTTTTTTTTTTTTTTTTGCCCAAACCATTTTCATATAGCTTCTCAATACATTTCTTCCAAGTCATCATAGTTAGTTTCTTATATAGTCTACCCCTCTTAAGCTAACTTAAATCTACTGAGCTCAGATGCTAAACTAAGGGACGAGGCAATGCAGCATCACATAAAACAATTAATATAAACAGCAATGAAAAAAAACGCAGATTTGTGAAGCAAGCAGCATTAAGAAAGTAGCAAAGCAATTGCAATATTACAACTAATATAAGGCAATGTGCAGCAAACAATAAAAATAAATCATTAGTAAAACTGGCTTAACAGAATAATACAACGTCAAATTCAGTAACACTATGCCTGGCAAACAGCAGTAACTTATACCTAAACATGACATAGCTCAAGCAGAAAAAATATTACAGTAAAAACAACAATGCAGATAAGGGAAATGTATATTGACATCTTAATGTCTATGTAATTAAAGTGGTGCACCACAACAGCTTATTGTAAAAAGAAATATTACCATGTACGTGAAAAGAATATTATGTATGCAGTTACTGTTACTAGTCCCTTCTTATTGTTCTTTCCATTCCAAGAGCTCCTTTTTCGAAGAATGTGGATCATAAAATAATTATTTAATAAATCTGTTGACAGAAAGTGTTCACATTAGCAAATGCATTTAATTTTATTTTATAAAACCAATGCTGCAACACAGCTGGAAACAGGTATCAAATGAAATAAGCAATTACGCAAACCAAAGCATAAAAATATCATTCAATAGCTATGTGGCATTTCGTAAGTCAGTAGCTCTCAACTCTCGTAGACAGACACTTGTCATAATCAGGTGTATAGACATAAAAATATTTCTCGTCATTTCATTAGGCATTTCAGTAAATATCATAAATTAAGTGCTCCACAGTGTTATCATATGTTTTCAAGTTTGAGTGTGTCGTATTTAAGAAATGTCAATAGCGAGGATAATGGACTCCCTTCTTTTTCTACCTGTGCTTCTGAAAGGGGCACACGCTAATGACTTGTTCTCTCGGCGTCTGACACAGCTGGTTGCCCATGACGCATTACGTGCAGGTGGTCATTTAACTTTCTTACGGAAATATTTACGACAGCAGTTTCCGCTACAGTGACAGTCTCATACAAAAATATTTCACAGGTCAAGAATTTGCGTTACAAATCTGTAGAAACAAAATGCTATTGATATAACAGTGTCCAAAAAAATTTTCGCTGGCATTGTGATACATTCACGCATTTACACACACATTTCATAACTCTTAAAGTACGTTTCTTGGTTTCCAACATCCTTTTCATAAATCAGAGTCCCTAACTTCTATTTATTATTCATATACATATAAACACGTAATCACATTCCTCATATATGGTAGCATCATCTTATGACATAAACATACCTCAACAGCATAATACACATTGTCGTCATAAAAATAACATCATAACACCTCAGTCAAATCTCAAAAAAGTCATAGCTTTCTGTAATAATTTCAAACCATAAAAAATATTCTCTGCTCATTTCAATAGTGTCATCTGCCTCAAACGTACTTTAAAAATCATGATCTCATACCAAATACATCATTCAAAGCTCTCATAGTATCACAATGGTTCCGAAAAAATATGAAGAGTTCACACAGTACAGACAAAATACAATTTCGTAAGTGTGAAGTTATCCAACTGTTCAATTGCGTAAACATGTCACTGATGTAGTAAAAAAATGTTTATCTCTCAGTTAAATGATCAGATAGCTGTGTAATTATGTGTTAGAGGAATATGGTACCGATGTGTAAAGTTGTATAAGCAAATACCATATTAGCTAGGGCTCCTTGTGCTTTCCAAACACATGGTACACAAAGTAAGCGTGCACCCCGCTGAGGATTATTGTAATTATACCCTCAGGTATTACAGATTACAGCAATGGAATGAAATGTATCACGGAAAACTTTCTTTGTAATTCAAAAATCTTTAAAAATAAATGTTTTAAGTACAAAATTAATCACTCAAATACGTGTCCTGTAGCGCTAAATGTGCATCTTGCTGTAAGATAATCTCTGTGGAAGTGTCGTAGTTATTGTCCTCCAAAAGCTAAGTTCTGCAGAAGTCAATGTACTTACCTCATGATAAACAAAAGTGAAATGCTTTGCGTATAGATATCTTAGTTATTACGCTTATTGTTGTGATGAAGAACGTACTGTGCTGAAACGTATTGTTGTGCTACAAAAGAGGCTGTCTCATTGTAGCTATACCACAAAAGTTACTACTAAAACATGTTTTACTTTCCAGAATAATACAGAAAAACTGTGCAGATATGAAACAGAAACACCGCAAACAGATTCTAAGTCTGACAAAGCATACTAGTAATGTAAAGTGAAAAGTTATATGGCAAAGACAAAGTAAAAAGGCAGATTATCTTTCAATAAACGGTTTTACATGTGAAATGTGGTGTAAACCTTTACTCTTCCTAGTACGCAGAGTTTCAACCTCAACGCAATTACCATGTGGTATACGTCAGATTCTGTAAGGTCCATTGTAAACTAGAAAGAATTTGTGACTCAAGTGTTTCTTCTTATGTGACAATGAATGAGCTGTAATGAGAACTTTCTGACCAATATATAATTTCTTTGCATTTGCTTTACCGTGTAGTTTTCTCCTTTTGTCTGCTGCAGATTTTATATTTTTAAGAGCCAAATCAATTATGTCTTTGTGTCGAAGTTTACGTGTATTCGGAAAAGGTACAAGCTCTCTGATTCTGTTCGGTGGCTCTTCATTCTTCAGTACAAGAGTAGGTGGTAAAGCAGTGGAGTCATGAGGCATTTCATTCAGCACGTTTTGAAATAAGCGTAAATATCTGTCCCAATGCTGATGCTTTCTATGACAATAAAGTCTGCAAAGCTTATTGATTTCTTTCATAATCCGTTCGGAGGGGTTACAATGTGGTGAATACAATGAAATAAAAACAGGTTTGATTTTATGATTGCGAAGCATGCGTGACCAAACAGCAGATCTGAATTGCGGTCCGTTATCTGAAATGACTTTAGCAACGTGGCCAACTTCACGTAAGAAATTTTTAACAAAGGCGTTGGATACAGACCGTCCAGTGGCTTTACGTAACGGAGTGAAAGAAACAAATTTTGAAGTAAGTTCAACAGCGGCTAGAACGTACGAAAATCCATTCGATGTTCTGACAAGGGGTCCCAAGAGATCAACAGCAGCAAATTCTTTTAATTTAGAAGGAATAATAGGAAACAACGGAGCACGATGTGAGATAGTAGATGGTTTCGCCTTTTGACAAAATTTACAAATAGACAAGACTCTTCGAATTCGCTTTTCGTGGGCCAAAATGTGCGTAGCTGAAATGAATGTACCAAATGAGCTTATTAACAAAATCGTCTGGAATGCAAAGTACCCATAGCTTGTCATCAACAGTGCAGCGTTTGAACAGTATGTTGTTTCTAACCAGATAATAATGCCGAATCTGTGTGCGTGTCTTTTCATGGCATTTGCTCTTGATGTCTTTCCAAATCCGATCTTTATCTTGTTCGTGAGCAATGTCCTTTAAAGATGTGGTGATGAAGTTTTCAAAGGCGACTTTCTGAATGTAAAGAATACTGAAATTTTTCTCGAGGTTGCCTTCTGTGTTACTTTTCTCAAGCCCAGCCGGTGCGCGTGACAGTGCGTCCGCAACAATGTTCTCCTTGCCGGGAATGTAGACTATTGTGAAGCGGAATTCTTGCAGAAACAATGCCCAACGTTTTAACCTATCATGATTTAATTTTGAAGACATAAGAAATTGTAATGCATGATGATCACTGTATACTTTTACGTGCTTACCAGAAAGAAAGAAATGGAATTTGTTAAATGCCCAAACGATAGCTAAAGCTTCTAATTCAGTAACGGAATAATTTTTTTGGTCTTTGCAATGTCCTGCTAAAATAATATGTCGTAAATGTTCAGGCAGTTTGATTAAGCAAATGCGGATGAGTTCTGAGGGGCTGTATGGGTTTGACAGGTACTGATTCTTGTGCAACATGTCTTCAAAATATTTCACAAGACTGGAAAATTCAGATTGTTCGAAATGTTTCATCATTATGATGCTATGTTTTACTCGGTCTTGTGTAGCTTGAGACCAATATGCTGAGAGGAAGGCATGGTAAAATTCTCCTTCACTGTGGCAATCGTGAATGACCGATCGCATTCTTACAGCTGGTTCATTCTCTAAATAGCCACACATAAATTCTAATCTGTGCTCTAATGACCAGTTTGGAGGAAAACAATGAGAGAATTGATGGAGTCACGCTTGTGGATGAATGTCGTTGGTAGAATTCTTAAATGTTTTGAATTTACGTGTAGTAATGAACAGCTTATAGTCAAAATCATCATGTCGGCGAGTCGCATGTCGGTCATTGTTACGTCGTTTCGGCGGTTCCATCTCAAAATTCGGTGTACCTTGCCAATTTCGTTCATAATTTCCGAAGTGTCCTGTGTTATTACTTTGTGGCTGTTCCGTATTTCTATGTCCCTCTTCCCGTATTGGAGCGCGAGTATCCTCTGAAATACGTAATTCTTGTATTACCTGTGTCAGCTGATCTTGTACTTCCCGGTTTTCTCTTTGGTGTTGCGTATCAATTTGATTCAGATTTTGTTTCAGTTTCCTAATTTGTTCGCACTCTTCTGTGTTATTAAAGACTACCGGTTTTGTGTCATTCAGATTATCATCTACCTTCGTAGATAAGTTAGTGACCTGATCCGAAAGTTCAGCTACTTTCTCCGATAGTGAACACATTTCCTCAGTGTGTTTTTCTGAACCAAGTTTCAGAGTGTCCATTTGTGTTGAAATCGAATCTACTGTGTTCTTTAAGTTTTCCTGAGTTTTTGCCAGTTGCGTAACCGAATCGGTAGATGCAACTGAGTCAATTTTAGCCCACAAGGTCTCATGATTTTCATGAACAATGGTTTGCAGTTCTTTTATGGCTGCTTCGTGATTCTGTAATGCATTTTCATGCCGCGAAAAAATAGGTTGAAAATGCTCACAAATTTGTGTTTTTACGTCATTACAGACTTTTTGACATTTCGATTCAATGTTATGTAACTCAGTAGTTAAATCTTCACGTGTTTGTTCAAGCTTATGTTCCACTGAGTCTAACTTTTGAAGCTTTTGTTCCATTGTGTCTAACTTTTCAAGATTTTGTTCCATTGTGTCTAACTTCTGAAGCTTTTTCTGTGTTTGTCTCTGATTTTGTTCCATTGTGTCTAACTTTTGAAGATTTTGTCCCATTTGTTTCTGATTTTGTTCAAGCGTTGTGTCTAACTTTTGTAGCCTTTGTCCCATTTGTTGCATTAACTGTAATAACAACGCACTGGTGTCTGAAACATGTTCCTCAGTGCTTTTCGGCAGTGAATTTGCACCGGCAACATTCACATTTTGACAAGCGGAAAATGTGTCTTGACTCATTTGAGAAAACGGTGAGAACCCAAAACCTGAGACTACAGTATTTGCAATATTGTGTTCTGTCATTCCCGATCCCTGAGGCGAGCTGTTGCCGACCGATCGATCGATAATGCTTCCCTGTTCACAACCTGTTTCACTGTCTACACCATTATTTGCCGCCCGCTCCATTTCCCTATGCACAATTACCAAATTACTACTTGGAATGTCTGTTAATTCACTACACAGTGGTGCTGATAAGCTACGCTCGTCGTCACTATTATTTCTCAGTTTACTTTGGAGCCTAGTGTTACGTTTTTCACACGCCATTATTGTGACAATATTTCACACGATAACACAGAAAAACACAATTTTAAGAGCAAAAATAAGAGAACACTTTAACATAGCACTGAAAATAATATCTAGTTAATTGCAGCTGCTAAATACTTGGTACAAATCTACATGCATGCCACAACTGTTTTAATGTGCAACAATGAAAACCCACAACTACCAAGGAAATTCTCTCTATAATTATGCGCTAGCAATAAACAAAAGCTACACTAATTACACAAACTACAAGAAAAAATCAGAAGATTCCAGTGAGGTATCCTAGGCTAAGGGTCGACATATGAAACGTCCCCTTTGAAACAAATTATACACGACTGTGCTTAAACTGACATACAATATTTTTAGCGCAACGCAATCTGACTATCAAAGATCCCTGCAAAAGAATGACCCTGAGTAACATTAAACTATACCTTTCAGAAATCACTTACCTCACAAAAATCTTCGTTACTCGAACTACTGCAATACAGCGAGCGCCACTACTGCCAGCTAAATAAATGATTCAAACTACGGAAGGCACTAACTACTGATAGGGATAGTTAGCAAATGAAAGATATTAATAGAGAACAAACAATGTATTTACCTTAATAGTGTTGAAAAAGCATAATATACATAGCAGTTCATAATATCCATTCTGTACTCAAAAATCCGCCATCTCATTTCCCACATCCACCACTGCTGGCGGCTCACCTCCAACTGCGCAACGCTACGCGCTGTTCACATCCAGCTGCCGCTGCCCAACACTACAATGGCAGACAACAATGCAAACTAGCCACAGACTGCACACAGCACAGCCTGTGATTTTCGTACAGAGCGCTACGTAACATTGCCAATAAGAAAACATAAACAGCCTACTTACATAAAGAAAACATAAACAGTCTACTTACACTGTGAGTTTACATTTGGTGCACATTTGGTCATACACTGCTGTATATGAAATGTAGCTAACACACTGGACCTTTATTTAGGCTTAGGAAGAAATCTACGTCTGTCCCCAATCACGAGAATGTGGATTTTATGTAATGCCTTCAGATCTTCCCATGTTTGCTACAATAAGCAGAAATGTGTCACTAATGAAATCCATCATATGTAATAAACGGTTCAAGACACACAAGTGAGTATTTGGCTAATGACAGCACACAAGGAGGAGAGTATTTGGGCACGTCGTTAATATGTGAAACTTAAGCACATATCACAACAGAATTAATTATAGCTTTTTCAGTGGGGCAACTATTGACTGACTGCAAAAGGAGCATATGTGAAGAGATTACATCAACAATAAACTATTTCATAAACAGTTGATCTGTCTTGCTCAGACATTCTTTTTTGATAACGGACTATGATTTAAGATTCCATCGAAATTGCAAATACATTAGCATGTTGGTGAAATTAAACTGTGTACATTCTGCTCTGGTTTTGGAAAAGATAATTTAACATAATAACAGGAGATATAAAAGTGTTACTCAGAATATCACTAATGACATCTTCCTGAAGGAGAAAGAAACTTTTAACCAGTCTGGAATTTAGGGGGGATCGTGTAACTCAGTGTGCTTTTACTAATGGAAGCTGGGACTTAAATTTACCACAGCATTTTCTTTCTACATCTAAATAATCTGATAAACACAAAAAAGAAAGTTCACAGCAAATAGCGTATCTACGTCTTGTTCCCAACCCTGTGCAGAGCGTAGGAGTCAATTTTTTCGCTTTAGATATTTTGCAGTTCGTTGAAGATATTGATAATATATGTATTTTCATTTTTATGAGTAGTCAGCTGCTTTCTGCTGGTCACCTGTCTATTTGCAGCTGTATGAAATAGTTACGTAGTTTCAATGAGAAATATTATTCTCGAGCTAAAAAGCAGCAGAATAAATTTTGATTTTAGTATATCTATGGATATTAATTCATGCTGCTTAATTGTTCATTGTGACTACTTGCTTCAAGAACAAGGATAAACAACCATATTATATATATATATATATATATATATATATCACATTCCTAAGATCATTGAAATGTAGGAGAAAATTCTTATATTCAGTGGTCTGAGGAACATGAAACAATTCACAGTTTTGAAGCAAAAATGTACAAAATGTCATAACTACCAAACTAGTTGTAATTTACATATGCTACTTTTGGATAACATAGTGATACATATAGGCAAATGAAGTATGCGCCCTCACCTCCCCAAAAACGTTCAAAGCTGTATATCGGCAGGTAAGGTGATGCTCATCATCTTCTCCAATGTTCGATATCTGATGTTCAACGAATTTCTTGAGTATGGAAAAATCCTATCCAAAAGTAAGTGCAGCATTTAACTCACTTCCGCATTAAGCCATTGGGTTTTGCTCTAAAAACCCATGCACTGTCTTGCTTTGAATATCTTTATCGTAACACTTCTGCCATTTCTTTAAATGGAGATGCCTTACTGAGAACTTCATGATACGTGACATAGGTCTCCGCCATGACCATGATGCGTAATTTGGCCATCTGCAAACAATTTTCACTGTCCTAGTTACTTGACTCGACCATGGCTAATACATTATGAATACAGTTATTTCCTAAGATGTTTCCCTGGAGATGGGGGCTATGAGATTCGCGGTTGCAGGTCCCACAGACGAGCAGGGAACGCTTACTACAGTTTTAATTTCACCAAAATCCAATTGCATTAGCTGTCCCACCTGTAAAGCTTGTGTAACTGCTGACTTAACTGTTCGTTATAAGGTTTCTGCTGCTTCATGTCGTCTAACAAACTGCTCTATGAGAGCGGCTATCGTGTCGTTAGTACTAACAGACCATGTCTGTGTCATGCTTGTGCGGTTTACTTTTCCATTTATTACATTCTCCAAACACAACACTCAGTAACTGCAGCTGCATAAAAACAATTTTATTTAATTCTTACGTTTCTTCATCATCCTGCGTCATTCTGTGAAATCACCTGCTGCATGGCCGTACCTCCTGCATTTAGTGCATGTCGCAGGTAGGAATTTATTGCAAAGAGCACTATGGCCTGTTAAATTGCAAATTTTACAATTTTACAACATGTCGGAACAAGATACTCTCCACGACTGCTTCCCTCAAACTGAGACAAATCCACTAGTAACTTGGCTTCTAAAAGTACTTTACGGTCTTTAAGTCCTATTCTGGGCATTGAAAAATAGAATTTTTTGTCAACAAGTAACAATACTTCCTTCTGGCTCGCCCTGTGTTTCTGTTGCAGATGTTGATGCTGACATGGTTCATTAGTGCATCAGGATGGAATCATTTCTGGCGTTGTCCTTCTTAGGCCCATCCAGCACTGCTTGGCATTCAACTTATATTGGTGCTTCGCTCAAATACATCTGATATCTATTTTTTAGGAGTCACCCCGTCCCAGGTAGGACTAATTGTCAGGGTACGTGGCCTGAGAACCTGTGAGATGTTGTTTGAAGCTAATAAAATTAGTTGTTACTCAATTCATTGTTCAGTACGAATCTTGGAACTATGGCCGCAGGGATGGCTAGCTGCTATCTAGGCTGTAGAATCTGCTGTCCTCAGTAGCAGACTCAAGGCTGCTAGAGGTCGCTATGTCTGCTATAGACCAGCAGCTACTGCTCAGGAGGGTTGCCCACACGCCGATCCGTAGGCGCTTCCCGTGCAGCAGATCCACTGTGAAGGAGACGTGACTGCGGTGTGTGTGTGTGACTGAGTGGCATGGCTCCCTGAGAGTGCTCTGTCCCTCTCTGGTCACTGCCCATATTGTCCCATCGAATGGACCACAGTGTCAAGTGCTGTGGAGTCTGATGTTGTGATGTAATCTGCATGTGACCCACCAATTAGATAGGCCCTCTGGTCCGTACAGTGCAGAAGTATCAGAGCATGTGAACTGGAATGGTGTTGGTGGAAACATGCTCTATTCATCAGTGGCAGATTCCATCATGGACTCCAACATCAATTATCTGTGGTTACAGAATTGCTGTCATTATGCCAGGCAACTAGAGTGTGACTGGCACAATGCGATAATACTGCAACAATCTTACAGAAGATGTTACAATATAATAATGAGAGAATCGAGCATGAACGGCATGGGTGCCATAGATCCTACTGATCTACTGCCTCTTAGCTAACTGGCAGGGGTATTTATATCCACTACTGGCCATTAAAGTTGATACACCACAAACAGCAGTTGACCGGCGTTGCATGGTGAAACGTTGTTGTGATGCCTCGTGTAAGGAGAAGATCCCACGACTGTTAGCAGAATATGGAACCGGTGGGTTCAGGAGGGTAATACGGAACGCCGTGCTGGATCTCAACGGCCTCGTATCACTAGCAGTCGAGATGACAGGCATCCGCATGGCTGTAACGGATCGTGAAGCCACGTCTCGATCCCTGAGTCAACAGATAGGGACGTTTGCAAGACAATAACGATCTGCACGAACAGTTCGACGACGTTTGCAGCAGCATGGACTATCAGCTCGGAAACCAGGGCTGCGGTTACCCTTGACGCTGCGTCACAAACAGGAGCGCCTGCTATGGTGTACTCAACGACGAAGCTGGGCGCACAAATGGCAAAACGTCATTTTTTCGGATGAATCCAGGTTCTGTTTACAGAATCATGATGGTCGCATCCATGTTTCGCGACATCGCGGTGAACGCACATTGAAAGCGTGTATTCGTCATCGCCATACTGGCGTATCACCCGGCGTGATGGTATGCGTGCCATTGGTTACACGTCTCGGTCACCTCTTGTTCGCATTGACGGCACTTTGAACAGTGGAAGCTACATTTCAGATGTGTTACGACCCGTTGCTCTACCCTTCATTCGATCCCTGCGAAGCCCTACATTTCAGCAGGATAATTCACGACCGCATGTTGCAGGTCCTGTACGGGCCTTTCTGGATGCAGAAAATGTTCGACTGCTGCCCTGGCCAGCACATTCTCCAGATCTCTCACCAATCGAATACGTCTGGTCAATGGTGGCCGAGCAACTGGCTCGTCACAATACGCCAGTCACTACTCTTGATGAACTGTGGTATCGTGTCGAAGCTGCATGGGCAGCTGTACCTGTACGCGCCATCCAAGCTCTGTTTGACTCAATGCCCAGGCGTATCAAGGCCGTTATTACGGCCAGAGGTGGTTGTTGTGGGTACTGATTTCTCAGGATTTATGCACCCAAATTGCGTGAAAATGTAATCACATGTCAGTTCTAGTATAATATATTTGTCCAATGAATACCCGTTTATCATCTGCATTTCTTCTTGGTGTAGCAATTTTAATGGCCAGTAGTGTAATAATGAGAGATTCGAGCATGAACGGCATGGGTACCATCGATCCTACTGATCTACTGTCTCTAAGCCAACTGATGAGAGGGTTCTTTTTTTTTTTTTTTTTAAAAAAAAAATTCTTTATTCATTACATTACATTATACATGATAACCCACTGCCTCACTACATTAGTGGGTCCTAGTATGATACAAATAAGATGCAGCTGTGTTATTCTACACTACAGGTAATATTATTATTCTTATTACTATTATTTACTCTAATCTTACCGCTATGAGGCTCTAAACTATAATCTACGGGGAAACTACATGCTACCTGCAGCGTTACAAGTTGTGCCAGAGCTTCTATAAACCTACTAGTTGTTGGCCAGGCCCACTGAGCTAATCCCAGTGGGCGTGCCCCTGGCACTGGGCTGGCTCTTGACTTGGTGTCGCTGCAGTGTATTCTAAGGTGTTATCCTATCTTCTACTTCTAATTTAATTAAGTGTCAAAATCGGTGTGCGTCATAGTCCGGTATTTATGTACACCCCTCCCTCCTAGTCCAGGGCAAGGCGGATTCCAGCCGTGAGGCGGCTGGCCAGCACTTGCCCGGCGGTACAGGAAGGGTGCACTAGGTCTAAGTCGGTGAAAATTTGTCTTTAATGATGGTGGTTGTCCCTTAGAAAGTTCTTAAGTATCTTTTTTGGTATTTCGTCTGTAAGTTTGTTTAAGATGTCAAAGGTGATTTCACGCCTTAACAAGTGGTACGTGTCATTATTTGGTAGCTGTTGTCTTAGCTCTTGGGCTACATCATCGAAGAGGTGGCACTCATACACCACATGTTCTGGGGTGCCCTGCACTGCACCACAGTCACACGCTGGTGTAGCCTGCTTCCCAAACCTACATAGGTATGTTGGATATGGTCCATGTCCAGTAAGAAAGTGCAGCATTCCTCTCGTTGGCGTAAAAAATGTGAGTTTTATTCTTTCTTCTATGTTCGGTAGCAGCTCATAGGTTCTACGATCTGTATCCTCATTATTCCATTGATCTTGCCATAGTTCTATCCCTCTCTTTTTGATGGTATACTTGTCCCCTGCATAAACCCCAAGTATCTCCCTGATTTTGTCCCTGTTCTCCTTTTGTACCCAGTACCAGGCAGCCTGTTCACGAATTTTTATATCTAATGGACAGATTCCCATTAACACTAACAATGCTCCCCCCGGTGTTGTCCTATAGGCCCCTGCTGAACGTAGAAGCATATTCCGCTGCATTGAGGTCAGGATACTGTTATGATATAACTTAATTAAATTTGGTGGGAGGTGAAACCGCTTGTGACCAATTCCGATGAGATTGTTTAATAGAACCAGGGATTTTTGTGATACGGTGTCAATATGTGATGCAAAGTTCCACCTCTCATCGATGATTACACCCAGGTATCGGGCCTCGCGGCGCCGAAGAACTGGTATACCATTAATTCTAACCGTCGGGTTCCTGACCAATTGGCCTTTGAGGAGTAGGTATGTAGATTTATTGGGTGCAATAGTCATTTTACTTCTGTGGCACCACGATGTAAGAACAGTTAGGGCTCTTTCCACTTTTGGCTCTAATTCCTCGCGGCTTCGGCCGCCGACCAGCAGGAGGAGGTCGTCAGCGTATGCTATGACCTCTAGCACATCGTCACAGTTCTTGAGATCTTCAAGTAAAGGCTCCATGTTGATGTCCCAAAAGAGAGGTCCCAGGACAGAGCCCTGGGGACATCCTTTGGTGACAATCTTCCTGACTATGCCGCTAGGGGCCGATAGCCAGACCTCCCTGTCTGCACAATAGCTCCTTAGACACCCATATAGCGGCCCTGGACAGTTCTTCTCCCGCAAGCAGGAAAAGAGTGAGGGCCACCACAGGTTGTCGAAGGCGCCACTGATGTCTACCATGATGCCGACGACATACTTGTGCGGGGTGGAGCCACAGACCTCGGCAGCCAGGGCGATTGCGTCAGACGCAGAACACCCAGACCGAAAGCCGAATTGTCTGTCACTCATCCCGCACAGCATGCGGTGTGCTGTCAGTCTGTTTGCCAGTAGCCTCTCAAAAAGTTTGCCCAGTACGTCCAACAAGCAGATAGGTCTATAAGATTTAATTTCTGTGGTATCTTTGTCTGGACTCTTTTTAATGATAATTACATTGGCTTTTTTCCATATTCCTGGGAATTTCCCGAGTTTCAAGCACTCGTTATATAACTTAGTGAGAGGAGCTACGAGCTGGGGGGCAAGGAATTGCACTACTTCCGCAGTAATGCCGTCCGGGCCAGGAGCTTTCCCTCTTTTGAGGGCCTTGATCTGGGCAGCAACCTCCTCCTCAGAGAAGGGGTAGACTCTGATGTTATTGTTATAGTCCCTTTGATCTTCTCTCCTTATTCTTTTTTGTTCTTCAGTCTCATTTTCCTCCACGTCGTCAGGCAACAGAACCCGGAGGAGGGCCTCAGCAGTTTCCTGCCAAGTGCCCGTCATCCGGTCCCCGTCCCTGACGGTGGATAGCACCATTGGTGATCTTATCTTTTCTCGTACCAATTTATATGGGGCTCCCCATGGGTCTGTAGCCAGTTGGCTTTTTACATAATTTTCCCAGCTTCTGAGTCTGACTGCCCTTAGCTCCTGTTGGAATTGTTCTTTGCTCTCACGATAGATCTGAAGCCATCTTTGTTTTTCCCTCCAGACGACACTCCGCTGGTAGTACCTCCTTGCCCTCCTCACAGCCTGGCGCATCTGTCCTAGTTCGACCGACCATGGTGTGGGGGTGGCCGCTACGGCTCTCCTCCTGGTTGGTACAGCTGCCCGCACCGCTGTGGTGATCGCCTGTACCAGTCCTTCGGCGCATTCTTCCACGTTTTCGTCACCGTCCAGCAATGTCGGAATGTTGCACTCCTCCGCGAGACGGTCCCAGTTAGCCTTGTTGTAATTAAGCTGCAGCTCCCACCCCATGTCCCAGTGGCACTCCCTTTCCCCAATGGTGAATGTTATTAAATTATGATCACTGGTGGTTGCTTTGTCCCACACTTTCCATTTATCGACTTTTGTGGCCAGGTTTGGTGTCATTGAAGTGACGTCAATATTTGTACCTTCTCCCCCTCCGCCAGTATACGTGGGGGGGTTCCCTTGTTGGTTGGCAACCACCAGTTGTAATGCCATGATTGTTTCCTCGGCTTTTAGCCCCCGATCATCGTACGTGCCACTGAACCATAGGGAGGACTTTGCATTTATGTCCGCTGTCACAAGCAATCTTCGTCTCTGCAATGCTGTGGCAACTTGTGTGAGTGTTTCTAGAAACTCATCTATTCCTCTTCCATATTGGAAGTATATATTACAGATGTAAATCACTCCTGCGGGTGTTTGAAGCTCCACGACATTGCAGTGTTCGCCAGAGAATTGTGCAAGGACTGTAGCTCTAAATGATTTGTTGGTAATTATAACTGCAGCCTTAGGCTCTATGTTAGAATGTATAATTTGCCAATTGGCAGCCATGAATGGGATCCGCCCCGCTTGGGAGTACGGTTCCTGTAAACAGAGTACATCTAGACTCTTCTCTTCCACCACCCTCCGGAGCTCCTGCAGGACCAGTTTGCTGTTATGAGTGTTTATCTGACCCACGTTTAGTTGGCTCACGTGGGAAATATGTATGAATGTGTGATTCTGGCCACATTTTTGTCCAGTCGTGGGCTACTCTGCCATTGGTTATCACTGATTGGCAATATAGATCATCTATGTCGAATTTTTCGTTTCTTCTTTCGAAGACCTTTTTAACTAGATCTCGCAGAGCTCCGAAGTCGGTGGGGAGATTCATTGTCTTGAGCTGAATTCTGTCCACAGCCTCCATTACTGGAAAGGTGACATCTCTTCCATACTCGTGGCCGACACGTACCACATGTCTCAATGCAGTTGTGAGGATTGCCGGCTCCTCTAATCTTGATAGCTGTAGCGCATGCTCCAGGTTGGGGTAGATTCGCTGGGGATCAATTCCCATTACACCCCGAGGTGGTGTGTCAGAAGGTGGAATTGAGCTACTGACTTCATTATACTGAACATGTTTGGTGGATATTACTTCTTTACTGTGTGGTTGTGATTGTGAACTCTGAAGTATAGGATGCCAGTGTGGTCGGGTATGCTCTTGTTTCGACCCAGGTCCCCAGCAAGGAGGAGAGGGAACGTCTTCTTCACACGGGTCAGTCTGTATGCAGACATCTTTCATTATTGTCACCAAAGATCGTGGTTGTGTGATTTTTTGTATAAATTCTTTGAATTTATTTGCCCTCAGAGCGTCCCTCAGCCTCTTGCTTGGGGATTTCCTTTTTGGCTTCCTGAGTTCAATTACGGCCTCAGCCATAATCAATTCGAGAGATTAGTCTCTGTTCTAGCATCCTATACGTTGGGCAGTTTCTCCCAGTAGTGTTGCACGGTTTTCTACCTCTTTTGGTACATGGAATGCAGGTTGCATTTTTATTACAGGTTTTTCTAGTATGGTCCTCAGCCCCACACCTGGAGCAGGCCGGCTTCCTTTCACAATGTTTGTGAACGTGGTCCAGATCGCCACAGTTGTGGCATCTAGGGACTACTAGGTAGTCTCTAACATTGATGGCGTGAAATCCAATATAAATTTTCCCCATAGCGGTAAGTTTTCGCCACATCTTGCCGGAGACCTCGGCGACGTGATGGACAACATCCCGTTCCCGAGGTCCCGTTTTGAAACGCAACTTGAACTCATTTTTAAATGTTTCCCATTCTGTATCGTCAAAATTTTGATTATACATAGTTTCGTAGATGTCGCTTTCAGTTAGGGCCACAGGTACGTCATACAGTATCACCAGAGGATTTCTTTTCTTGGGAGGTTCACATTTTATGGCCTTGTTAAGTTTAGAATTGTTTAATATTTTATCCCTGTCCTCCTCTGTGGCAAGATGTACGACTACATTTTTAGTGGCCTTTACTTTGTTAATTTTTATTTTATCTCTAGCCGGGTCAATTGTTGTTGTAAAAATTTCTTGTACCTTTTTAATAGTCTGACCAGGCAGGGGTCTTAAGAAGACTGCCGTGTCTGGTTTTTTGGAGATTTTTGCTATTGTTTCTTTAGTTGTTTGGGCTTTTGTAGCGGCTTGCGCCACCACTCCGGCCCATGTCTTGACAGGTTGTTGTCTCAGTCTAGCATTTTCCTTCTCTAGCTCTTCGAGACGCCCCTCGAGCTTCGCGTTTGCAATAGCCCAGGAAGCGAGCTCGTTCTTAATTGCCAAGACCGCAGCCTGGCTTATTTTGCCGTTCTTGACACTACAGTCTAATATTTGATTTATTCGGCAATGTCTATCATAAACATTCTCATCTTCGTGTCCCACTTCCTCCTGCGAGGTAGGGACAGTAGACACACTCGCCCTCGAAATCGCACAAAGATCACTCGTCTCCTGGTCAGCCATGATTAGTTAGACGAGTGAAAAAGTTGGGAGCCCGTCTCTTGCCCCGGACCGGCTCCTCTGGCATGGGGGGGGGGGGACTTCTGCAGCTCGCCCACCAACCTCGCCCCTAGGTCAAGGGCACAACAGAGCTGCCAGGTTCAGCGCGCCGTTGCCAGCGCACTGGTCCTCGTCGAAGGCCCCGTCGTCGACGATTTCACACGACGCTCCTCGGCAAGTGCACCCCGCACTTTGGAGGGGCGGATGCACCCCTCGCCCTTCGCCGCCTACTAGCCCGAGCTTCCACCTGAAGGCCGAGGACCCACTCCTACTCAGGTGGTGGGTCGGTCCCCCAGTCGTTCGGCGGTTTGGGCCCATCTAACCTAGCCCAGGCCTCCTGGGTTTGGCAGAACACGCCCCGGTTACCCAGGGGCGCGGCGAAGCACCCTTGCCGACTCGCGCCGTGATCCCACGCCGACAAACGAGGTCGCCGGCATGCAGAGCACCTGCTGGTCTGTGCCCTGCGAACAGAAAGGGACTGATGTTCGGTCCCTCGACACAGCTCCCCCTGTGCCACGCACCCTTCGCTTTCGCATCGGGTTGGGTCGCAGCTCTCCCTTTTGACGCAAGGCAGAATGCCAAGCTTGACGTCTGGCACCACGGGAAGGCGGAAAGAGCCACTTGGGAAGGAGAGGCTATGGGAGACGCATCACTTCCCCGAGTGAGGACTGCCGCGGCACGCTCGACGTAAAGCGATACGCTCCAGTGCGAGCTTCCGTGCCTTACGGCGCGCCGGTGACGGGCGGGCCCGCACCGAAACGCGCCGTCAAGCGACTGACCTCACGCCAGACTGATGAGAGGGTTTGCTGTGAGGTGTCATTCATGATAACCAAATTGGCCAAGTTAATTACGAGTGGTCTGCAGTCTCTAACTCTGCTCCATTTGTGTAGCGGGTATATTTCAGTACCGTAATTTCTCCGTCAGGTCCCTGATAGACGTTGTTGTATACTATCTAATGCATCTTCCATAATGTTTTAAGGGCAACGAAGGCCATTCCGTGTGTGCTTGTCTTAGATTTTTCCACTGATGTCGCTCACACTCTCATACAGAGGTGTCGATGTTGCAGTCTTGGTGTGCAGCTAACCTCTGCTGACACATCCCCACCCTCAAGCAATTTTGGACTGTGAAAGTTCTCCCATTCTATGTCGGGGCATAAGAATTGTATCCTCCTCTAAAATTTATGTCAAGGAATCATGTTCATGATCCGTACTAATAACATTATTCTAGGTACAGTTTCTTTCTTGTAGTCCTGAAAGGTAGTACTTTTATATATACAATAAATAATATCATCACTGTATGAAGAACTCTTTGTAAAACACATGTGAGTTATTTGTAGCATTAGTTTAAAACACATGTCTATGGTTTTACCCTGGTTTTCCATAAACAACGTCTGAATGAGATGCAAAAAGATATCTCAGTTTACCTTAATTCAATCTCATGCCACTCACCAAATTCTCATCAAATTTAAGAAAACGGCTCTAATATATGGCATATATTATTGAGTCATTTCTTTCCACACGATTAAATAGTATTCTTTAGGCGGTACTTGTAAATACCTGTCTGCATTGTGTAAACATTCTTTCAAAATGGTTCAAATGGCTCTGAGCACTATGGGACTTAACATCTATGGTCATCAGTCCTCTAGAACTTAGAACTACTTAAACCTAACTAACCTAGGGACAGCACACAACACCCAGCCATCACGAGGCAGAGAAAATCCCTGACCCCAAACATTCTTTCAAATCAAATGCATTCCTCCTAGTGAATTACCTATATTCAGCTTAAGTGCTAACTCTTCTGTACTGCATCTGACTGAATTATACCTTAACACATCAACAACATCCACCTTCTGTTTCTGTACATCTAGTAATATCTCTTACTTTATTCTTACCTATGCCATTAAAGTCTTCAAACCTTAGAAGAAAAAATTTGAAACTAAAAGTGACGAAAAACGAGTAACGCTAGAACGGTGACAGTCAAGTTTAGAAGTTAAACTGTTATTCCACATTAAGGGGCTTTGTAACATCTCAATATATATTTTTTTTTAAATACGAGTTTTTCTGAAATTGAGATAATATTGTCCCTGGTCTTGTATCGTTGGTCGACGGCGGCAGTTATTTTTTGGGTTTGGTTTGAGGCTGTGGTGATTTTATTCGTCGACTCTTAACTGCAGAGATTTTGTGCAGTTAGTTTGAAGTTGTGCTAGCTTTTTCGTCGACTCTAACTGCGTCAAGACCGAAAAAATAATACGCAATGTCCGTTAATGTTAACTCGAAAAGACGTGGCTGTTCTCGTGATCATATTAATACTATTAAAATATGATACAGCTGTAGTCATAACAATAGAATAGGTGGAAGTGTTCTTACAAACATGGGAATAGGGAACAAAATACACACATCAAAAAAGTTTTGCATCACCCCAGGTCCCAGAAATCCTGAAGATAAACGCTGACTGTGGATATTTTACCACAGACACAGTCCCTTTGACTGTTCAGAGATGTCACTAAGCCCGTCAAAGATATAAACAATCATGCATGAGTAGCGCCTATTAGACGGAGGAGGTCCGACAGCCGATCAGTTCCAGTCATTCCGCCAGGAAGGAGGTACATGGCTCGTGTTGTTTTATGTTCAACCATGCCTAGACGGCCAATACAGCGGTTCGACGGCTTCTGCATTGTTACTTTGTACCAAGAAGGGCTCTCAACAAGGGAAGTGTCCAAGCCTCTCGGAGTGAACCAAAGCGATGTTGTTCGGACATAAGATACAGAGAGACAGGAACTGTCGATGACATGCCTCTCTCAGGCCGACCTAGGGCTACTACTGCAATGGATGAGCGCTACCTAAGAATTATGGCTCGCAGGAACGTTGACAGCAAAGCCACTCTTTTAAATAACGCTTTTTGTGCAGCCACAGTACGTCGTGTTACGACCCAAACTGTACACAATAGGCTGCATGATGCGCAGCTTCACTCCCGACGTCCATGGCGATGTCTATCTTTGCAAACACGACAGTATGGAGCGCGGTGCCGATGGTCCCAACAAAATGCCGAATGGACCGCTCAGGATTGACATTACGTTCTCTTCACCGACGAATGTCGCATATGCCTTCAACCACATAATCATCGGAGACGTGTTTGGAGGTAACCCGGTCAGGCTGAATGCCTTAGACAAACTGTCCAGCGAGTTCAGCAAGGTGGAGGTTCCCTGCTCTTATGGAGTGGCATTATGCAGGGCGGGCGTATAGGCTGCTGGTGGTCATGGAAGGCACCGTAATGGCTGTATGATACCTGAATGCCATTCTACGATCGATAGTGCAACCATATCGGCAGCATATTGGTGAGACATTCGTCTTCATGGACGACAATTCACTCCCCCATCGTGAATATCGTGTGAATGACTTCCTTCAGGATGACGACATCCCTTCGCCTAGAGCGGCCAGCATGTTCTCCAGACACGAACCCTTTCGCACATGCCTGGGATAGATTGAAAAGGGCTGTTTATGGACATCAACCACTCTGAGGGGCCGGTCGGAGTGGCCGAGTGGTTCTAGGCGCTACAGTCTGGAACCGCGCGACGGCTACTTTCGCAGGTTTGAATCCTGCCTCGGGCATGGATGTGTGTGATGTCCTTAGGTTAGTTAGGTTTAAGTAGTTATAATTTCTAGGGGACTGATGACCTCAGTAGTTAAGTTGCATAGTGCTCAGAGCCATTTGAACCACTGAGGGATCTACGCCGAATCGCCGTTGAGGAGTAGGGCAATCTGGACAAACAGTGCCTTGATGTACTTGTGGATAGTATGCCACGACGAAACAGGCATGCATCAATGCAAGAGGACGTGCTACTGGGTATTAGAGTTACCGATGTGTACAGCAATCTGGACCACCACCTCTGAAAGTCACGCTGTGTGGTGGTACAGCATGCAATGTGTGGATTTCATGGGCAATAAAAAGGGCGGAAATTATGTTTATGTTGATCTCTATCCGTACAGGTTGTGGAACTCTCGGAACCGAGACGATGCAAAACTTTCTTGATGTGTGTAGTATTTCTATCGGGAAAGGAGAAGCAAAATAAGTCATGAAATTAAGAAATCCTTGCGAAAGGAGATTTGAGCAAATGAGGAAAAGCGTGTAATCGTTGTCCAGAGACACGTGAAATGATAAAGCAAATAGGCGAGGCAGGTAAATAATTGGAAATCTGCTCCCTTTGTGCGTCGGCAGCTCGTGTTGGTAACCTAGTTTGCCACTGCAAGAAGTAAATAAAGAAGCGTTTGTTAATTGAGTCTGCGCCTTAATTGAGGGCCGAGTCTTTGAAAGAAAGACTAATGGGAGCAGTGACGGGGCTCCTGTGGAGGGATTCCCGCCTGCGGTTCCCCTGCAAGGAGGGACTGCTCGCCCCACACCCATTCCCCAGCAACCACCCAACCCCTCGTTATGTCGTCAGTAATTGCCAATAATGTGAGGGAGGGGGTCTTTACCCTGCCGCCATGCCTCCCCCGCAGACAACGGCAGTCCGCCTGTTCACTACCTGCTCCCTCCAGGGCAGCCCCCTATCGCTGACCTACTCCGCCGATTGTGTCTCCACGAACAGGCGTTAGTACAAGATAAAGGCTGCAGATGGCGTTCGATACAGATCCGCACTCTCGCCTAAGTGCCCATTATTTTAAAGTTACTTCGAGCGCACAACAAAGCGAGCATTGAGAGAAGCGGGAAATGTGTAGTGTGTTTAGACCTGCTACGAAGCGCTCATCGGTACTGCGTGCTCAGAGAGCATGGTCTCATATCGGCGAGTGCTGAAACGAGATCTGCAAATTATTGTTTTCTCTGCGGCTGCCACAATACGTGCTGTGGTAGTCAAGAACACGAAGGAATACAATCATTATGGTAAAGTTCCTTATATACACCATTCAACTTGTCAAAATTTACTGTATATGCAGTGGATGACACCTGTCATCCGCACTATTAACTATGTCAGTTATTATCGCGCGAGTCACGGAGCGTTAAAGGTCATATCATTAATCTGATGCGGTAGAAACATTAAGTTTTGTGAAATGAAAGTAAATAGTCGTTTTCGACCGTAAATAATCGATTTATTCTTTCAGAAATCCAATCTTATCTGTATATTATACACATTACTCCTCTGCATCAAACAACTATCCAGAAAATGAAATCC